>NC_069787.1:31218768-31843768 GCF_027406575.1 Nycticebus coucang
AATTAGCTGGTGTGATGGGCTCACTCCACCTCGCTACTCAATTTATACCTTGTTTCTCGGTTCTCTTTAGGAAGTAGTAGCCTATCTTCCCTACACAGAAGCTTAAAAAGAGAAAGGTCACTTAGCAACAGGAGCCCAGGCCCCTCACCCCTCTCTTCTCCAACTAGAAAGAATTCTCTCTCCTCCACACCTACTCTCCTCCTTACCTTCTATCACTGTGAGCATCATGCCTCACACCTGAAAAAAATTGCTTCTTTTCAGCCAATTTCAACCACAGTTAAGGTCACAACAGGTAGATGGAAGGGGAAAATAAACTTCATATAACATTCCAGCTAAATATTTTAAAACTCACTAAATAGAGTCTGGGGAAGCCATATGAAGTAGTTTCTCTTGGAAGTCAACTCTAAGATTTTGTCTTTTGTTTGTTTTTGAGACAGAGTCTCACGTTGTCGCCATTGGTAGAGTTCCATGGCGTCCGTCACCGTTCACAGCAACCTCAAACTCTGGGCTCAAGCAATTCTCTTGCCTCAACCTCCCAAGTAGCTGGGACTATAGGTTCCTGCTACAACACTCAGCTATTTTAGAGATGAGGTCTTGCTCTGGCTCAGGCTGGTCTCCAATCTGTAAGCTCAGGCAGTCCACCTGCCTCAGCCTCCCAGAGTGCTAGGATTACAGGTGTGAGCCACCACATCCAGCCTAAGTTTAAGATTTTAATATGGTAGTAAAGTACTGTTTTATGTGGGTAGCTTTACAGAAGTGCTATTTTGAACTTTTACTAGACTCTGTCTCTCAGAAATACAGTGAAAGGGACAGTCTCTTCCTTTACTTAGGGTAGAACAGCACAGCATGATAAGATATTATTGATTTTACTTCCTAACTATTCAAAGGATTTTAGGAAGATAAGAAAACTCAGGAGACTTTAGATCAGTCCTTTAATTTAATTCATTTCAATATATGTATGTAAAGTTCCTATTCCTTTTAAAACTCTGATTTGCTGGCACTCTGGGAGACCAAGATGGAAGGATCGCCTGAGCTTAGGAGTTCAATACTAGCCTGAGTAAGAACAAGACCCCATCACTATTAAAAATAGAAAAATTAGTGGTACATGGTAGTGGGTACTGTAGTCCCCACTACCCAGGAGGCTGAAACAGGAGGATTACTAGAACCCAGGAATTTGAGGTTGTTGTGAGCTAGGCTGAGGCCATGGTACTTTAGCCCAGGTAACAGAATAAGACTGACTCAAAAAAACGAAACAAAACAAAAACCCTTCTGATTTGGGTGTTGTGGTAAGGACCTTCTGAGTAAAAGGGTTACAGAAATAACTAAAGTTCCTCTTTCTGTCATCAGGAAATTCAAAAGCTGAGAGGTAGTGATATAATGTGATAATTTGATAACTTTATGTATTCTAATAAAAGAACTGGGAGACAAAAGACAGAAGTATGAAGTGGGGCATATTATAAAAGCTAGAGAAGTGGAACTTTGCACATTGCGGTCACCATGTTGGAGAAATGTGAAGAGGAATTATGCCTGAAGGGTTCACAAAAAGATTCTTAAATGAAGATTTTAAGGATAGGCTAGATATGAACTGGTGTAAAAAGAACTCTAGGCATAGGATAGGAATGAGATAAAAAGATAAACAACAAATTAGAAACAGAAGAGTAGTATCAATAATATTGTTTGGCTGGAACATTAACAACTGATCACAGAAAGTCTCCTTTGAAGCTGCCCACAGTTTCACTACTACATATGAGTTTGTCTCTAACATTAGGCCTTGGCAATCATCAACTTAATATTATCTCCTGTAGTACTGTGCTAAACACCCAGGTACAGGGTTTACTAAGACCTCTGTATTGCTGCCCATAAGAAACTCTCAAGTCTACTCTAAAATACAGCCAGTTACTTCCTGTTTATTGAACCAAGTTTGATAAACCAGCTAAACCAGCGGTTCCCAACCTGTGGGTAGCGACTCACAGGAACTGTATTAAAGGGCCAGGGCATTAGGAAGGTTGAGAACCACTGTGCTAAACAATGTCTAGCAACAACCTGTGACTGGATTTCAAAATAAAGATGCTTATTGTCATCTCCCAAGAGTATACTTGAATAGGTGGTTAGCCCTCCAGGTAGCCTCACATTGTTAAATCTGCCCGTCCTCCCAACCCCCAATACAACCCCTTTTGACAGCTGAAAAATGTGCTTGGGACAAAGGGAATCTGAAGAGAATATCCATCATTCCCTTCCTATAATTCTTAAGGTCAGTCACCCTCAGTGTATGTGCCCCAGAGAAAGAAGACTTGGCTTTCTAAGTCTAATCAAGTCACAGGTTCCCCACACCCAAGCTGTTATTACTTGTTCATGTTTACTTTAGGTTTGAAGGTTGAATTGACACCTCCTATATGCTTGGTAATCATTTGACCCCATTAGTTCTAGCATTTAAATTGCCCATAGAAATAGTATTGGCCAGTAGCTTTTATTTATTTATTTATTTTTATTTTTATTTTTGGAGAAAGAGTCTAAATATATCACCCTTGGTAGAGTGCTGTGGCTTCATGGCTCACAGCAAACTCAAACTCTTGGGTTCAAGCGATTCTCTTGCCTCAGCCTCCCAAGCAGCTGGGACTACAGAGTCCCACCACAATACCTGGCTATTTTGTTGTTGCAGTTGCCATTGTTGATTTTAGCTAGCCTGGGCCAGGTTCGAACCCGCTAGCCTCAGTGTATGTGGCTGGCGCCCTACCCACTGAGCTATGGACTCTGCCAGCCAGTAGCTTTTTTTCTTTTTTTGTAGAGACAGAGTTTCACTTTATTGTCCTCGGTAGAGTGCCATGGCGTCACACAGCTCACAGCAACCTCCAACTCCTGGGCTTAGGTGATTCTCCTGCCTCAGCCTCCCGAGTAGCTGGGACTACAGGCGCCCGCCACAACACCCAGCTATTTTTTTGTTGCAGTTTGGCCGGGGCTGGGTTTGAACCCGCCACCCTCTGTATATGGGGCCGGCGCCCTGCTCACTGAGCTACAGGCGCCGCCCGCCAGTAGCTTTTTTGATAATAATGCACTTCTGAAACCAAGGATTTGTGTCTCTGAACAATAAAGTAAGTTTGGGTCTTGAGTTAGTGACCTGGTTTCTTTTGTTAACTCTCTTGTCAAGGGCCTTTCCTCCTCGAAGTTATTTTAAAACCTGATCTTTCAACAATAGATGCAGTTGCACATATGAATTGGTGGGCTACAGTTAAGGGAAAATAATATTTGCTGAAAAGAAAAGAATGATAACATAAAACACATATCTGTGATTATTTCAGGTGACTAAATCATTACTAAAAATCAGAGTATTATTTAAAGAAAAAAAGTCCTGTTTATCTGATACTATATAAAAGTTTGATTAATATTTTTATAATAAGATTATCAAATATTATAATTAATATAATAAGAAGTAGAAAGAGGTCCTATTGTGAATTATATTCTAGTATCATTTCATTTATTATGAGTTTAAAGTAGGCAAAGGATGCTTGGTCAAGTAGATGTCTTTTCCCAGCTCTTATTATGTGTCAACCTCTTGCACTCAGCAAGAGCTTAATTAACAGAAAGGAGTGTCTTGTTATTAAAGAAACAAGTGCTTATAAATGAGACAGTCCAATGTGGGAGAAAATTGTTTTCTTAAATACAGATTTTTTTTTTTACCCTTATTCAATTCTTCTTTTTTTTTTAAATTTCAGATTAATATTAAGGTACAAATGATTAGGTTACATTGTTTATGTCTGTTACGTGAAGTCCAAGTTGTAGTTGAGCCCTTCACCCATGGATTGTGCTGTATACCCTTATGTTGTGGCCATTAGGTGAGAGTACACCAATCTCCCTCCCTCGTTCTCTCTTCCCCTCTCCCACCACTTGAATTTAATTGTGTTCTTCTCTTACATGGGCATGTAGTTGTTTATTAGTTTCATATTAGTACTGAATATGTTGGATACTTGCTTTTCCATTCTTGTGATAATTTTACTAAGGAGAATGTTCTTCAACTCCATCTAGGTTAATACAAAAGAAGTAAAGTGTCTACCCTTTTGGTTTTTTTTTTTTGAGTCAGAGTCCTCCTCTCTTACCTTGGATAGATACCATGGTGTCATCATGGCTCACAGCAACCTCAAATTATTGGCCTCAACTGATGCTCTTGCCTCAGCCTACCAAGTAGCTGGGACTACCAGTGCCTACCATAATGGCCGGCTAATTTTTCTATTTTTAGTAGCGGCAGGGTCTCACTCTTGTTCTTGAACTTCTGAGCAATCTACCTGCCTCAGCTTCCCAGAGTGCTAGGATTACAGGCATGAGCCACCACACCGGGCTTAGTATTTCATGGTGTACCACAGTTTATTAATGCATTCATGGGTTGATAGGCACTTGAGTTGATTCTTCTTCTTGGTGATTGTGAGTTGAACTACAATAAAGATGCTAATGCAAATGTCCTTATGGTGATATAATATTTTTCTTCTGGATAGATGCCTAGTAATGGGATTGTGGGATTAAATGGAAGGTTTACTTTTAGTTCTTTGAGGATTCTCCACAATTCTTTCCAATGAGGCTATATTAGTTTGCAATCCCACCAGCAGTGTAAAAGTGTTCCCTTCTCTCCACAACCATACCAGCATCTGTAGCTTTGGGAATCTGGGATGATAAAGAACCCTTGAGTCTCTGTGAACAGAAACAGAGATACCACGAGTGATCAGGTTAGTGAGAGAAGGTGATAAATTGGGCCTCATATCCCCCACTTTCCTTCTTATCCCCATGTGCCATGGGCTGAGTTCTCCCACCATTGTATATTATAGAGATAGAGATTACCTTGAAATGTTTAATAAGTGAATTACAAGAATATTCCAGATGGATGGGACTCTTTTTATCAGTGACAAAAGAGCTCCTAAAAGATGACATTCAATCATCTTTATTGAATGAGATTTCATTTGCTTTTATATTCCACTAAAGCAATCTTTGAACATCGAGTGCCCAGTACACAAAATCATGGTACTTCTCAGTTTCTGTAGTTTTGATTTTTCACCAAACACACATGGTCCTTTAGAGACTTCATGAAGTGGAGAGGAGGAGGAGAAGCTATATGTGGTTGGTATAATATCAGTGTTCTGTTATTGGTGAGGACCTAAACAACAGAGATGCAGCATTTCTTCTGTTCTAGAACCCTGGCTCTGGTAAGGTATGCCACCATTTTAATAATGGTGTTTCAGGGACAAGACACTCTTCTGTAAAGAAAGACATTTGTTCTAAGATGGATTCTGATATCAGAAATGTTAAAATGTCTGCCGGCTTTTATCTTGGAATAGAGAAAATTGGAAGGAAATTCTGCCTCTGTCTTTTCAAAGCCTTGTGGAGGGAGTGGGTCAGAGAATGCCAGGCAAACACTGGTGAAGATGGTGTGATCTGTGTGTAAGGTAAGGTTGGGATGAGGAAGATAGAATCAAAGGCCAGGCATCAAACAGGCCAAAATAAAGTCAGCACGTTGTAGGAGGAGGGAATTCTAATGTCTGGACTTGAACGCTAATATATCATCAGTTTATCCCCTAATGGAGGCTGCATGTAATTTTTTTTTTCAGATTTATATGAAGGTACTGCATGAAATTATTAATTAGGGCACATCTTTTACCCACCCACAAATAGGACCAAATCACCCTTGGCATCTCAGTCTCAGGAAACATGCCTACAGCAACCCCATAAATCCATCTCCAAAGGCACTGGCCATGTTATTTTACCTTTCATTCTCCGATCTAGAAGCTTCAGCCTAACATGGTGGCATCCTCACAATATTTTGATTGTTGACCATGCCTCTTGGTCTAGCCAATCAAACAAGCGGAATGTAAATGCTACAGATGCTCATATCCCTGGGCTGTGCACCCTTTAATAAGGTGCACGGACATCACCCTGTGGACATTATCAGAAATAAATGGTGTAGCACCTATTAAATTAGGGCTTTAGAGATTGATAAGGAGATGTTCTTATTTTAACTATGCTTTCAAAATCTTTCACTCTAGATCATGTTCAGCACTGGATTATAAAATTAGTAAAGGTAGAGATTATAACTTTCTGGTCACTAACTTAATCTCCACATCTCAACACAGTAACATACGTATTGTGGGATCATAGTAAATTTCTGTTGAATGTTCTTTTTTTAAATATTTGTTATACTTTATTGCTCCCCAAAGCTATTCAGGGCATCAAAAAAAAAATAAATAATAGAACCGAAATTTTGAAGTGTAGTCTCTGAGAGTTAGAGCCGACAGCCACTCGGTTCAGCTTTTTGCATTTACTTTCTTCATTTGAGTAAACTTCTCCCTAACTTGAAGAAATGTACTACTTAACATTTGGACTTATTAATGTGCAAATCATCTTTGCTTTTATTCTAAGAATTGGAAAGCTTCTTATTGAAATACTCAACTCTTCAACATAACCCAAAATAGGCTTTTTAAAAGCCAATTTTAATTATTTTTCCAGCCCAATTTGTGCCAAAAGATACAAGTCAGTTCTCCTGACAGTGTCTTTTTTTTTTAATTTTTTAATTTTTTTGGCTGGGGCTGGGTTTGAACCCGCCACCCTTAGCGGGTGGGGGCCGGCGCCCTACTCCTTGAGCCATAGGCACCACCCTGACAGTGTCTTTATAATCTAATTAAACTTTTCTCAGTCTTCCTTTATCCATAAAACCCCAGTTTGACCTCCATATGTAGTGGTAGGTGAGAAAACATGAGTTTCTATGCCCCATTCTCCCAATGAATCATCTTTCCTTTTTGTAGTAGTAAAAAGTTTAATAACGTGGTAAAATAAAAGCAGCAGCCTGGTGCTGCTAGCAGCATTCATCATGACTAACGCGTATTACTTGATCAGACATTTAGTACATCTGTGCAGGGGTGTTTCTCAGGATTTCCAGAACAGGTGATGTAATTGAGGCTGTGAGAAATGAAGAAATGCTCCCATGGTCCAGTGCCTACTTCACGGCAGAGTAAAGACTGGAACCTAAGTCTCCCACCTGACTGCTAGTGAAATTTTTATGTCCTTGTCTTTTCTTCTTCGCTTGTTTTGTTGTTGTTGTTGTTGTTGTTTATTTGTTTGTTTTTTTTTTTTTTTGCTGAAGGAGATCATTTGGGGAAACATGAAAAGAGCTTTGATTAGTTAGCTTCTGTCAAGGGTTGTATTAGACTATAAGAATGTATCTGGGTCTCTGAATGTGGTAGGCAGTATACCAGGTTGGGTAGGTGTTTGTGCTATATGGTCAGGTAGACTTGGATCCGACTCAGGCATTAAGAGGCGGTTGGACAATGGACATATTACTGACTAACCTTTATGCCTTCCGGTGTCAACACCTGAACTTCTTATGGGTGTGACTGACCTGATGCCTATGATATGCTTAGTATAACACCTGACACAGAGTAATGCTCTTAAAAAAAAATTGACTATTCATAGATGTTACATGTATGGGGTGTGTGTGTATTTCTTTAATTGTGTTTTACAATATCATGCTGCCTAAAGGAGGACTATTTTTGAAAACATGGATGAACTAGCCTGAGGCTAGGTCCTGTTGTAGGATAATAGCAGACTGGGTGGTATCCTTGAGATTCTCCTTATTCTTCAATAAGAAATTAACAGAGGAAGTTCAGTAGTTTTACTTTGTGGTATCTGGACCTCTTTAAATCAGTAACAAGAAAATATTCTTTTATTTTTCAGTCTATCCTGCAGTGGTGTTAATAATATCCTTCTCACTTCATTTTTTGTGCTTTTTGCCCTCGCCACCCTTAAGTCAGAGGTGAAAACTTTAATTTACCAACATAAACTATTGTTTTTAGGAACCATTGTTCAAGACTGTTACCTTTCTCATTACTGCCAGTGTGGTTCACTGTACTGTTATAAAAGAAAATCACAAGCAATTTTCAAGTCAGCATTTTAGTAAGGTCTGTCTGTTACCTTACATGTTTTCTAGGTGAGATACCCAGTTATAATAAATGCCTTATCTTATATTATAAGTCACCTCCCACTAAATTCAATTCCATTTTTCTTTTGCCACTCCATTGCATTTTTCTTCTGATTTTAGGATGGCAAGCAGGTATATTATACCTTGCAACTGAATTAGTTTCTGGATGGTAGTAATAATAAATCAAACTAATTTGCTGTGGCTGCCCTTGTCAGTACCTACAACTTGCCCATGAATCCTAATACATACCAGTTGGTTCTCTTCATGAAGCAATCAAACCATCCCTGCCTGGCTCCACTGTGCCGTTGATGTCTCCTTCCACCATAAGGTCCTTAAAAATAAACTTGTTTCTGTGGAATGATTGCATGGTTTAGCAGCTCTTGATTTGTCTTATCTGATTATCAATGTGGCATTCCAAATTTTTTCCACTTCATCAATTACTCTATTTTCTTTTCCTATATGATTCTTATTCACTCTGTGGAGCATATCAATGCAGTTTGTAAATCATAGCAAATTAGAGTAACACTTGTTTGGAAAGGCCTTATTTTTGACAAAGAATAGGAAATTGCCTATCATACTGTCATAAATTGGGGATCAATTCAAATAAGTTTCTCTTCTCATTAACTTTTGAAACAAAAGACTTCTAATATGAGACTTTAAGAAAACATTCACTAAGATTTGAGTTAAAATGATTTATTTTTTCTGGCTTGATTTGAGTTAAAATTATTTGTTTCCTCTGGCCTCACCAGCTGTATTTACATGTATTTGTAAGAAAACCTTCCCAGACAAAAGGCCATAATTTTAGATTAATATTATGATTCATGGTTTCAGCTGCATTTCTCAGTCAGTCAGTCTGGACTGACTGATTCACGTGTGGTTTATAGACTGAGTTCTTAACATACCTTCCTCAGGAGGACAAACGTGTCTTCCCAAAGGCAAGTTGAAAGCAGTAGAAAATCTATATCAGGAGAAATTAAGATAACCCTTGACCTCATGTTTTCAGTGGAATGTGGTAGGATATCTCTTCAGGAAATTAAAGATGTGATTTAGAGTTATTTTAATTAAATTTGTTCTTCTAAAGAGTCTGTCAGTAGAAAATCAATTCCTTTGTAAACTTAGCTGATTTAAGTAGCATGACAGCTTCCTCTCCTGACAGTACAGAGGCTAGCAGCTCCCTGGTCCCTGGATGTAGCACAGTGTCTGGCACATAGTGAGCGCCAAATGAGGGATTATGCTGTGTAGTATCAGGAGGTGAACACTCTTAGGTGGCATGCCATAGTATCTTGCCCCTGACATTCTGAGCAGCCTTTTTTTTTTTTTTTTAAATCCGTGAATTGGCATAGAGAGCACACAACTATTTCAAAGGTTACACTGAACACATTTCTTATAATACTGATTTGCTTATCTTTATTCCCAACAAGATAGTTCCCTCTCAATGTGTTTTATTGTCTCTGAGTTCCAGGATAGATCTAGGCCATTTGTGCCTTTCCTCTGAGGAGCAGGTAAAGATAGGATGCCCCTCCTCTATAGAGACAGTGATTCACCAGGCTGATGTGGGCTCCAGGAACAGAGATCTGAGAAGCAGGCATGGTGGCTCACTGGAAGCAGGACTCAGGGCTTCAAGGAAGTCTTCCCCCACCTCTTGGTCTTCCCCTACCCTCCTGTGGCTAGGAAGGGGAGGGATCTTGTATTTAGCTTTTAACACTAACTGTATTTTATCAGACAAGGGAAAAATTGGGTATACATGATAGTTGTCATCAATGAATGCCAGCACTGCCTTATGGAACAGGAATAGGAAGTCTTCATACTGTTCATCAAAACAGCTAGTGTAATGGTTCAAGCTCTCATACTTCGATAAACACGTGTTCACATTCTTATCTGACCACTAAAGAGCTGGTGATCCTTGCAAGCTACTTCACCTTTCTGAGCCCCCATTTCCTTGTCTCTAAGAATTAGTGACAATAAATTGTAGATCATAGGAATTTAGTAAGGACCAAATGACTTATTTATCATGTATGCCATGTGTAGCAATAATTGCTCACAGTTAGTGAGTACTTACCATTTGCTAGGTACTGGGTTTAGTGCTTTGCTTTAATTATCTCGTTTAATCCTGGCCTCAGCCCTACAAGGTACATGTTGTTATTTTAAAAAATAAAGAAACAGAGGCCCAAAAAAGTTAAGTCATTCACAGCTACTAAGTGATAAAGCCAGTGCTTGTGACTGGGAGGTCAGAATCAGAATCTACCGTATGAGTAGAATTTTACAACTCCTCAGAGGCAGGCTCATGTGTTATTTACTTTTGTATCTCGCCTCCTCTTTTCAACCTCAGGAACCAGAGCAGTATTTTGTTCTGTGTTGGATGAGGTCCCCCAATGTAAAGATTAAAGAATAATTTTTATGCAATTATAGCCTCAACAGGGAAATAGGCCACATTGCAAAGGAAGGAGCATCTTGTCTTTTAAAGGTTTGAGCTGTAGCTTGCCGACCTCTAAGGTCCTGCCCACATCTAAGATTTTCTACTTTGTTTATCTCCTTGCCATGCCCACATTAGGTAAAGTCTCTTTGTCTGCCAGAGGAGAGGAGAAAGTGAATACATCTACGAATTATGTGTTAAATTGTTCAGCCTTCACTCTTTCAAGGTGAAATCTCCTACTCAGTCCTACCCACTATTATTGCCTAAGCTTTACTAAAGAATCAGATTTTCATTTCATTTCATTTCAACTATTTTTAGTTTTGAGAAACTGGTTCAGTTCCTTGTTAAAAAGTATTGTAAGCATCATGTTGCACCATTAGGAAATGTATTTTACAATATGAATGTAGTGCTAGGTGAGTTTATATGAATTATTCCATGTTTGAGAAGGAAACATTTGGTTCTCGTTCTGAACAGAATTGTTTAAGGAAATGGAATTGCAAATGTACACTTTTTCCATCCCTTTTCAAAACCCTTGGCTTTGTCTAGGCAGCAAACAATGATGACTACCTTGAAAATGAGATTACAATGGCACTTTCTAGGTTTCCTGGATCTTTAATTATTTCTAATTAATCGTTAATGAAACATTTATGGAAAAGCTTGACATTTATGGAATAGCTTATCTTATATGAAAAATATACCAAGTATCTTGAAAATGTATGCTTGTATTGATAAAACATAAAATAGCTTATTATATGGCAATACTATTTTTTTTGAGACAAGAATTCTTTTTGCACTATTTTTCATGACTCCTCCTTCTTAACTCATCTTTTTTATCCTTTGAAACTTCCTCTTCAGAGAATCAAAAAAGTTTTCTTCATCACTTTTTTTCTCCAGTTCATATGAGCTCCACTTTTAAGTGGAAGAAATAGTGTTGGTTTTTCCATAGGGATTGATTATAAATTCCTTCTTCATGCTGAATTACACTGGCCTCTAGTGAATACCTGTCACGGTTATATTTCATATCGATCTTGCCTTCACTCACTTATAACAAACCACATATTTTTATATTTTTGATTATATTAAGCAGTACAATCAGAATTGTCATGGGTTTGAAGTACATTTTATCATGTAATTGATTCAACTTTATGTGGATAGCCCTATACTTAACAAATTTGTGCTTAACAAATATAGATTATTCCCTGTAATTTTTTTCATATGGAATTGTGATGTGAATCCACAGTACTTCCCATTAAACACATACTGCAATTAGAGACTTAAAGTCCATGTAATAAACCATTTAAGAAATCAACCCCACTTACTCTTTTTTCAGAGAAATAATATACTTATGTGATATCAAATTCTCTCATATTCTCTGTACAAGGTCTTCATTAAAATCATTAAAACAAAAAAGAAAAAGAAGCTAGCATATTCCAAAGCAGTGGGATTTTCCCACATATAAAATTTTAAAAGATCATCCTATTTAAAAGTATAAATCCACTTCCTAGTACTTGTGATTTAGATCTCAATATGACAAAAGACTAGTTTCAACTCTGATATGCTGTCAGTAAATAGTAAAAGTATATCGATGTTTATTCAGTGATCTGCCATAAATTCAGTTGCTAAATATATTTTATTGTAAGAGCTACTTACACCCTTATTGAACTCTACTCTGCCTACCAATGAATCAGCAATTTAACCTTGAATTATTTGATAAATGACATTTGGGATTTGTTCATGGGTTGGTTTTGCCTCAGTCTTTTAGGACTTTGCAGTCAAAACATAAGCCAGGTTTACTGTCTTTTCAGTATTTGATTGACTGGGGCTGGAAAACCACTTCCAAGATGAGTCACTCACGTAGCAGTCGGCAGGAAACGTCAGTTTCTTTTGAGATGAAACTCTTGAGTGTCCTTGTGACATGGCACTTGGATTCCCCAGAGTGAGTGATCTGAAAGAGGACAAAGAGGAAGAACCTTTGGTCACCTGGTCTCAGGAGTTGCACACTAGTCGCTTTCACCCTATTCTGCTCATTAGAAGTGAATCACTAAGTCCAGCCTGTGCTCCAGAGGAAGAAAATCAAGCTCTTGAACAGAGGAACATTAAGGAATTTTGTGGACAAACTTCAAAGCTAACCACAGAAGGAGATCCTTGTGGAAGGATTTGTCCTAAGTTTAAAGAATGTATTAGATTTGATGTATAGAAAGGACATTTCAGGGTGTGCCAAGGACTTGAGCCAGGCACACCAATGGGTGACTTGAATGTGTTATGGTGAAAGAGTGTGAGGCAAACCGTAAGAGCACTAGGTCTGGAGTCAGGTGAAGGTCTGTACTTAACAAATGTGCGACCTGGGATTGTCATCTTTGTCCCTATAAAATAAGAAAAGCAGTCAGATCCAGTAAGTCAGCACATAAAATATACCCAGTGCCCCATCTTAGATACTGCTTTGGGCCTTAATATTATTATTACCATGTGCGGATTCATGTTTTATAATTCTTTGATCCTTTCTTCCCTAGCCTAAGAAATCCTCCTGGATCTCCTCTCTAAACTTGCTTGTTTTCTCTCTTTATAGCTTTTCCCACATTCCTTCATTTACGCATGCAATATTTTCCATATCCAAACATTTTCCATAATATTTCATTACATGTACAAATTTTCAAATCCCTTTAGGGAGAGGGAAAAGGAAAAGGTCGCAACAGCATCAGGAAAGACATGTCCTGGTGTGGAAAGCCCCTTCTGGGTTTGGCACATCTGGCTAGTGTTGGAGCTTACAAAGGTTAAGCCTGGAGGACAGATGCTGATCTTGGATACATTTTGTGTAGCTAGATGACACTGGCAGAGCACACAATGTAACAGAAATGAGCATTACAGGAAGCATTTCCTAGCCAGGGCAAAGAAGAAATGGGAGACAAACTCAGCCGGTCTTGAGCAACCCAGAAGACTACGTTGAAAGAGAAAAGCAGTCATTTTCCTCTTAGGGTTGTGGTCAGATAGAGAACCCAGGGAGAACCCCAGACTGTAGTATTCAGGATAATCTTTAAAAATAAGAAGAAATAAAAAGCAAGCTCTTCAAGACATTTATCAATGTATTTCTATCAATCCACCCAAGAAGCTTCTACTTTGGTAGGACACAAAACAGACATTAAATAGATTCAGTACTACTTCTGGACCTAGCATATAGGGAAATACATGTTCATTAAATAAAAATAAACTCTGCTGAAGGACATATGAGAACGTAGATAAGGAAGGCTGTCCAATCAGGGACTTTTGTCCAGATGTTTCAGACAGGGTGGAGAAGAGGAAAGGCATCTCTGCCATCTGGGCAGGCACATTCATCTGAGTTGTGGATTCACTTTCCCCGTGTGCTTGTCTGTCCTGAGGTGCTCTTCGCTGCCTGGAAAGCCTATGGAATTCAAGAGCTTCTGTTTCCTGCCCAGTAGTTTTTCTTGGTTGTTCAGCCATCCTGTACATATTCCCTATGGGTGTATTTTGTGGTTGACTATTAACAGCTTAATGACCAAGTTTATTTGCGTAGGAGAACAGAAGAGTGTGGCTTTTGAAATAAATGTGAGGTGACTACTTGAAGCCAAGACTTTGGCAGTTCTTGGGAGTTAAACATCATCTTTTGTCAGATGTTGTAGACCTGTGCTTTTACTTATTAACTCCTCTCTTGGGTTTATCTCCCTGTTATCTGTGTTCCTCCTTTAGACAGACTTGGAAGCCACGTGGCGGGGATGCTCAGTCTTACCGAGCCCATCTTTCATTCTGCTAAAGTAAGGATCGCAAGTCACCTCCTAGATGGCCCTTCCTTAGTTTTGTTTGTGGCTAATAAACTAAATGAAGCCATTTCAGTGCTGAGAAGCTTCTTTTCACCTGACAGACTTCTTTTCACCTGGCAGGCTATCATCTATCATTTATAATGGACAGGACCCAAAACACTAAAGCATTTAACTTGGGTGTAGATCCAGACAGTTAATGAGCAATAATTTCAGATTCTCAGGTGTTAGTCATCTCCCAAAAAGAAAGCGGGATAGAAGTATTTGATAATACTCATTTAAGGACTTGTGCTGAGAATATTCAGATGTATTTTACTGTGTAACTCATGGCCTTGGATGGGTTACAGAGAGGGGAAAACTGAACAAAAACTAACCTTCCAGTTCCAGAAGGTTGAATGGATTTTCTCAAGTTCAAACTAGGTTGGTCACAATACAATGTTATAAGTTAGTGTTAAAGGAAACAGTGGCTCACTCAATTCATTGTATACGCAGGTGAGTTTGTTTTTTAAAAGGCTGATAATGAAGGTGCAGGTAGAGGATATAGGAACCTGGAACTAGCAGCCTGGGACCTCTTATATTCCTAAGCTCAAGAAAAGAGAGAAGGAGCTAGTTACTTGATCAGAAGAGAAAGTCCTATAATGAAAACTCTTGAAATGCTTGGGGACCTTCTGTAGAGGACACAGCCACCTCAGATGACATTGCTGGGAGGGACTTTGGGAATAAACACCCCCAAATTCCTTTGCCTCCTGCCAGACCTTCCCATGTGCTATATAAGAAAGGGTCCACTGATCTGGTCTTTAATCAGCCTCATAGGGCCCAGGGCAGGTTTGAAAAGAGTGAAAAGAACTTGGTGAGACACCTGAGAGATCTGTAGCCCAGACGGGTCCCAGAGAGTGACGTTTTGATGGTCGAATGAACATGTGAATTAGGGAATAGAATATTCTGGACTGTAGCAGTTGGAGGATTCTGTGAGGTCCACAAAAGGTTAACCATGGATGGGAGAAGGTGTGGCCAATCGATGATTTAGACACTCTGAAGTGGAAAGAGTTTTGTTAAATATCATTCTTAGCGGACGGTGGGGGATGCTTTGCCAATATAGTTTCTGATTTGCTCCAGACATGCTATACGGACATTTACTGAACAGCTAAATAAATAGGTCAGACTTCTATACAAAAGATGCAGCAAGGTTAGACAGAGGTATCACTAATTTTAGAACATTGTCTATAGTTGAGGATGTGTTCTGGTGACAGTGATATCTGACACTGCTAGTCGACACAGAATGCATTCTATAAGATTCCTCTCTTTCTGATATTACTCAGCACCAGTCCTGCCCAGGCATTTCAAATGAGCCCTAAATCAAATAAGATGTTGATTATCTTTATAAATGCAAATGTTCAAATGGGTAACATTCCTAGAGAGTTGTTTCTTTTCTCTTGATTTATCTGAGTTTTTAAGTTCGCAGTGCTAAGGAATATTAACAGCAGTGAAAATTTCAAAGTTTTAAAAATCTGGGTATGAAGTTTGACGTTGGAGTCATTTTACTGGAATGAACAAAGGGTAGAGAATTGGAGAAATGAACTGAAAATTGCTTTTTACAAGGAAATTTGGCAGTATGTTGATTTTTACATATATTCTAATTAGATTTATAATGAGTAAAACGTGTTTTTTAAATTTTTTAACTTAAAACATATTAATATAAATTAATGTGAAACAGCTTAAATCTAGTCTTTGTAGGGGGAAAAATAAGAAATAGCTTGTATCTTACTGAGATCTCAGCTGGAAGCTTATATTTTTACTTTTCCCTGTCAGGTATTTCTCCACTGGGGTTTTGATATGAATCTTTGTCAACCCTTTGTTTTTCCAGAAAACTAAGTGATCAAATAGGTTTATTTGAACAGATGCATAAAGTGTCACAGAATCATTATATTCTACCTTCATTTTGCATTAGACTTGTTATTTACAGAAACAGTGGGTTTTGCCATTAACTAAATTTGTCTTTCTTTCTCTGGGGTGTGAAGTGTGAATTTGTGTGGTCCTAAGTTTTGGCTCTGTCTGCATAGCTAAATTTTTTTTTCAATTGATGTCATTTGTGAAAAAGGAAAAGAAACCACCTATAGAAACATTTTATTTTCTTTCTTATAGGGAAAGTTACCCTATCGAGATTATTGTGTTATAACGATAAATGGATAGACATCCTGTTTATAGATTAATAAATGGGTCCTCACCAAGTTGCCAATTTCACGGGTGTTCTTTATATTAACTCTCCAATGATGATGGAATAGACATATTGACATTCATCATGATGAAATCTGAATGATACGACCAAATACTGCCCAGAAAGAATGTACTGATAAATATTCTTATTCTGCACCAATGTGGCTCCCATGACAGATAAAATAGAGATACAACGTTATGAGTAATGAGTATCCTGTTTTGAAAGCAATTATCTATTAAGCTAGGAAGGCAGTTTTATAACCAAAGTATTTCTTAAAAGTCAATTCTAATCGCTATTTTTTTGAAAAGAATTGCATACCTCTATTATTTAAGCTTTTTGATGTCTCTTAGTGAAATAGTATGACCAGAATATCTTTTCACTATTTTTTTTTAATCTTCAAATGTCTCTGTGGCCAAATTATACATTATGGTAGCTTTTGCAAGTGCTATTTTAAACACACAGTACTCAAAAAAGAACCTTGCATTTGCCATTCTAAATGTCCAAGTGGCTTTTGTAATGATGGTAATAGTTCTGATTTTCAGTTAAAAGAATATAAGAAGGGTCTTTGTAAAAGATAAAAAACCTATTTGTAATGTTTCCCCAGGAAACATTTGTAATATACCCTTCAGTCCTTGTAACTCAGTGTCTTCTGTACCTGCTGATAATGCCAATCAGTATTTCTATGTTCTGATTTTTCCTTCTCATGGGAATCCTGTTAATATGTGACTTGACCACTACAGCTGTGTTTGCTGGCAACTAGGAAGGCATGTGGATGGCACCCTTGGCCTGGTTGGGACATTTGTGATTGCTGGTATTTACTGTGAAAGCCTTCTGCTTTGTAGATCTGTAAATTCAACCTAAATAGTGAAATGATTAGCATCTCTGTGGACAAGGACCCTGGGTTCCTGCGCCAACACCAGCCACAGAAGGCACAGCTCCAGAACACCTTTCTTGACAGCTCTCTGCAGATCAAATGTCCAACCCATTCACTTTTGCAGAGTCACTAAATTAGAGTGTTACAAGTTAAAACACAGATGGTTTGCTAACGCTCACTTAAGCTAGAATACAAATTATTTGACCAGAAGGTGATTTTTTTTTTTTTTCCCCAGGAAGCATTACTTAGGTCTACTGCTTCATAGAATATACTTTGGAAAACTTTGACTTAAGCAAATAAGGTACTCATTTGGGGAGGAAATACAGCTCCATGATTTGTATAGTACAATATTCACAGTATTTTTTAAGCTATTAAAATAAACCAGTATTTGTAATGGAAGGTGCCTGGATCCTACGTAGAGCTGAAGGTCTATATTTAAAGATTATGGTTTTGATATCCCTAAATATATATAACTAATGAGATAGTTGGTAATTGTGCTGGGTGTGGGTTAGATTTCCCTACTGCTTCATATATTCTTTGTGAAAGTCATTAAAGGAAATTAGTCCAAAGAAAATAATTTCAAACTTCAAGAACATACAAAAGGTAGAAAAGTAAGCCTGAGCCACTCACCAGTATTTCAGCAGAAGACAAGTCTGGTCTCAATTGAAATGATCTATTGGTTTAGTTGTAAAATTACAACAAAGCCCAATATTGAATTCCTCACCTGAATCACCTTATTGACTGAACCCATTTAGACTCCCCTCTAATTTAGCAGAGTATTTTCATTAAAGCCAGGCATACAAACATCAATTATCCAAGCTGCATCTAATTTCCTTCACCATTTATTTTCCTTCGTTGGCTGCCAATGGATTAGAAGACATGATTAGAATTCATCAGGAAAATAAAACAACAACAAAGAGGAGAAAAATAGTTCCACAGAAACAGATGCTTAAATAAGAGCAACAACATTCAAAATTAAAATAACTTGGGATTTTTAAAAAGTCCTTATCTTGACTGATGTAAACATGCTTGCTTGATTTTTATCAACCAGATGCCCACTGCACTGGAACTAGATTAGCATTTCAAATTGAAATAGACAGAGAAAAAGCTCAGTAATTGCACTTCCTGTGCTTCACAGACATCTATGCTACAGTGTATTTTAAACCCAGTACGGTATTTAACCATTTGCAATACCCATTGCACAGTGGCTGGCTTATTGCAGAAGTTTGTTTGTTCACTTCCGGACAGTGTCAGCGAGGGAAGAAGACTAAAGCAAAGGCATTCATTTTATGAACTTGGTAAAGGTACGGGTTTTGTTTCAAAGAGGGGATATTAAAGTTGGAATGGACACATTTATGTAATCAGCCACCATAACATCCTAAGTACCTATGTTTTGAGCAATGGCCAAGAAAATGATACAACAAAGAAAACATAAAATCTGAAAAGTGCTGTCAAAAATATATCAAATGAAAGAAGGCGGGGTGGTGGTGTGCACGAGTAAATCTGGAGAGAAGTCAACCAAATTATCTCTACCTCAGTGGTTAGCAAACTATGGCCCTTGGGTCCAATTTGACCCACTGCTTATTTTTGTGAAGTTTTGTTAAAATACAGCTATGCTCATTCATTAACATACTGTTTATGACAGCATTCAGGTTGCAACAGGGCAGGGCAAAGTACTTGTAACAGAGACTAGCCCACAAAACCTAAACTATATACTAACTAGCTCCTTTTGTTCATTTTTTATTTATTTATTTATTTGAGACAGAGTCTCCTTCTATGGCCTGGACTAGAGTGCATGGTCTCAGCCTAGCATACAGCAACCTCAAATTCTTGGGCTCAAGCAGTCCTCATTAGCTGGGATTGTGGACACCCACCACCATACCTAGCTAATTTTTTTCTGTTTTTAGTATAGGCAAGGGTTGGGTAGAGGTTATCACTTTTCTCAGGCTGATCTCCTCCTGCCTCGGCCTTCCAGAGTGCTAAGATTACAGGGGTGAGCCATCACACCTAGCCAACTAGCTAGCTCTTAACAAAATAGTTTTCCAACCTCTGGTGTATGTATGTCATTGTCTTCCCCAAGATGATTGCCTAGCTATTCCACACTGCCTCGTGTGTGCTGTTGTGAAACAGATGTTGGTTTGAACTGTGACAACTTAGTAGCTAGGAGACCTTAAATTCTCTGAGCCTCGGTTTATCTATAAAGTGACAGTAAAAGAGTGTATCTTATGAGTTTAATGTAAATGCACTGTGGATGCTAAATAAATATTAGCTCTCTTCCTAACCATGCTGAAGTCTGTATAGGAGTCTTGAAACCAAAGTCTTCTCACATTGTTTCTCATGGTGTTTACTGTGTGAGACTCTCTTAATCTACCTGGATTAAGAGAGGCCTCTCACTGACACCCTTCTTCTGACTGTAGCTGAAAGGTCCCTCCTGCCATAGGCCCTCCCTAAGTACCCAGTCTAAGGCAGGCCCCGTCCTGCTAGTCCCACCATTCCCAGTGTTTCTCTCCCATTCCTGGCTATTATCACGGTTTAGGAATTTTCTTTTTTTTTTCTCTTTTCTTTTCTTACTTTCTCTTTTCTGTTTTTATTCCTTTTTTCTTTTTTTGAGACAGTCTGTCTCCATCACCCTGGGTAGAGCGCCAAAGCATCATAGCTCACAGCAGCCTCAACTCTTGGGCTCAAGAGATCCTTTGGCCTCAGCTTTCTGAGTAGATGGGACTATAGGTGCCCATCACAGTGCCTGACTAGTTTTTCTAGTTTTAGTAGAGAAGGGTCTTGTTCTTGCTCAGGCCAGTCTCAAACTCTTGAGCTCAAGCAGCCAACTCACCTCAGCCTCCCAGAGTGCTAGGATTACAGGCATGAGCCACTGCACCTGGCCCATTTAGTAGTTTTAGATATAGAACATTTTTGTCTAATTTTAAAGTTTTTCATGCCAGCTTTACTGCCGACTGCACCTTCCTCCCTCCCTCCCTTTCTCCCTTCCTTTCTTCCTCCCCGTCCTCCCTCCCCACGTCACAGATGGTAGAGTGCCATGGCATCACAGCTCACAAGCAACCTCAAACTCTTGGGCTTACGCCATTCTCTTGCCTCAGCCTCCCTAGCAGCTGGGACCACAGGCACCCACCACAATGCCCAGCTATTTTTTGGTTACATTTGTCAATGTTCTTTAGCAGGCCCGTGCGGGGCTTGAACCCACCAGCCTCAGTGCAGGTGGCCGGCGCTCTACTCACTGAGCTACAGGCGCCGAGCCCTGCTGACCACTCTTGATAGTTAAAGAGTACCAAGTAAAGAATAGGCTGTCACGAATATATAGTGAATAAATAATTCACCTTTTATTGAACAATGTAGCATTGTTTTCATTTTATTAAAGGGAATCAGGATAATGTTGAAGAAAAAGAACTGATTTCTTGAGTTTGACAATATATTGGCTGCATGATTTGGCATTAGTTGTTTTAACCTCTCTGAGTCTTGGTTTTCTCACCCATAAAAATTATGCAAATTATTGTTGTCAAGGTACAGGGATATTTTAAAAAGGCTAAATAAGTAAGTAAATAAAATGGGGTAGCTAATGTCTCACAAGTTTATGGCAGAATCAGATGTGCTAATAAATGAGACAATACCAAGCATGGTACATGTTTTAGGACCTTCAGTAGGTTCGCTGGCTCTCAAGGATATTTGACAGTGATTCTCTCAGATCTTCACCTCAGTTTTCTTAACTTTTAAATGGGGATGATTATACCCACCTCATATAATACTCATGTGTTAGGAGTAGCAGAATTGTAGGAACTGTCTAAAATTATTCCCCAAAAATGTTCTGTGCATGAATTCATCTGACTGGGGTTTCCTAATATTCGTCAGATACTAAAAAAAAATATATATATCTTCCAAAAAATGGTTTTAGTGTTGATTTTTGTTTGTTTGTTTATTGGGGAACGGGGAGATTGAGACAAGCTTGATAAATAGCAAAGGCTGTAGTTTCTCTTCTCTTGAATTTCATTTTTTCCTTTTAATTGTGGATTAAATCTGCAGCCACAGTGTGTTTTGCAAAACCAGATAGAGACCTTGGGAAAACCTGCATATTGACTGTTCACCCACCTACCCAGCTGTCAGGCGCTGCCCCAGATGTACCTTGGGAGCAGCTGTCTGGAGTCAAGGGACCTGGGCTCTGTATCTGGCACCTTAACTGCCTCATTAAATGATCTTTACTTTTGCAGAATGGTAAATAGCAACCCTCATGATTCACACCCGAGAATTTGAAAAAAGTCTGGTGTTCCCAAAAGCACTTAGGGATCTTCTGAGAGAGCATCTGGGTACTTAAATAGACCTAGAACTGACTTTTTTTTTTTTTTTTTTAATTTTCTTTGCTAGGAAAAAAATAAGACAATTAAAACTTGCTATTGGTGTTGTCATGGAATAGCAGTCAGTGGTTATAAAATGAATGAACATATGAGGCGCACAATGGAAATTTGACATGCTTTATAAATGCTAAATAATAACGATGTCACGAGGCTTTCGTTTTTAAACTGTCTTAATTTCATTCTCAGTTTGAGATTACAGATTACAGTAGTTAATTATAGAAATCGGTCTAGTGTGATAGCTTAAATCAGATTTCCATTAAAGCACATAAATGCAGCAAACGATTTTATAGTCAGAGAGAAGGCAGGAACAGCATAGTCTCTGGTTGAGTGGGGTCTTCCCACAGCCCCAGGTGGTGATTTTCCTTTTGGTGCTCTGTAGCATATTGCACGGCCTGAACAACCCCATTTCCCTGGACTAAGTGGCCTGTGTGCTTCTCGGTCTTATTGCCATCCTTACAGAAATCCTAAATGTTTTGCTCACTCTCCTTCTGGGGCTTGAATCCTCTCACTCGCCTGTGTTCTCTCCCTCTCCCTCCCTCTTTCTCTTTCTTCTCTTGCAGTCTCTCATACTCCCTGTCATTGACTCACTATCTCCTTTCCCTCCCTCGCTCTTTCTCTCATGTTGTTACCTGGTTTCTGTGTATTTCCCTCTTCTGCACTCTTCACTTTGTCCCTTTCCTGTCACTTCCCCTCTATTTCTCAGGGAGGCTGGTATC
This sequence comes from Nycticebus coucang, assembly GCF_027406575.1. Classification (NCBI taxonomy): domain Eukaryota; kingdom Metazoa; phylum Chordata; class Mammalia; order Primates; family Lorisidae; genus Nycticebus; species Nycticebus coucang. The sequence continues at coordinate 31,241,069 of NC_069787.1, forward strand.
AAGACTTGCCTTCACTCATTTCTGGAAAAGGAAGGAGTAAAGCAATTCTCAGTTCTCACCCCTGGCCTCTGGCACCAGTCATTCTCAGCCTTGCCTGTGCCATCCTGAGTTACTTCCTGGATCAGCCACTATTCCCTCCATGAACTGAGTTGGGTAACATAGTTGCCTTTCTCGTGGCTGTTTCCTTGTCTCAGATCCTGTTCTTTCCTTCTCTTTGTCTACTGGAATATGACCTATTCTGAAAAGCCTCTCTCCCGAAGCAGCCTGCATCCCTGCCCCTGCCTTGGCCTTGCCTATGTGAGGCATCTGCAAATGCCCGTGTTATTATTGTCATTTTACTCCTCTGGTCTTCAACTACTCTTTGAATTCCTTGAGGGCAATAATGATGCCTTATTCTCCTCTGTATCCCAAGCACTTTACTCTGTGCCCAGGATAAGGTAAATGATTATCAAGTAGCTACTGAAATTAATGTAGTTCATTCATTCTTTAAACTACTATTTCTCAGATGATTATATCATGTCATGGATAATGCTAGCAACTGATTATAAAAAGATGGGGAAAAAAACATAATCTTTGCTTTGGGGGAGCACAAAGATGACCCACATAAGGCAGTTGCCTCCTGGGGTCAAAGGAGAGAAAAGTAGACTACAGTGGACACCAACAACGATCCATTTCTCAGTAAGCCTGTAAAGCCAGTTATTCCTCTACAGATGGAAAAGAGGCCTTTTCTTTGAGTTCAGAACAAGTTATAGGAGATGGTTGACTTTTGAGTGCAAGTGGATGTATGAAGAATATCTATTTTCAGTGTTGGACTCTAATTAAATGCAATGAGAGACTCATGGGAACTGATGCCAACCAAGGCAACACCAGCTTCATAGCCCCTGTTTGACTTCAAGGCACACATCCCCTGAGTGGAATTGAGTCACCCGGGTCATAAGCATCTTCCCTGCTCCTTGCCCCCTCCCCACTTAGATGAAGTCACATAAGTTTATCATACTTATTGCTACTGTTCTATAGAATGATTAGACAGTTTTAGATGAATTAAACAGAATGATTCACTCAAACTTCTTGAGATAGTAAAGCCGCTTTGAAAAGTTGAGATCTAAATTCACCTTTAAAGAATGTGCAGGTTGGAACCATTAGGCAGAGGTGTGCGCACGCCAATGCATGGTTGACTAGAATGCCTAGTTCTTACTGAGAGCCCCAGTTGTTCCTGAGTTTCTGTCATGGCCCCATGGAGTCATTATTGTCCCTGCATGTTTTTCTTCCATTGTTCTGGCAAGTTCCTCTCCATCCCACAGTTACTTGGAAACTGCTGTTGTACCAAGTCTCAATGCTAACAGCATTTAATAGCTGTGATTAGAAAGCAAGCTTCTGCTTACCAGTCAGCCTGCTGTGAATGGTAATGGGATACTTCTTTTTTGGGAGTAGCCCCAATCTCTAATTTGTGTGATACATACTGCTCATTTATTTTACTCTTAAGATATTATTACCTTCTTATTAAACTTCAATAACTTCATGTTCCCATCATGTTTGAATTTAACATAGCTGCAGTCTACTAAAGAAAGGCTTTCTTACTTGCTGTGTAGGTAACCTGCCCACATTGAATGTGTCAATATCTATTAAGTGCATTTAAAGCCATCTGCTAAACATTTCACATGTATTATCTCATTTAGGCCTTTCAACAACCTTATGGACTAGGTACTATTATCATTCCTATTGTAGAGATGAGGAAACCAGGTTCAAGAGAGGTTATGTAGCTTGCGGGGTCCCAGCTCCCAGCTCTAGCAGCTGACACGCATGAACAAATCGGCAAGCATGGTAGGGAACTGACTTGGAGCCTGACAACTGCTACATGTTAGCTGTGTGACCTGGGGACACAGCACCTGAATGCTCCCATTGGCTTGATCAAGCTACAACTAACCTTCACCTTACTTAACGAATGGGGTTCTAGGAAGAATCAAAATAAAAAAGGATTTCTATAAATGGCACTTTCTAAACAGTTATATTATGCTGTCCAAATGTAAAATTCTTTTCTCATATGTTTTGTGTAGTTAATTTAGCATATTGAAATAACAGGATTTAAAAATGGCATGCAGCACACACATAGATGCCTTGCAATTAGTGTAGTGTAATTTAATTGTGATTCTATTGTTGGAATTTTGATGCCTCCGGCTTGATGAATAGTCATTTTCTGTGGGTGTTATCAATTAATCTAGGTAATGAATTCTCTTCATTATCTTGTTCTTCATGTTAATTATACAGGATTTTCTCATGCCTGTTTATCAAGTCAGGACAAGTACAACTTTTTTGGCCCACATGCCTTTGAATATGGATTATGTACAAACAAGTTAACATGATGGGTTTAAATTTACATTTCTGAAAAACTCCAGTCAGTAGTTTGACTTTCCTTGCATTGCTATTTGTGTTATGAGTTCATATCTCTTTATTTTAGGAGGCCGTCTTTTAAAAATAAAAAAGTTGTTACCTAAGGTAATTAAACTAGCTCTGATTTTTGAAAATACGCCCTAGCATATCAAAGAGGTATTAAGGAAGCACGGAAAATTTGAATCTTTACCTATTAATATGTAAAAAAAAATAGTAAGCTCCTAGCTTTGAAATACGGCATAAGGCATATGACTCATACAAATTTAATTGTAAATCATAGAGAAAAAAAATAGAAGTACACGAAATTTTAAGTGGCTCTACTCATAAAAAGAATAGACGAACAATATTTTAAAAGTCAGAAGAAAATATGTAAGAAATAGACAAAGGAATGGTAATCAAATTCACTTTTTGAGTTCAGAGGAGTTATTGATGAGATAATATGGTTAATATGGTAGTATTATACATACAGAGGTAGAGTTACAAACATCTGACTGACATCTGGCTCACACTGATGGACAGAAGTTATTACAGGTAACAGGTAAATGTCCCTATTTCAACTTACATACAAATTCAGCTTAAGAACAAACCTACAGAACCTATCTTGTTTGTAACCCAGGGACTGCCTTTGTACAAATGCCAACACAGTATTATTATTACCATTATTATTACTACTACTATAGCTATCAAAATAGTTTTTACCTTTAACTGACTTTTCATATATTTCTGAATGTTCTTTGGTACTACACTAAAAGTCTGTATATTCATATATTCATTATTAAATATTAACTTACTTAACATTTTCTGAGCCTTTTTTGTGTTTTATGCTCTGTATAAAAAATTAAAAAGCAAGAAGTTTCATTTTAATTGTCTTTCTTATTATTTCTTTTCTTTTCTTTTTTGAGACAGGCTATAGTGCAGTGGTGTGATCTTATCTCACTGCAACCTCCAACTCCTGGGCTCAAGTGATTCTCCTACCCCATCTTCCCAAATAGCTGGGATTACAGGCACATGGCACTGTATCTGGCTAATTTTTTTTTTTATTTTTTGTAGAGACAGGCTATCACTATTGCTCAGGCTGATTTTGAATTTCTGGGTTCAAGCCATCCTGCCACTTCTGCTTCCCAAAGTGCTAGTAGTGTAGGTGTGAGCTATGGAACCCAGATATTTTTGAGACTGTGGGCTATCAGCATTTTGATCGGTAACTTTCTGGTTTTCATTTCAGGTTGAAGCCATCCTTGTCAATATTTTTGGTGGTATTGTCAACTGTGCCATCATTGCCAATGGAATCACCAAAGCCTGCCGGGAACTAGAACTCAAGGTGCCTTTGGTGGTCCGGCTTGAAGGTGAGTCATGGTAAATTTCCCCTGTGCCAGTACTTCTCCAAAATCAAGTAACCAGCATGCCCTGGATTCACAAACTTCCTGAGATAACATCAGGAAACACTGGATTAAGATAAAACCAACTTCCTACTACTCTGGGCCTCTAGCAGACTGCAGCTCTCCAAGAATGGCGGGTGGTAGGATTCTCCATAGTTTCCAAACTCATTCTAGAATGGAAGTCCTCTTATTATGAGTTATTTCATGAGATGAATGTTTGGGAAGAAACACTGAGAAATGCTGCTTCCAAGAATTATCCATCGTGGGAGAGCAACAATTCTCAAACTTTTTGATCTCAGGACCCCTTGTTTATTAAAATTGAGGACCCCAAAGAGCTTTGGTTTATTTTGGATTATCTCTGATTTAATTGATAAATAATTAATTGATTTAATTGATAAATAATATGATAACATAACTTGGGATTTAAAAATTATTTACATAATTCATTTTTAATCATTAATTTTTTACATTATATATTCATATGTGTGTGTGCATACATATATATATATATATATATATATATATATATCTTTTTTTTTTTTTTAATATACAAGGTCTGGCTCTGTTGCCCAGGCTAGATTGCAGACCACAATGGCATAATTGTAGCTCACTACAACCTCAATCTTCTGGGCTCAACCCATCCTCCCACCTAGCCTCCAGAGTAGCTGGGACTACAGGTGGACTCTACCATGCCTGGTTAATGTATTTTATATTTTCATACTATATATTTTGCATATATTATATGCATTATATATTTTATGAAAATATTTTTTAAATTTTAGTAAGAACAGTGGCATTGTTGTATAGTTTTGCAAATTCCTTTCTTTTCTAGCTCAATATTTCTGAACATAATCTTAAAATATATTGTTTTGGTTGAAATATATGACGAAAATCTGATTTCACAGAGATGTGTATTTAGATACAGGAGTAATGTTTAATTAACTTTTCATATATTTATGAATATTATTCTTTGGTACTACACTAAAAGGCCGTAAGTAATGGTTTCTTTATTAAGGATTAGTTTTCATGTGGAATCTGAAATTTTAACAATGAACTTTTCAGCCTCTGTTATATTAAAATTCATCTATCTGTCTTGCATGTTAAGTGGGTTTTACCATGCATGATTCATAATAGCATGCATTGATCATTGGGAAAATTTTCAGTCATACTCATCTTCCAAAGGTTGGCCCATTTCAATATACAATATCAAAAATTCACATTTGGGGCAGTGCCTGTGGCTCAAAGGAGTAGGGCACTGGCCCTATATGCCAGAGGTGGTAGGTTCAAGCCCAGCCCTGGGCCAAAAACTGCAAAAAAAAAATTCACATTTGTTAACATCACCACCCTTCTCATCAGAGAAGCTTTGTATTAGGAATCTGTCGCGTTCACAGCGTAGGTGTCAGTTTTCCAGAATCTGAATTTCACTTTATAGTACAAATTTCATCATCAGTCACCAGTTTCCCTTGAGGTGACAGATCTACTTCACTCATTTCTGAGAAAGTGTCTGCCAAGTAAACAAGTCCGAACAGCTACAGTGTGTTAGTCTTTATCCCAAGAAAAAATAGTGTACGATGGAAAAGTGAGTAGTTGATAGTTGGACAGTGCTTTTCCTCAGAACACCCATCACAGTTCAGGATATTATAGAAGTGCTTCACCTGCACTTCCCACTTGGTCACAAAAAAAGATTAAAAAGATGTCTACTCAGGGTTTGAGATTTAATAAAATATATATTTATTTATTCGTTTTACCATTCATCAAAGACATTCTTATTTGAAACTGGCAATTTTTTACTGCGAGTGTGTGGTGGCAGAAAGTACAGTGATTATTAGTACAGTTTAGTGCCATGGCCTTTATTCCGTGCTAACATGCCAACAGTTTTTGCCAATGCAGTATTATTATAACCATTATTATTTCCACTATGAAAATAGTTTTTACGTTAAGCACTGTTTCTCCCCTCACATACCCCACCGGTTCTGTGGACCACACTTTTGAATGTGAGTGCTATCCAAAAGCCCTGCCAGTGCATTCACAAATTCAGTTACAATAATCAAACAGCCTCAAGTTGATGTCTACAGTATCATTTTGAGGACAGGTAGTTTCCCCAAGCTCTAAGCTGGAACTACTTCCCTGGAAAACATACTGCTTCTCAGTATAAAGTTCAAGGATGTTTTGAACCTGCTATGTGTCCCCATCCTTTAGAGTCAAGACTCCAGAAGAGCTGCCACCTGTTTTTCTCCATGTTTGCCACTTTCTTTGTATCGCTTTCTCCTCTCACTCTCTGCCACTGTCTTTCTCTCCTTGCCTGAGATGGTCTGCCTCACAAGCCTAGATCTGCACAACGTGGATTAGATAGAAATGATGATCACAAAAGAAAAAGGAAAATAGCAGATGCTCCAGTTGGCAAAGCTTAATATGGGCATTAAAACGTATCAGTTAGTTAAATCTTCTTAGAAGTGTAAATGCAACAAAACTAATCCCAATAAAAATAATAAAAGGAAAAATAATTGGCAAAGCTACAATGAAAAAATCGATCAAATAGTTAATGAGTACATCAAATATGTTCATCTGAGACTATTTGCAAGGTCTAAGCAACCAGAGACACTCAAATTGTAAAAGTCAACTCTTCTCCTGTTCTTAACGGGGGCAGGTCTCCATTAACAAATCATACTATTAGCTGTCCCTCAGAAATAACTAGAAATGAGGGCATGCTATAATGGGCTCTTTCTCTCCAGTAATCGTCCCTTTGTAGAAGCCCATAATTAATAGTTATTTGTACATAGAAAGACAGTTACCCCTACCTATATTAAATAATTTTTTCCAAATAAAAGGAGCACTTCTTTTATTTTCACACAATGCTTGATATTCCAGAAGAATTAAATGATCCCTATAAAACCCAGATGATATGCATGCTGAAATATAAAAAATACTGCATCTATAATTATCTCCCTTAATAATCTCTGCTAATTGTATCAGAGGTGTATTAAGATACTAGGAAGAAACTTTGAAAGTTTTAAGTTTGTTAGATGATCAGATTTGCATATCTTAAGTAAATATACTTCCAAGGTATGTGTCTGTGCTTTTTTAATTTGTTAATTAATATAGTAATACATACCTTGTGGTGGTCCTTGAGCTTTAGTCATTAAGGAGGATAAATGGAAATATAAAACATATCACAGATAACTAGGAGAATAAAACAAAAGAAAATATTAACCATATAATACAGTATCTATATACTGGTAACAAGTGTTACCTTCTATCTTTGTAGCAGTAGCTATCAGGGATCCCACACAGCCTGGTTTGATGAACCTTTGGAAACATTGATGACCTCACAACGTCTTCTATTTCATGGAGAATTGAATGATGGCTCAAAATGAGCTCAAGTTTATGCAGTCTAAAAATATCCATGGTTGCCCTTCTTTACCACTCTCCTCCTCTCATCATTATAGCCCCTATCTTATAGTAAGCACCCGGGATTTTTATCAAGAGAAAAAAAATAGGAGAGCTTTTGACATTTCTGAAGTGCTAGCTGGTATTCTTTTCTTCCTCTTGTGGAAATTGGCATCATGTGTGATAAATGTCCTTAGGTGTCGGCTCTTACTCTCAACATGATGGTACCAAGGATATTTACTAATATCCCTATGTGTGACTTCTCAGAAAACAGCATCCCCACACCAAGACTAAGACTTATCCCAAGGTTGTATTGGCCCTATATAATATGCAAAGGAAAGATGAAGATGTTCTAACTGTGTTCTTGGTACTGATCGTAGATAGCAAAAGGCAGATATTTGGAGAAGGTATTATCCATAATGATCCATAAAGGCCCATGAAAGGAACTAAGTGCAAATCAAGTCAGTGTTCCTAACACAAAGAAAATGCAGACTCTCAAAGTATGTGCCTCTTAAGTTCACTGACGTCGTAGGTCTAATTACTTCAGCGATTTTCAACCAGTGTGCCTTGAGAGGATTTTAGGTGTGCCGCAAAAATTTTTAAAGATCATTAATTAAATTACTTTTGAAATAAGTTCAAAGTGTAGTAGGTATATTCTTTTTCTTTGCTCTTTTCTTTGATCAACAGTATAAGTGTGCTGTAGAAGTTTAACTATAGGTTCAAGTATGCTGTGAGATAAAAAAGACTGGCTTACTTTCATTGGCATACCCCATTTCTTAAACTTACTCAGTATTAACTATTATAATAGATTTGTAGATGTGAGTTAGTAAAGAAATAGTATAAAAGGAGATTTTTCAAGTTGAACCTAGAAGGATATATAAAATTTGAATTATAATCAAGGAAGGAGGAGAGGCTCAGAAGTCAATTATCAGATAAGTCAGCCTCCATTTCTGAGAGTTGGTCCACATCATTAACACTGGTAAAGTCTAAAACCCAGGACCTGGGTAGATCAGAAGGCTGTCCTGGAGAGAATAATGGCCTTCCAACAATGCATTAGAGCTAAAAGAGCAGAGTGGGAAAAGAAAGTATAGTAGCCAGAGTCAATGACATTAGGTAGAATTAAAAACCCAGGCTGAATTGCCCTATAGACATAAAGTAGGGTGGAGGAAAGCACAGACAGAAAAGGAGATAAGAGAACAAGGAGGGCTGAGGTATTTAAATCTGTGGACCAAGAGAATGATGGCATACTGTAGTTGATGGACTTCAGAAAGTCACAGTCGACTCAATAGAGAGCATGGCAGAGGATCAGGGTGGAGTATAGTCATCTGAGGTTGGAGATGAAGGTGCAATGTGAGGTAGAATGCATGTGGGAAAAGAGGTGGGAGCACAGGGGATGATCTAAGGAGAGGAGTGACTAATAGACAAATGAGTAAGTCACTCCCACTTTAAAAGGCCTTAGTAAACCACATGAGGACTGGCCACTCTGGAAATTTTTCCCCTACATGACAGTTCAGTTAAAATGAGAAACCAACCCCAACCAAAATTTCCGGTCCCAGAAAGTGTTTCTCAGCATTACTAATGGGGAAAAAGTTATTATACCAATTACAAGGACTTTTAGGAAATTTCTTTTATACTCCATCTAAATGTTGCTTTGCTATTCTCTAGGTCAAAACATAAATTCTTCCTCCCACACATCTCTCCACATTTAGTTAAGAGTTTACACAACCTTAGAGTATGACTTGGTTCCTTCTGTTCTTTCTAAACAGAGCCACTCTTCCTCGTCATCATTATCTCTGGTGACAAAGAGGCAGGAACGTTTTGGACAATTCTCCCTCTCTCTCTCCCTTTTTTTTAAGACAGAGTTTCATTATGTTGCCCTCAGCAGAGTGCTGTGGCATCACAGCTCACAGCAACCTCAAACTCTTGGGCTTAAGCAATTTTGTTGCCTCCGCCTCCCAAGTAGGTGGGACTACATTCACCTGCCACAACACCTGGCTGTTTTTTTGTTGGTAGTTGTCATTGTTGTTCAGCAGGCCTGGGCTGGGCTCGAACCTTCCATCCTCGGTGTATGTGGCCAGTGCCCTAGCCACTGAGCTACAGGTGCCGAGCCAATTCTCCCATTTTCACTGGCAAATTTCTCAGTGATCTTTATTCATACTAGTATTAAAATTAGTTGACACACTCCATTGTCTAGCTAGGGAGGGTAAGATGAGTACAGATTCTTTATCACCCCAGTATCTGTGACAAAACCAAGTGACACTAAAAATGAGATAGTAGAAAAATATTACCAGAGTCTAAATTAAAACAGTAAATCACTATTATTGCTAATATTTACTAAGTGCTTTCTAAGTTTTACCGTGTGTGTAACAGTGTGGAGAACTGCAATATTTTAATGACCTAGACAACAGATATTTTAAAAGCCCAATAGTTATGTTTTGTTACTGGTATGTACCTTTTGTGAAGAAAGTTAAGTGGCCCTCTTATTTGTCCTGTGACCATTTGGCAGATCCAGGAACCTCGCCGTATCTCACTCATTTGTAGCCCACGTTAGTGCTGTCCACACACGATGTATTAGAAATGTCCTGATGAGAAAAGTTTTAATCAATCAAATCAGGCTTGATTTAGTGGGATTTTGTGAACAAATCTTTGTTCTCAGATGTATAATAATTACAAGCTGTTTTACCAGTGGATAAGGAAAGGATTATTCTTCTCTTTGAAAACGGTAACTTTATAATTACATGTATTTACTTGCCTTATCAGAATAGAACTCACCAGCTGAGGTGAAGGATTATTTTTATTTAAAAGATTCCTGGGTGAATTAAACAGCCACCTATTTGGGGGAAAATATAGCCATTGTAGACAATTGTTTCGGGTATAAATAAAGAACAAACAGTCTAAAATCAATGTTTGTTTGGGTTTTTTGTTCCTTTTTGGAATCTGTATAAAACTTGGCACAAAAATTAACGTAGATGGTTAATTTAGCCCCACCCATAATACTGTGGAGAAATACACTTTTATTGACAACTTTGTATGGTCAGCGTACAGAGTGTTTCAGCCAAAGTTTTGAGTTTTTTATGGGTGGTTTTATAGTTCCGTATTATAATTACCAATATCTTAAGAAAATTTATTTTAAGAATTCATTTTTCCTTACTACTGTCCCATTTCCATCTACAGCAGACCTCTGTGTCTCCAGCATGCCCGAAGAAGAATTGGCTTTTCTCTTAGACGTTCATTATGGCTTCAAGTTGAGCTCAGAAAAAAAAACAATCATAATAAGCCTAGATCATTTGCAAGTTTGGATCTCGTTTCTCTTAACCAACTCTCAGTCTGATTTTTCTACCTAACACCAAAGGTTTGTTTCTGCAACATGAGCAGAACATGAGCCTTTTTTTTCTCTGTTTGTGAAATATCTTTAAAAACAAGAGTCCTACCTCTTTCGTTCTTTTCCTTACTGAGCTCTCTAATGTTCCCTAAACTATCTCTAAAATTGTTGGGAATGTAAACATATTCTGTGCCTTTTACTTTGTTGACAAGGCACCAACACCTCCCCTTGGTGGGCTTCCTGAAACACTTCCAAGCCAAGGGTCCTTCCTAGCATGGATACAGTAACATTGCTATGCTGAAAGGGAAGAAGAAACCTACAAATATTAAAAAGTTAAGAAGTAGCCACATAGCTTCAGCAGTGTCCATGCACTTGACTGCCATCTGTTGTGGAAGTCTTTAGTTAAGCCCAAGATGAGAACAGTGCAAGATTAACTGTGGCTGACAAGCTTTGAAGAAGTTTTCATTCAGTGTGTCAGAGCCCTAGGCTTGCTGCTAAGTGGTAGAATGGCCCTGGACAGAGTAAAGGCAGATGTCAGGGGCCAGCCCTGTATCTGACAAAGCTCCCTGGCTTCTTGGCACTTTTCCAGATCTCATCATTCTCTTGGGTGCTGGTTTCCAACATGGTCTCTGTTTCAAGTTTTCATCTCCTTGTTTTTTCTCAAGCCCTGCATCCTTGTGAGGTGAGATGACCTGGCCCCAACCCCTGCATCCTGTCCAAGTGTGTCTTTCCCTTTTCTCCACTTTTCATTTCTTTTGCTCCTCACAGGACCTGACATCATTAGTCTTAATTAGGCTAGCTAAAGCCTTTTTAGACCTAATACTTAAATTTTTAGACAAAACAGTCTACTATATGTTGTACTTTGAGTTTTCATTTCTCCCCCAGCTAATGTCACTGAAATTATTCCATGCAGGACATCCACAGCCTTACCTAAGAACAGACCCTCTATAACAGGTTCTCAACCTTTCTAATGCCGCTCCCCATTAATACAGTTCCTGTGGGTCGCGACCCACGACCCACCGGTTGAGAGCCGCTGCTCTATAACATCCTTAGCAAAGTTGTCATTGTGATTATAGGACTAGGGCTCCTTGCAGGAAAACCAGCTCTGCATTATATGTAGAGATTTTGTATTATTTGGGGGGAGGGCTAAGGGCAGGATGTAATAAACCAAAACTCTCCAATCACCTTAATAGAAAGGAGGTTTGTTGTAAGGCTTTAATGGGATTGAATCTGGACAGCCTTCCTCCCACTCTCCCTAGTGCTGGATGACTTTCTCACTGCTTTATGTTCGTTCTTGAGGTCTTTCTACCCGCTGCCTCTCACAAAGGCTGGTCTTGTCCCTCTGAGTTCCCCCAGGTTGACTGTCTAATTAGCTTCCTAACAGCCCTTACTTCTGTTGTCCACAGCCATCCAACTAGGCATGTGGTTATGGTCTTTGAGAGTGCCCAACAGATTCCTCTCCATCTGGGTTCTGATTCTGGTGAGAAATATAAACAACCAGGGATACCAAAGTATCACCTTCATTACTGATGAAAAAGAATTTGGAGGATGTACCTTATCGTGTATTGACAATGAGCTTCCCTACTGTGAACCCCAGAAATAGGCAGCTTCACATACCCAGTCATAGGTACCACTGAACCCTGGCGAGGCTCCCACCCAGGGCAGACCCCAAGGAGGAGAAGATGAAATAGGCTCATTCTGAGCATTGCACCCCACACCTACGGTGCATCTTAGAATGGGTACAGGCGAAACTTACTAAAGGCAGAATACAAATGTCTACATACAATAACTAAGAAAATGCCATGAAGGCTACATTGAATAGTTTGATGAGAATATTTCAGATCGTTTATGAAACCAGCACATTGTACCCCTTGATTGCACTAATGTACACAGCTATGATTTAACAATAAAAAATAAAATAAAAATAAATTTAAAAAAACAAAACCTTAAAGGAAGGGAAAAGGAAGGGGCTGGGCTATCCATTGCCAGCTTTCTCCATTATAACACTCCAGTCAGTTCCTTCCATCCGACCCCACCCTTTGCAATGAAGAGAAGAAATCAGAAATGTTATGCTAACAACCATCCCCCTGCGTGGAGGAGACACCCCCAGTGTACATCATAGGTCATAGTCTGCCCTAGGCCCAGGCAGTGGTCATTCCTTCAAGAACAAGAGCCTGAACTTCTTTCCTTGAGCAGCAGCTGTGGGTGTGGCCATTTTTTATAAGGAGAAGGTTTAGAGCATGGCTGGTACCAGGAGTGGCAGATCCTGAGTCCTACCTTATAACATTGGAATACTACTGTCTGCTTTCTAGGTATTTTCTGAATGACCAGTTAGTTCATTTCTTCCTGCCTCAGTTTTCCCATGTAACACTTGAAATTCATATTTGATCGACCACCAGAGAGAAAACATGGAGACATATAGATAGAGTTAGTTGATACTGTTTTTCCAGGACAGATGTGGCTATTCCAATGCAGAACTGCCTAAATGGAAAGATTCCGCAAGAGTGTTTTAGAACAGAGATGACAAGTAGCTTCATCTCAAGCCACCTCCTATTTATTGGCAGTGGCTAACTGAAGTGCTATGCTGCGAAAGACTCCGAAACTGTCCCAGCCCAGTGGAGGAGAGTTCTGTGGTCATTTTCTACCACAGTGCAGAGAAGGAGAGGAGAACATCTGAACCAAGGATTTGCCAGTGTTGATTCAAAGAGATCAGAGGTGGATATACAACTGCCTGCTGTGTCAGGACTAGGGAGAAGGGGCGATCAGAGGAGGCCGGTTCTTATCTTCCACCTGGCCCTTTAGCCACAGGGCTAGAAATTAGACTGTATAGAGCAAAGGTCTGCAGCCTTTTTCTGTAAAGGGCAAGATTTTAGGCCCTGTGGGCCATGTAGTCCCTGTAGTGAATACTCACTTCTGCCACTGTGGTGCTGAAGCAACTGTAGGTAGACACTAGGTAAAGGAATGCACATTGGCTGTGCCATAATAACCTTTTTGTTTGTTTGTTTTTCAATGAAAAGAAACAACAGAACAGATTAGGCCCACAAGTCATAGTTTGCAGATCCCAGGTATAGAGAAGAGGCCAACAGCATGAGCTAGGGTTCTGAAATACCTTCATGTTATCTGTATCTAAATCTCCCTCTGTCCTCAGTTCTGAAATGTCCCATGAGAGTAAGAATTTAATGGGCAATAGTAAGCTCCAAGATTCTAACTTCTTAAGAAAAATATTAGCAGTGAGGTCCACTCAGTCATTTCCCCACCTTCGTACAGAATCCCATGCAATGGTACAGTTATGTTACTTCTTGGGTAGCAATGTTGTTCCAAAGTCAGCATTTCAGACAAAAGTTGCATACCATCAAAACTGCCTTTGAAAATTCTTTAAATCACTCATAAATTAAAATATACGTGGGTTGAAAAAAAGGAAGAATATTCAAGGAAGCCATGAAAGAAAAAGTCTATGTACAGATGTTCATGTGTATAAAGCATTCCTTCTTTAAAAGAACTGTTTTATCCCTAGTGGTGATAGGAAGTGAATACAGAATTAATAAGATGTTCTTGCTTGCCACGGAGTTTGTTGCATTATAATTTAATATTAAGGGTACATTAACTTGCTTTTTTTTTTTTTTTGAGGGTCAACATAGTTGAAAGCAAAAGCAGAAGCACCTACCTTAAGTCCTCTATGATGTATGTTAGACTTGATCCCAAACTTCTGTTGCATCATCACGGGACATCCACACCATTCTCTGAACTTGGCTGTTGGCTTTCTGCCACTGGAGCTGGGGTGTCCTACTGTCTTCAGCTATCACATTCACACCCCGGATGTCAATTTCTTATTATGGGAGAAGAAATCATTGAAGAAATTAGGTGTGGATATGATACAGGGACACAGGATATCTTAAGCCATCTTTAATTCTTATAAAATATGATCAATACAAGGCATTTAGATAAAATACTTACCCACACACAAATCTAAAGCTTCAAAACTGCAAAACCATCCCCATATTATTCCCTTTCTTGGGAAGAGGACCAAGTTTAAAAATCTCAGCCTCCTCATCTATAAAATGGGAATAAAATTTGTGGCAATTTCATAGGGCTGTTGGAAGGGGCAGATGAGTTCTTTAATCACTTAGAACAGTTCCTGGTTCAATAAATGCCAGCTGTCCTTATTATTACCTGAGTGCCTGTCGGTGGATGGACTCCGTGTGCTACCAGACAAGGGACAAGATATTTGAGACACATCATCTCACACAGTGAGGGCTGCTGACACAGCAGGAGTTTGGCCTCTGGTTCATAATGAGTAGTTCCATTTCTAACATATAGTAACAAGACAAAGGACATGTGGTAAGTGATGTAAGTTTACTTGTAACCAAAAAAATGGGCCTTCTGTATCTGATTGCCGCTTGAAAGGAGAATAAGGAGGGCGGGGATGGTGGACATTTTAGGAGGAACAGTGGCTTGGTAGGGTTCGACTTGTTTCTACTGATCTCCCCTTTCCTGGGGTTATGGTGGGGGGACTCGCTTACTTAGAGCAGGGGTTGAAATAGTTTGGTTTTCTAGGCCATGCTGTCTGTGTCTTGGCAGCTCAGCCCTGCCATTGTAGAACACGAGCTGCCATCTCCAATCCGTAAGTGAATCAATTTGGCTTGTTTCACGAAAACTTTATTTATGGGTGCTAGAATTTGAATTTCATGTAATTTTCATGTATCACAAAATAGTCTACTGATTCCTTTCTCCAGCTATTTAAGAAAGTAAACACTCTTCTTAACTCCCAGATGGTACATAGAGAGACAGTGGGCCGGGTTTGGCCCCAAAGCCACAGTTTTCCAGCCTTGACCTAGAAGACTAGACTGAAAATCAGACCTGTCGCAGGTAAACTGACTGTTTGACCCAAACAAAGTATCTTCCATCTCGGGTCTACAGTTTCATATCTTCCAAAAACAGAAGACTTACTCTAAAGGATGCCTAGGATTCTTTGTAGCATTTAACAGCAGCTGAGCTGCACGGCTATATGGCTTTGCAGTCAGAGAATCCTAGGTTCCAGTTCCGGCTCAGCCTCTGGCTTGCTGGAGAATGTTGGGCCAGTTGCCTCGTCTAGTGCCTCAGCTGCCTTGTCTGTAAAATAAGCATAAAAATGATGTCAACTTTAGGGTTGCTCTGAGGATTAAGTTTCACAATACTTAGGAACCAGCCCCTAAAGTCACATAGCTAACAAACATTTATTGTATCTAATAAAAAAAATAAATGCTGTTGTATTTTTTAAACTGAATTTCTATTGAAATAATAATTTTAAAAAGACAGTTTCTATATACTTCCAGATTAGAAACTGGTTTTCTTCACAGCCCTATGACAAAAGGGCTGAGTCAAGGGAAGGACTTTGCTATTTGAACAGAACCTTGTCATGTGCAGCCACCACCACTGTCCTCTCTCATGTGTCATGAAGGATGAGAACCAATTTTGATGTATTAGCCTTGCATCTCTGTTTATGGCTCTCTTGCCCCACCCAGTGGCAGGACGTCACTGGCAACACATGCCAAAGAGGTCAAGAATTTTTAAGATTTTAATAATAATTTTTTTAATAATGGCCCCTGGCAGTACAGCAAGATTTCATTCTAAACCCATTTTCCTTTAATCTCTCTGTTTGGCCCTTTTTAGGGCCTGCAGTGGGTAGAGTCACCATTTAGCTGAGTGGCTCACAACACGCGGATATTAGGAAGGGCCTGAGGTTCCACCAGTGTGAGCTAGTCAGTTATCTCTTGTACAGGTGGTTATTAAAAGTGTTGTCCTGCAGCCTCATTAAAAAGCAAAGCATCATTTAACAAATATTAGGACATGTCAGTAGCACCATATAAATGTGGGAAAGAGATCAATTCCCTTTGTTAATTCTGTACACAGCCATAAACACTCTCTTTAGAACACTTAATTCCATGTCAGAGTTTAAAGCAGCTCTGATGGTTTCTATTTAGAAGTGAAGGCAAGGAGAGGGATGGGGAATAGATGTCAGAAACTCGGTGCATCAAGAAGAAACTAACCTTAAATACTTAAACACTATGATTAACAACAGGAGTCCACAGGCTAGTGATCATTTCCAAGGCTTCCCCCATTTCCCTTTTCTTTTCTAATGACCTGAGTTTGGTGGCTGCTGTTTTCCTTTTTATGTGTGCCTGTGAAAATGGGTTCACTGTGTTGTCCAGGTGGTTCTTGAACTCCTGGCCTCAATTGATCCTCCTGCCTCAGCCTCTCAAGTAGCTGGGAATATAGACTTGTGCACCTGTTTAAATGCTGGTTTCCCCCATCTCTGCTTATCCTCACTCCTCCTTCAAGCTACTCCCTCCTTCAAGCTGCTTCCCTCAACAGGAAGGTGGGCACAAGTGGTAAGGAACACTAGGATGGATCCGTGGATAGGAGAGCTGTGCTAGCCCAGGAGAAGCCAGGCAGGGTGCCCGGGGGAGATGGAGCCAGGGTCAGGACGGGGGCTGGGATGGAAGGCCCTGGATGACAGACTCATTTTCCTTCACACCCTCTGTTTGTCCCATGTGTGCCTGTCTCTTTCTTTTCATATGTCTGTGCCTTTCTGGGTTATTTCCCATGACTGTCTTCTGTGTCTCTGGTCCCTCTCTCTCCCTTTCTCTCTGTCCCTGCCCCTGTGTGACAGATTTTCACCTATTCACAGTGCCTCTACATATGACCCATTTCTCCTCTCAGTCCCATGCCTGAGCTCTATATCTGAATAGGAAAATACCTTCCAAAACTGCATGTTTTTGAGTATGCCTGGTATATGGTTAATAATTAAGGCTATAATTAAAATGTAACTGTAAGTGTAATTAAAATTTATTTAATGGATCCTGGAATTATGAAGCAATTAGGCATTTTGACATGGCACTGGAAGAGCAGCTGGGAAGAGAAGAGGGCCCTGTTTTTCTGGGAAGCTGCCCCCCTTTTCTCCCAGCCCGGCATACTGCTGTCAGCCTCCAGCAAGGCCTTCCTTGCCTAGAGTACCTGCAGCTGCAGACTCACTCAGGAGCAGCGGACACAGCTGTTCCAGGGCTTTCCCAGAGAAAAGGCCTACCAGAGCCCCTAAGGACTCGGAGGAGTTTCAGAAACAATCACTCCTTATGACGCCATGGGCAGTTTGGAGTTTCTATTTTGACCCTATATAAACACATTGGGAGTGTAAGAACAGCTAGATGTTTCGAAAAGTACCCGCCCAATTCTCTCCTCACCTAGCACACTTTCTGTGTGCCAACCCAAACATACTTACTCAGCCTGTCAGCAAGTATATGCTAAGTGACAGGGATATTGTAAGATACCCTGGCAAGGGAGCCTGGCAAAGTGAAGCGAGTGTGTAGTGGGGACGAGCGAAGTGTCAGTAGCCATCCCAACGGGGCGTGCTCTGTGTTAAGATTCTGGAAGTACAAGTTCTCTGAAAGCTCACTTTACAAGTCTCTGCTTTAAAGTTGGGTTCTTGGGAGGTGGTGACATGGAAGGCATCCCCAAAGTAATGTCATTTAAATAGATGCCTTGTGAATGTATGAACATCAGCCCAGCAGGGACAGAGGTCGGCCCAACAGAGCTCTGCGTGGAAAGCCCAGCAAGGGCCATAGCCTAGCACATCTGAACATTCATGAAATTCCAGATGGGTTATTTTTTTTTTTTTTTGTCCCCTTGAGACAACAGGCACTAAGGTGGGTACTGAAGGGGATATTAATTAAGGAACTACTGAACTTTTTAGAACACATGGTTGCAAGGAAATTACCTGAAAAAAAGAATCAAGAACTTATTTCATCCCTACACATGGAAGGGAATTCAGGTAAAATGGAAGAAATGGTTCTCAGAGTAGGTGGTGACCATGATAAAACCAGACCCCAGAAAGAGCAGGATCTGAGACAGGGGAAGACCTCAAGGGCACCATTTCGACAGTTGTCTGGAGATGTTGGGAGCTATGTGTTGAGATAGGAAAAGTGCTTAAAAGAGAAAGGGAAGAAGGAAAAGAACTTTGTCCACATCTGTTGAGGGAGATAGAAATGTACACATTTAACTTTGGTTCACCTTCCGGTCCACAGACAGTTTTGCATCGGTTTCACTACGAGCTTTGCTTCACACTCTGTAGTTACTCCACGGAAGCCGTGCCTGCAGATTAATGTCTGAATTCTGTAGCCTGCAAACTAACACCTGCCACCATCTGATCCCCTGTCCTACTTTCCAGCCTCTGGGACCTTGGCTAAAACCTTACCAAATGAATCAAAAATGCACACCAAGGTTGTATTAATGAAATAATCTTTATGTCTGTGTTAATTATCTAACAGTGTGTAACAAATTACCCTCTAATGTAGCAGCTTGACGAAAAAAGACCGCAGTTTTTGTGGCCAGGAATCCGGATGTGGCTTTAGCTAGGTCCTCTTACTCAGGACCCCATAGAGTGATCAAGACGTCAGCCAGGGCTAAGAACATCTCAGCCTAGGACTAGGGAAGAGTTCACTTCCAAGCTCACGCCTGTGTTGTTGGCAGGATGAGTTTCTGCATGGCCTCAGTTCCCCATTGGCTGTTGGGGGGCTGCCGTCAGTTTCTTGCCAGTTGGGTTTCTTCATAGGGCAGCTCATAGCGTGGCAGTTTGTGTCATCAGAGTTGAACAAAGGAGGAGGGAGCAAAACAGAAGCCACAGGCTTTTTTAACCTAGTAAATAAGAGAAACGACATTCCATCACTTTTGCCATGTTTTTATTCCGGAAGCAAGGCTCCAGGTCCAGCCCCTACTCAGGTAGATATGAGATTATATAAGGATGTGAACAGCAGGAGGTGGGGTTCATCGATTAATCTTTGAGCGCCATTTTGGAAGCTGCCTTCCATAGTATTTACAAAGTTGTGTCTTATAGTAATGCTAGGTCCTGGAACAACTAAAAGTGCTGAAATGTCAGAGACTTTAAACAACGTTATAGAACACTCTTTCTCCTTCACATTGGCCTGAGAGGGAGAGTGGGTGGGGCACTCCGCTTCACATAGTTACTCGAACATCCAGCCTGGACATGTTGCGGTCTTCAAAGAGGTGCTTTCCAGTCAGCACCGACTGGCAACATTACAGACAGTAGACAGGGCAAATGGAGAATGTGAAGGGCACAGGAGAGATCCTTAGGACATGCATTTCATCTCCACTCACGTTCTGTTGGTCAGAGCTCCCAGGCCCTCTAGATGCCAGGGGACTGGGAAGCGTAGTTTCTGGCTGGATGTCCACTTCCCAGCAACACCACCTGGAGAGGAGGAGCAAGACTCTGGCACATAGCTGGCCAGGTCTGCCGTGGGCACTTTGCTATTCTCCAGACGCTTTCCCAGGCATTGTTTCATTTGCTTCTCATCACAGTCCGTGCCATCAACCATACTGT
Source organism: Nycticebus coucang (assembly GCF_027406575.1). Lineage (NCBI taxonomy): Eukaryota > Metazoa > Chordata > Mammalia > Primates > Lorisidae > Nycticebus > Nycticebus coucang. The sequence goes on from NC_069787.1 coordinate 31,260,912, forward strand.
CCTCATTGTACAAACAGGGATGCAGACCAGCGTATCTTTAGAACATGCACAATTTGTAATTACAGAGAATAGTTCAAGTCCCCTCTCTGCAGCTTGTCCTTTCTGCGACTGTGGAAAAGTTTAACCCCTCTGTGCCTCAGTGGCCTTATCTGTAAAATAGATAGAGACAGTAGGTCCAATTTCTGTGGTTTTATAGAGACCTCATATGCGCCATATGAACCACTGAACATTATGCCTGGCGTACATGGGTACATAGCGAGTGTCAGTTCTGAGGAAGATGATAAGGATGATTATGCTGTGCTGTGCGTGGAGATAAAGTTGAGGCTCAGAGAAGTTACATGATTTATTCAAAACTATGTAAGGATATATGGCAGAACCGTAGATGCAAGGGTGAGGATTTTAGGTAGGAACTTCACCATGGTTCAGATTGTGGCTTTCCAAAGAGGCCTTTCATCATCTTTCTGTGCAAATCGACAGTAAATGAACCTGAAGCCGGAGGCACGGTGCCCAGGGTGCCCTTCACCACTGCTCTGTGGGCTTAGGGTCCCAGGAGAACTGGGAGCTTCTTGTCAATACAGTTGTTCCCATTCACCCTGGCCTTGACCTTTTATATGAACTGTGCTGATCAAGCGCCTCTTTTTATTTGTACTCTTTGTGATAAGGTAGATTCTTTCAGGCCTATGTTTCAAAGTCTTTTTTTTATAAATAGGCTCTGTCTTGCTAACTAGATAAAAGCACAAGAAATGATGTAAGATAAGATATTTCATTAGATGCTTATATTCTATCACATTTCTCCTCAAGGATTGTTCACTTAAAAAAAAAAAAAAAAAGCAGTTCATATGTTAATTAGGCAGTCCCCAAAGCACCCTTTGGGGCAAATACTCCCATGTCCACTGGTAACAACCAAAAGATGTCATCAGAAGCAGCACTGCTCATTTTCACTGGCTCTTGTTGTATAGAGTGAGGAGGAAGCAAAAATGGACATGTTGCCTGCAGCAAGAGTCTTCAGAGCAGTGAGTGGATTTGCAGAATTTCAGGTTATAACTTGACCCTTGCTTTCTAAGAGGTCTTGAAGACGGATGACTTCTCATATGGGCCAAAACCGTATAAAATCCATGTGACTGTGGATTATCAGCAGACATTTCACTTTCTATCAGTAACAACAACAACAACAAAAACTTGCCCCTTCCAAGTCTTTGCTTCATCTTTTCTAGTCAGTTCACAGCTTGAGATATATCTTGTCACATAATCTTTCCTGTCACTGACACCTATATTTAATTGATTTCCTGGTGAAAAGCTATAGACAGATTAGCCTTGTGCTTCCTCATCTATTACTCAGGTACAGACTGTCCCCAATTTATAGAAGTTTGACTTAGCAATGTTTTGACTCAACAATGGTATGATGGTGATACGAATTCAGTAGAATGTGAATAAATTACACAAGATATTCCACACTTTTTTTATAAAATCGGTTTTGCCCAACTATGGGCTAATTTAAGTGTTCTGAGTACATTTAAGGTAGGCTCAGCCATGGTGTTCCGCAGGCTCAGTAGATTAGGTGTGTAGAATGGAAATGGATATTTGACAGGATATTTTCAGCTGACATTGGATTTATCAGCACAGAACCGCATCATAAAGTCAAGGAGTATCTGTGCTCCATATCATCCCAACACCCTGCTGCATCTTTCTCTTGCACTTTTTTTTCATAAGACATTTGCTTTCCATTTTATACTTAGACTATTCAATCAAGGGAAAACGCCAGTTCGTAAGATTTTCCTCCTTCAAATCCGTTGAACAGGTGGTTGCTAATCTTTCTTTGAGCACAGTCTGAAATGAAGCTCATTTCCATGTTTTTATCTGCCAGAGAAAATATAGGCAGTGTCATTATAATAGAAGATAACTAAAGTAAAAAGAAGAAAAAATAAATTGTCTTCTGGGTATATCTGTCTAGCCAGATCTGGATCATAAAAAGCAGGAACCGTGTTCTAATGAAATTATGTCAGTTTCGCATGGACCCGGGCATCGCATGATTTCAGGTTGTACAAAAAACTTTGCAGAGCACTACCTGTGATTGTTCATCCTCATTCAGCGATTGTTCATCCTTTTCCCTTCTAGGAACTAACGTCCAAGAAGCCCAGAACATACTCAACAACAGTGGGCTGCACATTACATCAGCTGTCGACCTGGAGGATGCAGCCAAGAAGGCTGTGGCCAGTGTGTCCAAGAAGTGACAGCTTCATCCTGATCCCTTAGGGAAGGGAGGCCAATTCTCCCTGCGAAAGGGTAGTTCTCTCATCACTGTGAAGGAGATGGTTATCTTCTTGGGAAAAAAAGAGGGGAAGGCATGCACAAGAATCACCGTGTGACGAATCTTAAATCTGTATTTTATTGAATAAGCTGTCTAGACAGCCTCAATCTGATTTTACTTACAGTCTCCATAAAGATAATGTCCTGTGTTCTCATAATTCTCTATCATTGTAAGCCTGCTCAGCAGACAGTGTTTTGCCAACTTTGAGGAGTAGTCTCTGTGTCTAAATAATGTGTGTATATACAGAATTGGAAATCAGGTCCAGGTTTATTTCCAAGAATTTTGATGATTCTAATCCTATATAACAAAAAGAAATCACAATCTATAAAATATTCAGATAAGATGACATTTAACATATTAAACACCAAAAAGGCACAGCTAAGACATTCAGGCAAGTAGGCATTACACACAGTGGCAGTTTTTACAAGTTTCCAATTCCAACATGTGTTTTAAAATGGAAAGTCTGCATTAATATACCATGTAAGTATTTTTACCATTTTGCCTTAATATCAAATAATACTGTTTACGTTACACTAAAAGCCAGAAGCCTTATTTGTGATTTTGAAGTAGACATTTCCATTTTAATGTTAAAAATGAAGGATGCTGATTCTCATGGAAATCTTTATAATTAAGTCATTTCAAGATGAGACAACACTGAAGATCAGATTGTATTGACTGTCAGCATCTTCTCTCCCTTATCCCACTCCCTGCTCCCTAGAACTACCAGTTTGTGCTTTAAGAAATGGAAAAATGTATTTGAATAGAAAGTGGCTTTCTTTTTCATAGTGTCCATTTTTGTGATGGGTAAATTTTTGAATTAGATTTTTATCTAAATTTTGGTATATTTTTATCTGTATACAAATTTAAATAAAATCTTGTTTTGTAATCTCTAAGATCTGTGTCTATTTCCAATTTTAGTCAGTTTTATTCCTCAAACAGTTCTTCTTTGTTAACTGAAGTAAAATTTTAAGCACCCTCCCCAGCCTACTAAATGGTCCTTCTCTTGGCTAAGGGGACTCTCCCCAGTTCCTCCACAAAAAAAAAAAATAAAATAAAATCTTTAAAGCTGAGTTGTCAGCCATGAGGAAAAGGGAGGTCACACATACCTAGTTACACCCTATCCCTTTTGGAGTTACTTTTTGTAGCAATAAGATATAAAATCACTAACAGGCCAAAGGCCATGTAAGACAAAGCTTCAATCACACTTGCAGGTCATCAGTTTACTTAACAGATCACTTGAGTCTCTCCACATATGTGAGGTGCCTTGTCTCTGATTAGCAGACTTTTTTGTCCTAAGACATTCCAAGCCTTTAAACAAAGCTTCATTTCTTGAACTAATTACAAATCAAAGAATCTTTCAGTTATCTGTAATCTGTAATGCCCTGCTTGGAGAAGTCTTACCTTTTCAGGTCAGACCAATGTACACCTTCCATATGACTTTACATGTAATTTCTGTCTCCCTAAAATGTATAAAGCCAAACTATAACCCAAGCATGGCAAGACCACTTGCTCAAGGCAAGTGAGAAACTTAATATTGCATAGATCCACATTTGCCTGGGAGAAATAAACCATTTGATAGGTCGGTCTCATGTCTCATCTTAAGGGCTATGCAATAAATGGAAAATAGTAATGTGTTTTTTAAGGTGTATATTGTCTTTTGATATTGTAGTAACTAGTATGGCAAAAGAAATGATCTATATTTTATTAATTAGACAATAATTAGCCATATTTGAATTTTTTGCTCTAAAGGTCTGTATTTGGATCACTTGTAAATAATGTTTCTGATCAACCCAGTTTGGAGGTGGGTATAAAGGAAGTCAATCATTCAGGTAGTTATTTTGTAAAAGGATTATAGTAAACATAGACTCTTATTTTCAAATAAGCTAAAAGCTACCAGAACTTGATCTGTTTGTATCTTGGCCCAGTTTGTCTCTCTAGGTTTTATTCTTAGGCCACTTCATAAGATAGTAATATGCTTCCATAAGATAGTAATATGGCTTCTGGCCATTTCATGGAGAGGTTTACAAGGTTAGCATCCCCAGAAGAGAAGAGAGGGAGGGAAAGAGAAAATGAAAGAGAAAGTAGAAAGATAGAAGGAAGGGAGGGAGGGAAGAAGGAAAGAAGGAAGGGGAGTAAAGATAGGGGAAGTAGAGATCAAGAAAACAAACTTATCTGTCTTAGAAACTCTAAGCTGTAAGACCCCCCAGAATTGAGTCTTGATGGCTCTGATGACCAAGTTTGGGTCAGCGACCTGCCCCTAAACCAGTCTTGGTCAGGAGTTTATAGTGTTCGGATGAATCCAGCCTGATTTAAGTACTCCCTCCATGACCTGAGGGTGACACAGCCTCAAATTACCAAGACTGAGGGTGGGGAGGGAGAGATGGTTGCATAAGGAAAATGTGAGGCCTCACTCGAAGAATTAGTGTATTCTGAGATGGAAAAATAAGAGATGTCAACCACATTCATCAACTGTGGGATGATGAGCTTGAACAAAATTATTTCTAAGGATGCTTTCAGCCCTAAAATTTTATGGTTCTATTTTATTAATTTCTTTTTTTATTTTTATTTTTTTATTTTTACTTTTTTTTATATTTATTTATTTTTATTAAATGATAGCTGTGTACATTAATATGATCGTGGGGCACCATACATTTGGTTCATAGATCGTTTGACACATTTTCATCACATTAGTTAACATAGCTTTTGTAGCATTTTCTTAGTTATTTTGCTAAGACCTTTACATTCCACATTTACTAGGATTCACATATACCCTAGGTAAGATGCACCGCAGGTGTAATCCCATTAATCCCCCTCCTTCTCCCTCCCTCCTCCCTCTGTCCCCTCCCTTTCCCCTTTCTCCCTATTCTTAGGTTGTAACTGGGTTATAGCTTTCATGTGAAGGTCCTACATTAGTTTCATAATAAGGGTGAGTACATTGGGTACATTTTCTTCCATTCTTGAGACACTTTACTAAGAAGAATATGTTCCAGCTCCATCCATGTAAACATGAAAGAGGTAAAGTCTCCATCTTTCTTTAAGGCTGCATAATATTCCATGGTGTACATATACCACAATTTATTAATCCATTTGTGGATTGATGGGCACTTGGGTTTTTTCCATGACTTAGCAATTATGAATAGGGCTGCAATAAATATTCTGATACAAATATCTTTGTTATGGTGTGATTTTTGGTCTTCTGGGTATATGCCCAGTAGGAGGATTACAGGATTGAATGGCAAATCTATTTTTAGATCTCTAAGTATTCTCCATATCTCTTTCCAAAAGGAATGTATTAATTTGCATTCCCACCAGCAGTGTAAAAGTGTTCCCTTTTCTCCACATCCACACCAACATCTCTGGTCTTGGGATTTTGTGATATAGGTTAGTCTCACTGGAGTTAGATGATATCTCAAAGTAGTTTTGATTTGCATTTCTCTGGTGATTAAAGATGATGAGCATTTTTTCATATGTCTGAAGGCCGTGCGCCTGTCTTCTTCAGAGAAGTTTCTCTTCAAGTCGCTTGCCCAGCCTGCGATGGGATCCCTTGTTCTTTTCTTGCTAATGCGTTTGAGTTCTCTGTGGATTCTGGTTATTAAACCTTCGTCGGAGACATAACCTGCAGATATTTTCTCCCATTCTGAGGGCTGTTTGTTTGCTTTACTTACTGTGTTCTTGGCTGTGCAGAAGCTTTTTAGTTTGATCAAGTCCCAATAGTGTATTTTTGAAGCAGCTTCAATTGCCCGGGAGGTCCTTCTCATAAAAAACTCGCCCAACCCAATTTCTTCAACGGTTTTCCCTACACTCTCTTCTAGTATTTTTATAGTTTCATGTCTTAAGTTTAAATCTTTGATCCAGTGAGAGTCTATCTTGGTTAATGGTGAGAGGTGTGGGTCCAGTTTCAGTCTTCTACAGGTTGCCAGCCAGTTCACCCAGGACCGTTTGTTAAATAGGGAATCTTTTCCCCACTGAATGTTTTTAATTGGCTTGTCAAAGATTAGATAACGGTAAGTAGCTGGATTTATCTCTTGGTTCTCTATTCTGTTCCAGACATCTACTTCTCTGTTTTTGTGCCAGTACCATACTGTTTTGATCACTATCGATTTGTAGTATAGTCTGAGGTCTGGTACCGTGATTCCTCCTGGTTTGTTTTTATTTTTGAGTAATGTCTTGGCTATTCGAGGTTTTTTCTGATTCCATATAAAACGAAGTATTATTTTTTCAAGATCTTTAAAGTATGACAGTGGAGCTTTAATGGGGATTACGTTGAAATTATATATTGCTTTGGGTAGTATGGACATTTTAACAATGTTGATTCTTCCCAACCATGAGCATGGTATATTTTTCCATTTGTTAACATTCTCAGCTATCTCTTTTCCTAGAGTTTCATAGTTCTCTTTATATAGATCTTTCACGTCCTTTGTTAGATAAACTCCCAAGTATTTCATCTTCTTTGGCACTACTGTGAATGGGATAGAGTCCTTAATTGTTTTTTCAACTTGAGTATTGTTGGTATATATAAAGGCTACTGATTTATGAATGTTGATTTTGTAACCTGAGACACTGCTGTATTCCTTAGTCACTTCTAAGAGTTTTGTAGTAGAGTCCCTAGTATTTTCCAGATATACAATCATATCATCTGCAAAGAGCGGAAGTTTGATCTCTTCTGACCCTATGTGGATACCCTTGATTGCCTTTTCTTCCCTAATTGAGGTGGCTAAAACTTCCATTACAATGTTAAAGAGCAATGGAGACAATGGGCAGCCTTGTCTGGTTCCAGATCTAAGTGGAAATGATTCCAATTTAACTCCAATACGATATTGGCTGTGGGTTTGCTGTAGATGGCCTCTATCGGTTTAAGAAATGTCCCTTCTATACCAATTTTCTTAAGTGTTCTGATCATGAATGGATGTTGGATGTTATCAAAAGCTTTTTCTGCATCGATTGAGAGAATCATATGGTCTTTGTTTTTTAATTTGTTTATGTGCTGAATTACATTTATAGATTTACGTATATTGAACCAGCCTTGAGACCCTGGGATAAAACCGACTTGGTCATGATGTATGATTTGTTTGATATGTTGCTGGATTCTGTTTGTTAGAATCTTATTGAATATTTTTGCATCTATATTCATTAGTGATATTGGTCTATAATTTTCTTTTCTTGTTGGGTCTTTTCCTGGTTTGGGCATCAGGGTGATGTTTGCTTCATAGAATGTGTTGGGTAGTCTTCCTTCTTTTTTTACCTTTTGGAACAGGTTGAGTAGTATAGGTACTAATTCCTCTAAAGATTTGGTAGAATTCTGACGTGAAACCATCTGGTCCCGGGCTTTTCTTTTTGGGGAGATTTTGTATGGTTAATGATATTTCTGAACTTGATATGGGCCTGTTCAACATTTCCACTTGTTTTTGATTAAGTCTTGGAAGGTGACGTACTTCCAAGTAACGGTCGATTTCCTTCAGATTTTCGTATTTCTGAGGGTAAAGTTTCTTGTAATATTCATTAAGGATTTTTTTGATTTTTGAGGAGTCTGTTGTTATTTCGTCTTTGTTATTTCTGATTGATGAGATTAGAGATTTTACTCTTTTTTTTCCTGATTAGGTTGGCCAAAGGTTTATCTATTTTGTTGACCTTTTCAAAAAACCAGCTTTTTGATTTATTGATCTGTTGTATTATTCTTTTGTTTTCAATTTCATTTAGTTCTGCTCTGATTTTGGTTATTTCTTTTCTTTCACTGGATTTGGGGTTGGAGTGTTCTTCCATTTCCAGTCTCTTGAGATGTCCCATTAAGTTGCTTACTTCCTCTCTTTCCGTTCTCCTGAGGAAGGCTTGCAGTGCTATAAATTTCCCTCTTAGAACTGCCTTTGCTGTGTCCCAGAGGTTCTGATAGTTCGTGTCTTCATTGTCGTTTTGTTCCAGAAATTTGGCAATTTCCTTCTTGATCTCATCTCTGACCCAGCTATCATTCAGCATAAGGTTATTTAACTTCCATGTTTTTGTATGTGTATGCAGATTCCTGTTGTTACTCATCTCAAGTTTTATTCCATGATGGTCCAAGAAGATGCATGGAATAATTTCTATTCCTTTAAATTTACTGAGGTTATCCTTGTGACCTAAGATGTGATCGATTCTGGAGTAAGTTCCGTGGGCTGATGAGAAGTATGTGTATTCAGTTTTGTTGGGATGAAATGTTCTGTAGATGTCTGTTAAATCTAAATGCTGGGTGGTTAGATTTAAATCTAGAATTTCTTTACTCAGCTTTTTGTTGGAGGATCGATCCATCACTGCCAAAGGAGTGTTAAAATCTCCGACTATTATAGAGTTGGAGGAAATCAAGTTGCTCATGTCTGTTAGAGTTTCTCTTATAAATTGAGGTGCATTCTGGTTGAGTGCATAGATATTAATAATTGAAATCTCATCATATTGAGTCTTACGCTTAACAAATACGAAGTGACCATTTTTGTCCTTCCTTACTTTTATTGGTTTAAAGCCTATTGTGTCCGCAAATAAAATTGCAACTCCTGCTTTTTTCTGGTTACCATTTGCCTGAAATATGGATGACCATCCTTTCACCCTGAGTCTGTATTTGTCTTTTAAGTTAAGATGTGACTCTTGTATGCAACAAATGTCTGGCCTGAGTTTTTGTATCCAGTCAGCTAACCTGTGTCTCTTTAGAGGGCAGTTTATGCCATTCACATTAATGGAGAGTATTGATAAGTTTGGTGAAATTTGGGGTATTGAGTTTTTTGAAAGTCCAGTGGGCATTTTTAATCCTTTTGCCATTGTGGAAGTTGGAGTTTGATCAGAAGTTTCTGAGTGAGTTTACTTTTGTAGTAGAGGATTGGGTTGGTTATTATGGAGGATAGGTCTGAGAATATCCTGAAGAGCTGGTTTGGTTATGGCAAATTTCTTTAGCATATGTATGTCATTAAAGTATTTAATTTCTCCGTCATAAATGAAACTCAGTTTAGCTGGTTACAAGATCCGGGGTTGAAAGTTATTTTGCTTGAGGAGATTAAACTTTGATGACCACCCTCTTCTGGCTTGAAAAGTTTCAGCAGAGAGATCTGCACTCATTCTAATGTTCTTCCCTTTGAAGGTAATAGATTTCTTTCGCCTGGCTGCTTTGAGAATTTTCTCCTTCATATTAACTTTAGTGAAGTTAATTATGATATGCCTGGGAGATGTCTTATTGGGGTTGAATCGTGCTGGGGTTCTGAAGCTATCTTCTATCTGAATTTCAGGTTCTCTAGGCATGTCTGGAAAATTCTCTTTCATAATTTCATGCAGAAAGGCCTCTGCGCCCAGTGAGGCCACTTCATGTGTTTCAGGAGTTCCTATGAGACGGATATTTGCCTTCTTCAAGTTATCCCAGAGCTCTCTGAGTGAGTGATCCATTTTTGCTCTCCATTTCTCTTCCTCTTTGAGAGTTTGGGAGCGTTCAAAGGCTTTATCTTCGATGTTGGAGATCCTTTCTTCTGCTTGGTCCATTCTGTTGGTAAGGGATTCTACTGTATTTTTCATATCTTTGAGGGCTGCAAATTCTTGTTTCAGTGTGTCTAAGTCTTTCGTGGTTTTGTCTTTAAATTCGTTAAATTCTTGAGACAGCTTTTGAATTTCTCCACGAATTCCTAATTCCATTTTGTTAATCTTGTTTGCCATCCAAATTCTGAATTCGATTTCTGACATCTCAGCCAGTTGTTTGTGAATGGGATCTTCAATTACATCTGCCGTATCTTTCCTTGGGGGGGTTGATCTATTCTGGTTATTCATGTTACCAGAGTTTTTCCGCTGATTGCGCCCCATGATTGTTTTACTCCCTTTGATTTTCCTCTGGTGTTTTTTCGAGGACCCGTACAGTGCTGTGGCCTGAGAAACTGGGGCCCTGTTTGGTGTAGAGGGGCTAAGTGGTTCTGATTTGTTTTCAGCTGGTTTCTATGTGACTCTAGTGAAACAGTTACTCTGGGTTGAAGTCTCAGCTGTGGAGAAATACCAGCAATTAAGTCACCCCACCCACCACTGGCAACATATGGAAAAGGAAAATCAAACCTTCCTACAATCACACACCCAAGGCACCACCTGGATAGTCCCCAGGTGAGTGACTCAGTTCAAAAGGGCCAAGTCAATTGTCTCAGTCAGCAGCTGCGTCGGGTGGGAGAGTTCAAGAGGTCCCTGGGAACTGGATCACAGGGGTCTGGTGACTGCTCTAAAATGGCTTGCTCCAGTGCTGCGTGGAGTCAGGAAGAGCCACCAGTAAATAGATCAGTCTGGGAAGATTGATGCCTCCTTCCCCACCTTGTAGCTCTGTCACACCCAGTCACTGCTAGCCCCACAGGGCTGTGACCCAGTCAGTTGTCTGAAGTAAGCAGCTACTCCAGGGGTTTGCACCTGCCTAAGTCACAGGGTAGTCTGTGACTGCTCGACTAGGCCGCTATTCTCTGTCTTTATCCAGCAGGGAGTGGTGTGGCCTGTCAACCTCGGGCACTTGATGGAGGCTGGAGGTGTTCACTCAGTTCCAGCCCCACCCTTAGTTTATGTTACTGGGTGAAGGGAACAACCCTGTGGGAGTTTGTTTCTGACCTTGCCAGATTCCTCTGCAGAGGAGAGGCTGATTTGAGTTCCCAGAACTTGTGTCTCAGGCCCTGTCTTTAGTCCTGCGGGTTTGTATTCACAGCACGATCAGTTGTTGGCTGTAGCCTCTTGGCCTCCTTTGTCTATAGGCTGGTGATTCCCTAAGGGCCAGGTGCGTCTTAGGCTCAGTAGAGCTGTTCTCTGGATCAGCCCCACCCTAGGAGTTTCCCAGCTCTGCGGGTGTGTTTTCTAGTCCCCGTGTTCCACCCAGGTTGGTACCGTCTCAGGAAAACCCTTTACTCACGGGGCCTGTGTTTCAGTCCCAGGTCTGTTCCATGGTGGTTGCCATCTGAGAAGATGCTCGGCCTCATCTGGTTGCCCAGGAAGACAGGAGGAAAGGCTATGGGATATCTGGGGGTGGACCTTGTTATTGCTGAAGATGGCTGTTGCTCTGCACCTCAGGGCACCACCGCTCCAGTGTAGTTCCCTCTCAGCTGACCGTTGTCTTCTCGCTCCTTTGCTACAGAGTCAGCACTGGCCAGCTGCAGTCCAGGTCCTGTCTACACCTCTTGAGAGTTCACCCAAGAATCTGGACTCCTGAGGGGGCAGGTCTCCAGATCACGGAGTGAGAGTGGAGGGGGGTGTTAGGAGCTCAGGGTTGGAGGTCATAACACCAAGCTCATTGAGACCAAATGAACAAATAAACAGATACAAAGGTTACCAGGCACATGGGCCCATAGATACAGAGACAGACGGAAACACATAAACATACAAGCAATAGCCACGACAACAGCAATATAAGAACAACTGCAATAAAAATAGTGATAATTGTAAAATAATCGAAAGAAGGGGAAAAAAGAGAGAAAAAAGTGGTGTTAGAAGGAATGTTAAGTGAGAAGAAAGAAGAAATTAAAATTAGAAGACATAGAAATAAAAAAATATATCTATATAAAATGTAATCATAAAAAATTATCAAAATCTCCTCTAAGAAAATGGTGAGAAAAAATCAGACAAAAAGAAAATAACAGCAAAAAAAAAAAAAAAAAAAAAAACCCATGGAAACCAAAAAAAACAAAACAAAACAAAAAAAAGGCACCAACTGCAAAAATATTCTTGTGGTAGAAATATACCTATGAATATCTATATGTCTGCTGTAGGGATCAACTTTCGTAGTAATGTATTCTTACTGCGATATACTTTCTGGACACCAGGTGGCACTGTGAGTGGTTTCAAGACTTATACCTGGTTTACAGTTTATACCGTTACCATGGTAACCACCTTCCATGGCCTATCGCCATTTTGGAGTTTCTGTAAAAGTTTGTCGCCTAAGAATTGTGCAACCTCAGCTGTTCTTTTCCCAACAGCACTTGCGACTGACCTTCCCACTCAGTGCAGGTGTCCACGCTTCCAAAGTCCTTCCACTCTGTTCCCAGGTTCCCCCGCAAACTGGCGACTACAATCGGTCATAAGGGGAGTTGTGTTGAGTTCACGCGGTATCTCCTGTAGCTGGTTCCCGGGGCTTCAGCAGCCAAAGCCGGTCCGCGGCTTCAGTAGCTTCACTGCTCCAGAAGCCAAAGCCCGGTCCTAGGCTTCAAGCCGGTTCCGTGGTTGGAGCACTCGGGGGATTTATTCTGAGTTTTATGGTTCAGAGTTTTGGATGGGCGTCCACCAGTTTGCTGCGCAGCCTGAACCGCCAGCTCCCTCCAACACCTGGGGGAAAGGTGCCCGCCCTTTTGGATAGTTCAAAATGTCTGTTTCCCGGGCAGGATCCCTTCCCTTCAATTGTCCAACAGTTTGCCCAGCTCCCTGTGGTTTTGAGTGGCTCTCCTTTCGGATGCTTCCCTCAGTTCAGGATTAATTACTTGTCAATTGGATTTTGTCAGCATTTACAAGCTGCTGACCTCCATGGGGGAGGGGCCTGCTGGCCGGCATGGCCGAGCAGGGAAGAATCTCTACAACAGAGTCTGTGATTTTAAATTACCCCTCATATATAGCAAACTGCCAGTTTGCTGGGCGTCTCCAGCTGTCTGTCCACTCCAATAATCCACACACAGGGAAGGTCCAGACCGCCTTTCCTCTCACCTGGTGGCTTGGGAGAGGTGGGCTACACGTCTGTCCTGTCCGCCATCATGCTCCGCCTCCATCTATTTTATTAATTTCTTACTAGTTTTTTTGTTGTCTATTTCATTCATGAGTACAAGTTACCAGGTTTTTTTGTTTGTATACCACTTGAGTCATCTAAATATTTGGCTATAATTTGTCTTGAACTATAACATTCATGTAAAAAACAATGGCCTGAGGCATCTAGCTCAATTTTAGTTTCTGTTTAACTTGTAGTTCAATTTATAAATTAGCAAAATAGCCAAGAAACTTTTTAAAGGGCCTGACTAAATCTGTGATTCATTTCTAATTAATTCTTTTACATTTTATGTCTGTGTCCATCCCTTTCAAGTTGTTCTCTGAAAAACCATTATTATCTTGAAGGCTTATGGGGTGTTTTTTAAACCAAAAGCCATAAGAAAAAATAAGAAAACCTTTGACATTTCTAAAGTAGACATTTAAAGGTCTTATTGTGATTTGTAGGATATAAATCAGAAAAATAAAATCAGTCTAGGCAATGGTGGGTCACACCTATAAACCCAGAATTTGGGAGGCTCACATGGGAGGATCGCCTGAGGCCAAGAGTTTCAGATTGGGCTGGGCAATGTAGCAAGACATCATCTCTACAAAAAATTTTAAAATTAGCCAAGCATTCAAATACATGGTATGCACCTGTAGTCCCAGCTACTCGGTAGGCTGAACTGAGCAGATCACTTGAGCCCAGGAGTTTGAGATTTTAATAAGCTATGATGACACCACTATACCCCAGCCTGAGCAACAGAATGAAACTCTGTCTCTAAGAAAGATTAAATTCCAGTAAGTGACAAAGATACATAAGAGTGGGAAACAAACAAACACATGGGAAACAGTGGAAAGGAGATGATCTTACCTATCCTAGTTCTGAAGTTGGCAAACTGAAGACCAAGAGCCTATTTTAGTAAATTAAGTTTTATTGGCACAGCCACACCCATTTATGCATTAAACACATGTCTGTGCTACTTACGTGCTACAACAGCAGAGTTGAGTAGTTGTGATAGAAAAAACTTTATGGCTCTAAAATATTTTCTCTTTGACCCTTTACAGAAAAGGTTTTTCAACATCTGCTCTAGATAAATAAAAAAATACATTGTCTCCCAAATACCAACAACACATTATTGTTTCCAGACCTAGAAAAGGTAAATTTAGACATTACAGTGAAACATAAATGAAAAAGAAGGAAATAGAATCTTTGTTCTTTTAAACCCTGTGAGAACTTTCTAGTCTACAAAAGGCTGCTTGCTCATGAAAACCTATATGGTTACATTGATTTGTATCTTTCCATCGCCGTAAGAACGATGGCCATAAGAACTCTGCAGATTGTTGAGCTTTTGAATATATGATGTTCTTAACTACTTATAGGTATGTTGGAACAATATCAAATCATCACTATGAATATTAAACTATCAAAGGGCTATACCTATCAAGTCATCTTCAAAGTGATCCTTGCTAGTGACTGTGTTGTGCATTGTTGAGTCTTGGGGTTCTGGGAAGATAATGAGAAGGCAAGGGAAAAGTGACTTCCATGCAGCTGATCCCACAACATTCCTGGGAAGGCATTCTTCCATTTTATCAGTGAAGAAACTATGACACAATGAGATAAAATTGCTTTCTTTAAGTGTCACAGTTAGTGGCAAATATTTAGACTTCTGGCCCTCTTGTTCTTGTGTAATTCTATCACTTTTTCTATTGTCCAAAAGAATTTTCTGTGATGATGACAATGGTCAATACTGGTGCTGTCTGATCAGTAGTCATAAACCACGTGTGCACTGGGAACTGAATTTTAAAGTCTATTTACTTTAAATTAATTAAAAGCCACATGTTATTTGTTACCATATTGGCCAGTGCAGTTCTGTCTGAATCTAATGGGCATTAGGATGCATAACTTCAGAGAGGCTCATCTTGATTGTGTCCTTACTGTATGCCAGACCTTTACCTAAGTGATCATAAGCAATCCTCTTAGCAGCTCCGTGAATCTATCATTCCTATTTTACATGTAAGAACATTGTCATTCAGAGAAGTTAAGTAACATGATCAACTAATAAGTCATGGCCTCACAGGGCTAAAACTCTTGTCTCCTAAGTCCAAAGCCATTGCTGTATGTTTTATACCTATGAGTGTAGGAGACTGAGCACCATGCTTGTAAGAACAAGTCGCTGGTTCTTGAGGGAAACGCCGAGAGCAGGACCTCTCTTCTGGCTGGCCTAGAGATGTTTTGCAGCCTGGAGACAAGCTTTCAAGCAACCTAGTGCTCTAATGAGATGAGATCAGTCGCTCGAAGGTGTTGGACCTCGAGCATTTGTGGTGCTTCAGGGTGGAGTCGAGCCTGTGGGGAAAGAGCACGCAGTCTTTGTATGTGGGGCTCCACACACCTGTTGTATAGAAATAGCCACTGCTGAGGTAGCTCAAGGTTCGTTCTCCTGCAGCCACAACGGGGGTTATTTGGAGGCTGGCTCTCCTGCACCTCTGGGGAGCCTCACCTTTTGCAAGCTCATACTTTCAATCGGCCTACCGGCTGTTTCATGCATGCGAAGATGGTGACATGGCAGCTCCGACATATGAGGCCCACATTCACTATGGTTGTGCCACTTACAGTCATGATAATCTGAGGCAAAGATATTTAGTAGGCTGGATTCTTGAATGTATTGCTTGTTCGGTGTATCCCATACTTTGGGAAGCAGGATTTTAAAACTTAAAGATCACCAGGTGCAGCTGGGCAGGTTGTGTGGACTACAACGTGAAAGGCACCTCCAGGGCTTGCACAGTGCGTAAAGCCAGGGCCACTTTCTAAGGATCCAATTCCAAGTGCCTCCTCATTAATTTACTGCCTTCCCAACTTTCAAAACCACAAACACCCAAAAAGTAAAAGATTGTGCTCTGAATCATGATAATAATGATGTCCTTGGGGGGGGAGGGGGAAGTTTTAAAAGATCTTATGATAAAAAGCAACATCACAACCAGAAAAAAAAAAAAATTCCCCAAGCAATACAAACTTACTTTTTGCAGTAAAGTTTTCCAAAATATGGCAGCAACCCAAATGCCTATCAACTAATGAATAGATAAAAAAAAAAATTGTAGTCTATCCATGCAATGGAATATCATTCATCCCTAAAAAGGAAAACACTAGCAATAACATGCTACATACAGGGGTGACCCCCCCCCCAGGCTTCATGCTGATTATTTGAGGACTGTTTTGCTTATCTGTGCTGTCAAATATCAGAAAAGTATGCATGGACCCTTTTTTTTTTGCTTATCAGCTTTGTTAGCAAATGTGTATTTAATGTGTGGCACAAGGCAGCTCTTCTTCCAAAGTGCGGCAGAGAAGTAAAAAAGTTGGACATCCCTGTAACACAAATAAACCTTGAAAGCATTAAGCTAAATGAAAAAACCCAGTCCAAAATTGTCACATGTTGTATGATTCCATTATATAAAATGTCTATGTCAAGCAAATGTATAGAGACATAATGTAAAGTAGGACAGGAGAGGGTGGGAAGTAATTGTCAATGAGTATGGAGTTTCATTTTGAAGTAATAAAAATGTTTAGAAATTAGATATTGGTGATAGTTTGACAAGTCTGTGAATATACTAAAAATCACTGACTTGTACGTTTTTAATGGGTTGGTTTGACGGTATATAAATTCTGTCTCAATAAAGCTGTTTTTAAATAAACAGCCTTAGGAATTATATGCAGTGATTCCCGCTTGTTTGCAGTTTCACGTACTGTGGTTTCAGTCATCTACCGTCAACTGTGTTCAGGAAAAAGGTAAGTGCAGTACAATAAAACACTTTGGGAAAAAGAATAAGACCACATTCACGTAACTTTTTTTATAGTATATCATTACAGTTGTTCAATTTTGTTATTGTTATTAATCTCTTACTGAGCCTAATTTATATATTAAACTTTTGAAGGAGCTCAGGAAATTTCACCCCAGAATATGACTCCTTGGTATAAAGAATATTTTGAATTAAAACCCCTGAAAGATCAAGAGGCTTTGGGAGAGACTTTCCTTCTATCTGTGCAGAACCAGACAGATGACATCAAAAAGAACAATTGCCAGGTGGCACCTGTGGCTCAAAGGAGTAGGGTGCCAGCCCCATATGCCAGAGGTGGCAGGTTCAAACCCAGCCCAGGCCAAAAACTGTAAAAAAAAAAAAAATTGCGTTTCCTTTCCCTCCCTGTTATCTCACTATCTCTCGTCAAGAAAGATATTTGTACCAGAATGTTTATTGCAGCCCAATTCATAATTGCTAAGTCATGGAAAAAGCCGAAGTGCCCATCGATCCACGAATGGATTAATAAATTGTGGTATATGTATACCATGGAATACTATGCAGCCTTAAAGAAAGATGGAGACTTTACCTCTTTCATGTTTACATGGATGGAGCTGGAACATATTCTTCTTAGTAAAGTATCCCAAGAATGGAAGAAAAAATATCCAATGTACACAGCCCTACTATGAAACTAATTTGGGACTCTCACATGAAAGCTATAACCCAACTACAACTTAACAATAGGGGGAAGTGGGAAAGGGGGGGGTGGGTAGAGGGAGGGGAATCGGTGGGATCACACCTGTGGTGCATATTACAGGGGTATTTGCGAAACTTGGTAAATGTAGAATATAAATGTTTTGGCACAGTAACTGAGATAACGCCGGAAAGGCTATGTTAACCACTGGGATAAAAATGTGTCAAATGGTTTATGAAGTGAGTGTATGATGCCCCATAATCATATCATTGTATACACTTATGATTTAATAAAAAAATTAAAAAAAAAAAAAAAAAAAAAAAAAAAAAAAAAAAAAAAAAAAAAGAATGCAACCAGGCAGGCGTGGCCTACATCATTTTAAATATAATACCTGTCTCTCGGGTTAATTTAATTTCCAAAAAGAATCATTTACAAGTCAAACTGTTTTCCCCATCCATTCATTCTCCCAGGTATTTGGTTCATCCTTCCTAGTAACCATTTATTGCCCCTAAACAGAATTTCCTATACTTCTTATAAAAGACTGTATAAAAATATTTGGGTCCCACTGAAATATTGGGTAATCACGCTATGATTCTCCCTGTATGCACAGTAAATGAACTTCTTTCTCTTGTTTATCTGCCTTTTTGTAAATTGACTTTTCAGCAGACCTCCCAGGGTGAAGGGAAACTTTCCTGTCACTCCCAGAGTTTGGTGTACCCTGCAGGATCTTCAATTTGGCTCTTCTGAAGCTTCAGAGAGGAGAATCTGGACTCTGACCAGCTGGTGACCTGGTAAAATACCTTAATTTACCACTCAGACTCCTGGTTTTCTTTCTTTCTTTTTCCTTTCCTCTTTTTTTTTCTGAGACAGTCTCCCTTTAGTACCCTCGGTAGACTGTTGTGGCATCATAGCTCACAACAACCTTAAACTCTTGGACTCTTGGGCTCAAGTGATTCTCTTGCCTCAACCTCCCAAGTAGCTGAGACTATAGGCACCTGCCACAATTCCTGGCTATTTTTAGAGATGAGGTCTCTCTCTGGCTCAGGCTGGTCTCGAACTTCTGAGCTCAGGCAATCCACTCGCCTTGGCCTCCCAGAGTGAGAGGATTATAGGCATGAGCCATGGCCGCTAGCCTAAGACTCCTGGTTTTCTTGCCTCTCTGTGGACTCCAGTTGGAGCGCATGGTAAAAAATCATTGTCCTTTCCAAGTTTAAGGTTAGTAAGAGGAAAGTTTTTTGTAAGTGACTTGTCTTGGTACAGTGACTCGGGTATTTTTTTCTTTTTTGATACTTGTGGTATGAATGTTTATGTTGTATGATCCTTCTTCTCTCATATATAGCATCTTGTTGTTGTTGCTGCTGTTGTGTTATTTTCTATTTTCTTTTGTTTCTGTGTCATTTTTGTCATAACAAGGCTTACCATAGGGTAGCATGGTTCTCGGACCCCTGCAGGCCTGCCTTTAGAGCCCATGATGCAGACCAGCCAGTTACGTAGCTCTGACCATTGTCTATTGAAGACAAACTTTGCTGCAGGTCCCCCCGACCCCATAAAAAATATGTGAGGTTCCCCTTTCATCCTGTTACAAATCCCTAAACTTATTTTGTGACTAAGTGGGAATTTTCTCCTCAGGCTCCACCATGTAAGGGGCATGTTTTGGGGGAACACCCCAGGTAACCAACGCTGCAGCTAGCCTTAAAAAAGATTGGGATTCTGAGGCATGTCAGCCCACTCTTTGTACCAAACGTGTCAAGCTGTAGGGGAGTCTTTGTCTTAAAAGGTCTTATCTTAAGTTTAATTCTGAGAGTGAATTTTTTGGGAATCATGGGAACTACCTTCTCTATGCCCTTTCCAGAAAAACTCTAAACCTAGAAAATTACTACCTGGGCTTTCTATGAAGAGGCTTATTAGATTGAGCAGCTTAAGGAATAAGTATATCATTGAGAATTCTTTATTTTATTTTATTATTAAGTCATAAACACATAGCTCATGTATATATTAATGCATTTATGGGGTACAATGTGCTGATTTTATATACAATTTGGAATGCTTACATGGAACTAGTTAATATATCCTTTACCTCATTTACTTAATTATTGTGTTAAGACATTTATACTCTATACTTAGTAGATTAGACATCTTGCAATATGCACCACAAGTGTACTCCCACCCTTTACCCTCCCTCTATCAAACCTCCTCCCTCCCCTCCCATGCTCCTCCTCTCCCCTCCTTCATGCTGGGCTATAGTTGTGATTTATCTTTCATATGAAAGTATGAGTAATTGTAAACTGGTTTCATAATAGTACTGAGTACATTGAATACTTATTCCATTCTTGAGATACTTTACTAAGTAGGATATGAGAATTCTAATTATTAATAACCAAAAGATGGATCCTTTAAATGAGATTTTAAAAAATAGATTTTAGAGATCTCTTATTCTATATAATTGCCTTATTTGTAGTAATAAAGAAATTAGATTAAAAGAAAGACACATAATGCTGCAGCTAGCCTTAAAAATTCTCTTGACAAAATTAAAGAGCAAAATAGGACTAAATAAGGGGGGAAAAACCAACACTATATACTATCCCAGAAAGAACAACAATAAAAGTCACTTTACCTTGTGGCCTAGTTGTTCTGTGCTTTCCCCTCAGCAGCCTGAGTTTGATTCCGGGGCAGGGAATGAGCCTGTTCTGGTTTGATATTTGTGTAACTTCTGCCATTTATTGATTCTTTCCCCTTCTGTTCACAACTTTTATTTTCCTATATTCTGCAGGGGCATACAGAGCTTTTCAACATTTATTTATAAATGATCAGCTAAAAACCTGAGACCCTAGAAAATACAGGTGGACAAAAAAAATATGGCTTATACCTCATTTATGGCTATTGAGACTTTCTTTGAGCTGTTCTTGTGGCTTTTCTGGATTTCATGAAAACTGTTCTCCACCGTGTCACCACTTGTGTCCTTTTTAAGTCTGTTGCTATCTGTGGCATCAAGCATTCACCAGGGGTTAAGAAAAGCATTGAATTTTATTTCCGCCTCTTCATTTATGTGACTTCATGGACATAAGGAAGCAATCTTACCAACTGGTACTAATATTTTGTGTGTTCATGGAGAGAATAGTTAGCTTTCCTCCCTGGATTCCAATGAAAAATCTATTAATTTTTGAAAATCATTTTGGACCTTTATCCAAAAATTACTGTTTCTTAACTACAAGACTATATATTAAAATATTTAAGTTTAATGTTCTTTGTTAAATGTGTTTTTAAAATGATCCTATGTTTTTATAGTCTCTTTAATAATTGCTTCTCTTCAAAGGAACTTTTAAACATTCAGTTAAATGAGAACTCTTTAAATTTCTATTAATTGATTAAAATGTTACACAGGTTGTGTGGACACATTGCCATTTGTAAGCTTTCAGAATATTGCATGTGAATGTTGAATACATTGAAATTCATTAAGCAAAAAAGAGCGAGGCACTCTACTGAGGGTGACAAAGTGAGACAAGAAAGAGAGAGAGAGAGAGAAAGGAGGGAGGCAGGGAGGGAATGAAGGAAGGAAAGGGGAGGGGAGTGGAGGAGAAGGGGAAGGAAACAAAGGAAAGGAAGGAAGAAAGTAAACAGATGGCAAGGAAGTGGCTAAGGTGGAAAGTGAGAGCCAAATTGTAGCTAGGAACCAAATCGCAGTTAGGAACTGTTCCCTAGTGGGAACATACACAGTAAAAGCTTCTAATGGACCAGAGATGGTGGCTCACACCTCACACCTGTTAATTCTACCACTCTGGGAGGCTGAGGCAAGTGGATCACTTGAACTCAGGAGTTCAAGACCAGCGTGAGCAAGAGTGAGACCCTGTCTCTACTAAAAATAGAAAAAGTAGCCTAACGTTGTGGTGGGAGTCTGTAATCCCAGCTACTGGGAAGGCAGAGGCAGGAGGACCACTTGAGGCCAAGAGTTTGAGGTTGCTGTGAGCACTGATGCCATGAGCATCAGAGGACGACAGAGTGAGACTTTGTCTCAAAAAAAAAAAAGATACAGTAGAATAAACATGTATTGAAATAAAGGTGGAATTATGCCTAAAGATTACAAAGGAACATTGTATTCCAGGAAATATCAATATTTTAAGAACAAAGATTCTCAACTTCAAGGACAAAGAGAGAATCTTTGGGTGTCCTGATTGAGCATGTAAATGGAAAAATACAGGGGAGAAGTATTTAAACTGGTTTGATAGTTCTCCTCAACCACTTTTTAAATACCAAAGATAATTTAACAAATCTGAAAAATTGTTAGGGAAAGAAAGCATTTGCTAAGAATATCACACACCACTAAATATTCACTTTTATCACAAAAATTGGGAACGACCTTGATAGCTAAAGGTAGTAAAAGGAAATTATATTCTATACAAATAATGGAAGAGTATGTAGACATTAAAAAGAAGTAGGCATACAAGTACACTTGTAAAAATGTGTTCATAATATGTATATGCTTCAAAAGAGCAGTAACAAAACAATATATATGATCTTTTTAAAATAATCTATCCAAGTAAGAGATCTATACATGCGCACATACACACATATATAATTGATAATAAGAATATAAACAAAACTAAGTGTGATAGAAAAATAATCTAACTTAATGTTAGCTGTCAACTGGATGCCATTTTACTCCACTCTGGACATTTTGCAATGTCTAAGCAGGAGTGTCCAACTATTTTTTTCTCTGACTCACATTGTAAGAATAAGAGTTGTCTTGAGCCACATGTTAAATACACAAACATAAATGAAAACTGATTAGCAAAAAAATAAAATAAAATAAAAATGGTCCATGCATACTTTTCATGATATCCAACACCACAGAGAATTAAAAAAAAAATCCCGACAAAATCAACATATGGCTGGTCTATGGGCCACAGGTTAGACGGCTGGTCTGTGAGCCCTAGCTAGAGACGTTTCTGTTTGTCAAAACTAGGGAATGCTCTTCAGTCCTAGTAAGTGAGAGGCTAAGATGCTGCTAAACGTCCTACAATACAAAGATTGCCCTCCACCATAGAGAGTGATTCTGCCCAAAATGTCCTCAGCGCCCTGGCTGAGAAACCTTGATTTGATAGTATTTACTGATTTACCTTAATAAATATGGGTTACTGGTATAACAAAAATGAAAATCCCCCCCCCCAAAAAAAGCACCATGTAAGTGAAGCTGTTGGAGTTTGCTTATTAGATAAATGTATTAAACTTAAAAAGATATAAATGCATATAAATTCAAGTTAATCTTGAATTAACTTGCAAATGTTCTAATATAGTAAAAGCTTACCTAAGTTTTACGGTTCTTTTAATATTAATATCTTTTAATATTTTATTTGTGAAGATAAATACCAATTTCAAGAAGAAAATATGGTATATACAAACCCAAGTAAATTTCCTTTTAAGTTACCTAAATAACATTTAAAAATCTCATTCACTTTACATTTTAGGATGTCACATTGCTTCTCAGCGTTTTTGACTCAGATCAAGTGTAGTACATTTTAGTGTCTCACAATAAAATGCTTATTTTGGTTTTAGATCTTTAATTGGAATAATTAGTTACTGGTTCTCAATGAATGTATATTTCATGGATCTACCACCCAAATTTGTTCAAAATACAGAACTTACTTTTTCTATGATATACATCGCAATTATCAATCATGTTTCTCATGTTGAATCTCTTAAACCTTTGAAGTGCAGGGTCTGAAATTCGAGTATATGTGTAAGTGTATAAGTGTATAAGTGTATGCCATGGGTGGTGCGCCGGCCCCATATGCTGGAGGTGGCAGGTTCAAACCCAGCCCCGGCCAAAAACTGCAAGAAAAAAAGTGTATGCCACATTGTGTTCCAGTGATGAACACCCAGAGTATTGATCTGTGCTGAGGCATTTAGTGGGGGTGAAACTTGCTGGGTGTTGCACAAGGACAACAGACCCCTCAGAAACATCACTGGTGAATGTGGCAGAACTTTGCCTCCTGAGTGTAAAATAAGTATGTTCAAGGCAATCAATAGTTCTTTGCAAACTAACAGGGCTGGCAGGCACCAAATTCTGTTCAATGTCCTCTTCCTACAAGTGTTCAAGTTGCAAACACAGCTGGTGACTTTCAGGTTCTTCTGAGTCATCTCATCCTTTAAAACCAATCCTCTTCAGGATCACTGTCCCAGGATACACCATTTTAAAAGAGGCCTTGGAAAATGTAGCTAATTAAGTTTAATTCAAAGAAATGTTTACTTAACATCTGCTGTTCCCTAGCAACATGGTAGCTGCAGGGAGAAAAGAGATTAAATACAGACCCTCTACTCAAGAAATGAGTAACCCAGATGTGCTAGGAACTACTCACTGGAATTTAACAGGACTCCAAGAAGTGATGGAAATGAAACCCTTGAAAAACCTGACAAGAATTTCCCATAGATGATGATCCTGCCAGGTGTTCATGGAACATGTATGGCAGTGTTAGGAATTTTATTTCTTTGGGAGCAGATTTAGTCATCAAAAAGATTTTTTAAGTGGAACACATTATTCTTAGTAAAGCATCACAAGAATGGTGAAGCGAGAATCCCATGTAATCAATTCTGGTATGAAGACAATTAATGACCTAGTACACGGTGGAGGGTGGGGGCAGGAGAGAGCAGTGAGAGGGAAAGAGGGAGTGGGGTGGGGTCTTGGTGTGTAACACACCATTTGGGGGCAGGACACAATTATAAGAGGGACTTTACCTAACAAATGTAATCAGTGGACCTTGGTTCTTTGTATCCTCAATGAATCCCCAACAATAAAAAAAAAAGGAGGGCGGCGCCTGTGGCTCAGTGAGTAGGGCGCCAGCCCCATATGCCAAGGGTGGCGGGTTCAAACCCAGCCCTGGCCAAACTGCAACAAAAAAATAGCCGGGTGTTGTGGCGGGCGCCTGTAGTCCCAGCTGTTCGGGAGGCTGAGGCAAGAGAATCGCGTAAGCCCAAGAGTTAGAGGTTGCTGTGTGACGCCACGGCACTCTACCTGAGGGCCGTACAGTGAGACTCTGTCTCTACAAAAAAAAAAAAGGAAAAGAAAAGATTTTTCAAGGGTTTAAATTGGCTTAACAGAGAATAATTAAGTTGTAAATATTTAAAGCCAACTTTCCAAACTTACATATCTTCTTATTCTATTTATAAATCATCTGATTTTGACAAATCACTTTTAAAGGGCTTTTGATTCATGTTTTCAGTGGAAATGTATTTAAACATTCAAACTGCCTATACAAATTTAATACATTCATTTTCTTTTTAAGTATTTTCAATTTTATACGAAGCCATTCCAAGCACTTAAGTAATTCTCATAAACTTAGTAAATTTAAACTTTAAAAAATGGCTCGGTGCCCATAGCTCAGTGAATAGGGTGCTGGCCACATACACCGGAGCTGGCGGGTCAGAGCCCATACCAGGCCTGCTAAACAACAATAACAACTACAACCAAAAAATACCCAGAAATTGTAGCAGGAGCCTGTAGTCCTGGCTACTTGGGAGGCTGAAGCAAGAGAATCGCATAATCCCAAGAGTTTGAGGTTGTGGTGAGCTACGATGCCACAGCACTCTACTGAGGGCAACATAGTGAGACTGTCTCAAAAAAAAAAGTCATTCTTAAATTCTTTGAAATGTACTGACATTGTTTGTATACTTGGTAAAATTTCAACTTAATATCAAATGCTCAGTCACACGTTACTTTGGAAACCAGATGCTGAAGATATTGAACAATGGAGTACCTTAAACATTTCTGTACTTTGGATCTCACTGGACTAGCTGAAGTTGTAGCAGCTAGTCACTATGGCCCAGACACTAACTAGCAGCACAGATGGGAGTTACTGAGTCCTTTTATAGGTGAAAACAATGACTTTATACTCCAAACACACTTACAACCTGGTGGCTCTCATAGCCCTCATAGTCATATTCAGATCTGTTCTTAGAAATGTGGAGTTCTATTCAGCTTCTTAATTCCATAGGTTTATGTCTTTTGTGAAATTAGGTTAAGTTTTCAACCATTATATCCTCGAGGATATTTTTGACCCCACTTCCTCCTCTCACTCTGGGAGTTCAGTGACACAAATGTTAGCTCTTTTGTTATAGTCTCACAATTCTCTGAGGTTCTGTTCACTTTATTTTATTTTTTTGTCTGTTTCCTCTGTTGTTCAGATTGGGTAATTTCTACTGTTCCGTCTTAAAATTCTCATTCTTTCCTCTGTGCGCTCCATTTGCTGTTCAGCTGGTACATATATTTAAAATTACATGTGCTGTTTTTCTGTTCTAAAATTTCCATTTGATTCTTCTTTGCATTTTCTTTTTCTTTGCACATATTTTCTATTTTTTCCTTTGTTTTAAGTGTGTTCATAATTGCTCATGACAGTATTTTTATGGCAGTTGCTTTAAAATACCTGCTGGATAATTCCACCATTTCTTTAATCTTCGTATTGGCATCTATGGATTGTCAACAAAGATGCCAATATGAAGATTATTATTATTTAGTATGAGATCTAAAATTATTATTTAGTATGAGATCTTCCCAGTTCTTGAACTTAATAGTGGTTTTCACTTGAAACGTGGACATTATTCTGAGTCTTGGGTCTTATTTATGCTGTGTTTGAACTGGCTTCCTCTGACACTGCTTCAGACAGGAAGGAAGGTGCTGACTTATTTCTGCCAAGTGGGGTAGATGACCAGCTTCATTACTTGGCCTGTGTGCACACCTCGGGGGAGATTCTTTATTACTCCTAAGTGGGGTGGGCATTCTGATATCCCATTGTGCCTTCACTAATGGATCCCTCCTAGCTAAGGAGGATAAGAATGCCAAGGTCCTGCTCCCTTTATGGGCCCCACTAGCACCAGGGAAGTGGGAGATGGCCTCTTTCCCACTGGGTGGTGGTGGGTGTCCTGACTTTCCACTGGGCCTTCTTTGACACATGACAGCAAGCAGTAGGAGGGATGCCTCATTAGTGCTGAGCAGATGTGGAAGTCCAGGTTCCCCACGTGTTCTCTTCTGATGCTGTGTTGGAGGTGAGAGATTTCAGTACTACCAAGCAGGAATAGAAGTTCCAGCTTGTATTCAGCTTTCTCAAATGTCAGCAGAGGGATTGGGTGCCTTTTTATAGGTGAAGGAGGGTATACGTCTGGGTTTCCTGCTTGGCCTTTGTGGGCTTGGGTAGGGGTGGGGGTCACAGGTTCTTTCTCTGGTGTTACATTGAAATGGAGTGTTTATGATATAAAAGTTTCCTGCCTTTACGTTGCTCTTTCCTGGTCTTTTGGCTAGAGAGAACAGTCTTTTGTGAGATTTTCTTTCTCTGTGTCTATGGGCATTTCTGGGATAACAGCTTCTTCAGCTCCATGGGATGTATGAGGCAAAAAGAAAACTCAGGGACCACACCACTGTATGGTTCCTTCTCTCCTGAGTTTCCTAGGAGGCTTTCTTTTCTTTACCTTTCAGAATCATCTTATATTTGCTTGATACTTAATTGTAGAGGAATGGACCCCATGCTTGCAAAGGACAGTTACTGATTCTTATCACATTAAAAGGACATGCTGAGAACAGGACAGTCTCCTGGCAAGCCTAGAGACGTTTTGTGACTTGGGGGCAATCTCCCAAGTAACTCAGTGTTCCAGAATGAGATAAAATCGGTCACTCACTAATAAGCATGTGTTAAACATGGATGCTTAGTAGTTCTTCATGAGAGTTGTGGGGAAAGAATGTGTGGAGAAAGAACATGTGAGGAGAGCACATGGAAATTCTTACCCATGCAGCCCTCGTATGTAATCACCTTAACTCTCCACACCTGTTGTGTATAACCTTACTAAATAGCCATTGTGGAGGGGGTTCAGGGCTACCCTGCAACTAAGGTTAGCCTGCCTCCTGCAAGCTTGTACTTCTAATCCATGTCACGCCTGGTTCCTTCCTGTGGCAACCAAGATGGGTGCCATAGGGGTCATGATACATAATATTTAGGAATTTTAGTTTAAGAATAAGAATAAAATCATCTACTCCATCTTCCCAGAAGTAAAATTCTCCCTTCTAAGACTTTTGAACTGAGCTCACTTCAGAGGAAAAAAATGATAATGTTCTCTAAGATCTTTTTGGTGAGTTACCCATTTTTAATCATATTTTAAAACTACAGTAATGCTTTATAAAATTTTTTTTAATTATAAAAATGTAGAAAAATATTTCACAATTTTACTATTGCTTTTCTCATCTTGTATGCTTCCTTTCACTGATTTTTCAATGCCAAGGTAGAGAGAGCAATGTATACATTACTTTTACTATGTGTAGCTTTGTCTCATTTTTATCTTAACATTATGTTATGGAAATTTTTCTAGCAACCATTATCTTTTCTTTTTTATTTTTCTTTTTTTTTTACTATCTTTTCCTTTTAAAAAATTATTTATTTATGTATTTTAAGATGGGGTCTTTTTCTCTCTCCCCTGCTAGTGGCATAATCATAGCTCACTGTAATGTGGAACTGCTGGGCTCAAGCGATTCACCTGCCTAAGCCTCCTAAGTAGCTGAAACTACAGAAATGCACCACAGCACCTGGCTAATTTTTTCTTTCTTTCTTCTCTTTATGTAGAGATGGGTGTTCCCCACCATCTGTGTATTGCCCAGGCTAGTCTTGAACTCCTGGCCTCAAGTGATCCTCATGCTTTATCCTCCCAATGTACTTGGATTATAGGTATGAGCCACCATGCCTGGCCTCTTCTATAATTATTTTCTGAAAGCAGCAACCCACAAAAAGAAGTGAGATGAAAATCTGGGGAAAGGATCAAGATGGTGGACCAGAAGGATTCTTCAGCTAAGCGTCCTAGAATGACTGGAGGAAAAGAGAGAACCCAGCATTATCTGGTGCAGGGACCTAACCCAGAGTCCTAGTTTAGGGAGCATAGCTAGGAGGTGGTGATCTGGATACAGCATATGATCTGCAGTGGTGGAAATCTGACGAATTAGGCAAGTGATAGCTACCAGCTACCCTGTTTCCCCTAAAATAAGACAGTGTCTTATTTTAAAGTGTGCTCCCAAAGATGCGCTAGGTCTTATTTTCAGGGGACATCTTATCTTTCCTGTAAGTAGATCTTATTTTCAGAGGATGTCTTATTTTCGGGGAAACAGGGTATTATCAACTGCCTCCCCCACCCCTCCAGAGGTCCAGGATTGGAGGGAGCCTTTCTGGAGTTTTTAATAGTTAAGGGAAGGTGCACATTGAGTGGAAAGCTTGGAAGAGTGGGTGTACTTGAACAGTATACAGCAACCAGATTTGAATGCCAGTTGGAGTGGATTTGCCATAGGTTTGGTGACTGGCAATGCAGCCATACTAAGAAGGTCTCTGTGGCTGGGGGGCTGCCATTGTGGGAAGGTTATGAGAAGGTCTTAGTAGGGCCCTAAAGCACGGCCATCTTAATTGTGCCAGCCAGCATCAGAACTCCACTCTTACAAAGGACAGTTACTGATAGGCTGAGGGACTCCCACACCCCATGGGAAATGGAGTCAGGGGCACTGAGAACTGCCCCTAAAGGATTCTCATGAGCTTTAAGATTCCAACCAGGCAGGGTCTAAGTACTGAGGAAACAATCAGGCAATCACCGAAGGCAACTAAGTTTGTAATAAGGACCATAGAGATTGCTAGTTGTGCTGTCTCCTAAAAGAGCCGCAGTGCCACCTGGTACCCCAGCAACATACTGCAACATACTGTCAGCAATAGCAACTACTTCTGTTTGAAACAAAGGAGGCAGTGAAAAGGAAAAAGGAGGACAAGGAGGTGAACAAGAAGAAACAACACATGAGGAGGAACCAACAGAAAAATTCAGGCAACATGAGAAACCAAAACAGAGGAACTTCCCAAAGGGACCATGAGGCAGCTACTGCAAAAGACTCTACCTATAAAGAATTATGGACTTCACAGAAAGGGAATTTAAAATATGGATTATAAAGACAATAAAAGTAATGTACAAGACAATGGAAACACAAAACTTAAAGTCAGATGAGAGATATGTAGAATATAGAAAGGATATGGTTGAGCTTAAAGAAATGAAAGAGACAACCAGGGAATGTAAAGATGCAGTAGAAAATATCAGAAATAAGTTAGACATGGAGAAAAAAGAACCTCAGAGCTAGAGGATAAAGTTTTTAAGTTAAACCAGGTAATTAAAGGAGAAGACAAAGAAAGCAGAACAGGTGCTTAAAGAACTACAAGGCTCCATGAAGCATTCACACATATGAATAATAGGGATTCCTGAAAGGGAAGATTTTTCCCAAAGGAATGAAAGCCCTACTAGAGACTATTATAAATGAAAACTTCCCAAGTTTTACTAAAGACCCTGACACACTCCTTTCAGATGGATATTGAACCCCAGGTCATCTCAACTCAAACAGAGCCTCTCCAAGACACATTGTAATGAACCTGTCCAAAGTCAAGATGAAAGAAAAAATTCTGCAAGCAGCCAGGAGTAAGCACCAACTGACCTACAGAGGTAGAGCCATTAGGATGACAGTGGACTTTTC
Source organism: Nycticebus coucang (assembly GCF_027406575.1). Lineage (NCBI taxonomy): Eukaryota > Metazoa > Chordata > Mammalia > Primates > Lorisidae > Nycticebus > Nycticebus coucang. The sequence continues at coordinate 31,290,909 of NC_069787.1, forward strand.
AACTGAAACCTTCCAAGCCAGAAAAGCATTGTCATCTATCTTCAACATTCTTAAACAAAACAATTTCTAGCCCAGAATTCTGTACCCTGCTTAGCTAAGGTTCAAAATTGACGGAGAAATCAAATATTTTGCAGATATACAAGCACTGAGGAAATTCACCACAACAAGATGAGCCCCACAAGAAATACCTAGACACATTCTCAGCACTGATCATCACAATGGACGACCAGCAGAGTAAACACCCAGAAGCTAAAGGTCAAAATTTAGCTTCCACAATAGCACAAAGGATAAAACTTCATCCTTTCACAAAATAAGATGAATAGAATTCCACCACACTTATCAATTCTCTCAATATATGTCAATGGACTGCATTCACCACTGAAGAGGCACAGGCTGGCTGATTGGATAAAAAAAGCACCTAGCCATTCATATGCTGTCTCCAGGAAACACACCTAGCCTCGAATGACAAATCAAGACCCAGGGTTAAGGGATGGAAAACAGTATTCACCCCCCAAATCATTAGACATCTGTGAATTTTTAGACCCTTTGGGAAAAGTGAGTTCTTATTTCCTCTATTCAGAGATTAATCCCAGTGTTCTAACTTACTTATTTTCTTTTTTTGGTTGAGCAAGACATGTTCAAATGTAAGTTATGTCTTTGGTTGGATTTGGTTGGAAGTAGAACCTAAAACAGGTATTCTTATGTAAGTGATTGAGTGAGGTCAAATTCTCAGGAGAACTTAAAAGGGAATGAGGCAACAGAATAGCACAGGGAAAGGAAATTTTAGGAGTCTAGCCTAGAGCTGATCTCAGGCCAGCATCCTGGATTATTTGATACTTGAATCAGTCAGTCATTGGCTTGGGCTTCCTCTAGAGGAGAGGGCTAGCTGTGTAACTTTTTAAGTATCTCTGAATGTAGCAGATCCTGTCACTCAAGGGCACGCCTCTGGAGAAGGATAAAAGTGTAAATTGTTAAGTCATCGCATTCACAGAAGCTAGATGATACCTCTTACCTTTGCTGAGATACTGCATCTGCTAGATCTTCTATCTTTGTTCAATAAAAAATGAGTGCCAGTCATATGTGCCTGATCCACAATTATCTGCTATATTAGGATGTGATGGAGAACCAGGTAACAGTGGTGTCCTCTAAATTCTTAGAACTTGCAATCTAATGCAGGAGATAGTCTTACCTATCACAAAGATTTGGAGAATTAGAGTATAATTGGTTAACAGAAATCAGTAAAACGTGCTCTGATATATGAGGTTTGACAATTAAGTTCAGTAACTCATCCTAGAAAAAGTACTACATATGTCATTGGTGAATATTGCTACATTCACCTTCAAGCTACTCCCCAGGGGAAAGTATGCACTGACGCCAAGGCCTAGACCACCCTTCAAAGCCATTTTAGAACTCTTTTTCTAGATGGCCATCAGAACTGTCATTATATCAGATCTGACAATGGAGTTTGCAAACTTATCTTATAAAAAGTGCTACATACCCCATTGCTGAATATCACTACAGTTACCAGATACCCAAGGGTGACTGTATGATATTCAACAATGAGGTACATAGCACTTCTTGGATGAATTCATGAAGTTCATTGTATGTAGCACTTCTTGAATGAATTCATGAAGTTCATTGTCAGACCTTATAAAGTAACATGAATATAGAAAAATATATTGTAAAAGAAAATTGACTTATCTGGAAGAGAAGAGAAGAGAAGAGAAATCGACTTATCTGGAAGAGAAGTAGCTTCTTGCCTAAAGAAGCTACTCTTGAGCTAAGAACCAATGAATAAACATACTTTAAATGAGAAACTGACCAAGGTGAGAGAGTCATTGGTAAAGCATAAGCGATAGTTCCAAGCAGAGAAAGAATAGCATGTGCAGGGATCTTGTCCTGGGGTTCATGGCTCATTCTCTATTTTTTTTTCTCTAAATACATAATTCTAATGTTGCTGACGTGACTGTAGAGAGCAAGGGGAAAGTGTTAGAGAGTCTATCAGATTGATTACTACAAGAATACTGTGTAACAAATTATCTCAAAACTCGATGGCTTAAAACAATAAGCATTTATTTTGTTCATGAGTCTGAGAGTCAGTGGTTTATAATGGGTTCAACTGGGCAATTTTCCCTGTTGCTTTGGCTTATTCACATGTCTGTAATGCAGCTGGATGATGGCTGATCTAGGCTGGCCTTGGCTCTTACATCTGGACAACATGGCTGTGTTCCATATGTCTGATATTTCAACAGGCCAGCCAGGGCTTGCTCTCCTCACAATTACAAAGGAGCAAAGGCAAAACCAAAAACATGCAAGCACTTTTCAGACATCTGTTAGAATTACAACTAGTAACATTCTTTTGGCCAAAGCAAATCACATGACCACACTCAGACTCAAGAAATTCCTAATAATTTCTATATCCTGATAGGTAGGAGTTGGTAAAAGCCAAAGCATGGTTACAGAAGAAGATGAAGGTGCAGCCATTACTTTGCAGCCTACTTATTAGGCTGATTACTTTAATCAGCCTAATAATAGAAAGGTGGGTAGTAGCCAGACCATCTTGGACCTTGTGGGCTGTACTGAAGTTGCCAAGATTCACACAATGGGTCCTTTTCAAGTCTAGGGTTGAAATCTACTTCATCTTTCTTCTGAGCCTTGCCTTTGAAAACCACGCTTTCCACCAGTAGCATCATTTTCCTCTTTTAACTACTGGATGCAGTTGTATTCCACATCCCTCCTATCTTAAGACATCTGTAAGTGCTCTGTTCATGATTCACAGTTTCTATTTCCCTTTCCATACCACTAGACTCCGTATTTAATGTACATTTTGCATTCCTGTGAGGAACTCAAAGTGATTTATACTCCATGCATTAACTAAGCTGTCAACTACTCCTTAGAGATAGTTACATATCACAATATATGGGAGAGAGCACTATAATAAAAATGTATAATTACCATTTATAGGTGCAGCCCAGGAAGGTGCCAAAAGATGCTTGAGTGATTTTTTTTTCCCCCAGCATTACAGAACAAGTCTAAGACTGAACAATCAGACCCAAGAGTCCTGACTTCTGGTGTAGGCTCTATTATACTCGTTCTATTCTCTGTTTTATGAGAAAATCTTGTGTGCAGTTGCTATTTCTATCTGGAAAAAAGAAAATTCACCTGTTTCATTCTGCCTTATACAAATGCCAGTGACCTAAGGGGACCATGAAGTTGTTTTCCTAACAAATGAGAGACAGGAAATAAAAAAGTGTAGTCCTCTAAGTATACTTTCACTGGGAGAAGAGCTTGTAGTACAATGTGTTTCATCGATGAATAGGAGTAACAGACCCAACACAATGGATCCCATAGTCTTGTATGTCTACATATATTGAGAGAAAAAAATCATTATGAAAATCTGAGTCTAATTTCAGTTACTATTATGGAAAACAAGGAATTTGTAGGACAAAAACCAAAAACAGAAAACTCAAAATTAGAATTTAACTGGTCTCCAAAAACATGCCACCCACCAAAATGTGAATATGAGCCACTGATATTTTCATGTTAAAGATTACCTTTGCTGAGATATTGCTGCTAAAATTGCTTTTACAAATTAATGACTATTGTCACAAAATTGCTAATGTACTTGGAAAATGGAAGAGCATGGCTTATACCTGTTCAATCCCCAAGACATTTAGGTTTTTGTATAGATTATTTTAGGATAGATAATGCATGCAAGCAATGCATTTGGTGAATAAAGGCATATGAAGACTCATGGGGAAGAAGGGAATGTGTAATCAAGGAGTGTGTTTAGATTACCAAGAGTCTTGGCTCCTTAAATTGGTTGGAAATGGGGCATTGGCCCCCTCTTTTTGGATTTCTTCTGTGACATCACTTGTGACCCCCGCTTGTGGTTCAGTACTTTGATCAGAGGAAACAAGCAGTTTAGAAGTTTCTATAGTTGTCCTCCCATGAAAGTCTCTTTCTATTCCTGACTCTTGTGCCATATCTGCTATTCAGAAGAGAAGGCTATTCGGATTATTCCATTCTGGTTAAGAAGAAAAACTATGAATTTTGTGTTGCATCCATATTTTCAAAATCAGAAATTGGGTAGAGAATGTTATGCCTATTAGAATGATTTTGGCTCTGAGTCATAGAATATTCCTGTAAGAGATAAATCATAGAATATTCTTATAAGAACATAAAGGATGTATTATCCCACAAAACAGGAATCCAAAAATAGGGCAGTTTAGTTGTTGGTTCTACAGGACTCAGCGATGTCCTTGTTACCTGCTCCAGTACTTTGTTTTTGCCCTCATGGCCCAGTATGGTTGCCGCAGCACATATTCAGACAACAACATCCAAAACCAGGAAGGGGCAGTTCCTTATCTTGTGACCCTTTCTATAAGTGAAGAAAATTTCCTGTTTTATCTCATTGTCCTATCCATAAGAATTGTCATGGGTCTGTCAATTGTCATCGGTCTCTCCTCAATCACTAGGACAAGGAACAGAATTACCTTGATTCTCAGATTAATAACCTTATAATCCCTATGTTGCACCTGTCTTCTTTTTAGACTCTTATTATCTATTTATACCTTCTCTTTTTAAAAATTAGTCTTGATATAAGTTTGCTTGTTTTTCAAAGAATCAGTTTGTGTCCTCTCTCTTATATTTTTGTTTTCAATTTTACTTTTTTAAAATAATGTTTATTATTTTTCCTTCGGATTTGGGGGGCTTACTTTTTTTTTATTGTTGGGGATTCATTGAGGGTACAATAAGCCAGGTTACACTGATTGCAATTGTTAGGTAAAGTACCTCTTGCAATCATGTCTTGCCCCCATAAAGTGTGACACACACCAAGGCCCCACCCCCCTCCTTCCGTCCCTCTTTCTGTTTTTTCCACCCCCCATAACCTTAATTGTCATTAAGTGTCCTTATATGAAAATGGAGTACATAGGATTCATGCTTCTCTATTCTTATGATGCTTTACTAAGAATAGTGTCATCCACTTCCATCGGGGTTAGTACGAAGGATGTAAAGTCTCCATTTTTTTTAATAGCTGAATAGTATTCCATGGTGTACATATACCACAGCTTGTTAATCCATTCCTGGGTTGGTGGGCATTTAGGCTGTTTCCACATTTTGGCGATTGTAAATTGAGCTGCAATCAACAGCCTAGTACAAGTGTCCTTATGATAAAAGGATTTTTTCCTTCTGGGTAGATTCCCAGTAATGGGATTGCAGGATCAAACAGGAGGTCTAGCTTGAGTGCTTGAGGTTTCTCCATACTTCCTTCCAGAAAGGTTGTACTAGTTTGCAGTCCCACCAGCAGTGTAAAAGTGTTCCCTTCTCTCCACATCCATGCCAACATCTGCAGTTTTGAGATTTTGTGATGTGGGCCATTCTCACGGGGGTTAGATGATATCTCAGGGTTGTTTTGATTTGCATTTCTCTAATATATAGAGATGAACATTTTTTTTTTTTGATTATTTCCCCCACTTAACTTTGTTTTTTTTTTTTTTTTTTTTTATTGTTGGGGATTCATTGAGGGTACAATAAGCCAGTTACACTGATTGCAATTGTTAGGTAAAGTCCCTCTTGCAATCATGTCTTGCCCCCATAAAATGTGACACACACTAAGGCCCCACCCTCCTCCCTCCATCCCTCTTTCTGCTTCCCCCCCCATAACCTTAATTGTCATTAATTGTCCTCATATCAAGATTGAGTACATAGGATTCATGCTTCTCCATTTTTGTGATGCTTTACTAAGAATAATGTCTTCCACTTCCATCCAGGTTAATACGAAGGATGTAAAGTCTCCATTTTTTTTAATGGCTGAATAGTATTCCATGGTATACATATACCACAGCTTGTTAATCCATTCCTGGGTTGGTGGGCATTTAGGCTGTTTCCACATTTTGGCAATGGTAAATTGAGCTGCCATAAACAGTCTAGTACAAGTGTCTTTATGATAAAAGGATTTTTTTCCTTCTGGGTAGATGCCCAGTAATGGGATTGCAGGATCGAATGGGAGGTCTAGGTTGAGTGCTTTGAGGTTTCTCCATACTTCCTTCCAGAAAGGTTGTACTAGTTTGCAGTCCCACCAGCAGTGTAAAAGTGTTCCCTTCTCTCCACATCCACGCCAGCATCTGCAGTTTTGAGATTTTGTGATGTGGGCCATTCTCACTGGGGTTAGATGATATCTCAGGGTTGTTTTGATTTGCATTTCTCTAATATATAGAGATGATGAACATTTTTTCATGTGTTTGTTAGCCATTCGTCTGTCGTCTTTAGAGAAAGTTCAATTCATGTCTCTTGCCCATTGATATAAGGGATTGTTGGCTTTTTTCATGTGGATTAATTTGAGTTCTCTATAGATCCTGGTTATCAAGCTTTTGTCTGATTGAAAATATGCAAATATCCTTTCCCATTGTGTAGGTTGTCTCTTTGCTTTGGTTATTGTCTCCTTAGCTGTACAGAAGCTTTTCAGTTTAATGAAGTCCCATTTGTTTATTTTTGTTGTTGTTGCCATTGCCATGGCAGTCTTCTTCATGAAGTCTTCCCCCAGGCCAATAACTTCCAGTGTTTTTCCTATGCTTTCTTTGAGGATTTTTATTGTTTCATGCCTTAAATTTAAGTCCTTTATCCATCTTGAATCAATTTTTGTGAGTGGGGAAAGGTGTGGGTCCAGTTTCAGTCTTTTACATGTAGACATCCAGTTCTCCCAACACCATTTATTGAATAGGGAGTCCTTCCCCCAAGGTAAGTTCTTGTTTGGTTTATCAAAGATTAGGTGGTTGTAAGATGTTAGTTTCATTTCTTGGTGTTCAATTCGATTCCAAGTGTCTATGTCTCTGTTTTTGTGCCAGTACCATGCTGTCTTGAGCACTATGGCTTTGTAGTACAGACTAAAATCTGGTATGCTGATGCCCCCAGCTTTATTTTTGTTACTAAGAACTGCCTTAGCTATACGGGGTTTTTTCCGGTTCCATACAAAACGCAGAATCATTTTTTCCAAATCTTGAAAGTACAATGTAGGTACTTTGATAGGAATGGCATTGAATAGGTAGATTGCTTTGGGAAGTATAGACATTTTAACAATGTTGATTCTTCCCATCCATGAGCATGGTATGTTCTTCCATTTGTTAATATCCTCTGCTATTTCCTTTCTGAGGATTTCATAGTTTTCTTTATAGAGGTCTTTCACCTCCTTCGTTAGGTATATTCCTAGGTATTTCATTTTCTTTGAAACTATGGTGAAGGGAGTTGTGTCCTTAATTAGCTTCTCATCTTGACTGTTATTGGTGTATACAAAGGCTACTGACTTGTGGACATTGATTTTATATCCTGAAACATTACTGTATTTTCTGATGACTTCTAGGAGTCTTGTGGTTGACTCTTTGGGGTTCTCTAAGTATAAGATCATGTCGTCAGCAAAGAGGGAGAGTTTGACCTCCTCTGCTCCCATTTGGATTCCCTTTATTTCCTTGTCTTGCCTAATTGTATTGGCTAGAACTTCCAGCACTATGTTGAATAGTAAAGGTGACAGAGGACAACCTTGTCTGGTTCCAGTTCTAAGAGGAAAAGCTTTCAGTTTTACTCCATTCAGTAAAATATTGGCTGTGGGTTTGTCATAGATAGCTTCAATCAGTTTTAGAAATGTGCCACCTATGCCTATACTCTTCAGTGTTCTAATTAGAAAAGGATGCTGGATTTTATCAAATGCTTTTTCTGCATCTATTGAGAGGATCATGTGATCTTTATTTTTGCCTCTGTTAATATGGTGGATAACGTTTATGGACTTGCGTATGTTAAACCAGCCTTGCATCCCTGGGATGAAGCCTACTTGATCATGATGAATGACTTTTTTGATGATAAGCTGTAATCTATTGGCTAGGATTTTGTTGAGAATTTTTGCATCTATATTCATGAGTGAGATTGGTCTGAAATTCTCCTTTTTGCTTGGGTCTTTTCCTGGTTTTGGTATCAGGGTGATGTTTGCTTCATAGAATGTGTTGGGGAAGATTCCTTCTTCCTCAATTTTTTGGAATAATTTCTGCAGTACAGGAATAAGCTCTTCCTTGAAGGTTTGATAGAATTCTGGAGTGAAGCCATCTGGACCAGGGCATTTTTTAGTTGGAAGCTTTTTTATTGTTTCTTTGATCTCAGTGCTTGAAATTGGTCTGTTCAGGAGGTCTATTTCTTCCTGGCTAAGTCTAGGTAGAGGGTGTGATTCCAAATATTGATCCATTTCCTTCACATTGTCAAATTTCTGGGCATAGAGTTTCTGGTAGTATTCAGAGATGATCTCTTGTATCTCTGTGGGATCAGTTGTTATTTCCCCTTTATCGTTTCTGATTGAGATTATTAGAGATTTTACTTTTCTATTTCTAGTTAGTCTGGCAAATGGTTTATCTATTTTATTTATTTTTTCAAAAAACCAACTCCTTGTTTCATTAATTTTCTGAATGATCCTTTTGTTTTCAATTTCATTGATCTCTGATTTGATTTTGGATATTTCTTTTCTTCTACTGGGTTTAGGCTTAGATTGTTCTTCTTTTTCCAATTCCATAAGATCTCTTGTGAGATTGTTGATGTGCTCTCTTTCTGTTTTTTGAATGTAGGCATCTAAAGCGATGAATTTTCCTCTCAAAACTGCTTTTGCAGTATCCCACAGGTTTTGGTAGCTTGTGTCTTCATTGTTGTTATGCTCAAGGAAGTTAATGATTTCCTGTTTTATTTCTTCCTTCACCCATCTGTTATTCAACAGAAGATTGTTTAATTTCCATGCCTTTGGGTGGGGTTGAGCATTTTTGTTAGAGTTGAGTTCCATCTTTAGTGCCTTATGGTCTGAAAAGATACAAGGTAAAATTTCAATTCTTTTGATTCTGTTGATATTTGTTTTGTGTCCCAGGATATGATCAATTTTGGAGAATGTTCCATGGGGTGATGAGAAGAATGTATATTCTTTATCTTTGGGGTGGAGTGTTCTATATACGTCTATCAAGCATAGTTGGTCTAGGGTCTCATTTAAATCTCTTACATCTTTGTTTAATTTCTGTTTAGAGGATCTGTCCAGCTCTGTAAGAGGTGTGTTAAAGTCCCCTGTTATGATGGTATTATCAGATATCATATTGCTCAGACTGAGTAAGGTCTGCTTCAAGAATCTGGGAGCATTTAAATTGGGTGCATAAATATTTAGAATGGAAATGTCTTCTTGTTGTAGTTTTCCCTTGACCAATATAAAGTGACCATCTTTGTCTTTTTTGACTTTAGTTGCTTTAAATCCACATGTATCTGAAAATAAGATTGCAACTCCTCTTTTCTTCTGAATTCCATTTGCCTGAAAAATTGTCTTCCAACCCTTGACTCGGAGCTTTAATTTGTCTTTTGAAGCCAGGTGTGTTTCTTGCAGACAGCAAATGGATGGCTTGTGTTTTTTAATCCAGTCAGCCAATCTATGTCTCTTCAGTGGGGAATTCAAGCCATTAACATTTATTGAGATAATGGATAAGTGTGGTAGTATTCTATTCGTCTTATTTGGTGAGAGTCCATTGCTTAGTTTTATCTTTTGCATCAGTGTGGAGGTTAGGTTCTGCCCTTTGATTTCTGAGTTCTTACTTTTCTGCTGATCCATTGTGGTGGTCAGTGTGCAGAACAGGTTGAAGTATTTCCTGTAGAGCTGGTCTTGTTGTGGCGAATTTCCTCAATGTTTGTATATCCGTAAATGATTTGATTTCTCCATCAATTTTGAAGCTTAGCTTAGCAGGGTACAGAATTCTGGGCTGAAAATTGCTCTGTTTAAGTAGATTAAAGGTAGATGACCATTGTCTTCTTGCTTGGAAAGTTTCATTAGAGAAGTCTGTGGTAACTCTGATGGATTTGCCCCTGTAGGTCAACTGGCGCTTACTCCTGGCAGCTTGCAGAATCTTTTCTTTTGTCTTGACTTTGGACAGGTTCATCACAATGTGTCTTGGAGAAGCTCGGTTAGAGTTGAGGCGACCCGGGGTCCGATATCCCTCTGAAAGCAGTGTGTCAGAATCTTTGGTGATGTTTGGGAAATTTTCTTTTATAATATTCTCTAGTATGGCTTCCATTCCTCTGGGGCATTCTTCTTCCCCTTCTGGAATTCCTATAACTCGAATGTTGGAACGCTTCATAAAGTCCCATAATTCTGACAGTGAACGTTCTGCTTTCTCTCTCTTCTTTTCTGCCTCTTTTACTGTCTGAGTTATCTCAAGAACTTTGTCTTCTACCTCTGAAATTCTTTCTTCTGCATGGTCTAACCTGTTGCTGATACTTTCCATTGCATCTTTAAGTTCCCTAATTGACTGTTTCAGTTCCTTCAGGTCTGCTATATCCTTTTTATATTCTTCATATCGTTCATCTCTTATTTGATTCTGTTTTTGGATTTCCTTTTGGTTATTTTCCACCTTATTAGCAATTTCCTTCATTGTTTCCATCATTTCTTTCATTGTTTTCAACATGTGTATTCTAAATTCCCTTTCTGTCATTCCTAACATTTCTATACTGGTGGAATCATCTGCAGTAGCTACCTCATGGTCCCTTGGTTGGGTTGTTCTAGACTGATTCTTCATGTTGCCTGGAGTTTTCTGCTGATTCTTCCTCATGAGTAATTTCTTTTATCTGTTTGCTTGCCCTAATTTTCCTTTCACTTCCTCTTGCTCTTTAAGTTCTTGTGCCTGTGGACTAAAGGTTACAGGACCAGAAGGGTGAGAAGGTTGAAGAGCAAAAAAAAAAGGGGATGAAAGAAAGGAGGACCGAGTGATAAGAAAAAAAGAAAGATAGAGAAAGGAGAGGGGGTGGGTATAAGGAATATTGACAAAAAGAAGAGAGGCACAGAAAGAGGGAGACAGGGCAATATAGGTGTACAGTAGGGTACTTTGACACAACCTTAAAAAACCCCACCTTCTGGGGGTGCCCAGTTGCGTGGTTCCCTTGAGGTCATCAGCTCTTTGCTAACCTGATCAGACACAGTACCCCACCTCCACCAAGTAGAGAGGAAAGACAAAAATGCTATAAATCAAACCAAAAGAAGCAAACAGAAAACTTTACAGGGATAAAATTGGGTGAAAAACCAAATTATATCGGTAGAAACACTAGCAAAAATGAAGTTGAAGTTATTAAAAAAAGCAGCAATGGGAAATTATAATTAAACTAGGAAAATTGAGAAAGAAAAAGGGATCTGTGTGGAAAAGATTGAAATTAAAAAAACAAAAGAATATCAGCAACGTCAAAATAAACAAACAAAAAAAACAACCAAGCAAAAAATACACAACCAAAAACAAAGCAGTTTGTATATGTTATTGAATATTGTCTGGGCAACACGTGGTCTTCTGGGGTATGAGATGTTAGTCACAGTTCAGATACGACTGGAGGCTGCTGATTACTCAAACCCCAGCAGGTAGACACCCTGAATCTCTCTTCAGCCTACTTAGAAGGCACTTCGAACTTGTAAACTTGTTGAGCAGAAGCTTTCCCAGCTTTCTTGCTGGAATTGCTGCTGAAGTGGCTATCCACTTACTCAGTGTGCCAAAACCGGTCTCACTCTGCCCCTGAGGGTTAGGGCTGCAAGGTGTCTCAGACCCCACCCTTAGGCTACTTGGTTGCTGGGTTACCAGCTCCCACCCGTTTCTAGCTCTGCGACCCTGAGGGCGGAGCTTGCCGGGGCAGATCGCTGGCAATGGATCCGTGTGACCCACCGCCAAACACTATTAGCTCCGTCTGGCTCAGCGGCTCAGACTGGGGCCCTAGACAACGGCCAAAGTTCTCGCACTCCCGCTCAGGCCTTCCCCAAGGCAGTTCAATGCAGTGCCAAGTCCAAGGACATCAAAACAGTTCACAGGTAAGGCCTTTCTGGTTTGCAGTCTCGCTGCTACTGAACTTACAGTTGTGGGCGGGTTTAGACGGATTGAACACACGCGACCACTTGCCGGTTTTCCACGGATTTAGTCCTCCTCTTGGGGTCCAGAAGTCTCTCGCTGACTCCCTGTATCCTCATAGGAGTGATGATAGGCAGTTCTCACCAGCCAGAGACGCCTGGAGTCCTATCTCCCCAGACTCACGGTGCCCAGATGCAAGGAAGCTGTTACTCGGCTGCCATCTTGCTCCCCCCCCCCCCGAGATGAACATTTTTTCATATGTTTGTTAGCCATTCATCTGTCATTTTTAGAGAAGGTTCTATTCATGTCTCTTGCCCATTGATATATGGGACTGTTGGCTTTTTTCATGTGGATTAATTTGAGTTCTCTATAGATCCTAGTTATCAAGCTTTTGTCTGATTGAAAATATGCAAATATCCTTTCTCATTGTGTAGGTTGTCTCTTTGCTTTGGTTATTGTCTCCTTAGCTGTACAGAAGCTTTTCAGTTTAATTAAGTCCCATTTGTTTATTTTTGTTGTTGTTGCAATTGCCATGGCAGTCTTCTTCATGAAGTCTTTCCCCAGGCCAATATCTTCCAGTGTTTTTCCTATGCTTTCTTGGAGGATTTTTATTGCTTCATGCCTTAAATTTAAGTCCTTTATCCATCTTGAATCAATTTTTTTTTATTAAATCATAACTGTATACATTGATATGATCATGGGGCATCATACATTCGCTTCATAAACCATTTGACACATTTTTATCACAGTGGTTAACATAGCCTTTCCGGCGTTATCTCAGTTACTGTGCCAAAACATTTACATTCTACATTTACCAAGTTTCGCAAATACCCCTGTAATATGCACCACAGGTGTGATCCCACCGATCCCCCTCCCTCTACCCACCCCCCTCCTTTCCCACTTCCCCCTATTGTTAAGTTGTAGCTGGGTTATAGCTTTCATGTGAGAGTCCCAAATTAGTTTCATAGTAGGGCTGTGTACATTGGGTACTTTTTCTTCCATTCTTGGGATACTTTACTAAGAAGAATATGTTCCAGCTCCATCCATGTAAACATGAAAGAGGTAAAGTCTCCATCTTTCTTTAAGGCTGCATAGTATTCCATGGTATACATGTACCACAATTTATTAATCCATTCGTAGATCAATGGGCACTTGGGCTTTTTCCATGACTTAGCTATTATGAATTGGACTGCAATAAACATTCTGGTACAAATATCTTTGTTATGTTGTGATTTTTGGTCTTCTGGGTATATGCCCAGCAGAGGAATTACAGGATTGAATGGCAGATCTATTTTTAGATCTCTGAGTGTTCTCCATATATCTTTCCAAAAGGAATGTATTAATTTGCATTCCCACCAGCAGTGCAGAAGTGTTCCCTTTTCTCCGCATCCACGCCAACATCTCTGGTCTTGGGATTTTGTGATATAGGCTAGTCTCATTGGAGTTAGATGATATCTCAAAGTAGTTTTGATTTGCATTTCTCTGATGATTAAAGATGATGAGCATTTTTTCATATGTCTGAAGGCTGTGCGCCTGTCTTCTTCAGAGAAGTTTCTCTTCAAATCCCTTGCCCAGCCTGCGATGGGATCTCTTGTTTTTTTCTTGCTGATGCATTTGAGTTCTCTGTGGATTCTGGTTATTAAACCTTTGTCAGAGATATACCCAAATATCTTCTCCTATTGAATCAATTTTTGTGAGTGGGGAAAGGTGTGGGTCCAGTTTCAGTCTTTTACATGTAGACATCCAGTTCTCCCAACACCATTTATTGAATAGGGAGTCTTTCCCCCAAGGTATGTTCTTGTTTGGTTTATTGAAGATTAGGTGGTTGTAAGATGTTAATTTCATTTCTTGGTTTTCAATTCGATTCCAAGTGTCTATGTCTCTGTTTTTGTGCCAGTACCATGCTGTCTTGACCACTATGGCTTTGTAGTACAGACTAAAATCTGGTATACTAATGCCCCCAGCTTTATTTTTATTACTAAGAACTGTCTTAGCTATACAGGTTTTTTTCCGGTTCCACACAAAACGCAGAATCATTTTTTCCAAATCTTGCAAGTACGATGTTGGTATTTTGATAGGAATGGCATTGAATAGGTAGATTGCTTTGGGAAGTATAGACATTTTAACAATGTTGATTCTTCCCATCCATGAGCATGGTATGTTCTTCCATTTGTTAATATCCTCTGCTATTTCCTTTCTGAGGATTTCATAATTTTCTTTATAGAGGTCCTTCACCTCCTCCGTTCGGTATATTCCTAGGTATTTCATTTTCTTTGAAACTATGGTGAAGGGAGTTGTGTCCTTAATTAGCTTCTCATCTTGACTGTTATTGGTGTATACAAAGACTACTGACTTGTGGATTTGATTTTATATCCTGAAACATTATTGTATTTTTTGATGACTTCTAGGAGTCTTGTGGTTGAGTCTTTGGGATTCTCTAAGTATACGATCATGTCGTCAGCAAAGAGGGAGAGTTTGACCTCCTCTGCTCCCATTTGGATTCCCTTTATTTCCTTGTCTTGCCTAATTATATTGGCAAGAACTTCCAGCACTATGTTGAATAGTAAAGGTGACAGAGGACAACCTTGTCTGGTTCCAGTTCTAAGAGGAAAAGCTTACAGTTTTACTCCATTCATTAAAATATTAGCTGTGTGTTTGTCATAGATAGCTTCAATCAGTTTTAGAAATGTGCCATCTATGCCTATGCTCTTCAGTGTTCTAATTAGAAAAGGATGTTGGATTTTATCAAATGCTTTTTCTGCATCTATTGAGAGGATCATATGATCTTTATATTTGCCTCTGTTAATATGGTGAATAATATTTATGGACTTGCGTATGTTAAAGCAGCCTTGCATCCCTGGGATGAAGCCTACTTGATCATGATGAATGACTTTTTTGATGGTAAGCTATAATCTATTGGCTAGGATTTTGTTGAGAATTTTTGCATCTATATTCATGAGTGAGATTGGTCTGAAATTCTCCTTTTTGGTTGCGTCTTTTCCTGGTTTTGGTATCAGGGTGATGTTTGCTTCATAGAATGTATTGGGGAAGATTCCTTCTTCCTCAATTTTTTGGAACAATTTCTGCAGTACAGGAATAAGCTCTTCCTTGAAGGATTGATAGAATTCTGGAGTGAAGCCATCAGGACCAGGGCATTTTTTGGTTGGAAGCTTTTTTATTGTTTCTTTGATGTCAGTGCTTGAAATTGGTCTGTTCAGGAGGTCTATTTCTTCCTGGCTAAGTCTAGGGAGAGGGTGTGATTCCAAATATTGATCCATTTCCTTCACATTGTCAAATTTCTGGGCATAGAGTTTCTGGTAGTATTCAGAGATGATCTCTGTGGGATCAGTTGTTATTTCCCCTTTATCATTTCTGATTGAGGTTACTAGAGAGTTTACTTTTCTATTTCTCATTAGCCCTGCCAATGGTTTATCTATTTTATTTATTTTTTTCAAAAAACCAACTCCTTGTTTCATTAATTTTCTGAATTATTCTTTTGTTTTCAATTTTATTGATCTCTGATTTGATTTTGGATATTTCTTTTCTTCTACTGAGTTTAGGCTTAGATTGTTCTTCTTTTTCCAATTCCATGAGATGGCTTGTAAGATTGTTGATGTGCTCTTTTTCAGTTTTTTGAATGTAGGCATATAAAGCGATGAATTTTCCTCTCAAAACTGCTTTTGCAGTATCCCACAGGTTTTGGTAGCTTCTGTCTTCATTGCTGTTGTACTCAAGGAAGTTAATGATTTCCTGTTTTATTTCTTCCTGCACCCATGTGTTATTCAACAGAAGATTGTTTAATTTCCATGCCTTTGTGTGGGGTCGAGCGTTTTTGTTAGAGTTGAGATCCACCTTTAGTGCCTTATGGTCTGAGAAGATACAAGGTAAAATTTCAATTCTTTTGATTCTGTTGATATTTGTTTTGTGTCCCAGGATATGATCAATTTTGGAGAATGTTCCACAGGGTGATGAGAAGAATGTATATTCTTTATCTTTGGGATGGAGTGTTCTATATGCGTCTATCAAGCACAGTTGTTCTAGGGTCTCATTTAAATCTCTTATATCTTTGTTTAATTTCTGTTTAGAGGATCTGTCCAGCTGTGTAAGAGGAGTGTTAAAGTCCCCTGTTACTATGGTATTATCAGATATCATATTGCTCATACTGAGTAGGGTCTGTTTCAAGAATCTGGGAGCATTTAAATTGGGTGCATAAATATTTAGAATTGAAATGTCTTCTTGTTGTATTTTTCCCTTGACCAATATAAAGTGACCATCTTTGTCTTTTTTGACTTTAGTTGCTTTATATACACATGTATCTGAAAATAAGATTGTAACTCCTCTTTTCTTCTGAATTCCATTTGCCTGAAAAATTGTTTCCCAAACCTTGACTTGGAGCTTTAATTTGTCTTTTGAAGCCAGATGTGCTTCTTGCAGACAGCAAATGGATGGCTTGTGTTTTTTAATCCAGTCAGCCAATCTATGTCTCTTCAGTGGGGAATTCAAGCCATTAACATTTATCGAGATAATTGATAAGTGTGGTAGTATTCTATTCATCTTATTTGGTGAGAATCCATTGCTTAGTTTTATCTTTTGCATCAGTGTGGAGGTTAGGTTCTTTCCTTTAATTTCTGAGTTCTTACTTTGGTGCTGATCCATTGTGGTGATCAGTGTGCAGAACAGGTTGAAGTATTTCCTGTAGAGCTGGTCTTGTTGTGGCGAATTTCCTCAATGTTTGTATGTCCGTAAATAATTTGATTTCTCCATCAATTTTGAAGCTTAGCTTAGCAGGGTACAGAATTCTTGGCTGGAAATGGTTCTGTTTAAGTAGATTAAAGGTAGATGACCATTTTCTTCTTGCTTGGAAAGTTTCATTAGAGAAGTCTGCGGTCACTCTGAAGGATTTGCCCCTGTAGGTCAACTGGCGCTTACTCCTGGCAGCTTGCAGAATCTTTTCTTTTGTCTTGACTTTGGACAGGTTCATCACAATGTGTCTTGGAGAAGCTCGGTTAGAGTTGAGGCAACCTGGGGTCCGATATCCCTCTGAAAGCAGTGTGTCAGAATCTTCGGTGATATTTGGGAAATTTTCTTTTATAATATTCTCTAGTATGGCTTCCATTCCTCTGGGGCATTCTTCTTCCCCTTCTGGAATTCCTTTAACTCGTATGTTGGAATGCTTCATAAAGTCCCATAATTTTGACAGTGAACATTCTGCTTTCTCTCTCTTCTTTTCTACTTCTTTTACTATCTGAGTTATCTCAAGAACTTTGTCTTCTACCTCTGAAATTCTTTCTTCTGCGTGGTCTAACCTGTTGCTGATACTTTCCATTGCATCTTTAAGTTCCCTAATTGGCTATTTCAGTTCCTTCAGCTCTGCTATATCCTTTTTATATTCTTCATATCATTCATCTCTTATTTGATTCTGTTTTTGGATTTCCTTTTGGTTATTTTCCACTTTATTAGCAGTTTCCTTCATTGTTTCCATCATTTCTTTCGTTGTTTTCATCATATGTATTCTAAATTACCTTTCTGTCATTCCTAACATTTCTTTATAGGTGGAATCCTCTGCAGTAGCTACCTCATTGCCCCTTAACTGGGTTGTTCTGGACTGGTTCTTCATGTTGCCTGGAGTTTTCTGCTGATTCTTTCTCATGAGTTATTTCTTTTATCTGTTTCCTTGCCCTAATTTTCCTTTCACTTCCTCTTGCTCTTTAAGTTCTCATGCCTGTGGACTAAGGGTTTGATGAGTCCTTTTGGTACAGGACCAGAAGAGTGAGAAGGTTGAAGAGCAAGAGAGGGATGAAAGAAAAGAGAACTGAGTGAAAAGAAAAATAAAAATAGAGAAAGGAGAGGGGGTGGGTAAAAGGAATATTAACAAAAAGAAGAGAGGCATAGAAAGAGGGAGACAGAGCAATATAGGTGTACAGTAGGGTACTGTGACACAACCTTAAAAAAAAAACGCCTTCTGGGAGTGCCCAGTTGCGTGGTTCCCTGGACGTCAACAGCTCTTTGATAACCTGATGAGACACAGTACCCCACCTCCACCAAGTAGAGAGGAATGACAAAAATGGTATAAATCAGACCAAAACAAGCAAACAGAAAACTTTACGGGATAAAATTGGGTGAAAGATCAAATAATAGTGGTAGAAACACTAGCAAAAATGAAGTTCTAGTTATTGAAAAAGGCAGCAATGGGAAATTATAATTCAACTAGAAAAATTGAGAAAGAAAAAAGATCTGTACAGAAAAGGTTGAAATTAAAAAACAAGACAAGATCAATAACATGAAAATAAACAAACAAACAAAAAAAAAAAAACACAACGAAAGCAAAGCAGTATGTATATGTTGTTGAATATTGTCTGGGCAACACGTGCTTTTCTGGGGTATGAGATGTTAATCACAGTTCTGATATGACTGGAAGCTGCTGATTTCTCAAACCCCAGCAGGTAGACACCCTCAATCTCTCTTCAGCCCACTTAAAAGGCACTTGGAACTTGTAAACTTGCAGAGCAGAAGCTTTCCCAGGAAAGTGCTTGTCGCTGGAATCACTGCTGAAGTGGCTATCCACTTACCCAGTGTGCCAAAACCGGTGTCACTCTGCCCCTGAGGGTTAGGGCTGCAAGGCGGCTCAGACCCCACCCTTAGGCTACTCAGTTGCTAGGTTACTAGCTCCCACCCAGTTCTAGCTCTGCGACCCTGAGGGCGGAGCTTGCTAGGGCAGATTGCTCACAACGGCTCCCTGCGGCCCCGCCAAACCTATTAGCTACGTCTGGCTGAGAGGCTCATACTGGGGCTGTAGACAGTGGCGAAGTTCTCCGCATTCCTGCTCAGGCTCTCCCCAAGGCAGTTCAACTGAGTGCAAAGTCCAAAGACACCAAAACAGTTCACAGGTAAGGCCTTTCCAGTTTGCAATCTCGCTGCTACTGAACTTACAGTTGCGGGAGGGTTTAGACCGATTGAACACATGCAACCACTTGCCAATTTTGCGCTGTTTTAGTCCTCCTCTTGGAGTCCAGAAGTCTCTCACTGACTCCCTGTATTCTCACAGGGGTGATGATAGGCAGATCCCACCAGCCAGAGATGCCTGGAGTCCTATCTCCCCAGACTCACAGTGCCCAGATGCAAGGAAGCTGTTACTCGGCCGCCATCTTGCTCTCTCCATGGGGGGGGGTTACTTTTTATAAAATTTTTGTCTACATCCTCATCTAAATACTTAACTCATTTATATTTTGTTTTTCTTTTTTTAAGCTTTTTTCTTTTTTTTATTAAATCATAGCTGTGTACAATAATGCAATCATGAGGTACATATTTTGTTTTTCTTGATATTGAATATATTTAACCTTATTTCCAAATGTATTTTTATTTACTTCCCACTTGTTTTGTTGTCTTCTCTTTGATTTTGGTCCTAAATATTTTATAATTCTCTCACTGTAATTTTTCCTTAGGCTCATGAATTATTTAGAAGCATATTTTCTAAGGTTCTAAATATATGGTCTTTTTAGCTGTCTTTTAATTACTGAATTCTAGTTTAATTTTAGTATAGTCAAATAATATAGTCACTATGATACTGACACTTTGCAAATTTTTGACCCTTTTTTGTGATGTAGTTAATTAACGTAAATGTATTTGAAAATAATGTAGGTACAAATTTCAATATATTTCATTCAGTCAGTTTTCAAGTTTTATCTATACTTACTTTTACCTATAGCAAGCTTTGTTAGCTTGGTCTGTCTGCTTTCAATAGAGTTGTGATGGGAGCTCCCAGTTTTGTTTTGTTTTTTTATTGTTGGAGATTCATTGAGAATACAATAGACCAGGTTACACTGACTGCATTTGTTAGGCAAAGTTCTTCTTGCAATCATGTCTTGCCCCCAAAAGGTGTGGCACACCCCAAGGCCCCACCCCCTCCCTTCTTCCCTCTCTCTGCTCTTCTTTTCCCCACCCCTCCATCCTGCTTTCTCTCTCTCTACTCTCCCCTTCCCCCACTCCCACCATGTCTTTAATTGTCCTTATATCAAAATTGAGTACATAGGATTCATGCTTCTCCATTCTTGTGATGCTTTACTAAGAATAGTGTCTTCCACTTCCATCCAGGTTAATACAAAGGATGTAAAGTCTCCATTTTTTTAAATGGCTGAATAGTATTCCATGGCGTACATATACCACAGCTTGTGAATCCATTCCTGGGTTGGTGGGCATTTAGGCTGTTTCCACATTTTGGCAATTGTAAATTGAGCTGCAATAAACAGTCCAGTGCAAGTGTCCTTATGATAAAAGGATTTTTTTCTGGGTAGATGCCCAGTAATAGGGTTGCAGGATCAAATGGGAGGTCTAACTTGAGTGCTTGAGGTTTCTCCATACTACCTTCCAAAAAGGTTGTACTAGTTTGCAGTTCCACCATCGGTGTAAAAGTGTTCCCTTCTCTGCACATCCACGCCAGCATCTGCAGTTTTGAGATTTTGTCATGTGGGCCAGTCTCACTAGGGTTAGATGGTATCTTGGGGTGATTTTGATTTGCATTTCTCTAATATATAGAGATGATGAACATTTTTTCATATGTTTGTTAGCCATTTGTCTGTCTTCTTTAGAGAAGGTTCTATTCATGTTTCTTACCCATTAACATCTGGAATTGTTGGCTTTTTTCATGTGGATTAATTTGAGTTCTCTATAGATCCTAGTTATCAAGCTTTTGTCTAATTCAAAATATGCAAACATCCTTTCCTTTTGTGTAGGTTGTCTATTTGCTTTGATTGTAGTCTCCTTAGCTGTACAGAAGTTTTTCCATTTAATTAGGTCCCATTCGTTTATTTTTGTTGTTGTTGCAATTGCTATGGCTATCTTCTTCATGAAGTCTTTCCCCAGGCCAGTATCTTCCACTGTTTTTCCTATGCTTTCTTTGAGCATTTTTGTTGTTTCTTGCCTTAAATTTAAGTCCGTTATCCATCTTGAATTAATTTTTGTGAGTGGAGAAAGGTGTGGGTCCAGTTGCAGTCTTTTACATGTGGATATCCAGTTCTCCCAACACCATTGATTGAGTAGGGATTCTTTCTCCCAATGTTTTTATTTGGTTTATTGAAGATTAGGTGGTTGTAAGATGTTAGTTTCATTTCCTGGTTTTCTATTCAATTCCAAATGTCTATGTCTCTGTTTTTGTGCCAGTACCATGCTGTCTTGACCACTATGGCTTTGTAGTACAGACTGAAATCTGGTATGCTGATGCCCCCAGCTTTATTTTTATTACTAAGAACTGCCTTAGCTATACAGGGTTTTTTCTGGGTCCATACAAAACGCAGAATCATTTTTTTCAAATCTTGAAAATATGATGTTGGTATTTTAATAGGAATGGAATTGAATAGGTAGATTGCTTTGGGAAGTATAGACATTTTAACAATGTTGATTCTTCCCATCCATGAGCATGGTATGTTCTTCCATTTGTTAATATCCTCTGCTGTTTCTTTTCTGAGGATTTTATAACTTTCTTTATAGAGATCCTTCACCTGCTTTGTTAGGTATATTCCTAGGTATTTCATTTTCTTTGAAACTATGGTGAAGGGAGTTGTGTCCTTAATTAGCTTCTCATCTTGACTGTTATTGGCATATACAAAGGCTACTGAGTTGTGGACATTGATTTTGTATCTTGAGACATTACTTTATTTTTCGATGACTTCTAGGGGTCTTGTGGTTGAGTCTTTGGGATTCTCTAAATATAAGATCATGTTGTCAGCAAAGAGGGAGAGTTTGACCTCTTCTGCTGCCATTTGGATTCCCCTATTTTCTTGTCTTGCCTAATTGTGTTGGCTAGAACTTCCAGCACTATGTTAAACAGTAAAGGTGACAGAGGACAACCTTGTCTGGTTCCAGTTCTAAGTGGAAAAGCTTTCAGTTTTAGTCCATTCATTAAAATATTAGCTATTGGGTTGTCATAGATAGCTTCAATCAGTTTCAGAAATGTGCCACCTATGCCTATACTTTTCAATGTTCTGATTAGAAAAGGATGCTGGATTTTATCGAATGCTTTTTCTGCGTCTGTTGAGAGGATCGTAGGGTCTTTAGTTTTGCTTCTGTTAATGTGGTGGATAACATTTACGGACTTGCGTATGTTAAACCAGACTTGCATCCCTGGGATGAAACTTACTTGATCATGATGAATGACTTTTTTGATGATAAGCTGTAATCTATTGGCTAGGATTTTGTTGAGAATTTTTGCGTCTATGTTCATGAGTGAGATTGGTCTGAAATTCTCCTTTTTGTTTGGGTCTTTTCCTGGTTTTGGTATCAGGGTGATGTTTGCTTCATAGAATGTATTGGGGAAGATTCCTTCTTCCTCAATTTTTTGGAATAATTTCTGCAGTACAGGAATAAGCTCTTCCTTGAAGGTTTGATAGAATTCTGGAGTGAAGCCATCTGGACCAGGGCATTTTTTGGTTGGAAGCTTTTTTATTGTTTCTTTGATGTCAGTGCTTGAAATTGGTCTGTTCAGGAGCTCTATTTCTTCCTGGCTAAGTCTAGGGAGAGGGTGCGATTCCAAATATTGAACCATTTCCTTCACATTGTCAAATTTCTGGGCATAGAGTTTCTGGTAGTAGATGATCAGAGATGATCTCTTGTATCTCTGTGGGATCAGTTGTTATTTCCCCTTTATCATTTCTGATTGAGGTTACTAGAGATTTTACTTTTCTATTTCTAGTTTGGCCAAAGATTTATCTATTTTATTTATTTTTTCAAAAAAACAACTCCTTGTTTCATTAATTTTCTGAATGATTCTTTTGTTTTCAATTTTATTGATCTCTGATTTGATTTTGGATATTTTTTTCTTCTACTGAGTTTAGGCTTAGATTGTTCTTCTTTTTCCAATTCCATAAGATGGCTTGTGAATTTGTTGATGCGCGCTCTCTCTCTCTCTCTCTCTGTTTTTCGAATGTAGGCATCTAAAGTGATAAATTTTCCTCTCAAAACTGCTTTTGCAGTATCTCACAGGTTTTGGTAGCTTGTGTCTTCATTATTGTTATGCTCAAGGAAGTTAATGATTTCCTGTTTTATTTCTTCCTGAACCCATCGGTCATTCAACAGAAGGTTGTTTAATTTTCATGCCTTTGTGTGGGGTTGAACGTTTTTGTTAGAGTTGAATTCCACCTTTAGTGTCTTATGGTCTGAGAAGATACAAGGCAAAATTTCAATTCTTTTGATTCTGTTGAGGTGTGTTTTTTGTCGTAGGATATGATCAATTTTTGAGGATATTCCATGGGGTGATGAGAAGAATTTATATTCTTTATCTTTGGGATGGAGTGTTCTAATTGCGTCTATCAAGCACAGTTGTTTTAGGGTCTCATTTAAATCTCTTATATCTTTGTTTAATTTCTGTTTAGAGGATCTGTCCAGCTCTGTAAGAGGAGTGTTAAAGTCCCCTGTTATTATGGTATTATAGTATGTCATATTGCTCAAACCGAGTAAGGTCTGTTTTAAGAATCTGGGTGCATTATATTGGGTGCATAAATATTTAGAATTGAAACGTCTTCTTGTTGTATTTTCCCCTTGACCAATATAAAGTGACCATCTTTGTCTTTTTTGACTTTAGTTGCTTTATATACACATGTATCTGAAAATAAGATTGTAACTCCTCTTTTCTTCTGAATTCCATTTGCCTGAAAAATTGTCTTCCAACCCTTGACTTGGAGTTTTAATTTTTCTTTTGAAGCCAGGTGTGTTTCTTGCAGACAGCAAATGGATGGCTTATGTTTTTTAATCCAGTCAGCCAATCTATGTCTCTTCAGTGGGGATTTCAAGCCATTAACATTTATTGAGATAATTGATAAGTGTGGTAGAATTCTATTCATCTTATTTTGTATGAGTCCATTGCTTAGTTTTATCTTTTGCATCAGTGTGGAAGCTAGGTTCTGTCCTTTAATTTTTGTGTTTTACTTTGCTGCTGATCCATTGTGATGGTCAGTGTATAGGACAGTTTCAAGTATTTCCTGTAGAGCTTGGTCTCGTTGTGGTGAATTTCCTCGATGTTTGTATATCAGTAAATGATTTTATTTCTCCATCAATTTTAAAGCTTAGCTTGGCAGGATATAGTATTCTGGGCTGGAAATTGTTCTGCTTAAGTAGATTAAAGGTAGATGATCATTGTCTTCTTGCTTGAAAAGTTTCATTAGAGAAGTCTGCAGTCACCCTGATGGATCTGCCCCTGTAGGTCAACTGGCACTTACTCCTGGCAGCTTGCAGAATCTTTTCTTTTGTCTTGACTTTGGACAGGTTCATCACAATTTGTCTTGGAGAAGCTCAGTTAGAGTTGAGGTGACCTGGGGACCAATATCCCTCTGAAAGGAATGTGTCAGAATCTTTGGTGATATTTGGGGAATTTTCATTTATAAGACTCTCTAGCATGGCTTCCATTTCCCTAGGGCATTCTTCTTCCCCTTCTGGGATTCCTATAACTCGTATGTTTGAATACTTCAAAAAGTCCCATAATTCTGTCAGTGAACGTTCTGCTTTCTCTCTCTTCTTTTCTGCCTCTTTAACTATCTGAGTTATCTCAAAGTTTGTCCTCTACCTCTGAAATTCTTTCTTCAGCATGGTCTAATGTGTTGCTGATACTTTCTATTGCATCTTTAAGTTCCCTAATTGACTGTTTCAGTTCCTTCAGCTCTGCTATATCCTTTCTATATTCTTCATATCGTTCATCTCTTATTTGATTCTGTTTTTGGATTTCCTTTTTGTTATTTTCCACTTTATCAACAGTTTTCTTCATTGTTTCCATCATTTCCTTCATTGTTTTCATCATCTGTATTCTAAATTCCCTTTCTGTCATTTCTAACATTTCTTTATAGATGGAATCCTCTTCAGTAGCTACCTCATGGTCCCTTGGAATGGTTGCTGTGGACTGATTCTTCGTGTTCCCTGTTTTCTGCTGATTGTTCTTCATGAGTGATTGCTTTTATCTGTTTCCTTGCCCTAATTTTCCTTTCACTTCCTTTTGCTCTTTAAGTTCCCATGCCTCTGGACTAGGGTTTCAATGAATCCTTTTGTTACAGGACCAGTAGGATGAGACGGTTGAAGAGCAAGAAGGGATTAAAGAAAGGAAAAAGAAAAAAAGAAAGAAAGAAAAGAAAAAAGAGAAAGGAAAGGGGGTGTGTAAAAGGGAATAGTTACGAAAAAAGAGAGGCACAGAAAGAGGAAGATGGAGCAATATAGGTGTACAGTAGGGTACTTTGACCCAACCTTTAAAAACTCCCAACTTCTGGGGGTACAGGTTGGGTGGTTCCCTTAAGGTCAGTAGCTCTTTGCTAGCCTGTTCAGACACAGTACCCCACCTCCACCAAGTAGAGAGGAAAGATAAAAAATGCTCAGTTCCCAGTTTTTATACACACACATGCGCACACACGCACATACATATTAGATAATATTGTTAGATGTATATAAATTAGTGATTATTAAATCTTTAAGGAAGTTAGTCTTTGTGTTGTCACTAGTAGTATTCTTATTTAACCCCAGTAATAGTTTGGACTTTGGTTCTATTTATATCTGATGTTATATTAGCCCCCTAGATATTTGGGGTTTACCATTTTGCTGGCATGCTTTTCCATTTCCTGTCTTTTAATCTTTGTTCATTTTGTTTTAGTTTGTCCTTTTTAAGAAACACGTAGGTGGGTTCTGTGTGCTTTACTCATTTTCAAAATTCATATCTTTTAAAAAATAAATATAATTCCTTTATATTTGTTGTGATGATTAGTTTATTTGTATTTCTTTCTACAATTTCATTTCATATCATGTTTTTCACCCTTTCTTTGGTTTTTTACATCTCCTTTCCACTTTATAAAGACACACACACACACACACATACACATATACATATCTCTTTGTATAATATATGTATATATAGATATATCCATCTATACATATATCTACATATATATGAAGAGATAACAGAAACGGAGATGTATATATACACATAAGCTGATGCTATAGTGAGATAAGACTTGTGAGAACTCTGTGAGAAGTAAATGGATGATGCATTTGAGAGAGATATAAATCATTGGAAGTCAGAAGGCAAACTGGTAGGAAGAATTTAAAGGTGGCTCCTAGGATTTCTACTTCTCTAGTGTGGGCAAGGACTGGTGAATACCACATGACCGCACTCAGGTGATTAGGGTACACTACATAGCTAAGGTGCAAGGATTTTGAACATATAATTAAGATCTCTAATCAGTTGACAGTAAGCTAATCCAGGAAGAAGTCGTTCTGGTTGAGCCTAATCTAGTTATGCGGGCCCTTCAAATGAAGGTCTAGAGATCAGAAACAGATGTCAGATTCTCCTGCTGGCCTTAAGGAAGGAATTATTTTGTGAACTGCCCGTGGAGGGAGTTATATAGCAACAACCTAAAGGACAGCCTCCAAACTATGAGCAGTGTTCTGTCCATATTAGCAGGAATTCTGTGATTTTAGTCATGCAGCTCTAAGGGCGTTTATTCTGGCAATAACCTGAGGGAGACTGGAAGTAGATCTTTCCTTAGTTGAGTGTCAAGATCAGCAGTTCTCAACCTGTGAGTCACTACCCACAGGAACTGTATTAAAGGGCCGCAGCATTAGGAAGGTTGAGAACTACTGGTTTAGATGAAAATGCAGATTAGATGATACTTTAATTACAGCCTTGTGAGAGCCTAGCAGAGAGAACTCAGCCAGCCTATGTCCAGACTCCAGACCCACAAAAATACTGTGATAAAGCATGTGTTTTTTTAAGTAGTTAGATTTATGATAATTTGTTATACAGTAGTAGAAAATAGATACAGAAGGTGTACATTGTATTCTCTAATTATAATTGAACCCTTAATTTTTTCATATACCTATTTAACTATAAATATTTTAAACAAATCTAACATTTTCAATCATTTTTGCCCTCTTTACCATAATTTAATTAACCAAACTGTTCCCTTTCCCCATCTTGCTTTTGTCTAAACAAAATATCATTTAATACACACCTATAATAGTCAATACTTCATTAAATTTGCTGGCATAGTCATCAGTTTCTTTACTTGTCATTATTTCTTCTCTCTCAAGTCTGTGTCATAATCTATGTTAGTAAATTTTATTCCTTTATTTCTGTTTGAATATACTAAACATTTATTTTAAATATCAGTCTCCTTTATAAAATAAATTGCTTAAGGGATAAATTTTATAGCCAAAAACCCCAAAACAAAACAATATTTTAATTTTTTGTTTGTTTTTCTTGTTTTTCCCTTCCTCTTTTTCCTCCTCTTCCTCCAACTTGTCAGTTTCCTATATTCAGCAACTAAACCCTGAGTCCTTATAATATCACTTTGAAGATCCTTTCAACTGGGATACCAGAGTATAAATCATTTTAAGTTTTTCACAGGGATGCAAAAATGTGCATTAAATACAAAGTCTAGCCATACAGAAATGAAATAGAAACTGTGAATCAAGAACACAGCACTTACAGGTGTCTTAAGATGGGAGTATGTGTAATACAGCTATGACCTGCAGTGGAAGAAACAAAATGATACTATGGACAGACTGCAAGAGCTTTTCCCCAGTATTCTAATGCTATCCTCTAGGAGCGAGCCTGACTCCTACCTCTCTCTCTTTTGAGCACCTCCTTTCATCCTTATTAACACATAAAAGCATAGCTCTTCATAGCCACTGCCTATTTCAGAAAGAGTCCAACAGGCCCATGATTTCAGCTCCTTTCATGACTTTGAATTTATGTTTGATTTTTGGTCCAAGATACATTTGTCTTATTTTTGAGCCTCAACATATATTATTGCTTTTCTCATTTCATATTCTGCTCATCCTTGTTATTTTCTTAGAGAAAATATAGTAACACTTAAATCCAGGATGCTGCCATCTTGCCCAGAAGTCTCCAGGGTATTTTATATGCATCATCTCATTTACTCCTCACTGCTACACTTTGAGGTAGGCAACGCCATTACTATTTTACCCAGAGGTTCAAAGATTTTTATTTATTTTTATTTTTTATTTCAGGTTAATTTGAGGGTACAAACAACTAGGTTACAATGTTTGCATTTGTTAGGTGGAGTCCCTCTTGTGTCCTGCACTCAAGAAGTGTGCCATGTACCCCTACATCATGTCCATTAAGCGGGAGCTCACCAATCCCCCTTTTAAGCAGCTTTCCCAAGGTCACTCAGAGAGTAAATTGAATACCCAGAATTAGAAGCTACATTTTTTTTTACTATAATAGACATTTGTTTAAAGTAATAAATTTGCTGATGAAATAATGTTTAAGTTTTGTGTTTAAGGTCTAACCAACTTCATAAAAATACTTTGAGGACCACTGTATCCACAGATTCCAACTATGTGATTTCTTTCTTGTCTATTCTTCTCTCTCTTTTCTTTTCAGAATAACCTCTTTCAGATAACAGTTCAAGGTAGAATTTATCTCCTCACGTTTTGTCCACTGTTCTTTGGGTAAGACCTACTGCCTCATGGTCAGGTCTGGTGCTCTCTTAATGTGAAACATCCTGTCAGGAAGCCTTCTTATGGCTTCTTTTATGTCTTCATCATTGTATCATCTCACATTAACCCCAGTTTACTGAATTCTGCAACATCGAAATACCATTTTCCAATACCATTCCAACACTGGCCTGACGCTACAACAGCTGGCCTGCCAGCCACTTTGACCCGAGAGCAAAGTGTTGCCTAGAAACCAAAATTTTTAGAAATAATTTTTATGATTCTAGGGTCTAAAATCTAAACTTCTGAGTCTTAACAGGAAGAAGACATTGAAGATGCAAATAAGAGGCGAATGAAAAACTGACAGAAGGACACCTTGGAGACCCTGATATGAAGGCACAGTGGGAAGATGGGTTATGACTGAAAGGAAAGAAGTGTCTCTTTTGGAAACAGAAGAAGTGGAAGAGAGAGAAGGTGATATTATAGAGAGAGATCCTGAGGAAGAAAAATGTTAGCTGAGAAGCTTAGGTTGATATGGGCATTGTTATTCAATTAGGAATTGAAGTTTTCCACTCAGAGAGCACAGGGTTAGGAACATGAAGGGTGAAAATGTGAAACAACCAGTATGAGAGATGTGATAAGGACTCTTAGGAGAGAATTATTACTCTAATTCAACTTTGTAAATTAAATGAACCCAAAGCAATACTATGGAAACCTGGATCAAGGAAAAGTTATTTTTAAAATGGTCCTTCTTTCTAATGCTTCAGGCAGATAAATGGGGAGAATTTTTGCCAGATTATACACTGTCATGATAGCTGTATTAGTCTACATTGCAACTGTTTCAAAGAAGCCCTAAATTACATATTTCCCACTATTCTTAGTTTCCTTGACTACCACTAATGATAGTAAGAATTGGGGGTGACTAGATGCCTCAGTTTGACTAGGATTGTCTTGGTTTACATCTTTTGTCCCTGTGTAATTTTTTTTTTGAGACAGTCTCACCTGTCAACCCAGCTAGAGTGCAGTAGCATCATCATCATAGCTCACAGCAACTTCAAACTCCTAAGCTCCAGCAATCTTCCTACCTCACCCTCCCAAGTAGCTATGACTATAGGCCTATATCACCGTGCCTGGCTAATTTTTCTATTTTTTGTAGAGATGGGGACTATTTCTCAGGCTGGCTTTAAACTCTTACCTCAAGGGATCCTCCTGCCTCAACCTCCCAGAGCACTAGGATTACAGGTGTGAGCCACTGTGCCTGGCCTCTGTGTTGTCATTAATATCACCATCACTCCCAAAATTGTCCAGATTTGGATGACAAATTTTATGGTACCTGGAAAAATAATTAACTGTGCATGTTTCTCTCATAATCTGTACATGCCTCATGTTATTTTATTTTTACATCTGCCTCAGAATATAAATTATATTACTGTCCTCATTATTCAATTTATTATTTCAATCATTGAATATTTAATAAGTGACTACCATGTACCAGATAATGTATTAAATGTTAGAGATAAAATTATGATCTCAATGGGTAAGTGGCTTGAAATTTCATAGCAATGAACAGATATAGAGAAGTTGTTACTTAATCAAGGTAACACTATTTGTGAAAACCTAGGATTTTAACCCAGTTCACTCTGATATCAAAACCTAAGTTTTAACCACTGTTTTTGTACTTTTTATAAAGATACATATTTTAAATTACATTGTTTCTGATATAGTAGCTACATGAATACTAACAATAGGAGCATATATCAAATTTTAATACAAGATTAAAATTCTTCTAATAGTGTGTTATAGTAAAAGTATTTGACAGAAATTTTTTCTTTCAGTATACATTTCCATCTAGTGTACTTTAATCAATTAAAATTAAGAAAGGTTATACCAAAATGGTTAGCATTAAAAACATTGCATATGGTTATGATGACTATTAGCCAAAGACATTAGTGATCTTTGTATGGGAATTTGTCAGCATTGATCTTTTTTTTTTCTTTTCTTAAAACAAGTGCATCTTGATTTCTTTAGCAGAGAACATGCAATGTAGCCCTTTCTGGTTTTGTCATTTGCCTTCTTACGTATGATAACAATTATAGTATTCAGAATATTTATTAACAACTTTAAAATGCTATTGATTGAACACACAAACAAGAAGAAGATTAAAACTGGCCCTTTTATTTCGTAGTATTAATTAATTTTTTTTTTTTTTTTTTGAGACAGAGTCTCACTCTGTTGCCCCAGGCTGGAGTGCCCAGTGTCACCACTGACAGCAACCTCAAACTCTTTGGCTCAAGTGATTCTCTTGCCTTCGCCTCCCTAAGTAGCTGGGACTACAGGCGTGCATCACCACATCCAGATAGTTTTTCTATTTTTTAATAGAGATGGGGTCTCATTCTTGCTCAGGCTGATCTCAGACTCCTGAGCTCCAGGGATCCTCCTGCTTTGGCCTGCAAGAATGCTAGGATTACAGGTGGGAGCCACGATGGCTGGCCTATTTTTTAGTATTTATTAAGTTTTCAAATCAGAAGAATGTTGATAACATGGAGGTATTAGTAACAATATTGAATTGTATGAACATCCCTTTCTAAGAACAGTTACTTTGTAAGGGAAGCCTGAATTAGGTAGGAAATTGGAAAGATAAATGAGAACACTGATCCCATTATTCAGCGATCAACCAGTGGCAGAGTTTCATTTAATAGCCTTCTGCAAGCATTTTTTAAAAACACTTTTTGGAGTAGATAACTACGTACAGTTCATTTCAGCTAAAGTAATTTTATGACGTGCTACTGTTTATTAAATGTGTATTTTATTGCTGTTATTTTGTTGTATTATTCTATCAATTCACTAAAATGCATAAATGGCTGGAAATGGTTCAAGTTGAAAATAGTGATGAAAAAGGTAAAATTATTTATTTTTTATTATTTACTACAAACTAAGATGAAATTATAAGCATAAAGAGTGAATACAGAATCTGAATCTGTATTTGCTGAGACAGGAAAAGTTATTAAGTTAATCAAGTCATTAAAACAGCAAAATATGTCTAAAAAGTGCAATGATGAATATTGGAAAGTTGGATTTTATAGGACTTATGGATAGCCCCA
Organism: Nycticebus coucang; assembly: GCF_027406575.1. Classification (NCBI taxonomy): domain Eukaryota; kingdom Metazoa; phylum Chordata; class Mammalia; order Primates; family Lorisidae; genus Nycticebus; species Nycticebus coucang. The sequence goes on from NC_069787.1 coordinate 31,322,317, forward strand.
CAACATCATATATAGTTGCAACAAAGGACTTTGAATTAGAGAGGTTATTTACAGAGAATAAAGTAGTCAATATGTCTCTGGATCTTGATTTAGTATTGAAGAAAAGTAAAAGATATTAATATTATTAAATCATGCCGATTGATTTACAGAATACTAGGCAAAGGAATATGTAGCAATTTCAAAACTCTACTTTTCCATAGTGCTGTTGAAGATGCTTAAATGACCTTTAAAGATGAGAGATGGGATTTAAAAATCACATTTCTTTATTACAATGATGATGCCAGTAAAGACTATTTCTATCACTTTAGACAGTTTGCTCAAGTGGCAGATTTTACTGATTTATTCAGAGTCTGGAATGCACACACCCATCGCTGTAAGGAAACCTTGTCATTATTTCTTTTTATTGTTGGACATAAGACATGAGGATTTCTTAAGAAGAACAAATTGTGGTACAAACACCTCAATCCTTGCAAGTTTGAATTCATTTCAAATGCTTGGTGTGTTTCCCCCAGCTCCTCCCACTCAGCTATGAAAGAAATCATAGACATGTATTGGGAATGATTAAACACCTATTTCCAAACTGCAAAAGCAAAACGAAAATGACTTTCTATAGCTGAAGACAACTAGAGCTGTTTAGGATTCCATTCTGTGATCCTTCAAGTCCCAGCATTTGTGTGCGATATGTGGTATGATTATTATCTTCAGTACCAGATAATGAACTAACAGGACCTTCAATGAGTTATTTGAATTTGGCCCAGATGTCAGTTTATGGAAATAAAAGATATAACAATAATGAACTGAGTAGGTAAGGCAGCTGCAGGTAATGTTACCTATCCAGTGGCTATATGTACCCTACTTAGCTTATAATATTAGCTTAGGTTATTGGCATATTACAAAACCATCTCTCTCATTAACATGTAATTTTTATTATTATTAAACAGTAAGTGTTGTATTCTCATTACATTTTAATATACTATAAATGGCAATGTGCATTTCTGAAGAATCTTTCGATTCATCTATAATTTGAAAAATGTCAGATTAAGTCTTAAGGGGTTGAATGAATGAAAGTCTGCTCAATGAAAAGCAAATATCAAAATAGAAGTGAAGCATTTTCAAACTAATATACATCAATGGTAAATCTAGAGAAACACCTAAGTTGCAAAGTGAATTAACCTAATATTTTAAAGAATCAAGTTTCCAAATGATCATTGTTAGGGAATAAATGTTTATGTCTCCTCAAAACTAAATGTCAAATCCTAAATCCTAAATCTGATGATTTTAGAAGTGGGGCCCTTTAGGTGATAACTAGATGGTGAGGGTGAAGCCCTCATGAATGGGATTAGTGCCCTTATAAGGAGTGAAGAGACCAGAGCTCTCACTCTCTTCACCATGAGAGGTTATAATAAGAAGACAACCATCTGTAAACCAGGAAATGGGCCTTGACCAAGAACCCAACTGTGCTGGCATGCTGATCTCAGACTTCTATCCTCCATAACTGTAAGAAGTCAATGTTTGCTGTTTAAGCCATGCAGTTTGCGGTATTCTGTTATAGCGCCCTGACTTAACTAAGACAGTTATTTCATCAAGTGATTTTTAAATTTTTGACCACCATCCTCTGTAAGAAATACATTTCTCTCATCAACCTGATATATACATATCTGTTAGTCATCTTTGGTCAAGTTTTGTTATGGTAACAAATAACTCAAAGTCCTACAGGCTTCAAAACAAAGTTGTATTCCCATAAAATTCCACACATACTATGAATCAGTAGTGACTCTGTGCTGGGATGTAGTTCCCTCTTCCAGTGTGTAGAAAGGGTACAATGATGCTCCAGTAGTTTGTCATTCCAGGACTCAGCCTGAGGCAGCAGCCCCATCTGAAGATATGCTCATGGCAAAGGGAAAGATTAAAACAGTGAGGCCACCTAATATAATTGCTCTGAAAACTACTGCTCAGGCTTGGTGTGTATCTCATGCTTACATTGAATTGACTCTAGTGAGTTCCACAGCCACATTAGTAAGTGGAGGAAGCACACTGGTCACAGGAGTCCACAAGTCAGCAAGCAAGGGAGGGTGACTAATTCTCCAGCAAGAAAAGACAGGTGGTTAGGCAGGAATGATTGTGGAAAACAGTACCATCCACTACATGCAGATGCATGCACTAGTAGAGTACATAAGTAATGGAAGGAAAATTTCACAAAATAATAATTACTCCTATAATGTTTGATGCATTCTGATATTTCTTATTCTATTGTGTTTTAGTTTTTTCTAATGCTGGTTGCAACTGAGTAAATTGAATATTTGACCCACTAATGGCTTACTACTGGCATTTTGAAAAGCACTGCTCTGGGCGGCGCCTGTGGCTCAGTGAGTAGGGTGCCGGCCCCATATGCCGAGGGTGACGGGTTCAAACCCAGCCCCGGCCAAACTACAACAAAAAAATAGCCGGGTGCTGTGGCGGACACCTGTAGTCCCAGCTACTTGGGAGGCTGAGGCAAGAGAATCGCTTAAACCTCCAGGAGCTGGAGGTTGCTGTGAGCTGTGTGATGCCACAGCACTCTACCAAGGGCCATAAAGTGAGACTCTGTCTCTACAAAAAAAAAAAAAAAAAGAAAAGCACTGCTCTATTGACATAAGCAAGTTCTTGCAGTTTCTAGAGTGTCACAATGAGAAAGTGAATGGGTCTTTGATAATAGGTTTTCTTACAGTTGAACGAGACAAGCCCTTTCTTGATTTTGAATTTAAGGATGCATGATATATAGAGTAGAGCAGTAGAGTCAACCCCCACACTAACCCTCTAGAGTCAGAAGATGGAGAGTTTTGTTCTGTCTCAGCCACTGACTGGCTGTATGACTCACTCACCTTTTCTAAGCCTTGGTTTCCCCATCTGTGAAATGGGGCAACTACCTGTCCTACCTCAGATGATAAATGAAACTTAAGTGCTGCTTGTACTATTCTGAGCACTTTACATTTACTAATTTGTTTAACCCACACACCAAGCCTCTATCAGGCATCCTCAAACTGCGGCCCGCGGGCCACATGAAGCAGTGTGAATTGTATTTATTCCTGTTTTGTTTTTTACTTCAAAATAAGATATGTGTAGTGTGCATAGGAATTTGTTCATAGGTTTTTTTTTTTTAAACTATAGTCCGGCCCTCCAACGGTCTGAGGGACAGTGAGTTGGCCCCCTGTTTAAAAAGTTTGAGGATGCCTGTGTCTAGATAATAGGTACTCTTATTATCCTTGCTTTGCAGGAAAAGAAACTAAGGCATAGAGAGGTTAATGATTTATAAGTGGTGGATCCAAGATGCCAAGCCATGCTGTCTGCCTTCCCAATCCGTGTTCTCAAACATTATGCTATTTGGCTTCATCATAGAAACATTTTAAGTGTGTAATCCACCACTACTAAAACTATGCATTGCTATTCTTATTGTTCATTCTCTGGGAAACTAATGGGCTGTTTTATACTTTTCAATGTGTCCCTGGTGAAAATTACACATCCATGAACAGTGAGATTGGCCACAGTTCTGATGGATAGATGGCGTGGTCCTATGTTGGAGTCCATAGCAGATGTAGCTTCCTGTTTAGTTCTGGTATGTCCCTTGGCTGTTTGAGCCTCTCTCCTGGGGCAGATCAAGAAGCAGTAAGCTAGGCTCAGAAAACATGACTGTGCATTCACCTACTAATGATGAACAGGATCACTGCAGGAGTGAGCCAGGATCACTGCACATGGACCCTATGTGTTAGTTTATTAAAATTCAACCACATTCAGCTTTTGGTTTATTAATTATGATAGAGCACACAAGTAAACGAGGTCCATCATTTGTCCTGTAGGTTTATAATCCTGATCTCCATGACGTAATCACTTTCTGGGTTGCTCTTTAAAAGGCTATTTCCAGTGACAACCAATCTTATTGTAATGAAGTCTTTCCTCTAGGGAAAAAACAAATCTGTGTTAAATTTCTTTCTATTTTTTTTCTAAAGAGCCAATTTTGTCAGGTTCAAAACAAAGTGTTTGGAAAAGCACTCTGTAATGACAGAATATATAGACTTGAACACAAGCAAACACTGTGTTTTCTAAAGAATTACTTACCAAAGAAAACTGCCTTGTATCCAGATACAGTTTCCACTTCATAGATTCTATCATATAACTAAAGGTCTTTATCTCAAACATAGACATGTATTTTGGAGACCATTTATGACCCAATGTGTCAATCTCTGACCACTTAATAAAGGAATATTTTGAATTGGTATGTAAAGTTTGCTTTTTAAAAGAAACTGGATATGGTAAGGTATTTAGTATTTACCAAGGCTGTCAAAATGTTTCTGCCATCATTTGACACAAGCATTCTAGAGAATTTATGATCTAGCAAAATCTAAACTCATGTGGCATTTTTTAAAATTACTTTTTAAAACTTAGTCTTAAGATATAATTTATATATATATAAAGTCTTTAATTTTAAATGCACAAATGATTAATTTTCTTTTTCCAATTTCTGACTGGGTCTGGGTTTGAACTCACCACCTCTGGTATATGGGGCAGGCGCCCTACTCCTTTGAGCCAGAGGCACTGCCCCACAAATGATGAATTTTAACAAATGTGTACAGTAACATGAGCACCATCACAATTATGATATAGAAAAATTCCACAATCTCAAAAATTTCCTTGGGTCACTTCAAGAATTTCGAATAAATAGAAGATTAAAGAGATTAAGACAAAAGGGTAGAGAAGGGGATCTTGCTGAACAACACAGCAAGATCCTCTTCTCTACAAAAAAAGAATAATAAATAAATTGTACAATCAATGGTTTTCAGTATATTCAGTATATGTGCAGCAATAGTCAATTTAGAGTATTTCATGACCTCAAAAATAGATATTATTCCCCTATCTCCCCATCCCCACAGTCCTAAACAGCCACTAATCTACTTTCTGTCTATGTAGATTTCCCTGTTCTGGACCTCCCCTATGAACAGAAGCACATAATATGTGGTCTTTTGTGTGTGGCTTCCTTCATTGAACATAACGTTTTTCAAGTTCATTCATGCACTTCACTTCACATTTCAGCATTTCATACCTTTCTATGGCTGAATTATCCCGTTATATGCATATACCATAGTTGGTTTATACTTTCATCAGCTTATGGACATTTGAGAAGTTTACACCTTTGGGCTATTATGAACATATCACCATGAATATTTATGTATAAATTTTTGTGTGGACATATTTTTTTATTTCTTCCAGGTGGAGTGGAATTTCTGAGTCATATGTTAACTCCATGTTTAATTATTTGAGAAATTGCAACACTGCTTTCAAAGCATCCTAACCATTTTACATTCTAACTTACAATGTATGGGAGTTCTGATTTCACTACATTTTTACCAACATATGTTATTATCAATTTCCTCCCTTGTTATAGGTCTAGCAAAAGGATCTATTCCTCCCTGAAGCAGTATTGGTAGTTAGTATCTTTGTAGAAATTTGTTCATTTCCCCTAACTTGAATAATTTGTTGCATACAATTGTTCATAAAATTCCTTTATAATCATTTTTATTTTCCTACATTTGTTGGTAATGTCTGTTCTTTTATTTATGATTCTAGTAATTTGAATTTTCTCTCTTTTTTCTTGGTCAATTTAGCTAAATTTTCATTAATCTGGTTAAATTTGTATTTTTCTGATGACTAATGATGTTGAGTAACTTCTCCTGTTCCAGGAAGGATAGGTCTTTCTTATAGAAATATCTATTCATATTTTTGCCCATTTTAAAATTGAATTGTTTGTCTTTTTGTATTGAGTAGTAAAGAGTTTCTTATGTATACTAGATACAAGTTCCTTGCATTAGATTAGACATAAGTTCCTGGATACAAAAGAGAATCGAATTTGCAATTTTTTTCTCCCCTTCTGTGTGCGTGTGTTTTTTTCTTACTTTTTTAATGGTGTCCTTTGAAGCACAACATTTTGAATTTTGCTAAAGTCAATTTATCTATTTTTCCTTTTGTTGCTTATGCGTTTAGTGTAATTTTTAAGAATCCTTTTCTAAATCTAAAGTGATGAATGTTTTCACTTATGTTTTCTTTTCTTTTATTTATTTATTTATTTTTTGAGACAGAGTCTCACTGTGTCACCTTCAGTAGAGTGCTTTGGTGTCATATTTCACAGCAACCTCAAACTCTTGGGCTCAAGCAATCCTCTTGCTTAAGCCTCCCAAGTAGCTGGGATTATAGGTAACCACCACAACACCCCGCTATTTTTAGACACAGGGTCTCGCTCTGGCTCAGGCTGGTCTCGAACCTGTGAGCTCAGGCAATCCACCGGCCTCGGCCTCCCAGAGTGCTAGTATTACAGGCATGAGCCACCGTGCCCAGCCTTTACTTATGGTTTCTTCTGAGCAAGCATTTCCTAGTTTTAGCCCTTGCATTAAGGACTTTGATCTATTTTGAGCTACTTTTTGTGTAAGAAAAGTTTGAGGTAAGGGTCTAATTTTTTTCTTTTGCATTAGGTTACTCAGTTGTCTCAGTATTGTTATAAACACTATCCTTTCCACACTGAATGGTCTTGGCCTCCTTATCTAAAATTCGTTGACCAGAGATGTAGGGTTTGCTTTTGGACTCTCAGTTCTATTGCATCAATCTCTAGGTGCCAGTACCACAGTGTCCTTATTACTGTTGCTTAGTAGAAAGTATGGAAATCAGCAGCTGTGAGTCTTCCAACTTTGTTCTTTTCTAAGATTATTTTGGCTATTCTGTTTTCCATTCAATTCCTTACGAATTTAAAGTAAGCTTGTCAATTTCTACAAAAAATCAGCAGAGATTCTGATGAGTGAATTAAATTTGTTGCTCAGTTTGGGAAGTATTATCATCTTAATAAATTAAGTCTTTCCAGCTAAGAACATGTTTGCCCAACTATTTTGATGTTATTTAATTCCTTTCACTATTTTTTGTAGTGTTCAGGGTATAAGTTTTGCACTGGATTTTGTATTCCTATGGGTCGATGCTATTGTAAATGGGATTGTTTATTTTGAGATAGTTCACTGCAATTGAATAGAAATACACTAGTTTTTAAATATTGGTCTCATATCCTGCAACCTTGCTGAGCTTATTTATTACTTCTAATATTTTTTAATGGATTTGTTAAGATTTTGTGCATACAAGATTATATCTTCTAGTAATGTAGCTAGTTTTATTTCTTCCTTTTCAGTCCAAATGCCTCCATTTCTTTTACTTGCCTAATTGCCCTTGTTAGTCCGACCCCTCATCCCACCCCGTGCATTAAAAGTTGAATACCAGTGGTGAGGATAGACATCTTAGTCTTTTTTTTTTTTTTTTAAAGTTATTACAAGTCTTTTATTAAGCATCAGTAAAAAGTGATAGTAATGCAGGAAACATAAAAATTGAAAAAAAAATGTTTTAAGGTACAAGAATTCCAAGCACAGACATCTTAGTCTTATTCTTGCTCTGAGGAGGAAGCATTTAGTTTTTTTTACCATAAGACTTTCTTTATGTTTGTTGTTTTCCATAGATTCCCTTTATCAGTTTGAGAAAGTTCCCTTCTATTTCTAGTTTGTTGAATATTTTTTTATTTCTTAAGCAAGAGCGAGTGTTGGATTTCATCAAATCCCTCTTCTGCACTATTGAGATGATCATGTAATTTAAAAAAATTCTGCTGATTTGATGTATTAAATTCATTGATTTTCAGTATTAAACCAACTTTTCATTTTTGGGATAAATCTCATTTAGTTGTGATGTATAATTCTTTTTATATGTTGCTGAATTCAGTTCGCTAGCATTTTGTTAAAGATTTTTGCTTCCATATTTATAAAAGATATTGGTCTATTGTTTTTTTTGTGATGTCTTTGTCTGGTTTTAGAATTGGGATGATACTGATCTCATAAAGTGATTTGGGTTGTATTCCCTCTTTTTCAATTTTTTTGAAAGAGTTTGTGAAGAATTGATATTCTTCTTTTAATGTTTAGAGGAAGGCAGTGGAGGAATCATCTGGGTCTGGGCTTTCCTTTGTGTGCAATCTTTTGATAAATAATTCAATCTCCTCACTTACTATAGATCTAGGAAAAAGATCTATTCCCCCTACAATCAGTTTTGGTAGTTAGTGTCTTTGTAGAAATTTGTCCATATCACCTAACTTGGACAATTTGTTGCATATAATTGTCATATAATTCCTTTATAATCATTTTTATTTCCCTGTTTGTTGGCAATGTTCTTTAATTTGTTGTCTGTTCTTTAATTTCTTATTCTAGTAATTTGAATCTTCTCTCTTTTTTTTTTTTTGGTCAGTCTAGCTAAATGTTTGTCAATTTGATTGATGTGTTCAAAGAATGAGATTTTTGTTTTATTGGTATTCTCTATTACTTTTCTGTTGTGTAACCTCTATTATTTCCTTCCTTCTGCTTGCTTAAGGTTTAATTTGCTCTTCTTTTTTAAGTATTACAAAATGAAAAGTTGGGTTATTAATTTGAAATCTTTAAAAATTTTTACTTAATTTTGTAGTTACTTGATTTTAAATATTTTTTGTTTTTAATTATCATGGATACATAGTAGTTGTGTATCTTTTAAGGTATATGTGATATTTTGACATAGCATACAATGTGAATTAATTAGAGTAATTGGGGTATCTACCATCTCAGGTATTTATCACTTCTTTGTGTTAGGAACATTCTAATTCTACTCTGCTAGTTATTTTAAAGTAACCCTAACTTATTGTTGATTATAATCACTTTGTTGTGCTATCAAATATTGTTCATTCTATCTGTTTAACTCTATTCTTGGACCCATTAACTATCCCCACTTTATCCTCCCCTCCATGCTACCCTTCCCATCTTCTATTAACTGTCATTCTATTCTCTATCTCCATGAGATCAATCGTTCTTAATATTTAGCTCCCACATACAAGTAAGAACATGGAAGGTTTGTCTTTCTGTGCTTGGTTATTTCACTTAACATTAGGTTCTCCTCTTCCTTCAATGTCACTGCAAATGGCAGGATTTCATTCTATTTTTATGGCTATTTACTATGTGATTCCATTGCGCATGTGCACCAGTTTCTGTATCCATTCATCTCTCTCTCTTTTTTTAATTCAGTCCTCCCTCCTGGAGGGGTGCACCATTCTTGGAGGTAATACAACACCAGGCTGATGAGTGGAGTGGACAGAGCAAGTTCTATTCCAATTCCTTTCTCCAAAAATCCATTTAATATATTGTCCTTGGATAGAGGACATATCAGATATTAAACTGGTAAGAACAGATTCTACACTTGATCTTAGCCAAAAGGCTGAGAAGCAATCCATTCATCTCATGATGGTCACTTAGGTTGATTCCAAATCTTGGGTATTGTGGATAATGCTTCAGTAAACACGGGAGTGCAGATATCTTCATAACATCTGCAAATAAAGATAATTTGCTTCCTTCCCAATTTGGATACTTCTTTCTTTTGTCTGTTTGCACTATGTATCTTTCTTTAGTCTGATTGCTCTATCAGAATTTCTAGTACTATTATGAATAACCAGTGAAAGTGGGAATCCTTGTTCCAGATTATAAACAGAAGGCTTTCAGTTTTTTCCCATTCAGTAAAAAACTAGATGTGGGGTTGCCATACTATACATATGGCTTTTATCACCCAGTTTTTATTTATTTTTTTAACAATCAGTAGAAATTATGGGTATGTGAGCCACGGTTGAACACATGTCTTTTTATTTGTGTGCTATATACATGGTCCCTTGGAGGTTTTTTGTTTGTTTGTATTTTGAGACAGAATTTCACTCTGTGGCCCTGGGTAGAGTAGCATTATGATAGCTCACAGCAACCTCAAATGCTTGGGCTCAAGTGATCCCCTTGCCTTAATTTTTCTATTTTTAGTAGAGACAGGGTCTCACTCTTGCTCAAGCTGGTCTCGAACTCTGGAGGTCAAGCAATCCAACTGCCTAGGTCTCCCAAAATGAGAGCATTACAAAACTTAAGTCATTGCGCTGATATGGTGGTGGTCCCTTGATTTGTTTGTTACAAAAACAAGGTAGGAACGGGTGCCCAGGGCCTTTAGTAGGCTGGGATGGGAAGATCACTTAAGTCCAGGAGTTCAAGACCAGCCTGGGCAGCACAGGGAGACATGGTCTCACATGCTCCACTAGGACGCTGATCTCCCACAGAAGGCCCTATAGAAACCATGATGTATGGGATGGTCAGCTTGGTAGTGGGCTGGATCAGCTTTCTGGCCATGATGAGGTCTTGCACCTCAGTGCTGGACTCTGGTGACCAACTGCCGTTGCCCGTGCGCTCTGAGATCTTTGGAAGCCGCTCCCTGAGCTCGACCTGCAGCCTTCTGGGTGAGGAAGGAGTCCGGCTGCGCTGCTTGTCCAGTTCTGGCCACTGGAGCTCCTTCTTGAGGCCCCCAGCTTTGCTGCAGAGGGGCCCTGGCTAGTGAGAACAGGCCCTTATCTATGGAGGGGTTGATGGTGAGTGCCACCGGCACCAGTCTTCTCCGGGCCGGCACCCGGGCTGGGCAGGGGGCGCCTCTATCCGGCCTGAGCTGGAGGGGCGGGAGCGGGCGATGCCTACGCGAACCCGGGGCTGTGGGCACGGCCTAGGCCAGCAGCGCTGCGGATCAGGCCAATGGTGGCCGAGGGACGCCCAGGGTCACTGAGGGTGGCCCGGGCTGAGGCCAAATGGGAGCCCTCGAGACCTGAGCAAGGCTGACTTGAAGTCTTTCTTCTTTCGTAATGTAAGGATTTTGCAGGTATAAAATTTTCCTCTAGGCACTGCATTAGCAGAATTCTACAAGTTTTTGTGTGTTGCGTCTTCATTTTAATTTGTCTCAGTGTATTTTATATTTTCTCTTTTTAGTTCTTCTTTGGCCCATTGATTATACAATATTTAGGAGTGTGCTATTTAATTTTCACGTAACGTATATGGAAATCCCTCTTGCTATCAGTTTCTAGGCTTATTTCATTTTAGTTGGAGAACATGTTTGGTGGTGTTTCTGTCTTTCAAAATTTATTGAGGTTTATTGTATGGTGTAGCATATATGGTCTATCCTGGAAGTAGATAATTTTTTGCTTCTGGTGGCTTTCGTTTAATGTAAGGCTTTCAGCTTCAACCACGACATTGCAAACCTCAGTCGTTCCATTTTACTGCTAAATAATACTCCATTGTACGGACATGCCGCTCTTGTTTATCTGTTATCTGGTTGATGGATATTTGGTTTGTATCCAGTTTTTTTTTTTTTTGCATTCTCACTAGTAAATATACAAGATACCAGCTGTTCCACATCCTTGCCAACTCTTAATATGTATTGTTAGTTATTTTAATTTAACAATTCTAGTGGATGTAATGGCATGCAGTTGTGGTTTTAGCTTGAATTTTCCTACGAATAATGATGTTGATTATTGTTTCATGTACTTCTTTGCCTTTATGTATCTTCTTTGGTTGGGAGTGTAAATCTTTAACCAGTTTTTTAAATTGTATTTTTCTTACTATTATTAATGTATTACAAAAGTTTTCATATATCCTACATAAGGGCATTTTTATCAGATATATTTATTGTAAATATCTTTACCCGTCTGTGACATTCCTTTCATTTTCTTAACACTATCCTTTAATATTTTAATTTTCTTTTATGGTTTGTGCTTTTTGTGTCCTAGAAAATCTTTGCCTACCCCCAAATTACAAAGATTTTCTCCTATGTTTTCTTCTAGAAGTTTCTTATTTATTTATTCCTATAGCATTTTAATAGATTCCTTAGCATTTTCCCCAAAGACAATTATATCATCTGTAAATAAGGAGATTTTATTTTTTCTTTTCCAATCTTTTCTTGGCTTGTTGCATTAGTGACAATGAAATACACAAAATGAGACAAAAGTGGTAAGAGAGGACAACCCTAAATTATTCCCACTCTTAAAGGAAACACAATGTGTGCAATTATTATTTTTTTTTTTGTAGAGACAGAGTCTCACTTTATGGCCTTCAGTAGAGTGCCGTGGCCTCACACAGCTCACAGCAACCTCCAACTCCCAGGCTTAAGCGATTCTCTTGCCTCAGCCTCCTGAGTAGCTGGGACTACAGGTGCCCGCCACAACACCCTGCTATTTTTCGGTTGCAGTTTGGCCGGGGCTGGGTTTGAACCCGTCACCCTCGGTATATGGGGCCAGCACCTTACCGACTGAGCCACAGGCGCCACCCGTGTGCAATTATTAATTATAGTTTATTTTATAGATGTCAAATTTCCCAAGTTAAGGATGTTTTTTCCTTTGTTTCTTATTTACTGATAGTTTTTTTTATAACTAGATACTGAATTTTTCAAATGCTTTTTGCATCTATTAACATGACTATGTAAAATTTTTTTAGGCTATTAGTATAATTTTTTAATGTTAAACCAATCTTACCTTCTGTGATGAATTCTACTAGGCATGATGTATTATTCATTTTATAAATTTCTAGGCTTAGTTCCCTAATGATTATTAAGGATTTTAGGATCTGTGCTCATGATGAATGTTGCTTGGGAATTTTATTTCTTTTTTATAATGTCTTTAATTTGGTATCAAAGAAAGAATGGCCTTATAAAATGCATTGAAAGAGATTTCCTTTTCCTCTATTTTCTGGCAGAATTTAAGTGGAATGGGTATTATTTTTTTTTCTGTGAATGGTAGTTAAATTTTCATTGTGGGTGAGATCACTCAAGGGGCCCTACTCTGTGTCAGGCTCTGAGCTGGATTCTGCAGATCAGGAGACAGTTCCGGAGCCCCCATAGTCATCTAGAACTGGAGAGTTTCCGTCTAAAATGGGCTTCCTACATGCATTACCATATTCTGTTGGTGATACTGTGAATCGATGCAAGGCTTCTGGAAGACAGTCAGACAATATATACCAGGAATCATGAAAATATGTGTGCTGTAACAAGTCCATTTCTAGAAAACAATCCCCTAGGAAGTAAACAGTGATGTGGATGAAAGTTCATATATGAATGCTATCAAAGTAATGCTTGGGAGCATTACTCATCATGGAAAAGAATAATGGCAATCAAAATAGCCAATAATAGGAGAATGGCTAAATAAATTATGATTAATTTATGAAAAATCATGTTCATGGCTGGTTTTTGATGATCTGGGGGAAAATATTTATATATAATATAAAGTTTTATGGACACATGGTACAGGCTCTGTCTCAGTTTCCATCTCCCAGAACTCTCTGCAGTAGTTACCCACTGCTGTGTAGGGAATTACCCACAAATTTTGCTGCTTAGAACACCACTGCTGATTATATCATAGCTGCTGTGTCAGGAATTCAGGAGCAGCTCAGCTGGACCACCTGGCTCCAGTTCTCTGACAAGCCAGTCATCTCAAGACTCATTAAGGGCAGGATCTGCTTCCTTCTCCCTGTCTCCATGGCTGTAGGCCAGAGGCCTCCTTCAGTTCCTCATCATGTGGGCCTCCCCACTGAGCTCAGGTTCACCCCATGACAGCTTGTGTCATCAGAGCAAGCAAAGGGCAAGGAAGGGTGTGAGTAAGATGGGAGTCACAGTCTTAGAGCCCAAATTGCACAGGACATCCATCATTTGTGCCAAATTCTATTCACTAGAAGCACCTGCTGTTGGGTATCCACCTAGGAATATCCTTATAGGCAGTCACAATTCCTTCCTGGGACTAAGGGTGAGCTCACTGGCCTCTAAAGCCACATTAGCAGATTATACTTGGGATCCACATGAACTTGCAGAGAGCCCTCTAGATCCAGTTCACACAAAAGAAATAGGGATTCTACAAGGGTGTGAATACCAGTAGGAGGGATCATGGGAGCCACTCCAAGCAGCTGCTTCACCTCCATGGTCAGCCAGAGGCTGGCAGAGGAAGCTCACCTGACCTTGCCCACCACCTTCAGCCATGCTTAGAGAACAAAGCAGACTCTAAGGTGGTTTTCATGGAACCCAAGGCCAATGAACATGAGGTAGCAGCAGATACACACAATGAAGAAAGAAGGTAACATTTAGGAAAGGGGTCTCCTTAACACAGACCATAAACCACAAATACTGGGCAGAGATTAAGCAGCTATAGGAAATGTGGGTCCCTAATTTGAGGTTAAAACTCTCAAGAACTGGCTGGGCACATGGCTCACACTTACAGTCCCAACACTTTGGGAAGGTGAAGGAAGAGGATTGCTTGAGGCCAGTACTTCCTGTACAGCCTCAACATAGCCAGACCTTTCTCTACAAAAATTTAACAATTAGCCAGGAGTGATGGCACACACCTGTAGTCCCAGCTACTGGGAAGGCAGAGGTAGGAGGATGGCTCAAGCCCAATATTTGGGGACTGCAGTGAGCTACGATAGTGCCACTGCACTGCAGCCTTCTAGACAACAAAAAGTTAGAAGTAGGGACTCAGCCAGGGCCAAAAGTGACTTTTTCATAGAATTACACAAAGAAAGAAAACAGACACTCAGCTAGGTGCTACTCAGCAGCTCTGTGGTGCCCACCAGATCTTCTTTCCTGTGAAGAAGGACCCCCTTTGCTCCACCATCCCACACTGCCCACTGATGGTATGCAGTGGCCCCTTCTCTAGAGAGTTGGTCCTCAATTGTCACAGCCAACTCTCCCAAAATGTCGCATGCACATCCCCACCCAGAGGTGGCCCCTGTCTGGCAAGGAGACAGTACCCTAGTATGAGTCTAGACCACCCAGATCTCTGTCCTTGCCCAACTCCTTGCCCTCAGAAGTCCTGCTCCCTCCAGAAATCACACACATCCAAATCCCTGTCTCAAGCTCTGCTTTAGGAAAACTGAAGAAAGACAGTGAGGAAAGAAGATGCCAGGTGCTATGGAAATGGCTGGTCCTTCAGAACAGAGGCCTAGTGCTGGAACACTTGCTCACTATGATTGATAAAGGTCACTACCCAGCAACAGGGGTCAGTACGGGGGAAGGCACAGAGCTGTCCCTGAGGAGTTCTTGTTACTGATCAGTGAATTGGCATTATAATCTTGGGTAGGAAAATAGGGAAGAGAGCTGCTCAAGAATGGTGCCAACCCTCTTCTTAGCAGTCCCGAGATGGTAGATAAAGGTACTGATGGATTCCAGAGCATCCTTGGGTGGAACAGCCAGTGGCTGCCAAGAGCATCATGTCAAACAGTCTGGTCTTCACCTTTAGATCGGGAAAAAAACAAAAGCCAGAATCAACAGAATAGATCAGCAATATGTGACCTCAGTGCAGGTCCACATCTACATGTTTTGAACCAGCCATTTCTGCCTTTAGACATGAGAACCATGCTAAAATCTGGGAGAACAGCTACTTCTTAGTCCGGGGGCCTAGGATTTGAGGCTTTCTTACAAATTCATCAGAGTAAATGGAAGGGAAGGAGTAGGCAGGGTGGGTGGGGGAGGGGCAGGGCCCTGGCTCACCTTGAGAGACAGGTAGGCAGCAGTGGTGATCCTGGCACTAAGGTAGACGTAGCCATGTCGTAGCTCACCAGGAGCGTCCTAGATTCTGGACCTCAGCTCTCACCCTGATGCCCTACAGTGCTTAGAGCCCGGTGGCAGCCTCCCTGCACCAAGGGGAAGACCACATGGTCACTTGAACTTGCCCTTGATGAACAAGACATAGCAGGCTGAGGGTCCCTCTTTTATCCTAGGCTTGATAGGCAGTCTGGTGATTTTAACAAGAGTTTTTAATTTAAGTATACTTCACATAAATATACAACTTACCTTTTTTGTTTTATACAACTTACTTCCCCTCCCCCCCATATTGAACACACCCTCTATCCAGTACCAAGATCAGGAAACAGATTATCAGCACCCCAAAGTCTCCCGGAGACCCATCTGGTGTCTAGCCTGTCCCCAAGGGAAACCCCTACCCTGACTTCTACCAGCACAAGCCTAGTTTTGCTTGGTGCTATAGCTAAACTCTTCTATATCTGGCTTCCTTGGCTCCATATCGTTCACAAGCTTCCTCGTGTGTCACACGTTGCACGTCCCCATGCACATTTCTGTATATTATGCCGTTGTGTGGATACAGGGCAGTAGACTGACCCATGCTACTGTGCACATTTCCTATCCTTTCCAGTCTGGGGTTCTGATCCACGAGGCTGATAACATCTGGGAAACTTCCTTTCTGGGGGCACACTTAGGAGCTTCTGTTGGGTGTCTCCCTAAAAGTGAGACTCCTAGGCCATTGGGCATGCATTGTTATTGCCAAATACCTCCTCATAGTGGTTCCATCTATGGAAACTGCTACTGACAGTTGCCCTATATCCCTGCCTTTGTTTTCCATCAATGCCTTAATTACATTTTTAAAACATTATTTATTTTGATTCTGATAAAATACACATAACATAATATCTCCACCTAGCTCCTTTTACTTGTACAGTTAAGTGGTGTGAAGGACATTCACACTGTAGTGCCTCTGTCACCACCATTTATCTGTACAACTCATTTTGTAAAACTGAAGCTCTGTACCCAATAAACAATAACTCCCTAATTCCCACCACTGTCCCTGGCAACCACCCTTCTACTTTCTGTTTTCATGAATTTAGTCACATAAGTACAATTAGACAATGTTTACCTTTTGACACTGGCTTAGCACAGTGTCCTGAAGTTCATCCATGTGGTAGCATGTGTCTGAATCTCCTTCCTTTTTATGGTTGAATAAATATTTTGTTGTATGTACAGATCTGTTTGATTTATCCGCTCCTCATTGATGAACACTTGGGTTGCTTCCACCTTTTGGCTATTATGAATAATGCTGCTATGACTGTGGGTGAAATAATACCACTTTGAGATTGTACTTCCAATATCTTTGGATATACATCCAGATGTTGGTTTGCTGGATCACATGGTAATCATCTTTCACTCTTTGAGAAAGCATCATACTGTTTTCAACAGTGGTGACACCATTTTACACTCCCTCCACCAGTGCACAAAAGTTCCAGTTTCTCCACATCTTCACCAGCACTTACCGTCTTCTGTTGTTGTTTGGATAGTAGGCGTCCTAAGGAGTGTAAAGTGGTTTTTCCTGCTCTGCAGTATTCTGATGATTAGTGCTGTTAAGCATCTTTTCATGAGCATATTGGCCATTTGCATATTACCTTTGGAGAAATAACTATTCAAGTCCTTTGGCCACTGTTTAATTAGGTTATTTGTTTTATTGTCGTAAACATAGGAGTTCTCTAAATATTCTAGATGTGAACCTATTATCAGGTATGATTTAAAGGCATTTTCTCCCATTCCACAGGTTGCCAGTGACTCTGTTGTGTCCTTTGATGCGCAGAGCTTTTAAATTGTGATGTGATCCTGTTTACCTACTTGTAATTTGTAGCCTGTGCTTTTGGTGTGATAGCCCCAAAATAACACCAGATCCATCATCCTGAAGCTTCCCCTCATGGGTTTTTCCTGGAGTTTCATAGTTTTAGCCCTTAACATTTTAGTCCTTGATTCACTATGAGTTAATTTTTGCATATGGCATCATGTCAGGCTCCAACTACATTCTCCTGCCTGTGGACGTCCGGTCACCCCAGTACCATTTGCTGAAGAGACCATCCTTTACTGACTGAGTGCTAATGGCACCCTTGTAAAATCATTTAATCATCTAGGAGCAGGTTTATTTCTGGGCTCAGTGTTCTCTTCCATAGCTTTCTAAGTCTGTCCATGCCAGTATCACTGTTTTGAACGCTGGCGCTTGTAATGAGTTTTAAAAACAGGAAGTATAAGACCTCCAAGTTTGCACCTTTACAAGATTGATTTGTTCATTTTGGTCCCTTGAGATTCCATATACCTGAAATTTTCCTAAGTTTACTTTTATTGTTACACTTCTTTTATGGAATCTTAAGTGTTTTATATATATGAGAGCACCTCATTTGTAAACTGATAACTTTATACTTCCTTTTCAATTTGAGTGCCTTTCATTTCATTCTCTTGCCTAATTGCTCTTTCAGGTATTGGTGTCACCAGATAACATGTGTACATATTGTGTGTCCAAAACATCCACTCATAATAGCCTTTTTTGATATGTTAGTCTCTTAAATCAAGTACAAGACAAAAATAGTACTAGCCTTTATAACTGTCCATGTATTTGCCTTTACCAAACATGTTTATTTCTTCATCAAGCTTTGAGTTCCTATCTAGTGTCCTTCCATTCCAACCAGAAGGACTCCTTCTGTTGTAGGGCAAGGCTGCTGGTGCTCACCTTTTGGATTTCTGACAATGTCTTAATTTCTCACTTTTGAAGCCGTTTGTTGGATACTGGACTCTCAGTAGACAGATCTTCAGACCTCCCCCGCCCCCAACACACACAGTGACTTTGAATATTTCAGCCCATTGATGTTTGGCCTCCAAGGTTTTTGGTGACAAATCTGATGTCAATCATGTTGAAAAAATGATGATAAGAGTCATCCTCCTAGCAGCTCACTAGGTGTTAATAATGGATCTTATTGTGTATCACACACCCCCAAATACTTCTGTATAGTATCATGATGGCAGCTATTTATGGCATCTTTCTAATACCAACCCAAATTTAAAGAAAAAGAAATTGAACACTGCCCATATAGACATGAGGTCTCTAAAAACCTAAAGTTATTATAGTCTTTCGAATTATAAGTGATAAGGCCACTGAAATGTTATACAGGTTTTAATTTCTAATAAACCAAGTATCAATCTCTATAACCCATGTAAACAAGAAGCATTTGTTTCTCTGTCAAGAGGAAAATGTTTTTACACCCATAAATGGAAAAAAAAAAAAAAGCCCCACCCTGTGTTATCTCCAGCCCTGATTGGTCCATTTATATGAGCCTCTGACCTCACAGTCAGCCACTGAGGCTGAAACCTATATAAGCCCCTGTCTGGGCCTGGGTCTTTGGTCGTTACAGTCCAGGAAGCTTCTTTTGGTGACCTGCGGACTTGACCTCAGGTAGCGTGTTTCCTTGATTGTAGTTCTTGCAGTTATCCCAGTGAGTAGTTTAGCATAGTGCAGATAATATTCTTAGCGTAGTGTTATTTGTTTTGTTAGCATAAGTTCACATATTATTTTTATCCTAGTTACCTTTCATTAGTAGTGTTAGCCTATTTAGTGCCCCAGTTAGTATAGTTTGTTAGTATTCTTAGCATAGTGAGTATCAGTTTTTGTTGTTGATTAGTTATTTAGTGTAGCTTATCTAGCGTAGTGATAGAGCAGTCAGGCTCCCCCATGGCGCCTGGGGTGGCCTCCGCGTCTCTGGACAAGGAGGTCCTCCAGGACTATGAGTTTTTAAAGACCATTGTCTAGGGCAGCTTTGATGAGGTGAAGCTGGCTTGGCACCTTCCAACAGGGACTGAGGTGGCAGTGAAGATCATCAGCAAACACTGTGCATCAGCGTCTTCAGAGCCTGAGATCATGAAGAGCCTGGACCATCCCAACATCAAGCTGCTGGAAGTCAGAGAGGGTAAGGAGCAGGTGTACCTAATAATGGAACATGCAGGTGGTGGTGACCTGGCTGACAGAATAGACACATCTGGCCAGATGGAAGGGGGGAGGCCCAAGCCATATTCTTGCAGCTACTGAAAGCCGTGGAGTACCTTCATGAAGAAGGCATCATACACAGGACCTGAAGCTTGACAACATTTTATTGGATTCACAAAACAATGTGAAACTAGCTGACTTTGGCTTGGCCACAACCTTCACCAAAGTTGAGATGTTCACAGACTTTTGTGGGACACCCTGGTATTTGGCCCTAGAAGTTTTCCTGCAAGAGAACTACAAGGGACCAGAGGCAGAAATCTGGAGCCTCGGGGTCATCCTCTATACAGTGGTGGCTGAGACCCTCCCATTTTCCGGATGGGACTTGGAGGAACTAAAAACGTCAGTCTTAAATACCCCCTATACAACATCTGCTTTCACTACCCCCAAATTAAAATCCTTTATCCCAAACATCCTAACACCTGACCCCAGCGAGAGGCCCACCCTCTACCAGATGACGGAAGACCCTTGGATCCAGGCTGGGCAAGACAGCAGGAGGCCAGACACAGCAGCGACAGACACCACACCAGATACCGCCACCTACCCATTCCCAGTCCCAGTTGTGCCCCCCAGCCTGGCCCCATGTCCTTTCCCTCCCCCAAAACCAGCCACTTTAACAGGTGGCCCAGAAGGAGACGTGGGACCTCAGGCAAGACCCAGACAGACCACACCCTCCCGGCTGGGTAGGTACTAGAGGACGACACTACGGAATCTGTCCAGGGCTGGCAGGGCTGCACTAGGATTATGAATTTCTTTTGTAAAATGTTCTGCCTCCCTCTAGCCCAAAAGATCCGCTGCCAAAACAAGGTGGTACCTGTGACCAGCCGGGAAACCTGAAGCCAGACAAGGAAGCAAATATGAGGCGGTCAAGCCACACTTTATCCTTTCATGTCTAACATTTTCAATAAAGAAATTGAAATTGAAATTGAAATTGTATCTTTTTCTTTGTGTATATGTATGGGGCACAAGGTGAAGTTCGGTGCTTGTGGAATGGAGACATAAAGCTAACACACCCATCCCCACAGGCAGATACAGCATGCTATCACTGATGTGTTGCCTCTGAAGAGCTGACCTCATAGAAGTAGTTTGATTCTGACAAGGGGGGTGGGCAGCACAGGGAAGGAAATGGGGTGGGGTTTGGTCACAGGGAACCAAATTTCAGAAGTCCTTGCATCCCAATGGAAAGGAGCCTTGAGGGAACTACCAAGGTCACCCCAACAGCAACACTGGAGTCTCTGGGCTGTGTACAGGCCAGAGATGCACACACTGTGCATGGCCTCCCCACACTGATATCACTTGGTTAACCTTTTCAGAAGGAACAGTGGAGACTTAGGTTCTGTTGGCCTGTGTGGACAGCCTGTGTTGCATAGCAGGGTGACCTGGTTAAGGAGAATGTAGGGCACATTTCAAAATACCTGAGAGTCCACTTCAAATGTTTCCTTGGAGAGCAAGGAGGCCCTGATTAGGATCATCCTGAAACACGGTGTGGGAGGTCTGCCAGGCATGGACTCCCAGCTGAGTGGGGGGCCAGACAAGCAGCCTGAGGCCTGCAGATGCCTCCTAGCTAAAGTGGAGTGAGCTGTAGCATGGCCTGGACTCTGCTCCCCACCCACCCCACCCCATCCCCGAGCACCTGGGACAACCATTAAGCCTGGACTGTGACTCCTGGGCACTTGTCCCCTCACTGCCCTTCTCTGCCTTTTCTTCCATGGTTGAGGGAGATGGGGCGAGATGATTGTTAATCTTTTCAATCCTGTTTCTTTCAAATCAGTACAAATCTCATTCCAGAAAGCTGGGTCCTGGGGTATTTTGCTGTTTTGTGTCCTCCCTGAACAGCTGGGGCTGTGCACACCCTGGTGTAGGCTGCAGGAGGAGTAGGACTTGGAGTTAATCAGAAACACTAGGTGGAAAGGGGCCTTGAGGGAACTACCAAGGTTACCCCAACAGCCACACAGGAGTCTCTGGGCCATGTGCAGGGCAGCAATGCACATCCATGGGTGGCCTCCCCACCCTGATGTCACCTGGTTAACGTCTTCACAAGGAACAATGGGGACTTGAGGTTCTGCAGGCCTGTGTAGATTATGTGGAGTAGGGTGACCAAGTTGTGTGAACCAGACTGTTTAGGGACCTGGCGGTGGTCCCCAAAGCACCCTGCAAGACCCCTTGTCCCTCTGTGTTCTCTGATTGTATAGTGTAACACTTAACTTTCCTCTGTGATCTTTTCTCTTTTTTATCACATTGGCACATAGGGGTCCCTCTAAGATGCCTGAGCAAGGTATGGAGGTAAAAGGGTGCTTCTGGGCCAGCCAGACCTCCTGGGAGTCAGAGGGAGGATAGATCCCGAGAGACCACAGCCCAAAGGAATGGAGGGTACTGGGAAGGGTGGTTTTCATAAGACAAGTTCCAGCTTCTCAGGGCCCCTGTATTTCCATGGTAGGCATGGATCTGTGGTTTCAAACACCCATGAAGGAGCTGCCTCATGGGATCCTAAGAAACCTGGGGAATGTCCAGGAAGGCCCCAACCCTTGGGCATAGACAGGCCACATGGTGTGAACAGTCTTTAACATGCAGCAGCCCTGACCAGTGATCACCATAATAGTGAGGGAGATGACTCTCCTGCATCCCAAGAGTGCAGGACCAGGGGAAGCAAGAAGGATTTGGGGACACTGGAGTCTTGTGGGTCCCCTTTGTTCTCCAGTGTGGAATTTCTTTGTGCCTCACAGCCCAATTAGTGGTCAGCCAATGTTGCTGCCCTTAAATCTACCCATTCAGGGCAAGTCCCAGTTCCTCAGTTGGCTTTCAGGTCCCTCTGTTTCCTGGCCCCTGCTGACTTTTCACCTGCCCTAGCCCACCCTTCCACTATGCACACAGAGTTGTCTAGTTTGCCACAGATGCATCACACCTCCTGCCTCTGCACCTGTGGTTTCCTCTTTGGGCAGCCCACATGCCGGCCACCTGGCCAAGGTCCACTGGGCTCCCAGAAATGGATCAGACACAGATGTCCACACTGTGAAGACCTTGCTGCCCAGCTGGGAAGATGAGACAGGGACCTAACTAGCTACATACAGCCACCTGTTCACAGGTACAAAGGATGGACACACACAGTGCCGCCCTTGGCCACCTGCTGCTGAGGGATCAGGGCAACTTCTGAAGGAGGTGGGTCTGGGGGCTCCTCCACCTAGGTGTTAGCACAGGAGATGTCCAGAAGGCCTTTTGGGGAGAAGGAAGTCAGGATGACAAGGACCCACAGGGCAGAGGTGGCAACAATCCCAGAGGTTAGACCACCTCCCCCCACTGCTGAGTCATCCCTACATGGGTGCATTTTGCTCTGGGCCTGCACACTTACCCATCTCCCAGAAGGGTCCTGATGACTGACTGGACATTCTGCTGATGAGACTTCTCTCCTGGTGCTTCAGGCCTGGACTGGGTGCACCCGTGGCCGCCTCTCATGTCCCTCATTAGTCCAAGCTTGGCTTTATGGAGAATAAATGGTTGCAATCAGCTTTGTTAATGTATTAGGTAACTTGGCTTCCTGGAACTAAAGTCAGTCACAACAGTGCCCAGTACGGAGTATTTTCTCCATAAACAGTAGTTGTCACTCATCCTCCTTCCACCTAGGCAAAGACCTACGCAGTTACTGTCTTCAAGAAGTATTATACTCTAAAGAATTATAAACAGAAGATAAACAAAAACACTTTAATTATTTTATGTAACCTAAAGTAGATAACAAAATAATCAGATGAGTTCATATGCATGTTTTTCTCTTTTAAAACTGTAGTGTAATTACAAGTAATCCATCAACTTCTTTCCCACCCAAAATAAATAAAGAGCTAGGGAGTATGCAGGTGGCAGAAAAATTGGATTGCAAAGGATTTAAATATTACTTATTTGTTTTAAATGCAAAACAATTATAAAACAGCAAATGTAGACCTATGAACTCATATGTGCTAATGTTTGGTTCCTAGATTTACTCTAAATTTGCACTTTTTCTTTTTTCTTTCTTTCTTTCTTTCTTCTTTTTTTTTTTTTTTTTTTTGCAGTTTTGGCTGGGGCCAGGTTGAAACCCACCACCCCCAGTATATGGGGCTGGCGCCCTACTCCTTGAGCCACAGGCGCCGCCCAATGTGCACTTCTTATACTACATTTTGTTGAACTTGTCTCATATAATCTGTTTTGTGTAATTCTCTTTGAAAAAGAATCCTGTTGGCAACTAACTTTGAGAAATGATTCATATTTATATATATGCCTCAGAGAATCATAATACACAGTGTAATGCTGAAGACTCTGAGAAGTTCTATAATAAAGGAAAATGGTTGAATTAATTTAACCCAGTTTATTTAAAAAGTGGATGCTCTATGTTACATATCTTTTGCTAGTAGAACTTCGGGGATATATTTCCCTAAAGCACACAGCAAGGTACCAATGGAGACAACAGGGAGGAAGAAAGGAAACACATTTAATCATCACAACAGCTTCATGTGGTAGATATTAATGTGCTTTTTAAGAGTTAAGAGTCAGGCTCAGAGAGGTAGAATGTCTATTTCAATGTTGACCAGCTGGAAAATGATGCAGTTATGAATCGATGTCTTCTTCCTGGCTCTAGGAAGTTGCTGTTCATTCCAGTTCTCTGCACTCATTCTAAACATTTCTTTCAAGTTACTTCAAAGTCTGGTTTTCTGCAGGACTTTCCCCATGTCTCCAGTCACACCTGCTACCCAAGCACCCTCCCCTTGTTCTTCACTCCATTCTAAGTCTCTGGTTGTCTCTTTTCTTGTCTATTACTATTAGTTTTTATTTCAAGAGTTCCCATACCTAAGTTGTGAAGGACTTATCAGCAATCAGTATTAAAAATTATTTAAAAAGAAGACTGCTACACACACAAAGTAAAAGAAATCCATGAACCACAATAAATCAGCAACTGAGGATAATATTAGTAGAACCATTATGTCTTTTAAGTGTTACTGTAGGCTGCACATCTCAGCATCTTGAAGAACAGGCTATATGAACAGTGTTTAGCAGCACTTTGATACCAAGTATATCTCTGCTGGTTCATCACCACAACGATGTGCTATTTTCAAATAATTGAAATGAATGAGGCAGTACAGCATTAGTAATGACATTTTCATATATATGCAAATTACATGTATGTAAGTATGCATACATAATTACATGTGCATGTGTTGTCATGCTACATTTACATGTACACCTTTGTGTATTTTTACATTTTTGAATTGTTTTTACATTGACAGTTAAGTAAAATTTGTTTTCTTGTCAGACTGCCTGGCTTTTTTTTCATTAAGTCATTTGTACATAGATTATAAATACATTTATGCTATTATGGGATTCAATGTGTTGATTATTTATACAAATTGGAGTGGTTACATCCTACTAATGAACATAGCCTTCACCTCATTTACCCAATTACAGCCTTAAGACATTTGTGTTCTACACCTGATAGAGCCAACTTGTACTTGCAATATGCTCCACAGGTGTGGTTCCCCTACTAATCCTTCCTCTATCGACCCACCCCTCTCTTCCTTCCCCTCTCCCTCAAATTCCCTCCTTCATCCTAGGCTATAGTTGTGTTTCATTTTTCATATGCAAGTGTAAGTGATTATAAACTGGTTTTACAATAGTACTGAGTACATTGGATATTTTTTTTCCATTCCCGAGATACTTTACTAAGAAGAATATTTTCCAGCTCCCTCCATGTGAACATAAAAGAGGTAAAGTCTCCATTTTTTTAATGCTGCATAGTATTCCATGGTATACATATACCACAATTTATTAATCCATTCATGGGTCGATGGGCATTTGGGCTTCTTCCATGACTTGGCAATTATGAATTGAGCTGTAATGAACAATCTGGTGAAAATATCTTTATTGTCAAATGATTTTTGGTACTTTGGATACACACCTAGAAGAGGAATTGCAGGATCAAACGGCAGGTCTACATTTAGATCCCTGAGTGTTCTCCAAACTTCCTTCCAAAAGGAGCGTACTAGGTTGCATTCCCACTAGCAGTGCAGAAGTGTTCCCTTTTCTCTACATCTATGCCAACATCTGTAGTTTTGAGATTTTGTGATGTGGGCTGCTCTTACTAAAGTTAGATGGTATCTCAGAGTAGTTTGGGTTTGCATTTCTCTGATGATTAGAGATGATGAGCATTTTTTTCATGTGTCTGTAGACCATGCACCTGTCTTCTTCAGAGAAGCTTCTGTTCATGTCTCTTGCCTACAACAGAATGGGATTACTTGTTTTTTTTTTTAGTAATAAGTTTGAGTTCTCTGTGGATTCTAATTATTAGACCTTTGTTGGAAATATAACTTGCAAAAATCCTCTCCTATTATGAGGGCTGTCTATTTGCTTTACTTAGTGTGTTCTTGGCAGTGCAGAAGCTTTTTAATCTGATCAGATCCCAGTAATGTATTTTTGATGTTGCTTCAATTGCCCGGGGTGTCCTCCTCATAAAGTATTCTCCCAGGCCAATTTCTTCAAGCACTCTCTCTAAGAATTTTTGTAGTTTCATGTCTTAAGTTTAAGTCCTTTAACCAGTGAGAGTCAATTTTTGTTAGAGGAGAAAGGTGTGGGTCCAGTTTCAGTCTTTTACAGGTCATCAGCCAATTCACCCAGCACCATTTATTGAATAGGGAATCTTTTCCCCAGTTTATATTTTTAAGAGGCTTATCAAAAATAAAATGACGATAAGTGTCTCGGTTCACCTCTTGGTCTTCAATTCTGTTCCATACATCCACCTCTCTATTTTGTACACCTTTGTGTATACCAGTATCATGCTGTTTTGATCACTATATATTTATAGTATAGTCTGAAGTCTGGAAGCGTAATTCCTCCTGATTTGTTTTTATTTCTGAGTAATGTCTTGGCTATGTGAGGTTTTTATCTGTTTCCATATAAAATGAAGTACTAATTTTTCCAGGTCTTTAAAGTATGCCAGAGGGGCTTTATTAGGGATCACATTAAATCTGTAGATTGCTTTAGGTAGTATAGATATTTTAACAATGTTGATTCTTCCCAGCCATGAGTATGGTATATTTTTCCATTTGTTAAAATCTTCAGCTATTTCTTTTCTCAGAATTTCATAGTTCTCTTTATAGAGATCTTTCACATCCTTAGTTAGATACACTCCCAGATATTTCATCTTCTTTGTCTCTACTGTAAAGGGAATAGAGTCCTTGATTGTTTTTTCCCCTTGACTATTGTTGGTATATATAAAGGATACAGATGTGTGAGTATTAGTTTTTTATCCTGAGATGTTGCTATATTCCTTGATCACTTCTAGGAGTTTTGTAGTTGATTCCCTGGGGTTTTCCAGATATATAACCATATTGTCTGCAGAGAGTGACAGTTTGATCTCCTCTGGTTCTATTTGGATCCCCTTGATTGCCTTCTCTTGCCTGATTGCAGTGGCTAAGACTTCCATTATAATGTTAAAAAGCAGTGGAAACAGTGGGCATCCAAACTTGGTTCCTGATCTGAGTGAAAACGATTTCAATTTTATTTCATTCAATATGATATTGGCTGTGGGTTTGCTGTAGCTGTCCTCTATCAGTTTAAGAAATGTTCCTTCTATACTTATTTTCTTAAGCATTCTGATCAAGAAAGGATGCTGGATATTATCAAAAGCTTTTTCTGGCTCAATGGAGAGAATCATATGGTCTTTGTTTTTTAATTTTTTTATGTGATGTATTATATTTATGGATTTACATATACTAAACAATCCTTGGGACCCTGGGATGAAACCCACCTGGTCATGATGTATAATTTGTTTGATGTGTTGTTGGATTTTGTTTGCTAGGATCTTACTGAATATTTTTGAATCAATATTCATTACAGAAATTGGTCTATACTTTTCTTTTCTTGTTGGGTCTTTTCCTGGTTTGGGGATCAGGGTGATATTTGCTTCATAGAATGTGTTGGGAAGTATTCCTTCTTTTTCTATGTTTTGGAAAAGGTTAAGTAATATAGGTATTAATTATTCTTTAAAGGTTTGGTAGAATTCTGTTGTGAAACCATCTGGTCCCAGGCTTTTGTTTTTGTGCAGATTTCTTATAGTTGATACTATTTCAGAACTTGTTATAGGCTTGTTCAATATTTCCACTTCTTTCTGGCTAAGTCTAGGAGGGTAGCATGTTTCCAAGTATTGATCTATTTTCTTCATATTTTCATACTTCTGAGAATAGAGTTTTATGTCATATTCATTAAGAATTTGTTGAATTTCTGAGGAGAAATTTGGCCTTTATCATTTCTGATTGATGAAATTAGGGACTTAGTCTTCTACTTCTGGTTAGGTTAGGTTTATCTATTTTATTGGCCTTCTCAAAAAAACCAACTCTTTGATTGGTATGATTCTTTTGTTTTCAATTTCATTTAATTATGCTCTAATTTTAGTTATTTCTTTTCTACTGCTGGGTTTAGGGTTGGAATGTTTTTCCTTTTCCATTTGCTTGAGATGTCCCATTAAGTTGCTGACTTCCTCTCTTTCCATTCTCTTGAGAAAGGCTTGCAGTGCTATAAATTTCCCTCTTAGGACTGCCTTTGCAGTATCCCAGAGGTTCTGATAGTTTGTGTCTTCATTATCCTTTTGCTCCCCAAATTTGGTAATTTCCTTCTTGATCTCATCTATGGCCCAGCTATCATTCACCATGAGGTTATTTAGTTTCCATGTTTTTGTATGTGTATGCAGATTCCTGTTGTTATTGATTTCAACTTTTATTCCATGATGGTCCGAGAAAATACAAGGAATGATTTCTATTCTTTTAAATTTGCTGAGGTTAGACTTGTGACCTAAGATGTGATCAATTTTGGAGGATGATCCATGGGCTGATGAGAAGAATGTGTATTCACTTTTGTTAGGATGAAATATTCTGTAGATGTCTGTTAAGACCAATTATTGAACGGTTAAGTTTAAGTCTAAAATTTCTTTGCTTAACTTCTTTTTGGAGGATCTATCCAACATGCCAAAGGAGTGTTGAAGTCTCTGACAATTATGGTGCTGGAGGAAATCAAGTTGCTTATGTGTGTTAGAGTCTCTCTTATAAATAGAGGTGCATTCTGGTTGGGTACATAAATATTAATAATTGAAATCTCATCATGTTGAGTGTTGCCCTTAATAAATAAAAAGTGACCATCATTATGTTTCCTTACTTTTGTTGGTTTAAAGCCTATTGTATCTGCGAATAAAATTGCAACACCTGCTTTTTTTCTGATTTCCATTTGCCTGAATTATAGATGACCATCCCTTCACCCTGAGTCTATGTTAAGGAGAGATTCTTGAATGCAGCAGATGTCTGGCCTGAGTTTTTATATCCAGTCAGCCAACCTGT
Organism: Nycticebus coucang; assembly: GCF_027406575.1. Classification (NCBI taxonomy): domain Eukaryota; kingdom Metazoa; phylum Chordata; class Mammalia; order Primates; family Lorisidae; genus Nycticebus; species Nycticebus coucang. The sequence goes on from NC_069787.1 coordinate 31,351,129, forward strand.
GCCTCTTTAGAGGACAATTTAAGCCATTTACATTAATCAAGAGTATTGATAAGCCTGGTAGTATTTTGGGTATTGAGTTTTTTGAAAGTCCAGTGAACATTTTTAATCCTTTCACCACTATGGAAGTTGGAATTTCATCAAAAGTTTCTTAGTGAGTTTACTTCAGTGGCGGAGGATTGTGTTCATTTTGAAGGATAGATCTGAGAATATCCTGGAGAGCTGATTTAGTTATGGCAAATTTCTTCAACATGTGAATGTCATTAAAGTATTTAATTTCTCCATCATAGATGAAACTCAATTTAGCTGGATACAGGATCCTGGGTTGAAAGTTATTTTGTTTAAGGAGATTAAAGGTTGATGATCACCTGCTTCCAGCTTGAAAGGTTTCAGCAGAGAGATTTGCAGTCATTCAATGTTCCTCCCCTTGTAGGTTATGGTTTTCTTATGTCTTACAACTTGCAGAATTTTCTCCTTCATATTAACTTTGGTGAAGTTAATTATAATGTGTCTATGAGAATTTGTATTTGGGTTGAGTTGTGTTGGTGTCCTGAAACTGTCTGCTATCTGAATTGCAGAATCTCTTGGCATGTCTGAAAAATTCTCTTTGATTATTTCATGAAGTAAAGCATCTGTATCCTTCGCAGCAACCTCATTACCTTCAGGTATTCCTTTTAAGGTGAATATTAGATCTCTTCAAGTTATCCCAGAGCTCTCTGAGAGTATGGTCTGTTTTTTTGTTTGTTTGTTTTGTGGTTAATTTATTATTATTATTATTATTATTATTATTTTGGGGGATTCATTGAGGGTACAAGAGACCAGGTTATACTAATTTCTTAGGTAAAGTCCCTCTTACAATTGTGTTTTGCCCCCCAAAGGTGTGGCATACACCAAGGCCCCATGCCCCTCCCTCCTTCCCTTCTCTCTGCTCTTCCTTTCCCCATCCCTCCCTCCTTCTTTCTCTCTCTGCTCTCCCAGAATGATCCATTTTTGTTCTCCACTTTTTTTCTTCTTTGAGTGCTTGGGAGCGTTCAAAAGCTTTGTCTTCAATGTCAGAGATCCTTTCTTCTGCCTGCTCCATTCTGTTACTGAGGGATTCTACTATATTTGTCAGATCTTTGAGGGGTTCAAATTCTTGCCTCAATGTGTCAAAATTTTTGGTGATTTTGTCTTCAAATTCATTGAATTCTTGAGACATCTTTTGAATTACTGCTTGAAATTCTAATTCCATCTTTTCCTCCATTCTGTTGATCTTATGTGCTACCCAAATTCTGAACTCGATTTCTGACATCTCAGACATTTGTTTATAAATGGGATCTTGTGCTGTGTCTGCCTTATCGTTCGTTGGGGGAGTTGATCTACTCTGATTATTCATGTTGCTGGAGTTTTTCCACTGATTCTGCCTCATGATTGTTTTTTACCATTGGCTAGGTGGGCAGGTAAGGGGAAATTGGGTTGGGAGCTCCTGGAGTTGTGGTTAACCAGCCCTTTGTTAAGGATCTGGGACTGATGACTGCAGCTTTTCCCCCTATAGCTTTGCAAAGGACCTGTACAGTATTACAGTCTGAGGCTGAGGAAACCTGCTTGGTGTGGTGGGGTTAGATGGTTCTATCTTGTATTCAGCTGGTTCTTGTCTGATCCTAGTGGATCAGTGACTCTGATGAATTCTTAGCTGTGGAAAAATACAAGCAACTAAGACACCCCACCTCCCATGGACAATAACTGGAAGAGGAAAATCAACCCTTCCTGTTACCACACAACCTGAGTACCACCCAAAGGGGTCCTTGGGTGATTGGCCCAGGTTAGGAGTTCCAAACCAATTAACCTAGTCAGTATGAACTCTCAAGTGGGAGAGTTCAAAAGGTCTCCAGAAACTAGATGGAAGAGGTCTACTGGCTGCTCAGATTTGGCTCGCTCTGGTGCTCTATGGAGTCAGAAAGACCTGCCCAGTAGCAGAATTGGACCAGGGGGCTGAGTCTCTTTCTCCACTTTGCTCCTCTTTCACACCCAGTCACTAGTGACCCTACAGGGCTGAGGTCCTGCTTCCTCCAATAAGCAGATATGCCAAGGCTTAGCACCTGTCAGAGTCAAAGGAAGGTCAATGCCCCCTCAGCCTGGCCATTACCCTCTGCTACCAGCCGGCTGGGGGAGCTGAGGCCTGCCTGCCTCAGGTACTCAATAGCCACTGGTGAGTGTTCCACTTAGACTCAATAATCCTGAGGGTAACAAGTCAGCAAATACTTTTCTCCCTCAGCCACTGCACCTTTGCCCTTGCTGCTCTGCAGCACCGGTATCCCTATAGAGTGAATTCTGGTTTCCTCTGGCAGTCCTCAGAGTTGGGGAGGTGTCTTTCCATGATAAGACCCCTGTGGGATCACTCTATTGTTGCTGGATCTTAGTGGAAAGTGACCCTGCACAGCTCCCCAGCTACTGACACAGCCAGGGAGTTCTGGCTGTAGGAGCAGCTCCGGGAGCATGGGGGACATGAATCCAGCAGCAGGGCAGGGGATGTTGCACATGGTTCTGTCAGTGCCTGGCGTCCGGTGACTTTGGCAAGGAGACCGCTCGGCTCACGACTCTGGCTGGGCGGGGGCACAGTACAGAGACAAGGCAGGCGTGGGGGTGGGTGGGGGAGGTAAGGGGGAGGGCATGGCATGGGATGCAAGGCTCTAACAGGCTCTGGCTGGGCAGGAAGCAGGGTGCTTGGTCCAGCAGGCGGGGAGCGGGGGATGCTGCTCAAGAGACTCCTCCTACAGTCTCTGCAGGGATTAGGCTTCTGGTTCATCAGGCAAGGGGAAAAGGGTGGACTGGAAGTTCCGAATGGCAGGGAAAACATTGTTCAATTTTTCTCCCTGGAAAGAGAGTGTTCAGAGTCACATCCGGGTCCCTCTGGGGAAGTAGACCCCATTTCCTACAGCTCTCACCTGTGGGGTGAGACAAGAGTTCCTCAGTTCACCACTTGCCTGTCAAAAACCTACAGGAGCAAAAAAAAAAAAAAAAAAAACCCACAGCTTTCTTGGGGGAGAGGATGGACACTTTTCCTTTGGGATGAATTTTGCACCTGAAGTTTGCTTTCTTGGAGTCACAGCTTGCCTCAGCAGAGGTGACCTGCAGTTATCACTCTTCTCTCTGGGCTCAGCTCCCAGTCTTCAGCTTCTGGACATTATCCTTCCCTCTGGCAGGAGCTTCTGTCAGAGGCTGACTCCAGTAGGCCATCTTACCCCTCCTCTCCAGACTGCTTGGCTTTTATTTCTGATTATCCATTCACTATGCAAATGTGGCAAGTTTCTTGAACTTGCTGTATTTGCTTTCTATTACCGATATGGCACAAACTTAGCGGCTTACCAAAACACAACATGGATCAGTCAAAACCGAGCTTTGTGCAAGGCTGCATTCCTTTTGGAGGCTTTAGAGAAAAAACTGTTTTCTTTCCTTTTCAGGCTTCTGGGGGGTGACCACATTCTTTGGGTTGTGGCCCCTCCTCCATCTTCAATGACCAAGTCCTCTTTCTCATAGCACCTCACTCTGACTTTTCTTGCCCACAATAAATCAGCAACTGTCTCACTTCCATCTTTGATGAACTTTGTAAGTACATTGGCCCAAGTTAGACTATCCAAGATACTTTCCTTGCAGCAAGATCAATAATTTCTTTCTTTTTTTTTTTTTTTGTGGTTTTTGGCCGGGGCTGGGTTTGAACCCGCCACCTCCGGCATATGGGACCGGCGCCCTACTCACTGAGCCACAGGCGCCGCCCACAAGATCAATAATTTCATCACATCTTTAAAGTCCCTTTTGTCATGTGAAGTAACATATTCGCAGGTTCTGAGGATTAGAGCATGGACATATTGGCAGGGCCATTATTCTGCCTGCCACATTGTTCTTAGATGTTCCCTTATCAAAATGATGGAGCCTTCATAATAGGATTCCTGTTTAAGAGAATTACGGTAGCCTAAGACCATATCTGATACACATTATAGAAGAAAGTGATGAAGTAAAACATATTTTTGTGGAACATGTTTAAAACAAGGCTGTGGAAAATTTTAAAGCTGTTCTTAATGTAAGATTGAAACCAACGCAACACATGTGATTAGAAAATAAGTTCTCATTGTTGTTCCCCAGAAAAGTTTGTATTGCTGAAAACAGAAAAGGGATTTTTGTTAATCCCTTTGAGGGATTGAAAGTTGACTTCATATTATGATGCCAATAAAGTTAATTAGTAGTTTTTGCCTGCAGTGCTGTGTTAAGAAGGAATCTGCAGGTCAGCAGGAGGCAGAGTCATGCATGCCAGTTATTGCCCCCTTTATTCCATGGATTGATGAAAATAGGTGGTGGCAGATTATTTTCTGTGCTGTAATAACCTGTGCTGTAATAACCTTTATTTTGAGGAATAAAGAGTGCAGCAAAGCTTTAAATTGAGTACTGTGGAAAGAAGTCTTTTAGAAAAGATGTAAGTATTGATCATTAACTCATTGATTAACTCTGCCTTTGTTAATCAATTTGTATTTATTTTACTCAATATTTATTATAATTTCTTACTTATTTGCCTCAAAATAAATCCCATGCAGGGGTGTCCAACCTGTTGGCCTATGGGCCACATGCTGATTTTGTGACGATGTCTTTTGCTTATATGTGGTATTGGATATTACAAAATGTATGCACGAATCTTTTTTTGGATAATCAGCTTTTGTTACTGTGTGTGTATTTCGTAGACACTCCTGATAGAGTTTCCCAAATGCCAGGCAATGTACTAGGCATACACTGATCAACCCAAAGCAATATGACTCTCTCCTCATAAGCTTGTACTTTATTGGAAATTATAGGAATTAATTGAATAATAAAACAAATAAATGAAAACTCTAGCTATGGTAAGTGCTAGGGAAGAAAGCTAATGGAGTAAAAGAGGGGAGTTTCATCTAATTACAATATATAACAATTAACTAGGCAAAGGTCCAAGAACAGATGGGTAAGGGCAAAACAAAATTCCAGGAGACGGCAGTAGCAGCATGTGCAAAGGCCCTGCGGTGAGGTGGATGTAGGGGAAGGAAGTTCTCTTGGGCTGGAACGTAAAAAGCCAATAGTAAAGTGATACTTGCTGAGTTTTTAAAAAGTTTTTAAAGGAGAGGATAAGTAATAGAGATAAGACAAGAAATTTTCTGAGAAGAGTGGAAAAATGATACGGGGGTGAAAGGTGATTACCTGATAAAGTGGGTTTCATTGACAGAAGGCTCTTTTCTTATAGCTTTTTAACTAGATCTTCCACAATACTTCTCTTGTCTTACTGGGTCTCCTAACCCACACCATGAGGGATACCATACCATGTGTGGAAGTCACAGGGTCCCTCAAGTTGCCAGTATGGTGCAGGAAGATCTATTTCCCACAAGCAAAGCCAGGACTCTATAAATGCTTTGTGAGTGAATCTTTTTTAATCTTAAGATTAGGTTCTTGGTTACTATTAAATGCTGCACTAATGACCTGTTATGAGGTAAACAGGCTTTTGTGGGCTGTGGACAGGACTGTATTCAGCAACATTTCTACTTAAGAAAGTAAATATGTCTCCCAACAATTAAATGACAGAAGTTTATTCATAAACTGGTGACTGTACCTTGAGTGAGTCATATTTTATCCTGTTTGGAAATATTAATCTGGGAACAGCTGGAATTATCCCTACCAAGAAACCTTCCAAGTCTGTGACTCTGAGGGTGCTGATGATGGCCAAGACTGGCAGGTAGGTCAAAGGGTAAGAGGAATTCACATAGAAGAAAAATTTAAACACTGATCTTGGTGAGAAAAATACCTAACTCATTTTACCTTTGGCTATTAACCCATTATCCAGACAGAGCAGGCAGTAGTGCTGAGATTTCATTTGCCTTAATATGTAAGTTTACAGAAAATATTTGCCTCTTTAATTATCACAACAACAATTATATACTACAAATCCCAGGAAATAATTTATGTGGAATCACTTTTCATAAAATCATAAAATGTTTATCAGCTTGCCTGAGATAAACTAAGTATTATGTTGATAATATGCTGTTTTTCTTCCTATTTCCATTAACATGTTCCAGAACATTCCAGGCAGGACAAAGGAACATAAGCAAAAGGCTAAAGACTCAAAAGAAAAATGCCAGGGAACAGCAAATCATTTGATTATTTTAAGCTTCTTAGCTCATTGTTGTTTTTTTTTTTTTTGGAATGAAATCAAAGATAAAAAATGAACAAAAACAACAAAACCTGTTGCTATCTTATGTTAGAATTGGTTTAAGTCTAAATAGTCTTTTTTGTTCTGGATTGATCAGTATTGATCTTAATTGCCCAGTATATTAATAATATGAGAATTAAGTTTTCTGGCTCTTTAAAAAATTAATTTAAAATATTTTTTAAATTGACATATAAAATTATATTTATTCATCATGTACAACATGATGTTTTTTTTTTTCCTTTTATTAAGTCATATACACATACATCATTAATACATTTATGCATTTGTGGGGTACAATGTATTCATTTTTTTTTTTTATTGTTCCAGATTCATTGAGAGTACAATAAGCCAGGTTACACTGATTGCAATTGTTAGGTAAAGTCCCTCTTGCAATCAATGTATTGATTTTTTATACAATCTGGAGTGCTTACATCAAGCTAATCAACATAGCTTTCACCCCATTTACTTAATTATTGTGTTAAGACATTTATGTTCTATTGATAGATTTGACTTATACCCTGGCAATATGCTCCGTAGGTGTAGTCCCACCATTTACCCTCCCTCTATCAAACCTCTCCCCTCCCCTTCTAACCCTCTCTATTTATCCCCTTCATCCTGGGCTATAGTTGTGATCTATCTTTCATAAGAAAGTGTGAATAATTAAAAATTGGTTTCATAAAAGTACTGAGTACAATTAGTACAAATAATCCACACACTGAAATGGGCATAAATGTAATTATGATCTATGTACAAAATAGATAATAAAAAAAAGTACTGAGTACATTAGATACTTTTTCTTCCATTCTTGAGATATTTTACTAAGAAGAATATGTTCCAGGTCCATCCATGTAAACAAAAGAGGTAAAGTCTCCATCTTTTTTTTAAGGCTGCATAGTATTCCATGGTATACATATACCACAATTTGTTAATCCATTCATGCGTTGATGGGCACTTGGGCTTCTTTCATGACTTGGTAATTATGCATTGACCTGCAATGAACAATCTGGTACAAATATCTTTGTTGAAAAGTGATTTTTTATCTTTTGGATATACATCTAGTAGAGGAATATACTCTATACCAATGGCAGATCTACTTTTAGATTACTGGGGTCTGATCAAACTAAAAAGCTTCTGTACTGCCAAGAACATAGTAGTAAAGCAAGTAGACAGCCCTCAGAATGGGAGAGGGGATTTGCAAGTTATGTTCCTGACAAAAGTCTGATAACCAGAATACACAGAGAACTCAAACTTATTAATAAGAAAAGAACAAGTGATCCCATTTCATTGTGGGCAAGAGACTTGAACAGAAGCTTCTCTGAAGAAGACAAGTGCATGGTCTACAGACACATGAAAAAATGCTCATTATTCTTAATCATCAGAGAAATGCAAATGAAAACTACTTTGAGATATCATCTAACTCCAGTAAGAGTAATCCACATAACAAAATCCCAAAACTACAGATGGTGGCGTGGATGTGGAGAAAAGGAAACACAACATCATGTTTTAAAGAATACTTACACTGCGGAATGACAACACCTACCTAATTAACATATGCTTTACCTTCTGCAATCACTTTTGTGAAGAGAATACTTTACACCCATTCTTTTTAGCACTTTTAAGAATATGATATTTTGTTAAGTATAGTCACTCTATTGTATAACATATGTCCCAAATTTGTTCCTCTTATCTGAAACCTCCTGTCCCTTGATCAACATCTTTCCTATCCTTCCTTCTTTTCCGCACAACCAGCCTCGTAACTATCACGACTCTCTGCTTCCATGAGATCAACATTTTTAGATTTTATATGTGAGTGAGATCATGTGGTATTTGGTTTTGTGTATGTCTGTATTTCATTTAACATTATGTCCAACAAGTTCATCTACATTGTCACAAATTACAAGATTTTCTTCTTTCCTTATGATTGAAGAGTATTCCATTGGGTATATTATAGTTAGTTAGTGCTTTTCATGCCCTTGTTTTAAAGTGGTCCCCTTTTCTGAAGTTACGGTGATAGTCATCTAAATTACCTTCTGAAATATTGCTTTTATTGCTGTCCATATTTACATCAGCAATCAACTATAATTATGTGTGTGAATGTATGATATGAGCTGGAGGTCAATTTTTTTTTTCTACATGGTCTCTAGTTTTCCTAACACTACTAATTGAAAAGATCATCTTTCCTCATTACCAAAGTGTGCTACCTTTATTATAAACCAAGCCCCTCTCTCTCTCTCTCCAGAGTCTCACTCTGTTGCCCTAGGTAGGATGCCATAGTGTTATAGCTCTCAGCAACCTCTGACTTCTGGGCTCAAGCAATCTTCTTGCCTTAGCTTCCCAAATAGCTGGAAGTACAGGTACCCTACACCTCACCCAGCTGTTTTTTTTTTTTTTCTTTTCTATTTTTAGTAGAGATGGGTGTCTTGCCCTGGCTCAGGCTGGTCTCTAACTCCTGAGCTCAAGCAATCCACCTACCTTGGCCTCCCAGAGTACTAGGATTACAGATGTGAGCCACTGCGCTGGCCTTAGTTTAATTTTCTATTCAGCTACTTCAGGCAATTTATTCACTTTAATTGGAAGGAGTGTGGCTGTATGGTTGAAGTCTTCTTTTAATTTATATATCACTTCCTGCTAAGTACTTGTGTATTATCTTGAGGATTGTTATATCAGTTACACTCATTCTGTTCTCTCTAGAATAATAAGATGTGTTTTGTTTTACATTTCTACTCTGTAGAGAGGATTTTAGTACTGTGTCTCTGAAAAACAAACTTACTCTTCATGCTTAGATCATTGTTCATTCCTAATTTATGAATTAATGCCATTTCTCCCTTTCCTTATCAGTTGTTCTGAACATCTTTTTCTACTTTTAAATTTATTTCTTCTCTATAATATTACCTCTTTGGTAAGAAAATCAAGGCAATTTGTTAATAAATTTCTCAACTTAATATCTTTATAAAAATGTACCACATACTTTTTTTCTTCTCATTCAATGAGACTGATATTTATTATTCTCTCACTAAGTGTGCATTTTGACCATGATTAACAATGAACTTTATGTTAGTAATTCTAGAAGAAAGTATATTTCTATACTATATTTATCTAAAAATGAGATGTATGTGAGATAATCACATGTTAATTAGCTCAATTTATTCATTTTATCTGGTATATGTATTTCAAAACACCAACATCATACATACATATAATTTTTAACAATTAAAAAATAAATAAACCCAATAAAGAAATAACAATTTCATATAAAATTAAAGATAGATAAAACTCTCTGGAATGTTATGGGTGGTTGCTTCCTAATGTTTTAATTTAAATCTGATTTATAGAAGTATGATTTACACAGAACAAAATTGAATTACTTTTATTGTAAATTTCAATGTGTCTTAACATAGTGCTCTAATAGCTGCTATAATCAAGATATAGAACAGTTATAGTATCCAAAAAGTTTTCCCATTGCCCCTTGTAGTCAAACTTTCTCCTTCACCACCAGTCATAGAAAACTACTAAAACGTTTTTTGCCTTTAGTGGTAATGTCATATAAATGGAATCGCACAGTACGTAGCCCTTGAGTCTGGCTTTTCTCACTTAGAATAATTCATTTGTTAGTCATCCACATTGTTGCATGTACTAGTGGGTCATTTCTTTTTATTACTGGATGGTATTTCATTGCACGGATGGGCCACAATTCTTCTTGTATCCATTCATAAACTGAGGGACATCTGAAATGAGGGGATTGTTGAATTATATGGTAAATATCTGTTTAGCTTTATAAAAAACTGCCAGTCTACTTTTCAAAGTAGCTGTACCATTTTGCATTCCCTCCAGCAATATTTGAGAGCTGCAGCTGCTCTGCATTCTCAACAGCACATGGAATTGTCAGAATTATTATTATTATTATTATTTTATTGTTCAGGATTCATTGAGGGTACAATAAGCCAGGTTACACTGATTGCAATTGTTAGGTAAAGTCCCTCTTGCAATCATGTCTTGCCCCCATAAAGTGTAACACACATGAAGGCCCCACCCACCTCCCTCCTTCCCTCTTTCTGTTTCCGCCCCATAACCATAATTGTCAATAATTGTCCTCATATCAAAATTGAGTACATAGGATCTATGCTTCTCCATTCTTGTGATGCTTTACTAAGAATAATGTCTTCCACGTCCATCCAGGTTAATACGAAGGATGTAAAGTCTCCATTTTTTTTAATGGCTGAATAGTATTCCATGGTATACATATACCACAGCTTGTTAATCCATTCGTGGGTTGGTGGGCATTTAGGCTGTTTCCACATTTTGGCGATTGTAAATTGAGCTGCAATAAACAGTCTAGTACAAGTGTCCTTATGATAAAAGGATTTCTTTCCTTCTGGGTAGATGCCCAGTAATGGCATTGCAGGATCCAATGGGAGGCCTAGCTTGAGTGCTTTGAGGTTTCTCCATACTTCCTTCCAGAAAGGTTGTACTAATTTGCAGTCCCACCAGCAGTGTAAAAGTGTTCCCTTCTCTCCACATCCATGCCAGCATCTGCAGTTTTGAGATTTTGTGATGTGGGCCATTCTCACTGGAGTTAGATGATATCTCAGGGTTGTTTTGATTTGCATTTCTCTAATATATAGAGATGATGAACATTTTTTCATCTGTTTGTTAGCCATTCATCTGTCGTCTTTAGAGAAAGTTCTATTCACGTCTCTTGCCCATTGATATAAGGGATTGTTGGCTTTTTTCATGTGGATTAATTTGAGTTCTCTATAGATCCTAGTTATCAAGCTTTTGTCGGTTTGAAAATATGCAAATATCCTTTCCCATTGTGTAGGTTGTCTCTTTGCTTTGGTTTTGTCTCCTTAGCTGTACAGAAGCTTTTCAGTTTAATGCAGTCCCATTTGTTTATTTTTGTTGTTGTTGCAATTGCCATGGCAGTCTTCTTCATGAAGTCTTTCCCCAGGCCAATATCTTCCAGTGTTTTTCCCATGCTTTCTTTGAGGATTTTTATTGTTTCATGCCTTAAATTTAAGTCCTTTATCCATCTTGAATCAATTTTTGTGAGTGGGGAAAGGTGTGGGTCCAGTTTCAGTCTTTTACATGTAGACATCCAGTTCTCCCCACAGCATTTATTGAATAGGGAGTCTTTCCCCCAAGGTATGTTCTTGTTTCGTTCATCAAAGATTAGGTGGTTGTAAAATGTTAGTTTCATTTCTTGGTTTTCAATTAGATTCCAAGTGTCTATGTCTCTGTTTTTGTGCCAGTACCATGCTGTCTTGACCACTATGGCTTTGTAGTACAGACTAAAATCTTGGTATGCTGATGCCCCCAGCTTTATTTTTGTTACAGAGAACTGCCTTAGCTATACGGGGTTTTTTCCAGTTCCGTACAAAACACAGAATCATTTTTTCCAAATCTTGAAAGTACAATGTTGGTATTTTGATAGGAATGGCATTGAATAGGTAGATTGCTTTGGGAAGTATAGACATTTTAACAATGTTGATTCTTCCCATCCATGAGCATGGTATGTTCTTCCATTTGTTAATATCCTCTGCTATTTCCTTTCTGAGGATTTCATAGTTTTCTTTATAGACGTCCTTCATCTCCTACGTTAGGTATACTCCTAGGTATTTAATTTTCTTTGAAACTATGGTGAAGGGAGTTGTGTCCTTACTTAGCTTCTCATCTTGACTGTTATTGGTGTACACAAAGGCTACTGACTTGTGGACATTGATTTTATATCCTGAAACATGACTGTATTTTTTGATGACTTCTAGGAGTCTTGTGGTTGAGTCTTTGGGGTTCTCTAAGTATAAGATCATGTCGTCAGCAGAGAGGGAGAGTTTGACCTCCTCTGCTCCCATTTGGATTCCCTTTATTTCCTTGTCTTGCCGAATTGTATTGGCTAGAACTTCCAGCACTACGTTGAATAGTAAAGGTGACAGAGGACAACCTTGTCTGGTTCCAGTTGTAAGAGGAAAAGCTTTCAGTTTTACTCCATTCAGTAAAATATTGGCTGTGGGTTTGTCATAGATAGCTTCAATCAGTTTTGGAAATGTGCCACCTATGCCTATGCTCTTCAGTGTTATAATTAGAAAAGCATGCTGGATTTTATCAAATGCTTTTTCTGCATCTATTGAGAGGATCATGTGATCTTTATTTTTGCCTCTGTTCATATGGTGGATAACGTTTATGGACTTGCGTATGTTAAACCAGCCTTGCATCTCTGGGATGAAGCCTACTTGATCATGATGAATGACTTTTTTGATGATAAGCTGTAATCTATTGGCTAGGATTTTGTTGAGAATTTTTGCGTCTATGTTCATGAGTGAGATTGGTCTGAAATTCTCCTTTTTGTTTGGGTCTTTTCCTGGTTTTGGTATCAGGGTGATGTTTGCTTCATAGAATGTATTGGGGAAGATTCCTTCTTCCTCAATTTTTTGGAATAATTTCTGCAGTACAGGAATAAGCTCTTCCTTGAAGGTTTGATAGAATTCTGGAGTGAAGCCATTGGGACCAGGGCATTTTTTGGTTGGAAGATTTTTTATTGTTTCTTTGATCTCAGTGCTTGAAATTGGTCTGTTCAGGAGCTCTATTTCTTCCTGGCTGAGTCTAGGGACAGGGTGTGATTCCAAATATTGATATATTTCTTTCCCATTGTCAAATTTCTGGGCATAGAGTTTCTGGTAGTATTCAGAGATGATCTCTTGTATCTCTGTGGGATCAGTTGTTATTTCCCCTTTATCATTTCTGATTGAGGTTACTAGAGATTTTACTTTTCTACTCCTCGTTAATCTGGCCAATGGTTTATCTATTGTATTTATTTTTTCAAAAAACCAACTCCTTGTTTCATTAATTTTCTGAATGATTCTTTTGTTTTCAATTTCATTGATCTCTGATTTAATTTTTGATATTTCTTTTCTTCTACTGAGTTTAGGCTTAGATTGTTCTTCTTTTTCCAATTCCATAAGATCTCTTGTGAGATTGTTGATGTGCTCTCTTTCTGTTTTTCGAATGTAGGCATCTAAAGCGATGAATTTTCCTCTGAAAACTGCTTTTGCAGTATCCCAGAGGTTTTGGTAGCTTGTGTCTTCATTGTTGTTATGCTCAAGGAAGTTAACGATTTCCTGTTTTATTTCTTCCTGCACCCATCTGTTATTCAACAGAAGATTGTTTAATTTCCATGCCTTTGGGTGGGGTCGAGCATTTTTGTTAGAGTTGAGTTCCACCTTTAGTGCCTTATGGTCTGAAAAGATACAAGGTAAAATTTCAATTCTTTTGATTCTGTTGATAATTGTTTTGTGTCCCAGGATATGATCAATTTTGGAGAATGTTCCATGGGGTGATGAGAAGAATGTATATTCTTTATCTTTGGGATGGAGTGTTCTATATGCGTCTATCAAGCACAGTTGTTCTAGGGTCTCATTTAAATCTCTTATATCCTTGTTTAATTTCTGTTTAGAGGATCTGTCCAGCTCTGTAAGAGGAGTGTTAGTGTCCCCTGTTATTATGGTATTATCACATATCATATTGCTCAGACTGAGTAAGGTCTGTTTCAAGAATCTGGGAGCATTTAAATTGGGTGCATAAATATTTAGAATTGAAATGTCTTCTTGTTGTAGTTTTCCCTTGACCAATATAAAGTGACCATCTTTGTCTTTTTTGACTTTAGTTGCTTTAAATCCACATGTATCTGAAAATAAGATTGCAACTCCTCTTTTCTTCTGCATTCCATTTGTTTGAAAAATTGTCTTCCAACCCTTGACTCAGAGCTTTAATTTGTCTTTTGAAGCCAGGTGTGTTTCTTGCAGACAGCAGATGGATGGCTTGTGTTTTTTAATCCAGTCAGCCAATCTATGTCTCTTCAGTGGGGAATTCAAGCCATTAACATTTATTGAGATAATTGAGAAGTGTGGTAGTATTCTATTCATCTTATTTGGTGAGAGTCCGTTGCTTAGTTTTATCTTTTGCATCAGTGTGGAGGTTAGGTTCTGTCCTTTAATTTCTGAGTTCTTACTTTGCTGCTGATCCATTGTGGTGGTCAGTGTGCAGAACAGGTTGAAGTATTTCCTGTAGAGCTGGTCTTGTTGTGGCGAATTTCCTCAATGTTTGTATGTCCGTAAATGATTTGATTTCTCCGTCAATTCTGAAGCTTAGCTTAGCAAGGTACAGAATTCTGGGCTGGAAATGGTTCTGTTTAAGTAGATTAAAGGTAGATGACCATTTTCTTCTTGCTTGGAAAGTTTCATTAGAGAAGTCTGCGGTCACTCTGATGGATTTTCCCCTGTAGGTCAACTGGTGCTTACTCCTGGCAGCTTGCAGAATCTTTTCTTTTGTCTTGACTTTGGACAGGTTCATCAGAATGTGTCTTGGAGAGGCTCAGTTAGAGTTGAGGCGACCTGGGGTCCGATATCCCTCTGAAAGCAGTGTGTCAGAATCTTTGGTGATATTTGGGAAATTTTCTTTTATAATATTCTCTAGTATGGCTTCCATTCCTCTGGGGCATTCTTCTTCCCCTTCTGGAATTCCTATAACTCGTATGTTGGAACGCTTCATGAAGTTCCATAGTTCTGACAGTGAACGTTGTGCTTTCTCTCTCTTCTTTTCTGCTTCTTTTACTATCTGTGTTATCTCAAAAACGTTGTCTTCTACCTCTGAAATTCTTTCTTCTGCATGGTCTAACCTGTTGCTGATACTTTCCCTTGCATCTTTAAGTTCCCTGATTAACTGTTTCATTTCCTTCAGCTCTGCTATATCCTTTTTATATTCTTCATATCATTCATCTCTTATTTGATTCTGTTTTTGAGTTTCCTTTTAGTTATTTTCCACTTTATTAGCAGTTTCCTTCATTGTTTGCATCATTTCTTTCATTGTTTTCAACATGTGTATTCTAAATTCCCTTTCTGTTATTCCTATCATTTCTGTATAGGTGGAATCCTCTGCAGTAGCTACCTCATGGTCCCTTGGCGGGGTTGTTCTGGACTTGTTCTTCATGTTGCCTGGAGTTTTCTGCTGATTCTTCCTCATGAGTGATTTCTTTTATCTATTGCCTTGCCATAATTTTCCTTTCACTTCCTCTTGCTCTTTAAGTTCTCGTGCCTGTGGACTAAGGGTTACAGGACCAGAAGGGTGAGAAGGTTGAAGAGCAAAAAGGGATGAAAGAAAGGAGGACCGAGTGATAAGTGAAAAGAAAAAGAGAAAAATAGGGAAAGGAGAGGGGGTGGGTAAAAGGAATATTGAGAAAAAGAAGAGAGGCACAGAAAGAGGGAGACAGAGCAATATAGGTTTACAGTAGGGTACTTTGATACAACCTTAAAAAAACAACCACCTTCTGGGGGTGCCCAGTTGGGTGGTTCCCTTGAGGTCAGCAGCTTTTTGCTAACCTGATCAGACACAGTACCCCACCTCCACCAAGTAGAGAGGAAAGACAAAAATGCTATAAATCAAACCAAAACAAGCAAACAGAAAACTTTATGGGATAAAATTGGCTGGAAAAACCCAATAATAGCGGTAGAAACACTAACAAAAATGAAGTTCTAATTATTGAAATAGGCAGCATTGGGAAATTATAATTAAACTAGAAAAATTGAGAAAGAAAAAGGATCTGTATGGAAAAGATTGCACTTAAAAAACAAAACAAAAATCAGCAACATCAAAATAAACAACAACAACAACAAAAAAAAAAACAACCGAAACAAACAAAAAAAAAAACACAACCAAAAACAAAGCAGTATGTATATGTTATTGAATGTTGTGTGGGCAACACGTGGTCTTCTGGGGTATGAGATGTTAATCACAGTTCTGATATGACTGGAGGCTGCTAGTTTCTCAAACCCCAGCAGGTAGACACCCTAAATCTCTCTTCAGCCCACTTAAAAGGCACTTTGCGCTTGTTCACTTGCTGAGCAGAAGCTTTCCCAGGGAAGTGCTTGTCGCTGGAATCACTGCTGAAGTGGTTATCCATTTACCCTGTGTTGCAAAATTGGTCTCCCTCTGCCCCCAAGGGTTAGGGCTGCAAGGCAGCTCAGACCCTGCCCTTAGGCTACTTGGTCGCTGGGTTACCAACTCCCACCCAATTCCAGCTCTGTGACCCTGAGGGCGGAGCTTGCCGCGGCAGATCGCTCACAATGGTTGCCTGTGACCCAGAGCCAAACACCATTAGCTCCGTCTGGCTCAGAGGCTCAGACTGGGGCCGTAGACAAAGGCCAAAGTTCTCCACACTCCTGCTCAGGCTCTCCCCAAGGCAGTTCAGCTGAGTGCCAAGTCCAAAGACACCAAAACAGTTCACAGGTAAGGCCTTTCTGGTTTGCAGTCTCGCTGCTACTGAACTTATAGTTGCGGGCGGGTTTAGTTGGATTGAACACACGCGACCACTTACTGGTTTTCCACTGTTTTAGTCCTCCTCTTGGGGTCCAGAAGTCTCTCGCTGACTCCCTGTATCCTCTCAGGTGTGATGATAGGCAGATCCCACCAGCCAGAGATGCCTGGAGTCCTATCTCCCCAGACTCATGGTGCCCAGATGCAAGGAAGCTGTTACTCGGCTGCCATCTTGCTCCGCCTCCGGAATTGTCAGAATTTTATTTTAGTTTTTATCCATTGCAATAGATGTGTATGGTATCTCATTGGGGTTTTAATTTGAATTTCCCTAATGAGTTATGATATTGGACATTATTTTATCTTCCTGCTCTCCAGCTTAAGATTTGGTGCATTGCATCATGCTGAATAATAAATGAAATAAAATAAAATTATAACTTCTTTGAGAGAAGGATGTACGTGGTTAGTTAGACATACTACGAGGGCTTTGGAACCAGTTTCATAACTATTTGTGTATATTAGCCAGGGGCCAGTGGGTGTGAATAAAGCCTTAGGTAAACTCTGTCTACATGGCCCTTGTCTTAAGCTAGATTTTCTTAAAAACCAGTGCTTGAGAAGGGCTTTCATGTAGTCATTAATTTTTTGAATTTATCCCAAAGGATAGAGTCAGAAGTGGGGGAAGATGAAACAAAGATTCCAAAGTTTCATTGAACTGATCACTTCTGAGTCAGATGTACCTCAATTCAGAATCAAGGCTTGGCTTTCCTGAAGCAACTATGATGATATTATTTTTTATTCCCTTTTGTTTTATTTTTTTCCTTCTCCCTCCACCTTCCTTCATCCTTCCTAATTTCCTTTCCATTCTCCCATTGTTATTGTCAGGAGTAATGTACAGTAAAGAGTGAAGGATTGCCTTCTTGTCCAGAAAAGAGAAAAAGAGCCCACTTCTCTTAACATCATGATTCCTAAGTCTAGGAGTACTTTGAGGGAAAAACATGCTTTATTCTTTATTTGTATACATGTACAGTCTATGCGTGGTGCTGGAACATAGTGGTTGCTCAAAGACTATATTTTGAATACGTGAATGTATGAATGAGGATTTAGCTTGTTCCCAGATCACTGGAAGTTTGTCCCTTTAATCTATCTAGATAAAGGTAAAACTATAGCATTAACTATGCCAAATCATGTACTCTTCAAGGTTCCCAAAACATTTTTCTTGAATATTTATCATTCTTGCTATTATATGAAGTGCAGACTTTACAACCAAGTCACCACTCCATGAATGCGGTGCCTTCTCTAAGGCTCTCAAAAACATCTCATTTTATATCAGAATAGAATCTATGGAAATTTCTGTGTTGCATTTGCATCTGAAGCCTGCCTAATAAACCAAAGTTCCTCTTCCTATAATTCAAGCTCCATGACACTGGTTTTACTCACCCAGGTCTGTGAACAATGATCTATCCTCCCAAGTTAGTAATATTAATTCAAATTTATATAGGTAGGCTTTCAGCATATTTCCCATTCAGAGCTGCATTCTTCTTCTATAGCCTGTATATGAACAACAGCTTTAGTTATAAATGTCTCCCAGTGAACCAGCACCCCATATGATGGAAATGAAACTTACTATAGTTCTTACAAAATTCTGACATGAATCTCACCCATCACAATGATGTGCAGCTAAGCAACTCTATTTGGATTTGCAACTGGTGTTTTATCATTCTAAAGTGAGATGGTGAGACTTAAAAGATGTCTGATCTGGTAACTTTTTTTTTTTTTTTTGAGACAGTCACTCTCCATACTGTGCTGTGACATCACAGCTCACAGCAACCTTGGGCTCAAGCAATCCTCTTGCCTCAGCCTCCCAAGTAGCTGGAATTACAGGTGCCCACTACAACGCCCGGCTATTTTTAGAGATGAGGTCTCACTCTGGCTCAGGCTGGTCTTGAACTTGTGAGCTCAGGCAATCCACCTTCCTTAGCCTCCAAGAATGCTAGGATTACAGGCATGAGCCACCACATTTTTAAGATGGTGAGTTGAGTATTATCAAGGAAACATATTCTTGACTATCAGGGAGATGATAGATGATCACTTCTTTAGAAGTGATCATCTTTTACCTTGACTAACAATAATAATTGGTGATCCTGTTTTAAAAAGGAAAAGAGGGCATTAGAAAGTATGTTTTATATTATAAAGTACCTTTCAATTTTGTTATTTTTCTTTGTTGTTTTCATATCCCACTTTTTTGTTCTTTTGGTATTTGACCCTCTTGTCTGTGTCAATTGAACAATTTAAAAGATACAATTTAATTTGTATAACACCATTGCTCATAGATAAAATGAAGAAATGGGGTGCCGATTTGGTAGTCTGTTGAATACTCATTCTCTCTCTTTTTCGCACTCACTCACTCATACACAAACTACACCGAATACCATTCCTGACATTGGCATAACAACTTAGCTTGCAAAGCCCTCCCACAACCCTCGTGCATCTCATTTTGTCCCTGCCACACATGGGTAGATAGCGCTCATAACCATTTCAGCTGAGGAAGTTGGTGCCTAGGGAGATTTGGTAACTCGAACCCACATTGTCCTAGTTTTGGCCTGATGCTCTTCCAGTCTAGTTGTGGGGGATAATACAATCATCTGTCTCAAATGGTTATTGTGTGTATTACATGAAATAATACACATAGAACACTTACCAGATGGTCTGGCATATAGCAAGGGCTGGGTAAATAGTAGCTATAATTGTGAATGCCCTAGAGGAAACATATCATACCAAAACCTTTGTCCCCTTTCACAGTCCTCTGTGATAGATACATCTTCATGAGACTCATTTCTCTAAAGGTCATTCCTCTTAATCAGCCTTAAAATAGTGCCACTTTCTAAAACCACAAGAATCTTGTATTTTTAACACAGATTTGTGTGCCAGTCACCTACCTAAAAAGACAAGTTGGCCATACCTAGTTTTTAATGTAGAAATCTGTATTAAGAGAATGAATACTGCATGGACTTTTATAAAACTCACTGTTTGCTATTATCATATCTCCATTGGAAATTCTGACATTTATGGTTTTTATATTTTTATAAGAAAATAGATCATAATACCTGTCTCCATTAGACTCCTTAGGAAGCAGACTCTGAAATAGAGGTCAGCGTATGGAAAGCTTGTTGAGGAATGTCCTTGGGATCAACATCTGTGGGGGAGAGTGAAGCAGGGCTGGCAGAGAGAATGTTGCACCCAAAACAGGTCCTCAGTTGGGACCTGGATGACTGTCAGAGATGATCTGTGTGGGCCATTAGACACCCTCACCTCCCAGTCATTCCATGCCGACTCTCTTTGACTGAAGGCTTGACCTACAGAGCACCTCAGCTGAGACTCAAGCCGCCAGGAGTCCTAGCAACTGACCTGAGGGTGGGACCACTACAAGACAGCTCCTATTTTGTGTCCCTTCCTGAATATCTCTCATATACTTGTTTATTCTTGATGCTTTCTTGACCTCATTTTCAGAGAGATGGTACAGAATGACTCTTTAGTTGCTTTTGTTTTGTATTTGGCAGTGTGATTTTATCATCATTGATTTTCCCTCTTTACCTTTAAAGATAGTAGGCTTAGGAATCTTTAAAAGCATCAAACTGGACTTGTTTCCAACTAATGGTCATAATTTGGGTTAAGGCCAAGGATCTTGGCCGGAAACAAATGGCACTCTGAAATGGAGATAAGCAAGGAAACTTTAATAAAGAGACTATTCAGAAATGTATGATGAGTGGCAAAACCCTGTGTGGGCAGCAGTGAGAAGCCATTACTCCTTTGGCAAAGACTGATAAAGGTCACAGAAACTGGAGAGATCTGAGCTCTTTGGAAAAGGAGTTCAACCATTAATGATCTGGTGATCCAGCAGGGAGGAACCAGGCTCAGTAGATGTCCTGATCTCATTCCTACCTCCTTCTTATTTCCTGTTGGTGCCATCCAGTCACTGAACGTACCATAGGCAAGCAGGTAGGTCAAGCTGAGGAGGCACTCCACATGGGCCAACCTTTTGGACACACAACAGGTTAGAAAATGGAAGGTACCCTTTTATGGCCTTATGCAATTTCCAGTGTCTTCAAAGTTTGTAACATTCATTTCAGTATTTTGAGGCATTTTATAGAGTCAACTCTAGTTCATGTCATCCTCAATTGCTTCCATTCCTTCTCTCTACAAATCTTGTTTCACCTGGTAATCAGAAAATTATTTTTAAAGTGCAGTTTGTCCCCTCATACTTACTTCCTGAAAAATTCCTCAGTGCTCTTAAGGACAAAGTCCAATCATTTTTTTTTTTTTTTTATTGTTGGGGATTCATTGAGGGTACAATAAGCCAGGTTACACTGATTGCAATTGTTAGGTAAAGTCCCTCTTGCAAACATGTCTTGCCCCCATAAAGTGTGACACACACCAAGGCCCCACCCACCTCCCTCCTTCCCTCTTTCTGCTTCCCCCCCCATAACCTTAATTGTCATTAATTGTCCTCATATCAAAATTGAGTACATAGGATTCATGCTTCTCCATTCTTGTGATGCTTTACTAAGAATAATGTCTTCCACGTCCATCCAGGTTAATACGAAGGATGTAAAGTGTCCATTTTTTTAATGGCTGAATAGTATTCCATGGTGTACATATACCACAGCTTGTTAATCCATTCGTGGGTTGGTGGGCATTTAGGCTATTTCCACATTTTGGCAATTGTAAATTGAGCTGCAATAAACAGTCTAGTACAAGTGTCCTTATGATAAAATGATTTTTTTCCTTCTGGGTAGATGCCCAGTAATGGGATTGTAGGATCCAATGGGAGGTCTAGCTTGAGTGCTTTGAGGTTTCTCCATACTTCCTTCCAGAAAGGTTGTACTAGTTTGCAGTCCCACCAGCAGTGTAAAAGTGTTCCCTTCTCTCCACATCCACGCCAGCATCTGCAGTTTTGAGATTTTGTGATGTGGGCCATTCTCACTGGGGTTAGATGATATCTCAGGGTTGTTTTGATTTGCATTTCTCTAATATATAGAGATGATGAACATTTTTTCATGTGTTTGTCAGACATTCATTCTATTCATGTCTCTTGCCCATTGATATATGGGATTGTTGGCTTTTTTCATGTGGATTAATTTGAGTTCTCTATGACTACCAGGACTCCTGGTCTGATCCTGCATATACCCACCTCTTTGTTCTTGCCTGGACATGCTGAATTTCTTGGGTCCTTGAACAATCAATCAATCATCTCTTTGTGTCTCATTCTATTCTTCCCTTATCTGAGAATAACTGAGCCTCTTCTGGTCTTCACTCTCCTGGTCTTGCATATCCCAGCTCAGAGATCTGCTTCTGCAGGAAAACATTCTCTAACCCTTCCTCCTCCACCTCCACAATAGTTCAGGACGCCATGTCATATGGTATGTTAGCACCCTTTACTTCTTCATAGTATTCTTCTAAATTAGCAGTTTCATAGAATTGTTGACTCTCCATTTCCCCTTAACCTATGAGTTGAAGAAGGGCAGAATCTAGCATGATGTCTTCTGGCACCTGGTAGGTACTCAGGAAATGTTTATTGAGTAAATGGATAAGTGAGTGAATTGGGCTGAGTGGGAAACAGGACACACTAGATTGCTCCCACCTGCTTAAAGGGGCAGCTGTAGAGAGTCCCTGAAGATTACAGGCTCAGGGATATAAAATGGCAACTTTTTGAAAAATCGAAACCAAGAGCATTCTTGATCTTGTGCAAAATATTCTGATTTTCAAATGTTGGCCACTAATTTTAAAATAGTATGCAGCCCAAATACTTCATGGGCTAAATTCAACCCAGGGACTACCTATTTTTAACTCCTGATGTCAGTTATCTTTTAGAGAAGGTAAATTTCACAACTTGAGGTACTCTGTTTAGCATGTACACCCAATGCAGTTTTTACTTGTTCCATTATTAATGTCAGGGTTTAACTCAAATTTATTTGTAATGAATTAATAGTCCACCTCAGCTCCCTCATAACCACAATAAATCAAAATATTTTAAAGGAACATTTCAGCAGAGGACAAGATCTATAGAGTAGTCAAACACCCCTGCTAAAAATATGAATTTGTAAACACTGGCCTTCTTAATGATTATTAATAGAAAATGAATTAATTAAAATGACTGGAGTTGTTTTCCTAATGGCAAGTTATTTTTTCATAGATATGAAACTTTGCTGGAAGACAAGTTGCACCACAAGAAAACACTTTTCTGATTTCTGTAGAATTCATCAGTCATTTCAGCCTCTGTTCCTAGGAGGACTCCTTAGAGTGCAGTTACTGAAAAGCTATGTAGAACAAGTGCTGAATACATGAAACAGGAGGGAAACCAGGGGATGATTACACTGTGGAGCAAAGAGGGCTACCCCGGAGACTAAACGAACACTGTACAGCACACTGTCTTTCAGAACATTGCATAGACTTTTGAACACCCTCATGAGGAGGAACTGGAACATTGAGCAAAGAGCTCAACCCAGTAAGTATTATTAGGAATTAGAATTTCCTCACCAGTCTAAACCACAGTTTTCTGAAGAGGGGTTTAGATCTGAAGCTCGTTTGGCTTCCTATTTTCACAGGCTGTATTTTATGTTCTCCCATTCTGCCACAGCTTAGAATGAGAAAACATATAAAAAAACTACTGATGTTAAGTGCTGTGGACATTGAATGTCTTTCACTCAGGGCTGTTGCCTGTTGTCTTGAGAGCTTCTCCCCTCCCCTTGGAAGTTGGCTTGTCACAGGTGATATTTTTTAAGTGAATAAGCATATAACACAGGCATATTTTTTCCAACCAGCCTTCCTAGTAGGTAGGCTCTAAACTTAGTCTGCATAGTAATTAGATTATCACCAATTTGACACCATCCCTATTGTCTTTGTCATATTAAGGAATCATTTATAACCCCTTTTTCCATTCTTCCAAATAGGAACTTTCACCCTTAAGCTAAAGATGGACTCTGTCTTTTCAAACTTGGGAGCAAATTTTGAGTAGAAGATACATATTTTCCCTTCAAATGAATGAAAGATGTCATTACCAGGAAGACTTTTGCAAAAAAATTTGATTTTATAATGTCCTGGCCAAACTTCCCTATGTAACAGTCCATGTATTTCTTTTAATGTAATAGTCTACAATTAGGCCCAGTGATTTCCAGATATTTTCATGTCAAGACACCCAAAAAGTATATATACAGGATATCAGAGGTTGCTTATGGTCTAGGGGTTCCAAAAAGGCAGCCCCAGAGTACGTAGGGATTAATCCATTTGGGGTATACTGGTTGGGAAGTCCTGATTAGGATCACCTACCTATATTAACATTGGGTTTATGGATCAATTTTATGTAGCAAAGGACAATTATGGCAGTATTTTAAATATTTTAATTATTTCCAACATGTATTATTTCCATTCATCACCAAACAACCTGCTATAGTAAAAGACTATTTTTGTTATTATTCCTGAGACTGATAGCATCTATGGTAGTAGAAATCCTTAGAGTCAATATTTTTCATGTTGAGCATAGCATTCTCAGGAACCCCTCAAGATGGAAAGTACAATGCCAAACCATTTGGTGTTTGTCACTTAACATAGATTCCCATTTGGTAAGTGGATATGTTTTCTCTTTTTAGATAAGTAGTTCTATGACATTTGGGATAAGATAAATAACAGGTACTATTTGAGTCAGTACTTTTGAGTTGAATTTAATAATCCATAAAGTACTCACTGAAGATGGAGGAAGAAGATGAAAAGAAAAAAAAGAACTCCTAGCGTCAAAACTCTCTCATTGACTCTCTTATTTGTGTTTTAATGTTAGGGAAATCTCCAGAATGGTTTGTTTGACATTTTCCCTGAATCTTCTGCCACCACTTGAAACACAGAAACTCGTGATAATTCATAATACCTTCAGAAGTTTCCATGCCATGTCTCTCTAAAAATATATATGTATTTTCAATACGAAACATATAGTAGCATACTTTATCCACCAATAAAGAGGTGAATTAAATAATACAAATAAATAAATAAAAAATAATGGTGAAGCACAATCTGTCTTTCCTTGCTTAGAACAATTACTAGAATGAAAAATTCTAGTACTAGAGATGAAATAATTTAACCTGAGTTAATTACTGGCAGAGATAATTTGTTATGTCACCATATCTCTTATGTACTAAAAGGTGTTAATAGTTTTTATATCTTCCTCAATAAAGTAGTAAATTGTCTTTTAATACAGCAGGTTGTTTGGTAAATGAATGGTAGGTGATCCTAATCAGGACTTCCCAATCAGTATACCCCAAATGGATTAATCCCTACCTACTCTGGGGCTGCCTTTTTGGAAGGGAGATGGTCCCCAACTTACCATGGTTCAACGTAACAATTTTTTGACTTTATGCTAGTGCAAAGCAATAGGCATTCAGGAGAAAGCAGCAAAATACTCTGTTGCACAGCTCCTAGTGAGCCATACGAATGCAAGGGTCAGACAGTACCCTGCAGAGGGGTGCTCCCAGTTTGTCTACCTGTTGGCAAAAGTGAGTGCTCTCAACACATTTAAGATAGGCTAGGCTAGGTCAGGTACAGTGGCTCACACCTGTAATACTAGCTCTCTGGCAGGCCAAAGCAGTTAGATTGCCTAAGCTCAGAAGTTTGAGACCAGCCTGAGCAAGAGTGAGACCCCCATCTCTAAAAGTAGCCAGGCACTGTGGTGGTCGCCTGTGGTCCAAGCTACTTGGGAGGCTGAGGCTGGATGCTGTTGAGTACTATTATGCATTGCTTATCAACAGGGACACTTTCTGAGCAATGCATCATGTGTTGATTTTATTACTGTCATGCATGTAATAGAGTGTTCTGACACAAACCTAGATGGTATAGCCTACTATGCACCTAGGCTTTATGGTGTGGCCTGTTACTGTGAGGCTACAAACCTGCACAGTGTGTTACTAAACTGAATACTGTAGGCAACAGTGGTTAGTATTTGTGCACCTAAACATATCTAAACACAGAAAAGGTACAGTAAAAGTACAGTATGAAATTTTTGAGACCACCATTGCACATGAAGTCAATCATTGACCAAAACATCTTTATGAAGTACATGACTGTAGTTAAGTGCATTTTCTCAATAGATTGTACAAAACCCATAAAAATGGTTGCTTTTTTTCTCCCTCTCCATTGTCAAAGCGGTGACAGATGAGATTGCATGGCACCACCTACTCTGTTTCTAGAGGCTTCATTTGCTTTCACATTAGTGCTCTGGGCTATTGTTTCTTCCCATCACCCTCCCAACTTCCCACTCTGGAGCACATTATCTCATGAAGTATGTTGGCTTTGGCATATCCTCTAAGAAGACAGAGGTTCTATAGTCTATTGCCTTTCTTTGTAATCACCAATCCATCTTCTTTTCCCATTTTCTATTTGCTCTATGTCCACCTTTATAGGATTCCATGGCAGGGTGTTGGCATTAATATCAGTCATGGGTCACCAGATTTCAGATGCTTCCTCTCTCTCAAGTCTTGTAGTAACTATGGGTGAAATACCATTTGAATGCTAAAGATGCAGTCATGCTGCTTCTAAAGGTGATTCCATACTTTTTTGAGCCCAAAAGAAGTTAAAAATAAAAATGGATATTCTAACTGTGCACTATTTCAGGAGAATAAAATATTACAGTGCTAATGCTGGAGAATTCATACACTCAATTACTCAGCTGAAATTTGTGAGAAGATAGGAATACAAAAGCAGTCATGTACTACTTTCTTCACCTACTTTTTCAAAACTGCTCCCCAAACAGATTTCTCTGTGTGACCGTCTCCTGCTAGATGGTCTAAGTGTGCTCTTCCTCTTCCTTGAAATATCACTTTTGTAAATAGTTGTCTGTACCTTTTTGTAAATAATGTCTGTAAAATAAACCCTCTTCTAATTATTCCATTTCCTGTTGGAGCCTATTGATAAACCATCTCACCAAACATAGACTCGTGGTGCTTCTTATTAGCTGTTGTATGTGGCTTATGTTTAATATCATTGAATATGGTCATGTTAGCCATTTAGGTTTTATGGAAGATTAGCATAGTTTTGTTGCTCTGAGAATCACTAAATAACAGATCAGAAAATAAAATGCTTTTCCAGGGGTGGTGGCTCATGCCTGTAATTCTAGTACTCTGGGAGACCGAGGCAGGTGGATTGCTTGAGCTCAGGAGTTCAAAACCAGCCTGAGGAAAAGCTAGACCCTATTGATACCAGAATTTTGTCTTCAGTAGGTTCTTGGTCTCAGTGATTTGAAAAATGTATCCACAGACCACAGATCAGTGGTAAGACAAGGATTTATTTTACAGAAAAGACTATAAAAACACCAAAGCTCCTGGAAGACAGAAACAACCCAAATCAGGGGAAAAAAGCTCTCTACCTGGGCTCTTTGTGCAGGGGTATATATAGTCGCACAGGTCCTTTGTAGTTACATTAGGCCAGGACTTGGTAACAAGCGAATGAATACAGTCCTTTCCACTGGGGCAAGATGAATGAGGGCATTAATGAGTGGATACAGTGCCTTCCCCTGGGGCAAGTGAATGAATGGATTAATGAAAGGATACAGTCCCTTTCATTCCCAGGCCTAGGAAACTGACGTGAAATTGACCAGGCCTAGGAAAGAAGGTTCCCTGTTCAGCCACAAGTGCAAGGGGAGGAAGACACTAAGGCACTGGTGTCTCCCCAGCAGTTGTCTGGCCCCTCTGACTATTGGAGTCTTCTGGTGCCCTCCCCCCCAACCCGCGGCTACCTCTGTGGACTGTGGCGGCACCCACACCACAAGGGCAGAGGCAGCAGGTGTCTGCTGAGCTAGCTGGGGCTCCACCTGTCCTGCATCACCATCTCTACTAAAAATAGAAAACAAACAAACAAACAAAAAAATCTAGCTAGAAGTTGTGATGGGAGCCTGTAGTCCCAGCTACTCAGTAGGCTAAAGCAAAAGGATTGCTGAACCCAGGCATTTGCAGTTGCTGAGGTAGGATGCCACAGAACTTTACCCAGGCCGGCAGAGTGAGACTGTCTCAAAACAAACAAAAGAACAAAAACAAAAAAACAAAACTCAAGGTTAAATAGAGATGAAGCAAAAACTTAAAGAAGTTTGTGAACAAGAAACAAGAGTTTTAGAAAGTTTGTATTGGCTTCCAATTTTGGCAGAAATTTCTTTCTTTTTTTTATTTATCTTCAATACCTATCACCTTTTCTTTTCTTTCTTTCTTTTTTTTAATATATCATAGCTGTGTACATCGATATAATCATGGGGTATCATTCACTAGCTTCACAGACCATTTACCAAGTTTCACATATACCCTTGTAAGATGCACCGCTGGTGTAATCCCACCAATCCCCTTCCCTCTACCCACCTCCCCCCTCCCTCCCCTCCCTTTCCCCCTTCCCTTTCCCCCTTCCCCCTATTCTTAGGTTGTAACTGGGTTATAGCTTTCATGTGAAAACCCTAAATTAGTTTCATAGTAGGGCTGAGTACATTGAGTACTTTTTCTTCCATTCTTGAGATACTTTACTAAGAAGAATATGTTCCAGCTCCATCCATGTAAACATGAAAGAGGTAAAGTCTCCATCTTTCTTTAAGGCTGCATAATATTCCATGGTGTACATATACCACAATTTATTAATCCATTCGTGGATCAATGGGCACTTGGGCTTCTTCCATGACTTAGCAATTATGAATTGGGCTGCAATAAACATTCTGGTACAAATATCTTTGTTATGATGTGATCTTTGGTCTTCTGGGTATGTGCCCAGTACAGGGATTACGGGATTGAATGGCAGATCTATTTTTAGATCTCTAAGTGTTCTCCATATCTCTTTCCAAAAGGAATGTATTAATTTGCATTCCCACCAGCAGTGCATATGTGTTCCCTTTTCTCCACATCCGCACCAACATCTCTAACAGACATGAGCAACTTGATTTCCTCCAGCTCCATAATAGTCGGAGATTTCAACACTCCTTTGGCAGTGTTGGATCGATCCTCCAACAAGAAGCTGAGCAAAGAAATCTTAGATTTAAACCTAACCATCCAACATTTGGATTTAGCAGACATCTACAGAACATTTCATCCTAACAAAACTGAATACACATACTTCTCATCAGCCCATGGAACTTACTCCAAAATCGATCACATCTTAGGTCACAAGTCTAACTTCGGTAAATTTAAAGGAATAGAAATTATTCCATGCATCTTCTCAGACTACCATGGAATAAAACTTGAGCTGAGTAACAACAGGAATCTGCATACTCATACAAAAACATGGAAGTTAAATAACCTTATGCTGAATGATAGCTGGGTCAGAGATGAGATTAAGAAAGAAATTTCAAGGCAAAGGTTTGATTCGAATCTCCAGAAAGATTAACATTTCTTGTTACCTTATACTTGGTGAAATGAGTTGGGCCAGTGGCAGAAAAGAAACTTAGAGAAAGGGAATGGACACTCAAGTGAGATCATAACAGGAATTATAAATCATTCTCAAATCCGGCCAATGTGGATTTTAACAGCAGGTTTTTTAAAATTTGTATTTGATGGACAAGAACTTTTGTTTTTACAAAGATAAAATAAACGTACTTTCCCCTATTCTTCCCAGTAAGTACAACTATTAATAAAACCCTGGGCATTATATGTTATTAAACAAACATAAGAATTCTTTAAAAGCTGGAAAAAAGAAGAAAAGCTAGGTAGGGGCTTTGAACCAGGAATGATATAGGGGTGAGTTCCCTGAGTTTTCTTTTTGCCATATATATATCCCATATCTGTAGACAAAGAAACCAGCAACCCAGAAATACCAGTGGGTGATATAAAACATGCCCAAACAAAAAGTCTTCTCTCTCTTGCCAAAGGGGAAGTCATGCAAGATTTAAAAAGAAAATCCACAACATTGCTTTTGTTTGTTTATTTTAAATACTAAAGGGGTACAAATGTTTTGCTTTGTAGATGCACTGTATAATGCTGAAGTCAGGGCTTTCAGTGTGCCTGTCACCAAAATAGTGTTCATTGTACCCAATAAGTAAGTTTTTAACCCCCATTCCCCTTCCATCCTCCCCACTTCTTACTTTCCAATGGCATTTGTATCTTTTTGTTTCTGTGTGTACTCATCCTTTAGCTCTACTAATATGGCATTTACTATCCACTCTTGAGATACTTCACTTAGGATAATAGACTCCAGTTCTATCTAATTTGCTGCAAAAGACATTATTTCATTCCCTTTATGTCTGAGTAGTATTCTGTGATGTTGTCTCACTCTTTCCATACACACACACACACACACACACACACACACACACACACACACACACACACATATACACATGTATGTATATCAATTCTCTATATAAAACATATATTCTACACATAGAAAACATATTCTATATATGTGTATGTATATATACACACATACATATACGTACATATTACATTTTCTTTATCCACTCATGAATTGATGGCCATGTATGATGATTTCACATCTTTGCAATTGTGAATTGTGCTATAATAAACATTCAAGTGCTAGTGTCTTTCTGATAAAATAATTTCTTTGCCTTTGGTTTGATATCTGGTACTGGAAGTGTGGGATCGACTGTAGATCCACTTTTAGTTCTTTGAGAAATCTCCATACTTTTTTCTATAGAGATTGTAGTAGTTTACAGTTCCACCAACAGTGTGTAAGTGTTCCTTTTTTCTCTGCATCCCTAGTGGTTTTAATTTGTGTTTCTGTCATGATTAGTGATATTGAACATTTTTCTCTATGTGTGTTGGCCATTTGTCCATTTTCCTTTGAAACAATTCTGTTCATGTAGTTTGCACACTTTTACTCTATTATTAACTCTCTTGTGCAGAGCTTTTTAGTTTAAGTAAGTCTCATTTATTTATTTTTGTTGTTGTTGTATTTGCCCTCCGTGTCTTAGTCATAAATTCTTTTCCTAGGCCTATGTTTAGAAGAGTTTTTCCTACATTTTCTTCCAGAAATTTTTCTTTTAAGTTTGTTTTGTTTTGTTTTGTGACAGAGCCTCACTCTGTCAGCCTGGGTAGATGCTGTGGCATCAGCCTACCTCATAGAAACCTCAAAATCCTGGGTTCAAGTAATCCTCTTGCTGCAGCCTCCCAAGTAGCTGGGACTATAGGTGCCTGGCACAACGCCTGGCTAGTTTTTCTACTTTTAGTAGAGACAAGGTCTCACTCTTGCTCAGGCTGGTCCTGAACTCCTGAGCTCATGGTATCTACCCACCTCTGCCTCCTAAAGTGCTGGGATTATAGGTGTGAGCCACCACAGCCAGGCTCTTCCAAAAGTTTTATGGTTTCATCCTTGCATTTAGGTCTTAAACCTATCTTGAATTAATTTTTGTATATGGTGAGAGGCAGGGGTCCTGCTTCATTCTTCTGCATGCAGCTATACAATATTCCCAGCAACATTTATTGAATAGGGTATGCTTTCCTCAGTGCATGTTCTTGTCTGCTTTGTCCAAGATCAACTGGTGATAACTATTTTGTTTTATTTCTGAGTTTCCTATTATGTTCTGTTGGTCTGTGCCTCTACTTTTATCCAGTACCATGGTGTTCTCATTACTATAGCCTAGTAGTATAACTTGAACTCAAGTAATGTGATGCCTCCAGATTTTTTCTTTTTATTTAAGACTGATGTGGCTATTTGGGCTCTTTTTTGGTATCAAATGAAGCTTAGGTTTTTTTTTTCCAGGTCTGTGAAATAAGATGTTGGTATTTTGATGGGAATTGCATTAAATCTGTAGAGCACTGTGGGCATATGACATTTTAAGGATATCAATTCTACCAATCCATGGGCCTGGGATGTTTTCCCATTTTTAATATCATCTACAAATGTTTTCACCAGTGTTTTATTGTTCTCCTTTTAAAAATTATTCACCTCCTTGGTTAAGTATATTCCTAGGTATTTTATTTGCTTTGTAGCTATTGTAGTGGTATTGAGTCCTTAATTTGATGCTCATCTTGACTGTTATCAGGATATAGATTTGTGTACATTGATTTTGTGATTTGAGATTTTGATGAATTTACCTATCAATTCTAGAAGACTTTTGGTGGAGTCTTTAGGGTTTTCTAGATTCGAGAACATATCATTGGCAGACAGGGATAATTTGTTTTCCTTTTTCCCAACTGAATCCCCTTAATTTGTTTCTCTTGACTGACTCCTCTAGCTAGGACTTCCAGTACTGTGCTGAATAGAAGTGGTGATAGTGGGCACCCTTGTCTTATTCTAGTTCTTAGAGGGAAAATATTCAACTTTTCACTATTCAGTATGATGTTGGCTATGTTTGTCATGGATAGCTTTTATAATTTTGCATTTTATTCCCTTTATGTCTTGTCTGTTGAGGGTTTTTAATCATAAAAGGGTTGTCAGTTTTACTGAAAGCTTTTGCTGCATCTCTTGAGATGATCATTGCAGTTTTTGCTTCTGTTTATGTGGTGAATCACGTTTATTGATTTGCATATGTTGAAACATCCTTGCATCCGTGGGAATGAAACCCACTTGATAGTACTTAATTATCTTTTTGATATGCCATTAAATTCAGAATGCTGGTATTTTGTTGATGATTTTGGCTCTATGTTCATAAGTGATATTGGTCTGTATGGTTGTTGTTTTGTCCCTTCCTGGCTTTGGTATCAAGGTGATATTGGCTTCATAGAATGAATTGGGGAGAATTCCCTCCTTCTCAATGTTATGGAGTAATTTCTGTAGGATGAGTACAGTTCTTTTTTGCAGGTCTAGTAGAATTCAGCTGTGAATCCATCTGGTCTGAGACCATTTTTTTTGGATGGGGGTGTTCTTATCATTGGCTCAATCTCATTGCTTGTTATTGGTCTATTCATGATTTCTATTTTTTTCTGGTTCAAGTTTAGGACATTGTGTGTTTACAAGAATTTATTCATTTCCTGTAGGTTTTCTAGTTTGTGTGCACAGAGGTTTTTATAGCATTCATGGATATTATGTATTTCTGTGGGATCAGTTCTAATGTTTCCTTTTTCATTTCTAGTTGAGGTTATTTGAGTGCTTCCATTTCTCTTTTTTGTTAATCTTACTAGTGATCTACTGATTTTGTTTATCTTTTCAAATAACCAACTTTTTGTTTGGCCATGGCAGATGAGTGAGGCTGGCACCTGGACAGGTCATGAGATTGCAGCTAGTGGCAGGAAGGCTTGTTGGGCTACAGTACCTAGGCAGCCTGTAGCTGGCAGGGCTGGGGAGATGAGTAGCACCCTGCCAGCAAGTCATGGTGGCTGGGGCTATCTTTCCATCCAAGCTGATTATGGCAGTTTTTGCAGTGCTACTCAAGGGACAGTAACAGTGCTATGAAGGTGCTCACATATCAGCAGCATATGCCGAGGGCCTGTGGGTACCTTCTTTGCTTGTATCCCTTGGAGCAGGCCAGTGGGGATGGTGCGTGGCACCCAGTTACAGTGCACCTGAGAGTATCTGCCCTGACAAGGTCATGGCGGAGCAGCTACAGTAGAGCTGACTCCTCTGTAGACCAACAGCTCTGGGGCTGAGAGCACAGAATGGTGTCTACTGTAGTAACCCAGGATAAGAAATCAGCAAACCCCTGCCGTGCCTGCTCAGTGGTATAGTGCTGCTACACAGTCTCCAAGCAGCTCCCTCATCAGTTGAAGGCCTTCTGCAAGGGAGGACCTCCCCTTGCAGCTTGGGTTACAGGGTCTGTTGGAGGAACATGGAGCTCCAGGAATCTTTCCCCTGATCCTTCCCCATGTGTGGGTGCTTTCCCCAGGTATCTTCCAATGTTGCTAAGCAGATCACCCCATCTCTCCCTCTTTCACTTTGGGTGTCTCCAGTCACTTCTCTGATGATTCAAAATGCTGTGTCTGAGATCTGTAGTTGAACTAGTGGCAAGTTTCCATCCTTTCTTTGGGAAAAGCAAGTCTAGTCTGCCATCTTGGTCCCCCTCTTCCAACTACTTTTAGTAAATAATTGCTCTACTTAAGCCATCTACCACAAATAAAAGGTATCCCTATCCTCACCTATTTCCCTTATTTTCTCCACTGAATTGCTGAGGAGCCCCTTGCCACCTGGTTTCAACAGAAAAATAGTTAGGAACCCAAATTTCTACTCCTACCTTGGTTGTAATTAGGTGACATCCTCTTTCCCTGCTAGAGTTGTATCTAGCTGTATCTAGGAAGCCTGGCAAAAAAGAAGAGAATACATGAGATCTTGATTTCAGAATGTAATATCCAAAGTGTCAAGGTTTTAATAAAAATAATTACTCATCATACCAAGAACCCGAAAGGTCCCAACTTCAATGGGAAAAGACAATAGACACTGATGTTGAGTGGATAAAGATGTGAAAATTACCTGACAAAGATTTTAAAGCAGCCATCACAAAAATGCTTCATTGAGAATGCACTTAAAACATGAAAAATGGGAAGTCTCAGCAAAGAAACAAAAGATACAAATGGCAACTTTAGAATGGAAATAAAATACTAAATGAGGAATTCTTGGAAGATGGCCGACTGGTAGCAACCCTCAGCAGAGGCTCCTGAGCAGAGGAAGAAAAACTGGATGGAATCAGATTCTATGAAGACAAAGATGGGGAGCTGAGCCAAGAAAGAAGTTCGGCAAGCTGTAACTCCAAGGAAAAGCATTCAAGAAACCAAATTACAGGTACAAAGACTATCGACTAGAGGACAGGAGACCCTTCCCCCAAGCAGGGGGCCTGCCGCAGGATATCTGCAAACAAGCAGAGAACAAAAGACCTCTCATTTTACCTTGCTTGAGAGAGCTGCTAAACTCCAGGGAGATCCTACTTATGAACCTAGACACCACCCCACCAGGCATAAAGTTGAACAGATATTTTCCCCAACAAGTCCAAACTCCCAGTCCACCTTTTCCCCCTCCATGGTGGTCTGAAGTTCTGTCCCCCATAGAGCAAAGAGCGTTTGGTCTTGTCCTGAGAGAACTGGGCATTATGTGGACTGCCAACCATCAGGATGGAATCTGTGACTAAAGTGGAAAAAAGAGGATGTGGGAAGAAAGGGACACTTGGCGGTAGGAGGAGCAGTCCCCTGGTTATGACTATGCCCGGCCAGTGGTATTATTGACCCTCAGTTTGGGATATGTCTGGCGGGATGTGGTACAGAACCCCTAGCTCTGATAGCACCCACAACGGGAGAGTGGTTGTCCCGTGTGGACTGAGTTCGGCAGACAGAGCTGGTCCCCATCTGCTGCTGGGCCTGCAAGCAGAGGCTTGATAGGCATGTATTGTGACCTGAGAGCAAGGGTGTGATCCCCTGATTCCAACAGAATCCTCGAGCAGTGGCTTACTGGGTGTGAACCAAGATCTGAGGGCTAGGACGTGGTTCTCTGGCAGGGCTGGTAAGACCAGCAGGTGGGGGTGTGTTCCCGTGATTCCAACTGGTCTGGCAAGCAGAGGCTAGTTGTATGTGGCCTGAGACTGGTGGGTTGGGGCGTGGCTCCTTGCTCCAGCTGGGCCTGTGAGCAGAGAAGCGAACAACAGTGTGGACTGAGTCTGATGGGTGGGAGTGTGGATTCCTGGCTCCAATTGTGCTTTTGGAGACCGTTGAATCCTTCTCTGTTGGGCAGGGTTTTCACTGCCTGAGACAATTTGGTTGGAACCTATGTCTGGGGATGTCTACTTGGGGACATTCTGAGATTGACCTTCGAGTTCTGTAGCGGAAAAGAACTGAAAGGTGGGGGCTGGGTGCTGCAGCTGTTTTTATCTCTTCATAGTCGAGATTTAAACCTAATACTGTGGTTTCTTAGGATAGGTTAGAGGTTGGCTGATATCAAACAGAGCTAGCTTGCACTGTCTCACCAAGTAGGTCCTTAGAGTCTCTGGTTAAAACTCTGAAATAGGCTTTTGTAAGATTGTAGGAGACAAGCCACAATTACAAAGCCTAGCACTTTGGTAAGGTGCTATCTCTACTACTTGGGAACCCCAATTCAATCTGACCCTACCAGTTCTAATAACCAAACAGTGGAAAATAAACATGTTGTGGACCCAACAGAAGAACTCTGGCAACATGAATAACCAGAGTAGATCAACCTCCCCCTCCAAGAAATGACAAAAGAGATACAACTGAAGATGCCATGCATAAACAAATGGCACAATGTCAGAAATCGAATTCAGAATATGGATTGCAAATAAGATAAATAGAATGGAAGAAAAGATAGAAATTGAATTCCAAAGAGTAGTTCTAAAGTTGTCTCAAGAAATTAATGAATTCAAAGCCCAAGTCACCAAAGATATGGACATAATAAGAAAAGAGATAGCAGAACTCAAGGAAATGAAAAAGTCAGTTGAGGAGCTCCAAAACACAGTAGAATCCCTCAGTAATAGAGTTGACCAGGCAGAAGAAAGGATCTCTGAAACTGAAGACAAAGCTTTTGAACATTCCCAAATACTCAAATAGGCAGACGAATGGAGAGTAAAAACTGATCATTCCCTGAGATAGTTGTGGGATCACTCCTAAAGATCAAACATTCATCTTATAGGAATTCCCGAAGAAGAGGATGGTCCTAAAGGTACAGATGCTCTACTCCAAGAGATTTTGGAGGAGAATTTCCCAAGCACTGCAAGAGACACAGAACTTTAGATAGCAGTTTCAGAACCCCAGCAAGACTCAATTCAAATAAAGCATCTCCTAGACACATGTGGTTAACTTTGCCAAAGTTAAGATGAAGGAGAAAATTTTGCAAGCAGCCAGATGTAAGAAAAGCATCACCCCTACAAAGGGAGAAATATCAGAATGATTGCAGATCTCTCAGCCAAAACTGAGAGTCAGTTTCAAGCCAGAAGAAGATGGTCATCGACCTTCAGTCTCCAAAAACAAAACAACTTTCAGCCCAGGATCCTCTATCCAGCTAAACTGAGTTTCATTGGTGATGGAGAAATCAAATACTTTAATGACATAGACATGTTGAAGAAATTTGCCATAACTAAGCCAGCTCTCCAGGATATTCTCAGACCCATCCACCACAATGATCAGCACAATGGCCTACCTCCAAAGTAAACTCACCTAGAAATTTTTCAACAAAACCCAAGTTCCATAGTGGTGAAAAGATTTAAAATGTCCACTGGACATCCGAAAATTATGACACAAAATACAACCAGGCTTATCAATTCTGTCAATTAATGTGAATGGTTTAAATTGTCCTCTAAAGAGGCACAGGCTGGCTGACTGGATACATAAACTCAGACTGGATATCTGCTGTATACAAGAATCTCACCTTACCTTAAAGGATAAAAATAGACTTAGGGTGATGAGATGTACTTGTATATTACAGGCAAATGGAAACCAGAAAAAAGCAGAGGTTGCAATTTTAGTAGCAGATACAATTGGCTTTAAACCAACAAAGATAAAGAAAGATAAGGAAGGTCACTATATATTTGTCAAGGGAAACAGCCAACATGAAGAGATTTCAATAATAAACATTTATGCACTCTACTAGAAGCTCCTCAATTCATAAAGCAGACCCTAATGGATATGAATAACTTGATATCTTCCTGCACTATGATAGTTGGAGGTTTTAACACCCCTTTGACAGTTTTGGATAGATCCTCCAAGAAGAAACTAAACAAAGAATTATTAGACTTAAACTTGACCATAGAACAAATGGACTTTACAGACCTCTACAGAACATTTCACCCTAATAAAACTGAATATACATTCTTCTCATCAGCCCATGGGTCATCCTCAAAAATAGATCAGATCCTAGGACACAAGTCTAACCTCAGCAAATTTAAAAGTGTAGAAATTATTCCTTGTATCCATGGAATAAAAGTTGAACTCAACAGCAATGGGAATCTTCATATTTAAACAAAGTCATGGAAGTGAAATAATCTTAGGCTGAATGATAGCTGGGGTAAAGACAAGATTAAGAAGGAAATCACAAAATGTTTGGAACAAAATGACAATGAAGACACAAATTATCAAAACCTGTGGGATACTGCAAAAGGCAGTCCTAAGAGAGGAAGCCAACAACTTGGATTGGATCATCTCAAGCAACTGGAAAATAAAGAACAGTGCAACCCCAAACCCAGCAGAAGAAAAGAAATAACCAAAATTAGGGCAGAATTAAATGAAATTGAAAACAAAAGAATCATTCAGAAGATCAATGAAACAAAAAGTTGGTTTTTTGAAAAGACTAACAAAATTGATAAACCTTTGGCCAACCTAACCAGAAACAGAAAAGTAAAATCTCTAATGTTATCTGTCAGAAACAATAAAGGAGAAATAACAACAGACACTTCAGAAATTCAAAAAATCCTCAATGATTACTACAAAAATCTCTATTCTCAGAAATATGAAAATCTGAAGGAAATGGACCAATACCTGGAAGTACACCACCTTCCTAGACTCAACCAGAAAGAATCAGAAACCTTGAATAGACTTATATCAACCACAGAAATAGCATCAACAATATGAAATCTCCCTAAAAAGAAAAGTCCAGGACCAGATGGCTTCACATCTGAATTCTATCAAACCTTTCAAGAGGAACCAGTACCTATATTATATAACATTTTCTAAAGCATAGAAAAAGAAGGAATACTTCCCAACACATTCTATGAAGGGGTCATCCTGATCTCCAAACCAGGAAATGATCCAAGAATGAAAGAAAATTATAGACCTATATCATTAATGAATATCGATGCAAAAATATTCAATAAGATCTTAGCAAATAGAATTCAACAACACATCAAAAAAATTATACACCATGATCAAGTTGGTTTTATTCCAGTGTTACAGGGTTGGTTCAACATATGCAAATCTATAAATAAAAAACAAAGACCATATGATTCTCTCAATTGATGCAGAAAAAGCCTTTGATAATATCCAGCATCCTTTCACGATCAGAATTCTTAAGAAAATAGGCATAGAAGGAACATTTCTTAAACTAATAGAGGCCATCCACAGCAAACCCACAACCAATATCACATTGAATGGCGTAAAATTGAAAACATTTCCACTCAGATCAGAAATGAGGCAAGGATGCCCACTGTCTCCACTGCTATTCACCATAGTAATGGACATCTTAGCCATAGCAATCATGCAAGAGAAACCTATAGCAAATGAAAGTATCCTTCAAAAATGTGAATAAGAAATCAAGATATTCTCAGGTAAAGGAAAACTAAGAGAACTTTTTTTTTTTTTTTTTTTTTTTTGCCAGTAGACCTAATGTAAAAGAATGGCTCAAGGAAGTTATCTGAATAAAAATGTAATAATAAAAGAAGAAATCTCAGTACATTAGAAAAAAAGATACAACAAAATATAATAGACTTTTCTTCTCTTAGTGCATTTTCTAAATTGTGATTAACCACTGAACCAAAAATTATAATAATATCTAAAGTGGATCTCAATGTATACAGTGGAGAGATATATTTAAGGCAATCATACTTTAAGTGAGGAAAGGAAATTATATGTAAAGGGTGGTTAAGATTTCTGTACTTCATTCAAACTAGTAAAATGATGATACCAGTAGACTGTGATAATTTTTTTTTTTTTTGAGACAGTGTCTCACTCTGTCACTCTTGGTAGATTGCCATGCTGTCACAGCTCACAGCAACCTCCAGCTCTTGGGCTTAAGTGATTCTCTTGCATCAGCCTCCCGAGTAGCTGGGACTACAGGCACCTACCACAATGCCCAACTATTTTTTTGTTGCAGTTTGGCCAGGGCTGGGTTCGAACCTGCCACCCTCTGTGTATGGGGCTGGCACCCTACTCACTGAGCCTCAGGTGCAGCCCAGACTGTGATAATTTTTATATAATGTAATACCTAGAGAAACCACTAAAAGAGCTATATCTATATTTCTCTCTCTATAAAGATAAATACACAAAAAGTATAGATAAATCAGAATAGAATTCTAAAAGTTACTCAAGTAACCCGCAGAAATATAGGAGAAGAGAAAACGGAAAGAAAAAACCCTAAAAAACAAAACATAAAATGGTAGACTTTTGCCTTAATGTGTCAATAATTACCTTAAATATAAATGATCTAAGTACACCAATTAAAAAACAAAGTAGTAGAGTTGATTAAAAACATTACATCACTGTATTTGGTATATCAGTAACTTACTGAAGTTACGTTATAGATAGGCTGAAGGTAAAGGAGATTTGCATAGAAACCATACACAATATTAGCTCAAAATGGATTGTCATTCTAAAGGTAAGAGCTAAAATTATGAAACTCTTAGAAGACAACAATAGGAGTAAATAAGTCTTTGTGACTTTGTGTTAGGCAATAGTTTCTTAAGTATGAAACCAATGCAAATATAAAAGCAAAAACAAAAAAAATAGATAAATTGGACTTCATCAGAATTTGAACTATTAGTGAGAAAGTGAAAACATAATCTACAGTATGGAACCAAATATTTGCAAATCATGTATGTGGTAGGGGATTTTATCCAGAATACATAAAGTACTCTTAGTATTCAACTAATAACCCAATTTGAAAATGAGTAAAAGATTTAATAAACTTTTTTTTTCAGAGACGATAGGCCATTGGCCAATAAACACATTAACAGATGTTCAACATCATTAGTTATTCAAAAAAATGTAAAGAAAATACATAGTTAGATACTTTTTAGCATCCACTAAGATGTCAAAAGACATGGATGTGGAAAATGAGAAATTTCATACATTCTTGGTGTGATTGTAAGATGGTGAAGCTACTTTGGAAAATGGTTTGGCATCTTCTCAAAAGGATAAATACAGTTTACCATGTGACTATTCTAGGTATCGTCTCTATGGAAGCGAAAACATGCGTAAATAAAAACTGATACATATATTGCACATGTATTCATAATAGCCAAACATACAAACAACCCAAATATCCAACATCTAATGAATAGATAACTAAAACGTGGAATATCCAGACAAGGAAATATTATTTAGCCATAAAGAGGAGTGAAGTACTGATATATGCTACAAATGGTGAAGCTTGAACAAATCATCCTAAGTGAAAGAAGTCAGTTATAAAACGTCATGTATTATGTAATTACATTTTTATGAAATGCTCAGAATAAGTAAATTTTTAGAGACAGAAGGTAGGTTAGTAATTACTAGGAGCTCGATAGAGGGAGGAATGAGGAGTGACTGAATGGATTTTCTTTCTGGTGATGAAAATACCCTAAAATTGGGCGGCGCCTGTGGCTCAGTCGGTAGGGCGCCGGCCCCATATACCGAGGGTGGCGGGTTCAAACCCGGCCCCAGCCAAACTGCAACCAAAAAATAGCCGGGCGTTGTGGCGGGCGCCTGTAGTCCCAGCTACTCGGGAGGCTGAGGCAAGAGAATCGCTTAAGCCCAGGAGTTGGAGGTTGCTGTGAGCTGTGTGAGGCCATGGCACTCTACCCAGGGCCATAAAGTGAGACTCTGTCTCTACAAAAAAAAAAAAAAGAAAGAAAATACCCTAAAATTAAATAGCGATGACAGTTGTATAACTGCTGTGATTATACCAAAGACCACTATTGTACTGTCTGAAAGGGTGAATTTCATGATATGTGAATTATATACTAGTAAAGCTGTTATTTTTTTAGAAAAGGGGGAGAAGGAGGGAAACCAGAAAGAGAGAGAAAGAAAGGAAGGAAGAAGGAAAGAAAGGAAGAAGGAAAGGAAAATGGGAGGGAGGGGGGGAGGAGAGTGGACTAGGAGTGATTGTAAACCAAAGAAAATGACCAGGGACATTATTTATGATAAAAACGTTAGTCTAACAAGACGACATGGGAATCTTAAATGTGTACACACTAAACAACATAGCCACAAAATATGTGAAGCAAAAACTGATAGAACTTCAAGAAGAAATAGCTAAATCCATAATTATATTGAAGACTTCAGCACACCTCTCTCAACAACTGATGGAACAGAAAATCAGCAAAGATACATCATCAGTACCATCAACCAACAGGATCTCTTCAATACATGTGGAATAGTCCATCCAACAATAGCAAAAAACGCATTCTGTTCAGGCACTCACAGAACACATACCAACATTGTCTATAATCTGGGCCATAAAACAAATCTCAATACATTTAAAATAATTGAAATAATAAAAGTATGTTCTCAAACCATAAATGAATAATAGAAAGATAGGAAAATATCCAAACACTTGGAAACTAAACAACATACTTCTAATTAATTCATGGAATTGGAAAAGATGAAAAGCTTTACATCAATGTTTTCCCATTCTAGGAAACTAGAAAAATAAGGGTAAATTAAACTCAAAGCAAGCAGAAAAAAGAAAATAATAAATATAAGCCAGAAATTAATAAAATGGAAAAAATAGATAAAATCAATGAAACAATCAAAATATTCCCCAGCAAGTGAATGGTTACACTTGTTCTTAGCCGAAAGGCTGAGAAATGAAAGGTTAATGGTTAAATAAAGTGCTGCATGTCTATATCATTGAATACCACTCAGCAATAAAAATAATGAAGAATTATTCTTTTATTTATTAATTATTTATCTTTTATTAATTATCATTTTATTTAGTATTTAATTTATTAGTTATTTATCTTATGATAAATATAACACCTTAGATAGAACTCAAGAACATTACACTGAGTGGTGAAGCCTCTTCTTCATAGGCTGTGTGTTATATGGTTCCATTTAGGTAAGATTAAAGAAAT
Source organism: Nycticebus coucang (assembly GCF_027406575.1). Taxonomy (NCBI): domain Eukaryota; kingdom Metazoa; phylum Chordata; class Mammalia; order Primates; family Lorisidae; genus Nycticebus; species Nycticebus coucang. The sequence goes on from NC_069787.1 coordinate 31,393,278, forward strand.
GACAAGATTATAAAGATGGAAAGCAGATTAGTGTTTGCCGGATGTTAGTGATGGTGAGAGATGTGACTAAATGTGAAAGAGGGGGTGGCACCAGGGAGCTCTTTGTGGCAGTGATATAGTTCTGCATCTTGACTGTAACAGTGCCTGCGCAAATCTACACATGTTATATAATGGCGGATACTCACACATTTGACCAATGCCAGTTTCCTTTTCTTGATATTATACTATGATTACATAAGATGTAACCACTGAGGAAACTCAGTGATGAGACCTCTCTGCACCGTCTTGGCAATTTCCTGTCTATAATTATCTCAAAATAGAAAGTTTTAAAGAAACTTTTCTGGATGAATTTCTTCTTTATCCTTCTAGGACTATGTATATTTATTATTTATAAATGCTCATTTAGGAATACTTCGGTTTGAATACTTTTCAAAAACACATAAAGCATCAGAAAACTTGTTTTTAAGTTCTGCTTTATCCACATTTCACCTTTGTGACTTTAGGAAAGTAAATTAACCTCTATGTGGCCTTCAACTGTATTTAAAGGAGTTACATTTGGCACATCTTATGGTCAGTTAATCCTGAAGCTAAGGATGCCTCACCTGCTTGTGGCCACAAAGTGCTTGAGAAGATCAAGTGATGCATTATTGTAATTTGCACATACTAAGTGCTCAGTAACTACATTCTAGATTTAATTGGATTGAATCACAGATAAAGGTCGTGTGTAAATTATTAAGAGATGTAACATGTAAGGAATTACCATGGCTGTCTGTGGTGTTCAATGCACCAGACATAGTAAGTCTTTCAAAGCCAGAGTTTAATGAACAGTGCTACCTTTGTGGGATATCAAAGCCATGAATGAATTAGGCATATGAGAGGGTAGTATGCAGTCCAAGTGGTTCCCTAGAACCAGAACGTCTGCAGTTGGAGGTTTTGATGCCAGGATCTCCTTCTCCAGGGAGTTCACTTGTCTCCGAGCTGCTGTTGGTGTTATTGCTAGTGGCTGATATTTACCTTCTTTGTCAGAGAATTCTCAGCAAAGAAGGTTATTCTCACCTACAAGGTTATTCCCAGCTCTGTCCCACAGCCAATGTGTAACACAGAAAACAAAAGGCCAACCCCTTTGCTTAAAAGTGGGACCAACTCTGTGGTACGATTTATGCTTTAGAGCTCCCTTGGGGATCTGACGGAGGTTAGCTTCCAGTTGAGCTAACTTCCTTGCTTGGCTTCCATTCTCTGCCCCATTCTGCAACATTTCCTGGCTCCCTTTATCCTAAGAGCCCCTCAATCACATGTGTCTGGATCACCATCTCAGAATCTACTCAAATCAAATTCCCTCAGGGGCCAGTGACATGGATAGGGTTTTCAGATAACATACAGGATGCCCAGTCAAATGTGAATTTCAGAGAAACAAAAATTTTTACATACATATATATCTTAAATACTAAGAATTTTTAAAAATTTAGTATTTTTGAAATTCAAATTTACCTGGGCATTTAGTATTTTTCTTTCTTTCTTTTTTCTTTTCTTTTTTTTTTACAGTTTCTGGCCAGGGCTGGGTTTGAACCCACCACCTCCGGCATATGGGGCCAGTGCCCTACTCCTTTGAGCCACAGGCGCCACCCCATTTAGTATTTTTCTTGGTGAAATCTAGTGGTTCTATATAAGGTGGAATTATGGTTGACTAGAACCTCAAAGTGTGATCCTTAAAGTGGAAGCAGAGCAGCATTTGGGAGCTTACTAGGAATGCAGCCTCCTCTAGGACCCACTGAATTCGAGCCTGCATTTTAACAAGATCCCCAGGTGGTACACATGCATGCTAGCAATTAAGAAACTATAGACTAAAGGAGTTGGACACCATGGGGTCTTGACAGCCCTGAGCTCCAGTTGCTCACACTGCAGACAGTGAGTCCAATGTTGCCATTTCTTTTACTTATCAAAAAAAAAAAAAAGATGAAGGTACAGAATTTTCTATAAAACTTCTTGAGGTATGAATGTTGGCACCCAATTCAAAGTGTCTTATGTTGTTTGTGAGATGGATAAAATGAGTCTATGGACTGGACCAAACTTGTGGGCCATCTATTTTATTATCATTGATCTCCAACAGTTTCTACACAGGTTCTTGAATGCAGACTTTTATATTACAAAAGCAGCAAAATAATTGAAATACTTAAACCCTCACTCCAATAATAAAAGCTATATGCAGTTTAGTAAGGAATGACTAAAGTGTGAATGAGCATTGTTGCATGTGTGTATTTGTACTTCAGGTATGTGAAGCTCTCACTAGACACTGAATCTGTCAGTGCCTAGATCTTGGACTTCCCAGTCCCCAGAACCATGAGAAATAAGTTTCTGTTGTTTGGGGGGCACCCAGTCTGTGATTTTTTGTTATAGTAGCCTGAACAGACTAAGACGGGGGCATGTGTTTCCATGTCCATGTGTTGTGTGTTTGTGTATGCATGTGCGTAGTTATAATGAGGCTCCAGTAGTCCACTTTTCCTCTTTTCTTAGAAGATGCTAAAAACCTTTGGCCAGGAGTTTTAATCTTCTCCTTTAAGAATCTACTCTGCCTATCCTACCCTGGGATATGCTGGGGAGCCAATTCCTCATTATATGGATTTGCTACTTCCTCAGACATAATCCAGCATCAAATGCAGATTAGCCTTTTTAAATACGGAGGTTTTTTTTTCCTTCTGACATTTATTTAATAAAAGACAGTGCCTTTGTGACTCCTCTGCAGAAGGGCTTCTCCTGACTGTATAGTCCTGTGGCATTCTGTCTCTCTCCCTTAGATCTTTGTATCTGTGGTGTTGGGGTTTTTTTTGTTTTTTTTCCTGCCTGCTCTACAGACACAGGTTGACTTTCATACCTCTTTCCTTTAGAGGCACAAACTATGAGGATCTTTCTGATTCTAGGAAAATAGAGTTGTTGATACCCTTTCCCCTTTTGCTATAAGAGCCCTAAAATTTGCAGTATTACTATGTTACTGCATGGCACATTAGCCACAGTAAAACGTATGCACATACAGATCTGCACATAGGCTCAAAGTTCATGGATCTTACATATGTGCCTGCATAATATCGTCCACTGAGCCAGGGAATTACACCAGTGCATAAACCACAGAGGCCCTAATAATGTCCCTGTTCTCAGTTGGTCAGACTATTCTGCGTCTGGCTGGTCAGAATCCCTTCAATGTGGAATGGGCAATGTTTATGCTTAGTGGGGGATGATCCCTTCTGCTTAGTGAGGTCAGTATCTCCCCAGTGCCTAACCTTAACTGGCTAGACCAATTTATTTGAAAGGATGAATGATATATGAAAGTCCTTGTCTTGATTTATGGGAATGAATATTATCATGTGTATTTTAGCTATGTTTACAAAAATTGCCATTAATTATTCCTAATTACAAGGAAGACTGTACTCATAACCATTGGAGTTAAATATATTTCTTCAAAATCAACCATTTTTATTTAAGATTTATATGAAATTTTTATTATGTGCTTTATTATATTCATGTTTGGTAAGTTTTTAAGTTTTAAATTACACGGAGTAAAATTTATACCTTTGGCAATTATGTCCATGTCATAAGTAGAACAGCAGTTTGTTCATTAACTATTTTTTACTTGCTTTCTGAATTTTCTTTAGGTAATCAATAATAATGAGAAAATAGTACTTAAAATAGGAAACATTGTGAAATATTTTGTTGCTTAAAACATACAGATGTCTGTGAAATCATTTTTCCTTATATAGCCTTAAAAAATAGTTTCTTTTTCTCTTCCATTGTACTTTGATTTAGAAGAGATTTCAATAACATCAGCCAAGAACTTTGTCACTTTTCACAAACCCACTCTACTTGTTTTGTACAGTGAATAGACACAAGTGGATATAAACAGTCATGTTCTTTAGCAATAAATGCAACACATGGGGATGCATTAATAGCTCTAATATCTCTATTACTGAAGTGGCCCAAAAGAGATAGCAAAGCTTCCAAAAGGGTTTATCTTAACTTCTAGGGAAAAATCTGGCTCAGTCACTAACTCATAAATAAGAAAAATAGACACTTTGAGCAAGCTTTATGGTTGTAGTATGCGAGAGTATATATTCCCTTCACTTGCCACTGTGAAAATTATATATAATTGCACATCTGTATTATGGTAGGAGGATAAATAAAACTGTGTTTCCAGAATATGAAAACAAATTAAGGAAAAGCAAATTTTTTCCCCTGGAATTTATCTTCATCTCTGCATTTTTTTTGCAGTCTCTATCTGTGAAAATGGTGTTGGAATATGTTCATATATTGAGTTAACAAATGTTCTTGGAGGACGTGTAGATAGTAGGTATGACTGCAATCCAGACAGAAGTTATTCCTGCCTTCAGGAATAATAATTGCAGATTTTGCTAAATCCAGCAAAGAAAACTCCTGAGTATCTACTCTAGATACTGCAATGAAGAAGAGAGTCTATTTTAGCTGAGAGATGAGGAAAGAGCAGGATAAAGAGTGGTCTAGGTAGACCAAACAGCAGGCCTTGAATTAGGAGAAAAATTGAGAACAGCCAAAGAGTATGGCTATGGTGTTGGCTCCTTGGGAAATGAGATTTGGCATAGAAGGAATAGCCAGATCTCAGAGGGTATGAGTTTAATGTGTTCAGATTTAATCTAAATTGCAGATTGTAAACTAGATCGACATAATTTGAGTATTCTTGTGCTTTGTGGAAGACGGATTAGAGGAAGCCAAGGGTGGAGAGATTTTTTTTTTTTAAAAGACATTTTAGGAGACTAGACAATCAGAGATGACTGAGCCACACTGGACCTTTAAAAAAGGTGACAAATTTGTGATATATGTTGGAAAGAAAAATTGACAGAAGTTGTTGATGGCTTGGAAGTGGGAGGAAAGGGAAAGGGAGGAAGCAGAGAAGACTCCTCTCTTTCTGATGTGGGTAAATCTAAAGTGGATCCTGGTACCTTTCACTAACATGCCAGATCACTTTTATATTTCATATCTGCATTAGGAGTATGACAGCTACTTTTAATTATTAGTGTGTCACTTGGTGGTGAAACATGTGCTAGACCTTTGCCTTTTTTCTCATGCCTAACTATTTTCTTTTGCATCCTAAGTTTAGATTACTGTTATTACATGATCCATAACCTGTACAATGTTGATGTCAGCACTGTTTTTACAAATGAGGGGGAAAGTCTCTTAACATCAATTTCTTGCATAAATCTGATGGATATGACACTAAGTTTTATCACAGAAAAATAAACACAAAAGTTGATGTAACGCTTTCTTTTAAGTGCCCATTGTGTAGTCCATAATTCACCCTGGAGAGCAGGTACAATGATAGCAAGAGGCCTCTCAGATATATTCCTAACCATATACAACCATACATCTCTGTTTTATACAGGTCAATGGAGAACCGTCTCTGCTGGATCAATGTATCTAGCTTTGTGAATGTCTACATTTAAAAAGAATACATTACTGCTAAGATTCTTATCTGCTGTTGCTGATTATGTTTCATAAAAGCAAATTCTCATAAGGTGGGCTTTTAAAAGAACCAATTTTTTGCTTCTCTTGACTATATGAGACATTTAGGAATTAATGAAAAAAGCAATGCCTGTCTGGTTTGTAAGCATCACAGTCTTATTTCTGCATACATTCTCACAGGTTAACTAAAAAAATAAGCAGTTCAGGGTCAAAACCTCATCTAGTTGCCTAGATTAAAAACTAATTTCTTTAAAGTATATCCTATATTGAAGCTTTTTCATGCAAATAAATAGCAAGGGCCTTATCCTCTCTTCCTTTATTAGTTGGGCATGTCATGATTTGAACAGAACATTTTGTTCTGTATTCTAATTACATGCATTATCAGGAAAAATCTATTCCTTGCATACATATTATTAGAAGCAGCACTGAGAGTGCAGTTCTATCATAGCGCTCGTCATGGCAGTTCATCGTAATATTGACAGTTTAATCTTTTTCTTTCATACAAGATTAAAAGTCACATGATATCCATTTCTTCATAGCTTGGATGGTGAATCCAATTGTACCCAATCTGTATCTAAATACCATTTCTATTATGAAGATGGACTTCATTTTCCCAAACATACTAGGTAATTATCTACTGTTATGGGGAGAATACTTCATTAATGAGAAAACCCAAGAAAACTGATTTTCTAAAAAACAATGTTTACTCACAACTAAATGACTGACCAAGAGAAATCAACAATATCCTTTCCCTTCAGATGAAGTGACAAACCAGAGTTGTCACTCACTCACCAACTCTTTGGCAGTTTGAGGACATCATTCCATTTGGTCATTTTGTTTATTGGTCATTTTGTTGATGGCTACCTTAGAAATAAAAAGGCTTTTCAAAGCCCTTTATCAAATCTCGAGATATGTCAGTAAACAGAAAGAAAAAAATAAACAGATGGAATTTGGACACAAAGAAAAATGGCCTACTCTCAAAAACTATTTATTAAAATGATAGTACAATGCACTTCATCTATGAAGTGGCAAGTTACAAATAAGAAATATAGGAAGCTGTTGAGCTGTTGGAATTTAAATTATGTGGCAGCTTTCCATCAGAAATGCAACAGTAATTTAGAGTTAGGTTCTTCTGGCAGATTTATGTTTCAGTAAACAAAAGGACTTTCTTGATTACATTACTAGATGCAAGAAAAGAATCACATGGATTGGAGGAAATGCTGGGGAATTTCTCTGGTTTATTTCTGTCTTTCAATAGACTCACATATTTCACCCACACCCATATTCATGTTAAGGTCAATTTAATATGAATGAGACTCAGCACATCTTATCAGAATGCTCTGGAACACGACATGTTAGAATAGCTGCAGAGAGGGTGTCAGGAAGGGGAAGCATTTTTCAAGACTTGGTAGTCCTGTGAAATTTCTAGTTTAGTTACTGGTACATATTATGGGTTTTATTTCACAAATGGGAAGATAGTCCAGTAAGTACTTATGTGAAAATGAGGATGTGTTTTGGTACTCAGTGGAAATGCATACAGTGGGTTTAAAAGAAACAATAATTTCGAAGATGATGTTGAACATTTGGGAGAGTGTGCTTTGTACTTGGCAAGAAGCAGCAGTTTCCCTGTTGTCCTGTAGGGTCTTCCTTCTCACCTTTTTCCTGTGAGCCAAGAGTGGGCCACATCGCCTCTCCGTGCTTTTCAACATTGCAGCAGTCCCTTTGAGGAACATGGGATCCCTGGGAGCTTTTTGGAGCCCCAGGCTTTTTCACCCAAAAGACGTAGAGGCAGATGGTGAGGTTATGGACTCAGGCAGTCCTGAATTTGGTGCAGGTGATTTTGATTAACTGACAGTAGTGGGCAACCTCCGTTGCCTACATTGGTGGAGTTGATCAAATTCAGCTTCTGGCTATGGTTGCCTATCTTGGGAGTGACTTTTAAAGGTTCTCTTCTACTTATTTTGTTACCCTAAGCCTTCACATGCTTCTAGGATGTATGGCCAAGGGATTATTAAGGATGCTCCCTGTCAATTGCCACAGCCTTCCTCTACTCCAACACAGAGGAGGCTGTATATCTAATCCATTCTAATACAGGCACTTTGGGGAGGGTCTGTAGGTTGTGTCTATTATTGATGTACAAAATGATCTTGGAGCCCAACTATAGAAACCTTTGTTTCAATTCCAAAGACTTGCTTGGTCTGTCTGGGAAGACATATGTTAAGCAATGGCCACTTTCATCTCTTTTCTCCAATTCTGGTGTTAGTCAGCAATAGCACTAGGGCCATTATAGAAACTAAAGTTCTCCGTCAGATGGCAGGCATAAAGCAAACGAGTCATGATTGAATAATTACCAGACAGTAAGTATCCTTTCCTGAAAAGGATATTTCTTGACCTTTTCTAAATAGCAAGTACTTTCCCAACCTTAGAGGAGAAATATAGTTTATTAAGTGTAATATCTGATGATGTTAAGCCTCACGAGAGAAGAGGGATGTAAGAATAGATTAAGAAGGGTACATGACACACCTCCTGGGTGTGGGACACAACTACAACAAGGACCTTACCTAACAAGGCAAACACCATAACCTAATCATTTGTGCCCTCATTTAATCTGAAATTTAAAAAGAAAAGCAAGAAGCTTTGACTCACCCATTGTTACATACACAAACAAAGAAGAATAGATTGAAATTCCAATGAGTATTGTTTCCTAAAGGATGCACACCTCCTTCTCTTGTGAGTTATAGAAAGTTTATTTCATTTAAACATGGCAAATACCTGTGAGATAACAAAGAAAAAGGAATATTTATAATGTAGTGACTATGTAATTCAGGAACAGTTGCTACTTTGGGCTTTTTGTGTTTAATAAATCAAGCAGATTGTTCTATGTATAAAGATAAATATATCACACATTAATTTTGTATAAATATATGCATTTGTATGCATATCAAAACAAATAAAAATAAATATATCTTCTACATGTAATATACACGGATACTCATATACAGTATATATTCATACTTAATGAGAGCAAAGTGTTCGATATTTCTTTCCCATGCTAGTGTTATTCTTTTGACAAATATTGTTAAATGGCAACTCCCAAGCCATGGTTAATGTATGTGACCAATTGCCTCTCTCCATAAATGTAGTTAAATAGGAGAGTGAGTGGAAGATATGCTTCCAGCTTCGTTTATTTTTATAGACATTTGGTAATGATGAACTGAGCAATCAAGTGTCAGTATAAACTGATGTAACTTTTCATTCCCTGAACATAATTATAGCTCTGGTTAAGAGTGTTACTGCAACACAAGCTAAATTGACAGCAAATATACTTTTAAACTGAAACATAGTTTCAATAGTGCTTATAATTATAGGAGTTAACATGGACAGGGGAAGTTTTTAAAAATGGAAAATATTCTTCTGTTCGATAGCATCATGGAAAGAAGCCTTGACTTTGTAATCCATCCCACTAGAGCCTAGGGAAGTGTATTCCAATCATTTGATTCCCACAGAGGCCTGAAAGTGGTTCCATTGCCTAAGCACAAAACAGAAATACTTCACAAATTAATACAAACTAAATAATCAAGATCCTACTTCTCATGGAGCTTTTTTTCCTACCCTGTTTCCTTGAAAATAAGACATCCTCCGAAAATAAGACCTACTTACAGGAATGATAAGACGTCCCCTGAAAATAAGACCTAGTGCATCTTTGGGAGCACACCTTAAAATAAGACACTGTCTTATTTCCGGGGAAACGGGGTAATAGGATAAAATATAAAATACAAACATAAACAGGCAAAATAATTACTTTTTAATATTCCATTTTACATTTTTTACAAGTGTATAGTTAAGTAATTTTAAGTACTAAGAAAGAAACAAACAGAATCTTGTGATAAAAAATACCTATGGACACCTCTAAGAAGATGACTTTCCAAGAGACTTGATTAAAGATAATAGCCAGCCTTGCTCAGAGCCCTGCCAGAAGGCTTGAAGGAGGACTAGGAAATGCAAAAACCCTGGGGCAGGAAAGAGATTGGCTGTTACTGGGTATTCCCAGCAGGCTCTGAGCCTGGGGCTGCAGCGGTTCTCAACCTGTGGGTTGCGACCCCTTTGGGGGTTGAATGACCCTTTCACAGGGGTTGCCTAAGACCATCCTGCATATCAGATATTTATATTACGATCCATAACAGTAGCAAAATTACAGTTATGAAATTAATTTTAGGCATTAGGAAGGTTGAGAACCACTGGCTTAGAGAGTGAGGGGGAGAGCAGGAAGCCTTTGGATTTGGGGTGGTGCAGAAAGACAGGAGATGTGGAAATGGAAACAGAGGAGCTCCCTCTGTTAGCTGATCCTATCCAATTTATGCTGTTATTCTGACTGATCTCTAACCCCAAACTGGTCCTGTTGCCTCTTTTAAAGAAAGATATAAGAGGTCTTCTAGCCAAAAAAAAAAAAAAATGTTTCCTAATATTTCACACTCAAAGACTGTCAACCCTAACACGTGAGTAGTCCCACTTCTGTTGATCTGGACTTTATCAGAGAATAAAGATCTCACTATATAAAAACCATCCCAATTTGTCTAATCACTCTGCTTCTCAAAAGGCTGGTATTTAGGGCAAGTAATCTAAGCCACATGCGTGGCATCTTCAGTATCCTTGGATCAAATAAAACTGATAAATTACAAACTAGGTCACAAAACTATTTGACACCCTGAAAACAGTCCTTCACTAAGATGTCCCTTAATATTAATTGTTTAGCTCTTGCAAAAGAACATTACAGTCAAATGGCCAATAAGCATGTGATAAATTACCACTCTAACATAATTAAAGAAATGCAGATTAAGAGTTAATAAAAATTTAAAATGATATTCATTCTTCCTAATGTTAAAAAGCTTATCTCAGAACATTATTTTATTATTATTTTTACCTATCAGATTAGTAGGAATTTAAGATTTGATGTCTAATGCTAGCAGAAATATGAAGAATATGCATTCAAATACTGTTGGGGGTAGTGTGTGCTGGTATGACATTTCAAAGCATATTTTGTCATCAGTTATCAGATGTTTAAAAAGAAACCTCCATTTTTTGACCCAGGAGTTTTGCTGCTAAGTATTAAATTCATGCAATAATTCTGTGGAAGTATGATCTGTATAAAGGCCTGGAAATCAGAAATTTGGACATTTACTCTCTGCCTACCTTAGGCAGAGGCTGAATCTAATACATTTCAGCTACAGGCATTTATGGTTTCCTGAAGAGACTGAAATAGCTAGAGTTCTGCTTGACACAAGAAATGTCCACCCTGCTCACATTTGAGTTTCCTTCCTAACCAGTAATGACTACTCATAGAGCTAAATATTACATGATTCTTCTTTTACTTTAGTTTCCTATCTAATCAGCTGTTAAAATTTGTAAATTTGGGTGTCTCTTAGCAACGCCCTACCAACTAAATCCTTATCAATCACATTTGAGCTCATTCTATGATCTCTAGAAGGCAGAGTACAGTAGACTTGGTTGATTACCTCTTTAGCAGCCATTTCTTTCTTCCAGCTTTATTTTGGGCTCAGTCTGCCATATCTCCCTACAACATCATGTGATGCCCGCCCCAGAAACTAGTTCTATCCCCAGCACCAAGTCCAGTCCTATCAATCTATCCTTTTTCCTGTGATTGGTCCAGAAACCCAAGTACAACCATATCTCCTGAGCAATACAACCAAAGGAAGGCCTTTGGAATTGGGGTTGATTTTATTCTCTTACATTTCCCCAGTTGATACTAATAGCAGACAAAAGGAAATTTACCTAAGAAAAAAATCTTTCCTAGACAAAAGGTAAAGCAAGAAAAACCCAAAGAGCTAGGGGCTTGATCATACTGGGCCTACAGCCCACATTATAACTTGATAGATGGCTTTGAAAGCATTTCTTATTGTTCATTTCTATTTGACTTAGGTTTATTGAAACATGGCGTATCATAAGCCTTTATGAATTAATACTTTTTTGTACTCTGAGTTTTAGCAAGTGTTTGAATTCCAAACAACATCTTACCTGGCATAGGATCAAATCAAGAGCAATATAATGTTTGTATTGTAAGACTAGAAATCCTCTATGAAGTATTAGAGAAAATGTAGTATTTGCAGTGGGAGCCAGTGAAAAGAAAATGTTGGGGAGGGAAAATGTGTAACTGTAAGAAAAGTAATGGAAAATTATTTTAAAAATAAATTTTAGAAACTGAGTATTTTACGAAACATATGCCACAATTCTGTTTCATGTGAATATTGCAAATATCTCACCAAGGTGAAAGAAGAACAAAAAACAAACAACAAAAAAAAAAAAGAAGAAGAAGAAAAACTAATCATTTAAAATGTGTATTCTCCTTGAGAGTCTTAGTGTTTTTAGTACATTCATATTTAATAACCCATTATGCATATTCCCCAAATATTTTGACTACATTCTGCTTTATGGCTATATCCAATCTATGGATTCTCTATGCTATTTATTTAAGAATGGTAATTAATATTTCTTTGTATTAATAATATTTTAAGCATCTGTACTAGGAAAATTATTTTACTTTCTTATACTCTCTTCTACCACAAATCTGTGCATGCACACATGCTGGTTTACTGCTTCTCATTAAGTAAGACTAATTCATTTAATTCACATATTCAGGAGGACCTGTCAGTAACCTTCCAGATTTCTTTTCACCAGGTATTGCTTGAAGGATAGCTAAAACTTCTGAATTAAAGATAAGCTCCAGTTGACAAAGTTTAGTTACACAATTATTGAGAAACAATGAAATTTCTATTACTCATGGAGAATAAATACAAATGATTCAAAGTTACTACTTAGGTTTTATGTTTTATAATAAAAAAGTCCTTGCACCTGCAGTTCAAACAGAGTTCAATTCTTTCCAGAACATTCTGTCCTCTAGTGAAAATTCATTGTGGGAGAGGTGTGTTTGATATCAATCTTAACCAGAAAATTGACTATTGAGCCACAGTTTTTCTTTTCTTTTCTTTTTTTTTTTTTATTGTTGGGGATTCATTGAGGGTACAATAAGCCAGGTTACACTGATTGCAATTGTTAGGTAAAGTCCCTCTTGCAATCATGTCTTGCCCCCATAACGTGTGACACACACCAAGGCCCCACCCCCTCCCTCCGTCCCTCTTTCTGCTTCCTCCGCCCATAACCTTAATTGTCATTAATTGTCTTCATATCAAAATTGAGTACATAGGATTCATGCTTCTCCATTCTTGTGATGCTTTATTAAGAATAATGTCTTCCACTTCCATCCAGGTTAATACGAAGGATGTAAAGTCTCCATTTTTTTTAATGGCTGAATAGTATTCCATGGTATACATACACCACAGCTTGTTAATCCATCCTGGGTTGGTGGGCATTTAGGCTGTTTCCACATTTTGGCGATTGTAAATTGAGCTGCAATAAACAGTCTAGTACAAGTGTCCTTAGGATAAAAGGATTTTTTCCTTCTGGGTAGATTCCCAGTAATGGGATTGCAGTATCAAATGGGAGGTCTAGCTTGAGTGCTTTGAGGTTTCTCCATACTTCCTTCCAGAAAGGTTGTACTAGTTTGCAGTCCCACTGGCAGTGTAAAAGTGTTCCCTTCTCTCCACATCCACGCCAGCATCTGCAGTTTTGAGATTTTGTGATGTGGGCCATTCTCACTGGGGTTAGATGATATCTCAAGGTTGTTTTGATTTGCATTTCTCTAATATATAGAGATGATGAACATTTTTTCATGTGTTTGTTAGCCATTCGTCTGTCATCTTTAGAAAAGGTTCTATTCACGTCTCTTGCCCATTGATATATGGGACTGTTGGCTTTTTTCATGTGGATTAATTTGAGTTCTCTATAGATCCTAGTTCTCAAGCTTTTGTCTGATTGAAAATATGCAAATATCCTTTCCCATTGTGTAGGTTGTCTCTTTGCTTTGGTGATTGTCTCCTTAGCTGTACAGAAGCTTTTCAGTTTAATGAAGTCCCATTTGTTTATTTTTGTTGTTGTTGCAATTGCCATGGCAGTCTTCTTCATGAAGTCTTTCCCCAGGCCAATATCTTCCAGTGTTTTTCCTATGCTTTCTTTGAGGATTTTTATTGTTTCATGCCTTAAATTTAAGTCCTTTATCCATCTTGAATCAATTTTTGTGAGTGGGGAAATGTGTGGGTCCAGTTTCAGTCTTTTATATGTAGACATCAAGTTCTCCCAACACCATTTATTGAATAGGGAGTCTTTCCCCTAAGGTATGTTCTTGTTTGGTTTATCGAAGATTACCAAACAGGTGGTTGGAAGATGTTAGTTTCATTTCTTGGTTTTCAATTCGATTCCAAGTGTCTATGTCTCTGTTTTTGCGTCAGTACCATGCTGTCTTGAGCACTATGGCTTTGTAGTACAGACTAAAATCTGGTATGCTGATGCCCCCAGCTTTATTTTTTTTACTAAGAACTGTGTTAGCTATACGGGTTTTTTTCCGGTTCCACACAAAACACAGAATGATTTTTTCCAAATGTTGAAAGTACGATGTTGGTATTTTGATAGGAATGGCATTGAATAGGTAGATTGCTTTGGGAAGTATAGACATTTTAACAATGTTGATTCTTCCCGTCCATGACCACGGTATGTTCTTCCATTTGTTAATATCCTCTGCTATTTCCTTTCTGAGGATTTCATAGTTTTCTTTATAGACGTCCTTCATCTCCTTCGTTAGGTATATTCCTAGGTATTTCATTCTCTTTGAAACTATGGCGAAGGGAGTTGTGTCCTTAATTAGCTTCTCATCTTGACTGTTATTGGTGTACACAAAGGCTACTGACTTGTGGACATTGATTTTATATCCTGAAACATGACTGTATTTTTTGATGACTTCTAGGAGTCTTGTGGTTGAGTCTCTGGGGTTCTCTAAGTATAAGATCATGTCGTCAGCAAAGAGGGAGAGTTTGACCTCCTCTGCTCATTTGGATTCCCTTTATTTCCTTGTCTTGCCTAATTCTATTGGCTAGAACTTCCAGCACTATGTTGAATAGTAAAGGTGACAGAGGACAACCTTGTCTGGTTCCAGTTGTAAGAGGAAAAGCTTTCAGTTTTACTCCATTCAGTAAAATATTGGCTGTGGGTTTGTCATAGATAGCTTCAATCAGTTTTAGAAATGTGCCACCTATGCCTATACTCTTCAGTGTTCTAATTAGAAAAGGATGCTGGATTTTATCAAATGCTTTTTCTGCATCTATTGAGAGGATCATGTTATCTTTATTTTTGCCTCTGTTAATATGGTGGATAATGTTTATGGACTTGCGTATGTTAAACCAGCCTTGCATCCCTGGGATGAAGCCTACTTGATCATAATGAATGACTTTTTTGATGATAAGCTGTAATCTATTGGCTAGGATTTTGTTGAGAATTTTTGCGTCTACGTTCATGAGTGAGATTGGTCTGAAATTCTCCTTTTTGTTTGGGTCTTTTCCTGGTTTTGGTATCAGGGTGATGTTTGCTTCATAGAATGTGTTGGAGAAGATTCCTTCTTCCTCAATTTTTTGGAATAATTTCTGCAGTACAGGAATAAGCTCTTCCTTGAAGGTTTGATAGAATTCTGGAGTGAAGCCATCTGGACCAGGGCATTTTTTGGTTGGAAGCTTTTTTATTGTTTCTTTGATCTCAGTGCTTGAAATTGGTCTGTTCAGGAGCTCTATTTCTTCCTGGCTGAGTCTAGGGAGAGGGTGTGATTCCAAATACTTATCCATTTCCTTCACATTGTCAAATTTCTGGGCATAGAGTTTCTGGTAGTATTCAGAGATAATCTCTTGTATCCTTGTGGGATCAGTTGTTATTTCCCCTTTATCATTTCTGATTGAGGTTACTAGAGATTTTACTTTTCTATTCCTCGTTAGTCTGGCCAATGGTTTATCTATTTTATTTATTTTTTCAAAAAACCAACTCCTTGATTCATTAATTTTCTGAATGATTCTTTTGTTTTCAATTTCATTGATCTCTGATTTGATTTTGGATATTTCTTTTCTTCTACTGAGTTTAGGCTTAGATTGTTCTTCTTTTTCCCTTTCCATAAGATCTCTTGTGAGATTGTTGATGCGCTGTCTTTGTGTTTTTCAAATGTAGGCATCTAAAGCAATGAATTTTCCTCTCAAAACTGCTTTTGCAGTATTCCTCAGGTTTTGGTAGCTTGTGTCTTCATTGTTGTTATGCTCAAGGAAGTTAATGATTTCCTGTTTTATTTCTTCCTGCACCCATCTGTTATTCAACAGAAGATTGTTTAATTTCCATGCCTTTGGGTGGGGTTGAGCATTTTTGTTAGAGTTGAGTTCCACCTTTAGTGCCTTATGGTCTGAGAAGATACAAGGTAAAATTTCAATTCTTTTGATTCTGTTGATATATTTTTTGTGTCCCAGGATATGATCAATTTTGGAGAATGTTCCATGGGGTGATGAGAAGAATGTATGTTCTTTATCTTTGGGGTGGAGTGTTCTATATGCGTCTATCAAGCACAGTTGTTCTAGGGCCTCATTTAAATCTCTTATATCTGTGTTTAATTTCTGTTTAGAGGATCTGTCCAGCTCTGTAAGAGGAGAGTTAAAGTCCCCTGTTATGATGGTATTATCAGATATCACATTGCTCAGACTGAGTAAGGTCTGTTTCAAGAATCTGGGAGCATTTAAATTGGGTGCATAAATATTTAGAATTGAAATGTCTTCTTGTTGTATTTTTCCCTTGACCAATATAAAGTGACCATCTTTGTCTTTTTTGACTTTAGTTGCTTTAAATCCACATGTATCTGAAAATACGATTGCAACTCCTCTTTTCTTCTGAATCCCATTTGCCTGAAAAATTGTCTTCCAATCCTTGACTTGGAGCTTTAATTTGTCTTTTGAAGCCAGGTGTGTTTCTTGCAGACAGCAAATGGATGGCTTGTGTTTTTTAATCCAGTCAGCCAATCTATGTCTCTTCAGTGGGGAATTCAAGCCATTAACATTTATTGAGATAATTGAGAAGTGTGTAGTATTCTATTCGTCTTATTT
Source organism: Nycticebus coucang (assembly GCF_027406575.1). Classification (NCBI taxonomy): domain Eukaryota; kingdom Metazoa; phylum Chordata; class Mammalia; order Primates; family Lorisidae; genus Nycticebus; species Nycticebus coucang. The sequence goes on from NC_069787.1 coordinate 31,409,789, forward strand.
TGTGAGAGTCCATTGCTTAGTTTTATCTTTTGCATCAGTGTGGAGGTTAGGTTCTGTCCTTTAATTTCTGAGTTCTTACTTTGTTGCTGATCCATTGTGGTGGTCAGTGTGCAGAACAGGTTGAAGTATTTCCTGTAGAGCTGGTCTTGTTGTGGCGAATTTCCTCAATGTTTATATATCCGTAAATGATTTGATTTCTCCGTCAATTTTGAAGCATAGCTTAGCAGGGTACAGAATTCTGGGCTGGAAATTGTTCTGTTTAAGTAGATTAAAGGTAGATGACCATTGTCTTCTTGCCTGAAAAGTTTCATTAGAGAAGTCTGTGGTCACTCTGATGGATTTGCCCCTGTAGGTCAACTGGCGCTTATTCCTGGCAGCTTGCAGAATCTTTTCTTTTGTCTTGACTTTGGACAGGTTCATCACAATGTGTCTTGGAGAAGCTCGGTTAGAGTTGAGGTGACCTGGGGTTCGATATCCCTCTGAAAGCAGTGTGTCAGAATCTTTGGTGATATTTGGGAAATTTTCTTTTATAATATTCTCTAGTATGGCTTCCATTCCTCTGGGGCATTCTTCTTCCCCTTCTGGAATTCCTATAACTCGTATGTTGGAACGCTTCATAAAGTCCCATAATTCTGACAGTGAACATTCTGCTTTCTCTCTCTTCTTTTCTGCCTCTTTTACTATCTGAGTTATCTCAAGAACTTTGTCTTCTACCTCTGAAATTCTTTCTTCTGCATGGTCTAACCTGTTTACTGATACTTTCCATTGCATCTTTAAGTTCCCTAATTGACTGTTTCAGTTCCTTCAGCTCTGCTATATCCTTTTTATATTCTTCATATTGTTCATCTCTTATTTGATTCTGTTTTTGGATTTCCTTTTGGTTATTTTCCACTTTATTAGCAGTTTCCTTCATTGTTTGCATCATTTCTTTCATTGTTTTCAACATGTGTATTCTAAATTCCCTTTCTGTCATTCCTAACATTTCTCTATAGATGGCATCCTCTGCAGTAGCTACCTCATTGTCCCTTGGTGTGGTTGTTCTGGACTGGTTCTTCATGTTGCCTGGAGTTTTCTGCTGATTCTTCCTCATGAGTGATTTCTTTTATCTGTTTCCTTGCCCTAAGTTTCCTTTCACTTCCTCTTGCTCTTTAAGTTCTCGTGACTATGGACTTCTGGGGGTGCCCAGTTGGGTGGTTCCCTTGAGGTCAGCAGTTCTTTGCTAACCTGATCAGACACAGTACCCCACCTAGTGTGTCAAAACTGGTCTCACTCTGCTCCTGAGGGTTAGGGTTGCAAGGCGGCTCAGACCCCACCCTTAGGCTACTTGGTTGCTGGATTACCAGCTCCCACCCGATTCTAGCTCTGCGACCCTGAGGGCAGAGCTTGCCGAGGCAGATGGCTCACAATGGCTCCCTGTGACCCACAGCCAAACACTATTAGCTCCGTCTGGCTCAGCAGCTCAGTCTGGGGCCCTAGACAACAGCCGAAGTTCTCTGCACTCCCGCTCAGGCTCTCCCCAAGGCAGTTCAACTGAGTGCCAAGTCCAAAGACACCAAAACCATTCACAGGTAAGGCCTTTCTGGTTTGCAGTCTCGCTGCTACTGAACTTACAGTTGTGGGTGGGTTTAGACGGATTGAACACGCAAGACCACTTGCCATTTTTCCACTGTTTTAGTCCTCCTCTTGGGGTCCAGAAGTCTCTCGCTGACTCCCTGTATCCTCACAAGGGTGATGATAGGCAGATCCCACCAGCCAGAGATGCCTGGAGTCCTATCTCCCCAGACTTACGGTACCCAGATGCAAGGAAGCTGTACTGGGTCGCCATCTTGCTCTGCCCTTGAGCCACAGTTTTTCATAGCAGCTCCAGACTCTGAGCATGATTTGCATATCAGTCTTTGTTATGTAAATGAACCCACAGGACTGCATAGGTCACCTGGGGTTTAAGGTTTTCTTTTATGAATTGAAATTTGCTTGCCTGATTGGTGGGTTATGGCTATGGAGGTTGTGACAAAAGAGCCTTTGGAGGGCATGAGTAGGGGGAGGATGTGCCTACTTTAGATTTTGGATAGAAAATTATATAATTTGCAACAGAAAATGCTATGATATGTCAACAGATCAGTATTTAGGAGTATAATATCTTCCCATCATACCCTGCAAGTTTTAGAGTTTGGTAGCCATTTGAATTGGATGAAGGCAAATGGTTTTATAGACATCCTCTGATATATGTCTCAGGAATCAGTTTGTTTTGTTTTGTTTTGTTTAACTCTGAAGTTTCTGCTTCTGTTTATTTTTACTGTTCCTTCTGGGAAACAGTAGGCAAAGGTTTGAAAAACTGTTTATAATTTTATGCTGCTTTATTTCCAATGAATTCTAGTTTGATAATAATAGACTTTTATCTGCTGCACTCAAAAAACCCTGCCTGACAGTTTAATTGCTCTAACCAAACCAGAGGAGAAATTGACATGCAAAATAAGGTTCTAATTATTTCTTCTTGGGTGTTAGTATTATTTTAGGATTTTTTTTCTTATGGAACCAGAAGTATCACCAGGATTGTCCTAGTTATCCCTATCTGTGTTCAAATATTTTTCCTTCCAGGAATTGCTTGAGTTGCATTGACTTTTATGCAGCAACCCAGCTCCATAAAATAATTGAGACATCTGGAGCCATCAAGGATCCAGTTCTTCTCTCCATCTCTTTCCAACTTTTCTCTTCACTGTTTTGGAGAACTTCATTTTTATGATAGTCACTTCATGGTCACAAAATAGTTGTCTCATTTTCAGCTTCCAGACTTTTAACTAGGCAAGTGATTCAAAAGCCCATGCAAGTGGAGGCTGCCCATTTTTGGAAACTTTTTTAGAAGCCCCACCCAATAATGACCGTATACATCTTATTTGTGTTCCTTACTGGGCTACCTCAAACTGAATAGGAGTCTGGAGAGTAAATAATTTTAGCTGGGAACATTTTTGCCTGCACAAAATCAGGATGTTGTTAGTAAGGAAAAAGGCAAGAATATATATTGGATAGACAATGAGCAAAGTCTGCCATGCTATCAAAATGCTCCTCTTATCATTCAAGTTGTTTGATCAAGAAATAAACCAAGTAGTTAATGCTCATGGATCTATTTTTGATTATTTTTCTTGTCTTATTTATTTTAAGCACAGCTGAACTGAGTAGATACTTTATAAAGACTTTCCGTGGCTACCTTTATGTGCTCTGTATCATGTTTCCCTTGTAAAAACCAATGCAGTTGAGTAGCAGGAAAGGCCTCCCCAACACTCATGTCTGAAGATGGCATTGCCATCCCATCTCAGGGTGGAGTTGTACTGAGACTTTTGTCTTCCAGAGATAAAAAGTAGGTTGTCACTAAACCATCCCTACAGTCATTTCTCTGGGACTTTTCATAATATCTGGAGATTACAGAAGGCATACCCTATGTCTAAAATAGAGAAGGGCAAAGTTAAATGGACTTGTCCTCATCAGATACACTATCCGCAAAGGAATCAGAGTGACTATTGAAAAGTGTACCTCTAATTCTGTCATTACCAGGTGTCATCATAGTTCTATATATGCTGTGCCTTCTGATAGAATAAAACTCTGACCTTCCTACCAGCAACAAGTCCTGGACTTGCCCTTAGCATCAAACAGCATCAAATTTCCTGTCCTTCCTTACCTGACAGGTTCCTCCTACACATGTCAGGCTGTTTCCCACTACTCTGCCTTTGTTCTTGCTGTGCCCTCTTTCTGGATGGATCCCTGGCCCTGCTACCTCCTCACCTCGCTGTCTCTTACTCATCATTGAAGTCATTAATTCTCAGATGCTACTTTAAGCATTGTCTCTTCCACAAAGAATTTTTTTCTGAACTTTCCAAGACTGACTCCCTTAATGTTACCACAATACTATTGAGAACAACTTGAGAACTTTATACATTGGTAGTTCAGGGCTTGGTTCTTAAAGTAGGAATCTCTGATTTGAACCACTTCCACCACTTTACAGCCTTTAGCAAGTTACCAAGCCTTGATTTTTTTATCTGAAAAAAACCTGGTATCTAATTCTTGGGGGTTGTTGTGAGGATTTTATAAGATAATGCACATAAAGGGCTTAGCTCAGGGCTAGGTACCCAGCACGCAGTAGCTGCAGTAGCGTCCTCTGTTATTGTTGTCATTCTAGTTCTCATAATTTATCACTCTGTCTCTAGGATCAGAGGTGGATTTACTAAGAAGCCAGAGAAGCTGGAACTTCAGAACCCCCAATTTAGGGGCCCTCCTAATGCTCTGTACCTAAATCTATATTCAGCATTTTATGTTGTTGTCTTAAAGACTCCCCTTTTCCTCTCCCCATGGCATAAGCTCTAGGTCCAATAGAATTTAGAGCAGCCTCTGGCCAGGGTCTAGTATAAAGAAAGCTTTGAGATTCAGGGCACAGTAAATATTCACTGATGCCAATGAGCTAACCAGGACGTTAGCCTCTTCAGCAAGTTACAAACCAGGTTGTAGAGAAATGTGTTTATTCATTGTTGTCTGTTTTTTTTTAAACCTTCATTGCTTAAACTTCAGTTGCTGCCTCTCTCCTTTGATGGGAGCTTCTAAAAGCACCTATTGTCCAGGAATCAATAGCATCCCTCTCCTTTTATTCTGTATTTTCAGTTGAAGATTCACCACTGTGACAAAGACAAGGAGGAAAGAAAGTACGTGCTATTACTATTTGCTGGAGAGAAGTCTGATGTATTTGCAACAGCAAAGCCCCGTTTCCATGGGGATTGCCTGGATCTTAGAAATGTGCAAGTGTTTGTTAGCACAAACATCAAATTATTACAGTATTTGCTGTCCAGTAATCTGACTGGCATAGTTCTAACCTCCTAATTCCCAGCAGACTTCAACCTCAACCGTGTGTTTTTAGGACAAGGTGTGTGTGTGTGTATGTGTGTATCTGTGTGTTTTGTGTATGACTGGCTTCCAGCCTTCCACTGTCAAGGTTGATGTGACAGGAAGAAAAGAGCTGGACAGGTCAATAAGGAAAACCCTGCAGTGGTGGGGGTAATGCTAAAGTCCAAGCAGGCAATTAAAATTACATGAGATATTGGAATTCTGACCACAGAGAAGTCCAGTGACAGACACCTAATGAAAATGGAAAGATAATAATAGAAAAAGGATTGCAAGAAAATTAAACTCTTGTGTTGGCAAGACTCAAATAAGGATGAGAAATAATAATACAAATATCACTTTTCTCACTGTGAAGCTGATTTTTCAAGGAAGATTGCTTATAGCTTTTCTTGCCTTCAATTTGATCTCTCATTATCTGACAGTAGACAACCTCCGGAGTAGAAATCACACAGGTCTTCTCTGAGATGCCACAGGCAAAATCTCCTTAAATGGAGGCTGAGGTGGGAAGGGTCACATTTAATTATTGTGACCTAAGATAAAGTAGAAGATGGAGGAAGAAAGAACCATGGAAAGAACTCTTGTCTGCTTCTCTCTAAGCCTCAATTTCTTCATTTGTAAAATGAGGTTCATAACATTCACCCGTGGGGATGTGGCAGGGTATAATGAGGTGAAGCCTGGGAGGTATCTGTCTCATGGTACTCTCATGGTATCTGTCTCAAAGACTCTTTTCCATGGGCCATTGTTTTAATTGACCAGAAGGATATGCCAATGGCTCCAGATTGATGACTGCAGCCCAGCCCTCATGCCTAAGCTCTGGACTTGTATGTTTTATGCCTCCGCTAGGATATCTCCCTTATGCCTTCTCCAGGGCACCTCTAGGGTACACAAACCTGCTGAACACATCACTTTGCTACCAGGTCTGATCCTTTTCTAACCTTCTTCAGTGCATGACAAGCACCTCTGGCTCAGTGAGTAGGGCGCCGGCCCCATATGCCGAGGGTGGCAGGTTCAAACCCAGCCCTGGCCAAACTGCAATAAAAAAATAGCCGGGCATTGTGGCGGGCGCCTGTAGTCCCAGCTGCTCGGGAGGCTGAGGCAAGAGAATCGCGTAAGCCCAAGAATAGAGGTTGCTGTGAGCTATGTGACACCACGGCACTCTACTGAGGGCGGTACAGTGAGACTCTGTCTCTACAAAAAAAAAAAGAAAGAAAGAAATTTAAACATCAATTCCTAATTTTCTATAACTTCATTCTATTTAATATAGAGTTAAAACATTTTGAATTTAGTCACAGATTTCCTTGCATCTATGAAGGCAGGAATATAAAAGAAAAGCTGAGATCACTTTTATGGAATTCAAGTCCTTTAATAAAGCACTTTGTGTCTGAACCCATTTAGCACCTGGAGTTAAAAAATAAATACTAATCCCTGAACTGCTAACCTACAGGGAAGAAACCCTTTGCACAGGCAAAGAATCTTCTGAAAAGAAGATGTTTGTATGTAAATTAGATGTAATTTTGTTTGTTTTAGCTGCCCTAAAAAGGCAAAGAAAAATTCAGTAGGTTTTAGAAGAAGGAAAAAGTTTGAAAGAAAGAATTGAAATGCCATTTTCTTTTCTTCAAACACACATTACATTTATTAAAGGAAATAAATATATACATAAATATGACCCTTAAAAGTGTTTGTTGTTGCCTTTCAGTTTTTATTCAGAAATATCACTCATAACGCAGGGTGTTGGAGAATATAAAATAAGTTTGAGAGAATGTTCAATTATGTTTCCAACTTGATTTTATTTCGCATATGAATATATAAAAGAACCTCAATAGCTGACCATCTCCCTACATTGACCACCTCAGGTTGATCAAATTTTCATAGACCAGACATGCATCACATATACTTAATAAAAGACTGACCTCTATATATTGAATACTTCTGTAAGTTGTATCTTGCTTACTTGGACTGTGACATACAATATTAATTTACTATATTAATTTACCCCCATAACAGTTGAGTCCACTCTACACCAAAGGGTAGAAAGTGTGGGCTTTGCCCCTTAGTTGTATTATTTTTCCTTAGTATAAGTTTTTTTGTGTGTGTTCCCTTATAACCAAGTTTTGGATTAGGCTTAACATCTTCTTGTTTATCACATGTTGCAGATGATTTTTTTCAGTGTGAAAGTCTGGTCTGAATTGTTAAGTATATCTTATAATTGCTGAAAAATTTCACAAGTAATCAAGAAATCATGGCCCAAAGGAAAGAACTCAGAACTGACATTGAAAGAAAAGGTGATCTTCTACATTTTCTGAAAAGCAGTAGCCGAAGAATGATAGCAGAATTGGTGTTAATAAGACCACAGTTAGCATTTGGAGAGATATGATGAGGAAAACAGAGACTTACAGCAGAAAAGGAGGAAAACTATCCTTGAGGAAGTCAATAAAGCCACATTAAGCTTGTTCAAAGAAATGAAGGCAGTTAATGCCTGAATATCTGGACAAATGATCCAAGAAGTTGCTAAAAAATTCACACAGGAAATCGGGGTGGCAAATTTCCAAGTATCAAGTGGTTGGCTCAAGAAATTTAAACAGCAACACAAGGTCTCCCAGAAAGTTTTCTGTGGTGAATCCAATAAATTTCCAGTGAAAGTTGTAGAAGAGTTCACCAAAAAGTTCCCAGACTTCACCAGAGGCCTCAAATATGATGACGTCTTTCGTGTAGATGAGTGCAGATTCTTCCCAAGGCGATGCCTGACAGGAGCCTTGTTATTAATGGTGACAAAATGTATGAGTGGACATTTTCCAAAGACGGTCTCACAGTTCTGCTGTGCACTAGCTCAACTGGAGAAAAACTAAAGCCCTTGGTGATTAGTAAATCAGCAAAGCCATGCTCATGCAAGAACCTGAAGCCTGAAGACCTTGCCTTCCCTTGGAGATCAAATAAATGCTCATGGATGACTGGTGGACAAAGGGTATTGACTAAGAAATGGAGGCGAAACAGTCTATTCTACTGATAGTAGACAACTTTCCTGGCCGCCCACAAGTGAATCATCTCACAAATGTGACACTGAAATTTCTGTCTCCAAGTACAACCTTGGAAAATCCGACCTCTTCACCAAGGCACCATTAAACATTTAAAACACACTATTGAGCCAAGCTCCTGCAGTGGGTTGTTACTAAAACACAAACCTGTGATCCATTTGTGAAGCCCCTTCATCTGCTCCATCAGTTAATGCTCTGGATGCTGTTCTCTGCATCAGTGCTGAATAAAGTTCAGCCAGAAAAGATATAGAACCGTTTCAAGAAAGTTGGATTGTCACAACCCAAGAGCACAATGTTTTGGCCTCATCAGATATTCCATCTGTCATGGCAGAATTTGAAGAGTAAATTTTGAAGGTTTCCTTGCAATGAATGATGAGGTGCCAACCTATAATGAACCTGACCCAGAAGCAATTTTCCGAGAGATATTGACCAAAGTACAGACCAGTGTAAAAGTGCATGAAATAGCTGATGAAATGAAAGAAGGAAGTGAGGATGACACAGAAATTGCAGAATCAAAAGAAGAGAATGTCAGGCATCTGATAATGCAGTTGAAGTCATTTGCTGTGGAAAATACCCAGGTATGCTCAGTGGTGAGACCAGCCCTGAGAGAATTTTCTCTACCTACGTTTGTAATAAGAATAAGAAGCAGACCAAGATTGACTCTTCTTCCAGAAAAAAATTATTAAACCAGGATAATACAGTAAATGCATTGATTTTTGCATGATACCATATGCATGATTTTATTGGGTTTTGATTATATATGATTTTGTATATTGTCTAATAAAAGCTGTACAAGGAAGTAAAGTACATGAACCCATCAGCACAGTAGGCCTAGTTCTTTATGTTGACCACTTCCATATATTGATCAGTTTGTTACAGTCCCTGGGATGTCAACTTACAGAGGTTCTACTGTATTTTAATAGTCACAATTTCAACTGATCTCTGATTTAAGATTTCTGTTAATATTAAGGCTCAAAGGGATATTCAAGATTATCAAGTTTACCACATTTTCAAAACAAACTGGGATAGACTGAAGTTAGAACTTGTTCAGAATTGTCAAGATAGTGGCAGAATTGAATCTAGAACCCAGACTTTGTGAATCTCTATCCAGCGCCTTCCCTCTGATACTGATATTTGCTACCTATTCTATTTTAAAATGTTAACAAAATTTCCTCTCACTAAAAGTTCACTGTGAAATTTTGTTAAATCTTTTTGATATGCTTTATAACATTCTAAAAGTAATAAAAATTAAAAAAAAATTTTTTTGACACAAAACCAAGGGAGATAATTGTATCTTCTTTTTTCTTATTTTAGAGACAGGGTCTCACTTTGTTGACCAGGATGGTCTTGAACTTCTGGCCACAAATGATCCTCCCATTTTATCCTCTCAGAGTTTTAGGATTACAGGTGCCAGCTACCTTGTGTGTGGTCTTAATTATTGTGTCTTGACCACCTTTCCTTTCCATTTTACTGTTTCCTCATTTTCTCTAAACATTCTCTATATCTGCTTCTTTGAATCTTCTCTTGACCTTGATTATTTCACCAATTGCTGCAAACCTATCATTGATGGTCTTTTAAATTTATTATCAAAATAATCTAAACCTATTATTAAAACATCTATATCCTCACTTGTCTACTTATAAACATTAAATTTTCATTTAAAGTTAAATCCAATAAAATAATTTTTTTAAACCTCTTGGTGACTGGCTTCTACCCATCCTTTTTAAGGAGTTGAATTAATTATTAAAATAACAGATTATTGGCCTTAAGATTAACTGCTTGGTTTTTAAAGCCAATTTGTATGTAGACAGCCTGCTGTTCCCTGCATATTAAGATTCAGAGTACACAAAGTCAATTTCAGTTTTGTTGAGTTTCTCTGCAGATCCCATATATTACAGCACCCTCAAATGCAGTGTGCTCACGTGAAAAATCCTTAGCAACCACATGCGAGTTGTCTTTCTGTACGTGTATCCCAGGGCAACACAAGACCTCACAAATTAGTACTGCTACCTCCATCAGGAAATATAATTTATTAAACGCTGCTATGTGTAAAGACGAAAAATGCAAGTTTTTTATTTTTTAGGTTAAGTAGCATTTTTACCTTCTCCCCCATATGTAAGAAAAATCAAGCAGCATATATCAAAGCTAGAAATACTAGCAAAAGTTCATACTAATATTTCTGACCTAAGAGAAGTTTCCCTAAGTGACCTGGTGATTATAGCTCTCCACTTGGAGCGCAGGAGCACATGGTCACTGGTGCCTATTCTCTCTCTAAGTCCTATTTTTATTTCCTTAAAGAGATGAAGACTGTAATTGTTTTGGCTTTTATATTACAAAATATAGAGTAGATGGTCTTCTATACAGACTGTCCTGAGCTGTCCATTGACTAACTCAATTATTTCTTGCATCCCCTCCATCCTTCTGTGGTATAAAAAAATAACTAGGCTGATTTTGCTTCTGTGGTTTATTTCTTGGTCTCTTTTACCTGAATTTCTTTTCTCTTAGGTTTCCTAACCACTACAGTGAAAACCCAGTGCAAAAAAGAAACCGTCAAACAGAGGGCTGGATAAAATTTTGAACTCCATCACTGGTGTTTGAGAGATCTAGGATGGTCGTGTGTTCCAGGAGACTTCACGTTCATGGCTGACTGGCACATGAGAAGCCTGGTTTATATTTCAGTATTTGTAGTATCAGTGAGTCGTATTTCAGGGGATTTATCATTTCTGCCTTGCATTTATTCTTCTTTACTCCTGATATACCAATGAATATGTGAGTTTCTAAGAGGAATAACTCTTTTCTACAGTTTAAATTCCTTTTTTTGTATTTTTTTTGTTGATATATCATAATCATACCTATTTTTAGGGTACATGTGATATTTTGATGCATGTATACAATGTTTACTGATCAAATCAGGATAATTGGGATATCCATTACCTCAGCTGTTACCTTTTCTTTGTGTTGGAAACCTCACAATTCTTCTCTTCCAGCTATTTTGAAGTATACAATAAATTATTCATGTTGCTTGCCTGTTGCCATGTAGCCTGGGCTTCATCAACCAGAGCATTGCCCTTGAACCTACTAGAGGCTATAAGATTTACATTCTAGGACTTTGGTCAGACTAATTATAATTATTAGAAAGGGAGGGTCTTCTTTCATCCATTGGACTTGAATCTGGGCAAAGAGCCTGAGCAGCTGGCTTCTGCAGCAGACACTGACAGTTTGGCCTGCTCACAGCCCTAAGCACTCCCCATTTCCATGCTAGCAGATGCAAAGGTTTTATATGTAAGCTACTATGTCTCTCTGCCTAAGGGCTTTCTCTACCCATGGCGGCCCATTCAGTTGGCATACTAATGGGATAGGCTACAAGTGCCACAGAATTAATGCTCCTAGGGCATTTCTTTGTCAGTGACTGACTGGAATTGGTGGATCAAAACCCTACCTCCCTCTCCCCTTGGTTAACAGATTTCTGAAGTGTGGAATTGAATCAACCATGTCAAGCTATTATTTGTTATTTACCTTTGGATGGATATTCGTGTGAGTATATATACAACTATTTGTACAACTATTATATGTATGTCCATATATTCATATTACATATACACTTGTATATACACATATATTTCTGTTGGTATAAATATATATGTATACATGTATGTCTATACACATAATAAGTCATTCAGATACATATGCAATTTATATTTTGCATTAACACGTCTGACTTGGGAGGGGTATTTTTTAGTAGCTTTCCTAGCTCCATCATAGAATGCTAGCTCTAGAGTTTCTGCTTGATTTTTTAAAATCATTATTTTAATCTCTTTGTTAAATTTCTTATAGGCTTCTGAATTCCTTCTCTATATTGTCCTGAAATACATTGAGCTTCTTCGGGATAACTATTTTAAATTCTTTGTCTGAAAGGTCACCTATCTCTATCACTCTGGCATTGGTCACTGGTGCCTTATTTATTTTCTTTGGTGAAGTCATATCTTCCTGGATGTTCTTGATGCTCTTGGTTGTTTGTTGATGTGTAGGCATTAAAAAGTTAGGTATTTCTTTTAATCTTCACAGTCTGGGCTTATTAGAATTTGTCTATCTTGAGAAAGTTTTCTAGATACTCAAAGGGAATGGAATGTTGCAGTCCAAGTCTTTGGCCATTGCAGCCATATCAGCACTGGGAATGCCCCCACCCAGTCACACTGTAAATCTTACAGATGTCTTGTGGTATTGGGTAAGACAAGATAATTCCCTGGAATACCAAAGTCTTTCACTCTCTTCCCTCCCTCTCTCTGCTGTGCTATTAGAGTTGGGGGAGGAGTGACATGGGTACCCATCACCAGGTCACACGTGAAACCAGTCCAATCTCACCCAAAGACAGTGGTGTCTGCTGCCTGGCTACTGCTGAGGATTTTTCAAAGCCCAGGGTGTCTTTAGTTATCAGCATATTTCCTTCTGGCCCAAGGTGGGTCCAGAAATGTTATCCAGAAACTAAGGCCTGGATTCAGGGATGTCTGGAGTCTGCTCGGTACTTTGTTGGCTGAACTGGTAACCAAGTTGCAAAACAAAGGCTTCTGAGCTCTTCCTTTTCCTTTCCCCAAGTGGAAGAAGACTCTGTCCACATTGTGCTGCCTATGGATGGGAGAGGGGTGACAAAAGCACTGGCTTGGTACCCTGCTGATGTCTCACGTAGTCGGGTGCACTCCAAATCTACTGACTGAGCCAGAACAGCCACAGGAATTGCCAAAGACTGCAGTACTTGTGCCTGACTGCCTCATGAATTTAGTACAGGACCTGGACTGCCCCAGCCAGTGGTGGGGCTAGTGGGAACTTGGGCTTCAGAGCAAAGGATTTTTTTTGTCACTAAGCTGGTCAAAATGCTATCTCTGTGGGCACTGGCAGAATTCTGCTCTGTGCTGTGTTTCCCTGGGACAGGGCAGCCTTGAGTTTCAATGCAAAGCCCAGAATCATTTCATTCTCCATGCCAAGGGCACACAGGTTCTCTCTCCACTCTGCATACTGATTGGGCACTCCTGGGGTGGGAGGATCGGGAGGGGTGGTGTAAGCAACACAAGATTGTTTTTTCTGCCCTCCTCAGTGCTTCTTTCCTTGATATAATGTTAAAAACAGATAGAATGATCACTCACCTGATCTGTGGTTCTTCTGAGGTGTTTGATTTCATGGATTTCACTGAATTAGGTAATTTTGTAGAGGGATGGTGGCTGGAGGTTTCTATTCAGCCACCTTCTTTTTTTTTTTTTTTTTTAGTTAAGTTAAAAATAAATTAAAAAAATAAAGAAGTGGCTATTTCTTAAGCACTTGAATTTTGAGGTCAGAGACCCATAACTTCAATAGCATACAGACCAGGCTTATGAAAACAATAGATATTCTCCTATAGTGAGACCATCAAACCTGGAACAGGGGCTTGTGATCCTATGAGGAATCCTAATGCCATGGTGTATGGAAAGTGTTTCCTTGTATTTCCCATATCGAGAAGTTGAGGGTGCCGTCTCAGTGCTCAGTGGGAGGCTGAGGTCAAGGTCTCCTGGCTCAAGGTGATATAATAATACTATCCATGGCTTTTGGTGTGAAGAAAGCCAGGCGCAGCTTTCCATGCCCTGGAACTAGGCACTTTTTCTTTGGCTTACAGATGTTTCAACCAGGATTCTAATCTATTTGAAAATTTTTGCACTGTATGAATAATGCCCCAAAGGCCTTAAAAGAGAAAAAAAATAACATATTATCCAACACAAAGATTTATGGGTTTTAGTGCAAAAAAGTACAATGGGGAAATTTTAAAAATTAATTTGTATTCTAGGCAGCATAACATGGAGTATTTGAGGCATTTAAGAATTTTAAATATGAGAGAATGTGCTGAATGGGGAAGGTTTTCACTTGAAATAGTATATTAGAGTTTAGAACAGGTGGGGAAACTTACCTTTTTTTTTTTAACTGAAGAAAATGTTGCAAAATTGAGTTTTGCTTTGCCCACCCAGGAGTACTAAGAAACCAAATCACCAGCTTTCATCTCTGCTAAAGAGCTCTGAATATGTAATATTGCAGTCACTCCTGAACATTCAGTACAAGCCACCATGTGTGTTTGTAAACAACTAAAAGACCAGCTAATTTGGAGCAATACACAAATGAGCCATCTTTGAGAATGCCAGTCGCTTGCTAATAACTTTCTAAAATTGCTCTCCAGCACTAATTGAAACCATAAATCCTCATCACATTCAAAGCCTAACCACTGTATCCCATTAACTCACTTCAGTTCTTAATGTTCTTCTTCTGGGGTACTTTCTCACTGTATCCTTCTTCCCCTAGGAGTAGCCACATTTATTATTGCAGTTCAAATACCTTGAGATATTCCAGTTGGAGAGCTATATAAAATCTCTTTAAGCATGTCAATGCAAGGGCTGCTTAATCGAAATATCAACCCCCATCCCATCGTGACAAGGTTTAAAAAAAAAAAGTCAGGGCAATATATTTTCACTTATTTCATCCTAGATTCCTAGAGGTAACATGGATTCAAAGAATATTTAAATCCTGTTTTGTTAAGACAGGCTTCTTCTCTTATACAGTGGAGCAGGTAGGAGCTATGGTTGCCTCTAGACAATTTACCAGACAAGAAAAATGGCTCCGTGAACCATCTGACAGCTTTATTCTTGTGGCTCTGGCAGAAAAATAGGCAAAAAAGATTGCAGAGGTGGCTGAGTGGAATACAACACAAAAGTTCAGAAAAATATTAACTGGTTGTAAAATGAGTGGGAGGATGTAGTAAAGGAACTGGCATTTCAGTTATATAAAATCACTTATAACAACATTTTTATAGTCAAATTATGCTCCCTATCTGTGCTGTATCTTTTGGTCTGTTGCCCAAAAATAGATGGTAAAGAATCCTTCCACGAGGCACAAAATGTTTATATGGGAGAAAAAGCTATGAATCATTTTATGGCTGAATCAAGCTCCTGATCACAATGAAGACCCCTTGGCAGTTTGGGTCTGATTTATACTAGGCCCAATACTGTTGGAGATCTGTTCTGGCTCCATCTTTTTGCCTGCACAGCCCCTCCTGGTGGACACTTGTAATTAATGTGGAATACTCTGACCTTTGTTTTTGACACAGGTTCATTTAGGAACCTTCAAATAGCTGGAACATGAGTAAAACCTGCAAGTTTTCCATTCTTTGTAGCTTGAAAGAATAACTCAATATTAGGTTTTTTCTTAGATGACAGTGCACTTTGGCAGAGGCATCTTGAGTTCATCCCTTTTAGCCTAACACACTCATTAAACACAAGAGAAGTCATCTCCTCTACTCTCTTGCAAATAGTAATAAGAACTCGGGCGATCCTTTAAGAAAGCTTTTTAGCATGGTAATTGGAGAACAGAGAACATGTATCTCCTATAATGATATGTCCTAAAAATTTCAAGAGCTATCAAGATGTGTTTGTTCATAACAAAAACATCTGTAATTAGTTGGGAAGACACTGGGAGAAACAGAGCTAAACAGGTATTCCTACTGCAGGACTTCCCATCTTTTCTGGTATCCTCACTCACCTTGTAGATCTTCACAGAGTATACACATTTCTGATGCTGCTTATTTTACCACAAGAGTCTTTATCTTATGTAAACTCTCATGTAATCATTGTTCTTTAGAATTCTCTAAGAAACAATGCTCTTTTTCATCTAGGACTGTATTATACAAGGAAGACAATGTTTCTTTAAATGTCAGGCAAATTTAAACTCTTTTCTTTTTAAAAGAACTCCCCATACTGACAAAAAAGTCAGATGTCTGTTTTTTTTTTTTTTTTGCATTTAAAATTCTAGATAATGTGGCCCTTTATGTTTTCTCCCTTTATGACCTATTAGTTAGTTTACATGGTGTCTTATCACCAATCTTGCTTCTTGCTGCTCTGTGAATAGTCTTTGTATCTCCCACCTCTATCTCCTTGAATACAATGCTGCTGCTTTCTAGAAGAGCTTTCTCTTTACTTCTCCCTATAGGTACTTAGCCCTTTTCCCAGAATCTTGCTGAATGCTGCCTTCCCGAAGCCTTCTGTTGGGACTTGTATCTCCTGTCTCATTTTGTTTAGACCTCAAACCTGTATCAATCTTAGGGTTTTCTGGTTGTCTCCATTGTTCTTCTCAAATCTAGGTGTCATTATGAAAGATTTGAGACAGACTGTGTTATGGTTCATTACTTCCCTTTCAAGAAACACAGTCAACAGTGTACTTTCTGATTCACCCTCACAAGTTTCAACTTGCTTGGCTTATTGGTATTGCTGGGAGGGCTTTGTTGTTTGTGTGTAAATTGTTTCTGCTGTATTTTCGTTTCTTAATTTTTGTGTATCTCAAATCTCAAAACTCTCATAATGACCCACGTATGATTTTCTTGAGGGCAAGGATTATGTCTTGACCATCTTTGGGCACAGAGCCTGTGACATTTTCAGGACAGACAGAGCCTAGGCCAGGCTTGCCCCCATTTCTACCCTATGTTCTCCCCACAGCTTTCCTGCGATGTTTTTGAAATGGTTAGGCCGTAGGATGTGAGCAGGTTCTACCCTAGAGCTGGTCTATGATCATCCTAGCCAGTCTGAGTGTACTGGACTGTGTTCCAATGTTACATTGTCTATTTCACAGCTCCAAGGTTGACAGGGTGCTTCTGGCTAACAGTTTAGGTTACCCAGACATATCTAGTTTGCCTGCAGAATGTCTCTAGAGAGTTACACCAGGAGGCTGAACCTGTGGGTTGGGAGGAAGCAGTTGAGTTTACAAAAGGCCTGATTTATCCCCTCTTTCTCAGACATACCAGCCACACATGTGCTCATCCCTGATGAGGATGCTATCTCCACGTTATTGCCTCACTTGCAGTCTTTAAAGCCCCCTCTCAGACCCCTCAGGAGGACACTTGGCTCAGATTGCTGTGGCTTTAAGACTATCATAACTCTAGGCTCTGCAATGTGAGAGTCAATTTTCAGCCTCATGTTCAGTTTCTTTGCCCAGCTACAGCTTTGGGAACCCAGCTTGGGTTAGACACCTGGGCCTTTTCATTTTATCAAGACACACCTAATTACTTTGCATCATTTTAGGAAGCAACAGAATACAGAGTTAAGTGTAAACATGAGCTCTAGAGTGATGTTGTCTGGACTTACATCCCAATTCGAACACTAAATCACTGTAAGTTTGGGCAAACTAACACTTGTGACCCAGTTTACTTAGCTATAAAATAAGATGATAGTAGTGCCTATTGCACAAAGTTTTTGTGAGAATGAAAGGAAATGACATGAGCACAGGACTTGGCACAACTGGAGTGTTGTTAGGACCCAAAGTGGTAGCTTTTATTATTAGTGGAAGGAATTATTTAAATTCCAGGGAACCCCATGGGCTATGTGCTTAATATCCCCATATGTCCTCCTCTGTAAAATGGATGTTTGTTAGCTATCACTGCATAACAAAGTGCCATGAACTTAGTGGCCTAGAACAAGCCGAATTGATGCTCTAACAGTCTCTTTGGGCCAGGCGTCTGGGTGCAGCCCAGCTGCGGTCACTGTAGGTAAGGTGTGAGCCATTTGGGTTTTCACCTGGAGGCTCAATTGTGGAGGGTCCACTTCCAAGCTCAACCACGTTGCTGGCAGAATTTATTTCCTTATGGCTGTGGGACTCATGGCAGCTCACAAGAGAGAGGCTTTATTTTTTTTTATTAAATCATAACTGTATACATTGATATGATCATGGGACATCATACACTCGCTTCATAAACCATTTGACACATTTTTATCACAGTGGTTAAGATAGCCTTTCTGGCGTTATCTCAGTTACTGTGCCAAAACATTTACATTCTACATTTACCAAGTTTTGCAAATACCCCTGTAAGATGCATCACAGGTGTGATCCCACCGATCCCCCTCCCTCTACCCACCCCCCCTTCCCACTTCCCCCTATTGTTAAGTTGTAGCTGGGTTATAGCTTTCATGTGAGAGTCCCAAATTAGTTTCATAGTAGGGCTGTGTACATTGGGTACTTTTTCTTCCATTCTTGGGATACTTTACTAAGAAGAATATGTTCCAGCTCCATCCATGTAAACATGAAAGAGGTAAAGTCTCCATCTTTCTTTAAGGCTGCATAGTATTCCATGGTATACATGTACCACAATTTATTAATCCATTCGTGGATCGATGGGCACTTGGGCTTTTTCCATGACTTAGCAATTATGAATTGGGCTGCAATAAACATTCTGGTACAAATATCTTTGTTATGTTGTGATTTTTGGTCTTCTGGGTATATGCCCAGCAGAGGAATTACAGGATTGAATGGCAGATCTATTTTTAGATCTCTGAGTGTTCTCCATATATCTTTCCAAAAGGAATGTATTAATTTGCATTCCCACCAGCAGTGCAGAAGTGTTCCCTTTTCTCCGCATCCACGCCAACATCTATGGTCTTGAGATTTTGTGATATAGGCTAGTCTCATTGGAGTTAGATGATATCTCAAAGTAGTTTTGATTTGCATTTCTCTGATGATTAAAGATGATGAGCATTTTTTCATATGTCTGAAGGCCTTGCGCCTGTCTTCTTCAGAGAAGGTTCTCTTCAAATCCCTTGCCCAGCCTGCGATGGGATCCCTTGTTTTTTTCTTGCTGATGCGTTTGAGTTCTCTGTGGATTCTGGTTATTAAACCTTTGTCAGAGATATACCCTGCAAATATCTTCTCCCATTCTGAGGGCTGTCTGCTTGCTCTGCTTACTGTGTTCTTAGTTGTGCAGAAGCTTTTTAGTTTGATCAAGTCCCAGTAGTGTATTTTTGAAGCTGCTTCAATTGCTCCTCATGAAATACTCACCCAGACCAATTTCTTCAAGGGTTTTCCCTGCATTCTCCTCTAGTATTTTTATAGTTTCATGTTTTAAGTTTAAATCTTTAATCCAATGAGAGTCTATCTTAGTTAATGGTGAAAGGTATGGGTCCAATTTCAGTCTTCTGCAGGTTGCCAGCCAGTTCACCCAGCACCATTTGTTAAGAGAGAGGCTTTAGCATTTGAGCACCACAGTGCAATCACACACATCTGACCCCCTTTGTCATACAACATTGGTTAGAGACAGTCACAATTTAGCCCACATTTAGGGGAGGGATGAAAGGTGTGAATACTAGGGGGCTGAGCATGACGGGGTCATCCTGTCTGTGTGCCCCAAGGGGGATGATAATAACAGAAACTGTCTCATGGTTTATTATGAGGATTAAATGAATTAATACATGATAAGCATTTTTAATTGTGTGTAACACGTAGTAGATGCTTAGTAAGGGTTTCCACTTACAATCAGGCCTATGAGTGAAGGAGAAGGCTGGGTTGGAAAGAATGAATGAATTGGGGTGCTTTCAGGATTCATAACTGAGTAGATTCTTTCCAAGCAAGCTTTTTGCACAGTGAATTTCCCCAGTGGTTTTAGATCAGTGGCTGCAAGCTCTGCCATGGGTAGTGTAAATGTCAGCCATAGGTGGGCATTACTTGCCTTAGTCATGTGTAACTAATTTAAAGTGTACACTGTGTTTTCAGGCAAGTGTCAGTAATTGCCATTTTCGGTAATTGTGAGAAGGACTTGTTTGCCATCTTCCCTCCCAACTATAAGAGAGGGAATCGGGAATCGAGGAGTGGGCTTGAATAAATTGGCTTACTCCTGCTTGAGGAATCCAGGTATTGCTTTGGCATAACAGGTCGACTTGTAGAGAAAGTTCAGAAAGGTAACTGGCATCAGCTCAGAAATACTGTGGCCAATCACAGGCTGTCTGGTGCACACAGAGCAGCACTCATATATTTCCTCATTCAGCCTGGTATTTCTTCTGCTCCAGACTTTGTGATAGATGCTCAGGAACAGTGAAAAAGGGACCTCATCCTAAATCATGCTTATGAATCTTTAAAGTTTAGCTCCCAAATTCTTTTACACTCCTCTTATAGAGGGGAAGGAGGGGAATATATCTTTCCTCTTCTTAAATCTGGGCTCTGTGACTTTAGACCCATAGAACATGGGAGAAATGATGCTGTGTCAGTTTCCAGTCTCAGGCCTTAAGAAACTAGCAACCTCTACTTCCTGAATGGTAGATGAGTGGTTCTCAACCTGTGGGTTGTGACCCCTTTGTAACAATGAAAATACACTGTGGCATTAGGAAAGTTGAGAACCACTGTCTTAGACTTTGTGGGTCTCCTGGAAGCTTGCTCTTAAAATCCAGGGAAGAGGCCCCCACATGCAGATGAAATGGTAGCTAGAACCACCTCGCAGCTATGTGGGTGAGCCCTTTCAGGGTGCATCCTCCAAGCTCCAGGAGAGCTGATACCATGTGGCACAGAGATGAGCTATCCCCACCATCTCCCACCCAAATTGCAGATCCATGAGCAAAACCATAGTGGCTGTTTTTAGCCACTAAATTTTGGGGTGATTTGTTATGTAGCAATAACTGGAATACAGTTATATACAGTCCCCTTATATACAGTCCGATGGTAGAGGAACTTTTACAGTCTGGGAAAGAAGACAGATACTAATCAAAGACTAAAACTAGCAATTATATATCTGTAGGCTAAATACCTGTTCTGCAGGATAGGGACATGGTTCTGTCAGGCCATTTGACAAAGGAGCCTAAGTTAGGCAATGCAGTCAGAAAGGGTTTCCCTAAGGAAGCCATATATGAGCTGAGGTTGAAAGGTTGGAAAGAAGCTAACTAGATGAAGGGGCAAGAAACTTCTTGTGCCAAGGCCTGATCGTGAACAAAAGCATAAAGTATTTGGAAAAGTGAGAAGGGAGATCAGTGTGGCTGAAGAGGAGAAGGAAGAGAGACTCAGGATGCCGCTATCAAGGCAGATGTCCGAGTGAGCCCATCCTGCATGAGGGAGTGCACTGAGGTGTCCTGCAAGAATAGGTGAAACTGTGGGGCTCAAAGGCATGTTCAGGATGAGTGGGAGAGAGAGAGGTGAGGCTTGGTGAAGATGTGGTATCCCTGCCTGTCTTACCTCCAAATGCAACCCATAGTGAGTGATCACACTGCTGGGATGGGGGTGTCTTAGTCTGTCTGTGTTGCTACAAAAGAACACCACAGCCTGGGTAATTTGAGAGAACAGAGATTTGTATCTTACAGTCCTCAAGGGTAGGAAGTTAAAGATTGAGAGGCCTGCATCTGGCGAAGCTCCTTGTGCTGCACTATCCCATGGTAGAAGGTAGAAAGGCAAGAGAGCACAAAGGAACAAGAGAGAAAGGGGCCAGCCACATCTTTTTATCAGGAACCCTTTCCTGCAGTACTGAACCCACTTCTGCTTTAATAGCATTAATCTAGTCATAAGGGCAGATCCTTCATGACCCCATCACCTATATGGGGACCTATCTCCCAAAATAGTAGCACTGGGGATTAAATTTCCAACACACCAACTTTGGGGACACATTCAAACCATAGCAGGGGGGCTCGATCCAGTGGGGAATTGTTTCCTGGCAGACGAAGGACTGAAAAACATTCTCTTAAAAGTTCTCTCTTTCTGAACTACATTTCTCAGCTGACCTAATTCAGTAGTGATGTCTGCGAGAGTTTTTAATAGATTCACAGTGGGGCTAGTATTTCACAGGCTACTCTCTATTTTTACATCTTTACACTGAAGAAATTATTGCTTATAGCTGAGCACACTTGCTGGTATCTTAGCCTGTCTTTTCTCTTCTCGCTTCTGTGTAGATGGGAAACGTTGAGCAGAGGCCTTTACATACATTTTATTCATGTGCGCGAAGACAGAGGCTTTATACATCCTCCTTGGTTCATTTGTTTTTATTTTGTTGTATTTTTCTGGCAGCATCTTCTGCCCTTCACCCTCAAACCCACTTCTTTCATCCCTTCCTCACCTACAGTATGCCCATATCACCCTCAAACTTCAGTTTCAACTACATCCAAGCCACAGATAATTTTGAGCACCTCTTAGAGACCAGGCACTAGTAACTGTGGGACTGGGAATAAGGGCTGGGGTAATTTGACCAGGCCAGTAGCTCTTAATTCTGGTAGCATATTAGAATTATGGTGAGCTTTAAAGCATGTTGATGCCTGGGCCCTATTTCCATGGTTTCTCACTATTGGGGTAGGAAGTTACACATAAGCCGAGGGGAAGCTAGACTGATCCATGTGGGCACCAATTAGACTCAGAGGCATCAGTATGAACCCACATTTAGCCTAGTAGAGATACAAGAGTTAACATTTAGAAATATTTAGTTATTTATTTATTTAAGACAGACTCTACTCTGTTGTTCTAAGCTAGAGTGCCATGGCATCAGCCTAGCTCACAGCAAGCTCAAGCTCCTAGGTTCAAGCAATCCTTCTGCCTCAGCCTCCTGAGTAGCTAGGACTAAGGCACTCACCACAACACCTAGCTAATATTTCTATTTTTAGTAGAGACAGGGTCTAGATATTGCTCAGGCTGGTCTTGAACTTCTGAGCTCAAGGGATTCTCCCACCTTGGCCTCCCACAGTGCTAGGATTACAGACATGAGCCACCATGCTCAGCCCTATAGAAATATTTATATTATACATGTGTGTACACACATGGGTTAGTATATTCGTATAAACTTCCTTGCTTTGTTAGCTGAGACAACCTACAAACAAGGACACTTCAGTAACAATGAGCACACTTAGAACCCAACTCTGTGTTTCTAATACCATTCTCTAACAGAAGGAACAACAGATCCATAGAGAAAGAACTAATTTTATAACTAGGACAGAAGGTATACAAGGTAAGTAAGCCTGGAGCATCTTGTACTGCCAGAAAGTAAGGAAGGGCTTTATCATAAAGACACCTGCACTTGAATGTTTATAGAAGCACAATTCACAATCACAAAGATGTGGCAACAACCCAAGTACCCATCAATACATGAATGGATTAATAAAATGTGGTATATGTATACCATAGAATATTATTCAGCTATGAAAAATTGGTGATCTAGTATCTTTTATAACAATGTGGATGGAATTAGAGACTATTCTCCTAAGTGAAGCATTACAAGAATAGAAAAACAAACACCATATATACTCATTGCTCAGTTAGAACTTGATCAAATACTTATGTGTCATATGGAAGCAGAACTCAAGTAGAACAAAATTCAAGTAGAGGGTATGGAAGAAGGGGAGGGGTAAATTCACACTTATTGGTACATCGGGACTGGTATACATACACACTTTCTGGGTGAAGGGCACACTTACAACTTTGACTTAAAATATACAAAAGAAAATTATGGAACTCAAACTTGTGAAACCCCCATAATCTGCAATTAAAAAAAAAGCAAAACAAACACCACAACACTAGGGGCATGACCAAGGGGGCACTGAAAAGGCTCCAAGTGAAAATTTGTACAAGAAAATAAAGTGGTATTGTATGATAACCCATAGCATAAAATAAATATCCACATCTGTACATAAATACATTTATTACATAAATAATAAAGGAGACAAATGGGGAGAAGAAAAATCTCCAATGATTTCTTAATAATTTATGTATATACTTTGCCCTCAAGGAGCACCGCTTCCTAGTTCCTAAGTATGGGCTACACATACTTCCAAAAAGTATTTAGAGTGTGGATGGGGGAAAATGTTAACTCTACATTGAAGAATACTGATAAACAGGAACTAACTCAGCCAGCCAGGTAACTAGGGTTAATAGTAATGACAAGTCTTGTTGATAGCATGCACCCTTGATAAGATATCATGAGAGGGGCACTTTACTTCTGTGATCTTTCTCTAAAAAAACTAATTTCAATCTAATCATGAGGAAAACACTAGGCAAATGAAAACTGAGGAGCACTCTGCAAAATCCCTCATCAATACTCCTCAAAACTATCAAGGTCATCAAATACATGGGAATTCAGAGAAATTGTCATAATGCGGAGAAGCCTAAGGTGGCATGACAATTAATTAAATGTATTGTGTTGTCCTGGATGGGAACTTGGAACAGAAAGAGGACTGGGGAGAACTAAGGAAATCTCAGTTAAGTATGGGATTTGGTTAAGAGTGGTGTACTGGGGTGGGGCCTTGGTGTGTGTCACACTTTATGGGGGCAAGACATGATTGCAAGAGGGACTTTACCTAACAATTGCAATCAGTGTAACCTGGCTTATTGTACCCTCAATGAATCCCCAACAATAAAAAAAAAAAAAAAAAAGAGTGGTGTACTTATGTGAGTTCATTAACTGTGACAAATTTACTATATTAATATAAGAAGTTTATAGAAGAAACTAGTTGCAAAGTGTACAGAGAAATCTCTGTACTGTCTTCTGGGTTTTTCTGTATGTCCAGAAGTTCTTTAAGTTTAAGTTAAACTTTTTTTAAACATAAAATATTTTTCATAGTGTTTTGGTGCCTCCATTATGTTTGTCTTCTGGACAACTAGACTATAAGTTCTTCCATGATAGGCACCCACTTCTTTCCTTTCATAGTTTATCGTGGACTGCAAGACTCCACTCAGGATAGGTGGGCAACCAATGTTTGTAAATGTATTGTGGTGGCTTGATAACATATAACTATTAAGTAGCAAATATTTCTTATATAAAATTGAAAGAGTTAGTTAAACCAAAAAAGGAGCATATTAAAATCACTCCTGATAACATGATATCTAAGAAGGCCATTGTTAAGGTTTTGATATTTTCCTAGATACTCTTTATTTTCCACTATAAAACTGGGATCACGCATCATCTATTTTTTTGAAATCTGCTTTCACTAGTGGTTTATTATGAAGTTTTTCTCCATTCCATAAATAATCTCCTTAAACATAAAATGAGTGTTTTAATGGCTAGATAATGGTAATCTGCTAAATTTGCACAAGATCTTGGGAAAGGAAGGGTAGAAGCAGGCTAAAACATAGAAACAAATAGGAACAATGGCCATGTTTGGGGTGCAGCAGGGGTGCTTGGCCTGCTGGTATGGTGGGAGTTAGGCAGGCTGAGGGAACACATACCCTCTACTTGCTTCCCTGAATCCACTTTTCTGTAGACAAAAGGGCATATAGAGTTAGGTTTAATGTCCTCCCTTCCCACTGCAAACAGAAGGGAAGGGTACTCACCGGCAAGTCCAATGGCATCCGAACTGCCATGTTATTCCAAGGCTTGGAGGTTAGTTGGCAGACACCAATTAGCTCTGTCGTGTCTTCCTAAAGCTATAACTTTTTCAGCTCAAAGCCACTCTCTGGCCAATTTGTACTGTGGCAGAGCGCTGCCAGGAAAGAACTAATTGGGGGATGCTGGTTTTCCCTTCTGTCCTTTAGGTATATTAGAGCACAGAGTAACTGGCAGGATATGGGAATTAATTCAGTAATGCAAATCCTCCATCAATTTCTACCAAAAAAAGAAAAAGAAAAGAAAGAAAGAAAGAAAAGAAAATTAACTGTCACAGAGGCCAGGCAGGTTTTTTGTCCATAGAATAAATTGTACTTGAGGCATATTCTCAGTAATCTTGCCTTGGTTTTTAGTTAAGGCAATCTTTATATTTCTTCTTTAGTCAATTATCTGGAAGCAGAAAAAGGAATCCAATAGGTCTTATAAAACCAATATCTGGATCCTAAAGAAAGAGTTAGTTAACACTAGGCAAATGAAAACTGAGGAGCACTGGAACATTTGGAAGCAAAATTGAAGGGAAAACTTTATCTGAGTGGGTTGCTGTGAATGAATACTTATTTTTGGCTGCCATAACAAGGACATTTAGAAAACAATAAATGTTTACATGGGGAGTGAGGGAGGCAGTCACGAAAGTGTGGGACCAGTGTGGATTTGGGGTTTTGAGTAGCATGTGGGTGACTGCTGGCATTTGAGAGCTTTTATCCGGGTGGCTTACAGATGTAGAAATTAAATGTGTAGGCATTTAATAATGCCAGAGCAAAAACTGATTCAGTTTGCTGAAAAAAGAAATCCATGAGTTGATCAGTCTTTTGAGAAAGATACTATAGATCAGAGAGATAAGTGTTTCTGGGTGTGAGAGAATGGCCATGGTTACTGAAAACCAGCATTTCCGAAATTGTAGTTTTATAATTATGTGGGGTTTTTTTTGTTTTGCTGTACAAAAACTTCAGGGTCATATGAATCCATTATAAGAGGAATAATTAAAAGCCCCTCCCTTTTTTTTCAGCAAACCCAGCCGGGGCTGGGTTTGAACCTACCACCTCTAGCATATGGGGCCAGAGCCCTACTCCTTTGAGCCACAGGCACCACCCTACAAGCCCCCTAAAAGTTGTCTGAACCATGAGAGATTGCACATCACTATAACATGTGGACTGTGTCCTGGGAAGGAGGAATCAGAGGCTTGGTTACTATCGTGCAATGCACTGATAGCAAATCACCAAATTGTTGTTTACTTGTGTCTGTGCTGGTGACGTGGGATCTGAGAGTTTGGGTCCAAATCCTTGCTCCATTATTTTCTAGCTATGGGGCCATACACAAGTCACAGAACCTTTTTGTGCTTAGTTTTCTCTACTATAAAATACAGATAGTAATAATAATACCAGCCCTACAAACTCTACTGCACAGCACGGCCTTGTCATAAGAATGAAAGGAGGGAGGAGGTCATGAAAGGCTGATGTAGATAATATCATTACCATGTGAAATACTGGCATAGACCCAAAACAGGCATCACTGTGTGGTTCTAGTTCTGACTGAGGAAGTTTTAACACCTTGGAAATGGGGGTCATTTATTCATGATTTGCTTTTACCAACTTTGCTCACACAAAGGTGGACTAACTCTGTCCCTAGAGCAAAAGGAAAGCTTTCATCTGCAGGCATTTCTCTAGTAGGGTGGCAAAAACTTCAGAAAGGGTAAGGCTTTCCAGTGAAGGAGGCTTGACTGGCCCAGCACTGTGTTTAAGTAGGAGAAGTTGTTTATGGTGAAATCAAGTGGATCTTGAATTCCAAGTTGGTGCTGGGAGTTATGCAAAGGTCAGTATTCCAATTGGCCTAAGTGCTAGGGAAGGGATCTCTTCCTGTTCACTCTTTTTCTAGGAATAACCACGAGGTTCTTACCAAGAAAGCAGCATTGATTGGGCCACATCTCACAGAGTTAGAAAGAATGTCCAGGAAAGACCTCACTGAGAATATCTGAGACAAGACTGAGGAGGTGAGGGGAGGAGCCATGAAGATAGCTGGGGTCCAGGCCCCCAGGCAGAGGGGGCAGTGAGTGCCCAGGCTCTGTGCCTGGTGTGTTAGGGATGCAGCTAGGCTGCAAGAAGTGTGGAGATTCAAGGCAGATGAGGTTAACAGGAGATGAGGGGCAGGAGGGCCAAGAGGAGGCAGTCAGGGCTCCTAGGACATGGGGTCTGGGAATCCCACCATTTTGGACTACACATAAATCTTTAAAAATCCATACACCCTTACCTGTCTCTCCCACTTCTAGATAATAAACTCTTTGAATACAGGCATGTGACTTGATCATCAGCAAGAAAACATGTGACAAATGAGAATAAAATATTTGCTTTAGAGTTAGAAAAACCAGGTTCAGATTGCATCTCCAAAATCCCTTACCTGTGCAAAATTAGGCAGGCAGCACCTATCCCCACCCTAACCTTATTTTCTGCTTCTGGTGGATAGGAATTATTATAGTCTCCAACAGGATAGTTTGGTTTAGTTTAAATTTACTTAGTATTTACACTATGTGCTGGGATGTGTGAGCTTTGTGCTTTTTACATGTATTCACTCCTAAAGCCTCACAACTCAATGAAGTAACATTATTATTTGTGTTTTGCAGATTTAATCATTTGCCATTTTGAAGGTATATTGGAATGCCCTGGGATTCAATTTTGGGCGTTCTCTACTCTTTTCCATTTAGACCTACTTCCTGGGTGGTATCATCTGGCCTTGTGACTTTAGATGCCAGCTAGATGCCAGTGACTTCCAACTGAACATGTGCAGCACAGACCACTCCCTGAACTTTGTACCCACAGACTCAACTTCCTATTCAACATCTGAATGTGTTCAGGCATCAGACCTTGATCTGTGCCAAGCTACTCATATTTCCCCCTGACATTTTACATACTTGCTATGGCTTAATTGTGTTCCCCAGAGTTCTTATGTTGGAAACTTAATTCCCAAAGCAACAGTGTTGAGAGGTGAGACCTTCAAGAGGTGATTAGAGCACTCTTGAAAGGATTAATGCTGTTTCTTAGAGTGCATTAACAGGAGTGAGGAGCAGATTCTAGTTCTCTCTCTCTTCCTTGCTTTTTCTCTCTCTGTTTCTCTCTTACCCTTTTACCTTTCGCCACAACAAAAAGGCCCTTCCCAGATATGGGCCCCTTCAAATGGTCTATGAAGCGAGTGTATGATGCCCCATGATCATATCAATGTATACAGTTATGATTCAATAAAAAAAAAGAAAAAAAAAAAAAACCTTGAACTTTCCAATTCCAGAACTATGAGAAATAATTTCTGTCAGTCTCAGATCTCCTGTTATAGCAGCACAAAACAGGCTAAGACAACCCTTCTCAAAAGTGTTAACTGTTCTTTCAACTGCTTAAGCCAAAAATCTTGGAGTCACCTTTCAATCCTATCTTAGTCTGACTTTCCACATACGTGAAAAAGTCTTGGCAGCCCTGTCTCTCCCATCTGGGCTTCTACTGCTACCTGCTAATCCATGCCACTATCATCTCTCACCTGGATTATTGCAAGAGCATCCTAACTGGCCTCCAGGCTTCTGACTTTGCCCTATTATGGCCAATTCTCAGCACAGCAGCCAGCATAATGCTGTTGGATGATTGTCAGGTGCTGAATCCCCTCTGCTTCATGGTCTCTGATGGTCGCCTGTCTTATCAGAATCACTCTTGAATCTCCACACTTCTTGCAGCCTGGTTGCTTCTCTAAAGCCCCGGGCACTGAGCCTAAGCACTTCCTGCCCCCTCTGCCTGGGGTCCTGGCCCCCAGCTATCCTCATGGTTCCTCCCCTCACCTCCTTCAGTCTTGTCTCAGATGTTCTCAGTGAGGCCTTTCCCAGCCACCCTTCCTATAAAACATTCACCCCCAAACAGCCAGCTCCAACACTTCTAGCCCCTTCTCCTCAATTACCCTTCTCCTTAGCATACATCCTGACCCTCAGCATTCCGTGTTTCACTTGTTTACATTCTGCATTTCCTTCTAGAATAAGAACTCCATGAGGAAACACATGTCTTGTTCATAGCTGTGTCCTCAAGGAACTAATACCAGTGACTGGCACTTAGGAGATGCTCAATAAATACAGTAAAACCTCTGTAAATTGAAAACCCAAGGGACTATAACAAACTGGTTAATATACAGAGGTGGTCAACATAAGAAACTAGGCCTATGGTACTGATAGGTCCATGTCCATTCTATGAAAATTCAGTCAACTTAAGGAGGTGGTCAATGTAGGGAGGAGGTCAACTATGGAGGTTCTCCTGTATAATATTTGGGGAATTAATGAATAAGGAAGCAGAATCTCAAAGAAATTATGAAATTGCTCTCACTCAAAGACGTCAAAATAGTCAGTGTTATTTGCAGTCTGAGCCTTAAGGTCTCTCTGAGATGGGAAGGTGGGATTCTGTCTCTTCTGGCTTTGATCCACTCATTTCTGAAGCCTCTGAAATGAAGTTCTTGCCAAAACGTGTTTTTTAGAACTCTCAGCGATGGTGCCCTATGTGTATGGCTTGCCGGTGTGCTTGGCGCATAACAAGCTGACAGTGCTAACTCCTGGAGTTCTGTATATAACCCAAATTCATAGCCCTTGACATAGCCTGTCAGCTTCCACTGCCTCCGCTTCTAAATTTGTATGATCTTAGCATAATTAGTCCAGTTTTTTGTCATACCACAACTGCTAAGTATGCAGTGGCTGTGGCGTGTTACGGCTCCTCTCAGAAGCAGATGACATATCATGAAATATTTATTAAAAAAAAACAAGTGCAGGCTTCCTTAATTATTACCACTGACTGCTTTCTTCTCAAAGTCCAGGAGAGGTGAGGCAGTGTGCTGCAGAACTGCTTGAATATGATAATTTCCTTTTGATCTTTAATTTTCCTCTTATTCATCTGAGTACATTTTATGGTTTCTTTGAAAAGCTCCACTCAGCCTCATTGGCTTCTTGTTTATTTCCCACAATCTGCGAGGCCTTTTGTTTTAGCCTTTACAATTTCTTAGGCTGATTCAGATGAATAAATATTGCTCCAACAGGTCCAAGCTTAATAAAGCTATTATTGCTCATTAACTCTCAAGGCTAGAATTAACCAGAAAATATGCACTGGGGTTGTTTCCTGTTTTGTGTATTAATATTTAAAAAATATTTCTTTTTCTGGGGCCCCTGAAGTGTATTTTTAGGAGCTCAAGTTAGGCTCAAGTTAATGACTACAGGTCACTGCTGTGGAGGGCCTGTTTTGTCACTTAGACGAGTTACCAGTTCTTGGGTGAGCAAGGAGAATACAACAGCCAAAGTGCTTCAGCTATTTGTGGGACCCCTAAGGAAGCTCACAGGAGGGAAATAGAGTCATTAAAGTCAGTTGGTCTTATCCTTTTTCTCAGCCTAGTTCCTACCTCTCTCTGCCTTCTGTTTCTTTCCTTTTTTCCCTTTGTCCTATAGCTCCCTTCTATGTGAAGATGAGAAACTCATTTCATAAACTGTCATGTGTGACAAAGCCCAGGGTGTCACACCTCCACAAAATGGACCTAGAGTGGGGAAAGCCTATTCTGTGTGAAGATCGTAAGATCATTCATTAGACAGCCACATACAGTATCTTGCACTTTCTCCATTATCCCAAGCCTGCTTCTTTTTGGAGAAGCTGAGGAAACGGAAATGTATGGAAACATTTTACACTAAGATCTCAAAATATAGCAGTCCCCCTTATCAGTGCAGGATACCTTCCAAACCTCCCAATGACTGCCTCAAACCAAGCCTTCTACTACATATATATGGATATACCATAGTATATTTTTTCTGTACATACACACCTGTGATAAAGTTTAATTTATAAATTAGGCACAGTAAGAAATTAACAATAATAGCTCATAATAAAACTGAACAACTATGGCAATATTCAGAATAGTGTGCAATTTAAAACTTGTAATTTGTTTATTTTTGAAATTTTGCACTTAATTTTTCACCATGGGTAATTGAAACCATTGAACATGAAAATGTGAAAGTATATTTACTATTACTCTACCACTACATTAAGTAGTAGTAGGAGGGATAAGGGATCCCTTCTTCATAGATGGAAGAGTTAAAAAAATGAAAAACTAAAATCTAAAATTCAGGTAGAAACTGTGGATAGCTTGAGGGAGTATTTAATACATACAGAATATATATCCTAATTGAGACATAAAATATAATAGCAAAATGAATACAGAAAATGGACTGAGTCCAGAACTTGAACAGTCTTAATACCATTGAATTCACCTGCATATACCTCCCCAGTTAACTACTCTGTTAAATTTTGTGCTTATTATTCTCTTATATTTTACAAAAGAATATTGTCCCATTTGTATACATTTCCACACAATGTGTTATTTCATTTTGTTTTTAAACTCTAAAATGGTAGCATATTGTAAGTAGTTCTGTGATTTACTGTTTTTCACAGATATACCACAGCCCTGTGATAACCAACCCACGTGGTCCAAAAATTGCAAGCACGTAAAAGTGCGAGTCACATTATTTCCACACTAATGAAATGATAAGAGCAAGGTAGTTGGCTAGAATTCTGAAAGTCCAGATGCACAGTCAAATCCTATCGGGTCCTGACTGCTGCTGGTGGCAGTTGTCTGCTCCTAACAATGGGGATAATACTGCAATCTATGTCAAAATTTGGAGTGGTTTCACCAAGTGAGCTATCTGAACTGCACTGAGTTATAACAGGAATGTTTTTAGGCCACTAAGATTTGGGGTGTTTTTTAAAGCAGTTGGTTTTTGTTATCCTAATCAATACAACTCCTTTCTACCCCAAATCCTTTTTTCTTTTCTCCCAGATTTGTATGCTTTCTCAGTTTGTCTATGGCTCGAACTCACTTACTACTTTTTTCAAAGAACTGACTTTTGGTCTAACGGATCATTTCTATTCAAACAAACTTTGTGGCTTTTATTTCACTTAATTTTTTTTCTTCTTCCCTTGAGTTTATATGGTTATTCTTTTTCTAATTTTTTTAACTTGTTGCTCAGCTCATTAATTTTCCACCTTTCTTCTTTTTTAATGTATGTATCCAGAGCTATAACTGTTCTTGATTGAAGCACCCATTTTGATACACATCACAAATCTCGACTGGTGGTTTTATCAGGTAGGATGGCCTAGGTATGCTCCGGTAATAAACAGCTCCAAATTCTCTTTTGGTTAAGACAGCAGAGGTTGTATCAGACAAGTTTCCAATTGTTGCTAATAGTGCTGATTTATGGTTGCACTGATTTAAATTCATTTCATTTTTCCTCCTTACTAATTGTACCTTAATCTAATACTAGCTATGAAATAAGCTCTAATGTACCTTAAGCTATGGAATAGCTGTATCCCCAAAGTGACTTATTGTTGTTACCTCTTCAGACATCCTCCGAGGGCTTATCTTCCTGGGTTTGCTCCTCCTCTCCAGGTAGGGAATTTGAGACAGAAAGGAGTTTCCTACCAAAGCAGTAGCAGGTGGTGTTTGGCCCTGGGTGTTGAATTCACATGGTGTTATTCAACTGCCTGAGCCACACCCAGTCATTTCACAGAGCTCACTCACTGTGCTGTTTCCACACACTCCATCCCCTTCCCTGGCCTGCCTACTTTGAAAGACATCCAACAAATTAAAGTCCTATTGGATAGACTAACTCTCACTATACCTGCTGTACCTATATCCCACTTAAATGAAGTTCCTTTCATATAAATCTACATTGGAGCCTCTTATGATCCTATCCCACAACTTATTGAGTCTGAGGAGGGCAGCCAAGTAGGAAAATTCCATGCAATGAGAATGAGGAGGATTAATCAGATTTCTCACATTCTTACTCCCGTGAAGCTAGATGCATTACAGTTCCTGGGCTTCCCATGACATGAAGGTTATAAGGCTCTTCATCTACAAAAGGTTGAAAACTATTGTGGCAGGAGAGACTGAAGAAAAGTTGTTTTTTTTTTTTAACAACCCTAGGCTCATAAGGACATAATCCTTAATTATTCAAAAGTCAGGGGCCCTACCAAGGATGAGAAGTGGAAACGGCCTGCCCTTGGGCAGGAATGAATATTTTTAAATTGCCTGCAGGGTGATAATAAAAAACAGACTTGTGGGTTTTATTATTGTTTTCAAAAATTTCTGTAGAAAAGGCATCATCTTATTTTCTGTATCTGGGACTGAATTCTTTCACCATACACCCTTGGTGTGCCATTGACAAAGGTCAGGCTTTTAGGGGTTGAGGGCAAGAGGGGGGATGAGCAAGAGTGAGGCTCCTCTGCCTTGTGATCAGAAGGGAAGGAGTATATTCCTCCACGAAGCTCCTAGGGGAAGCTGGGATGGTGGTGGCCTGTGCGTGTCTGGAGTGTGGAGACTACATGCTGTGGCTCTGGTGGCATCTCTGAATTTGTGGAATTTAGTCAGTGAATATCCTGGCCACTACCCACAATGAACCACGAACATCTGAATCTTTCTCTCAAGCTCACAGACTTTTTAGATTCCGGAGTTCTTATTCCTCCATTTCTCTAAAATGACTAAGACTAGATTTCCTACCAATGTTGTAGTGTTGGGTGGTGATATGAGATATAATTTGATTTAGAAAAACTAATAAATGTGATGTTTATTGTAAATACCTGTGTGTCAAGAAGCAGAGTAATAATCATCATGCTATCCTGCTTATTTCCCTATTTATTCTTTTTTTTATTCTTTGTCTCATTGCTGTCATTTATTTCACATATACATAAACATACATGCATATACACACATAAACGTGCATAGTCAAATACATTGTCACAAACTGTTAGAACAGTTAACTATTAAATGATTCATTAAGAATAAGAAAGAAGGGGCGGCGCCTGTGGCTCAGTGAGTAGGGCGCCGGCCCCATATGCCGAGGGTGGCGGGTTCAAACCCAGCCCCGGCCAAACTGCAACAAAAAAATAGCCGGGCGTTGTGGCGGGCGCCTGTAGTCCCAGCTGCTCGGGAGGCTGAGGCAAGAGAATCGCGTAAGCCCCAGAGCTAGAGGTTGCTGTGAGCTGTGTGACACCACGGCACTCTATCCGAGGGCGGTACAGTGAGACTCTGTCTCTACAAAAAAAAAAAAAAAAAAAAAAAGAATAAGAAAGAAGTTTTTCTTTTTTATTATTTATTTATTTATTAAATCATAGCTGTGTACATTAATGCAATTATGGAGTACAATGTGCTGGTTTTATATACAATTTGAAATACTTTCATTAAACTGGTTAACATAGCCCTCACCGCATTTTCTCATTGTGTTAAGATATTTATATTCTACCCTTAGTAGATTTAACACTATGCCCTTGTAAAATGCACCATAGGTGTGGTCCCACCAATTACCCTCCCTCTACCCATCCTCTTCTTTCCCCTCCCCACCCTCTCCTCTTTCCCCTTCATCTTGGGCTATCATTGGGTTATAACTTTCATATGGAGTTATTGGTGCTTATAAATTAGTTTCATAGTATGGTTGAGTACACTGGATACTTTTTCTTACATTCTTGAGATACTTTGCTAAGAAGAATATGTTCCAGCTCCATCCATGTAAACATGAAAGAGGTAGTCTCCATCTTTCTTTAAGGCTGCATAATATTCCATGGTGTACATATACCACAATTTATTAATCCATTCAGGCTTCTTCCATGACTTAGCAATTATAAATTGGGCTGCAATAAACTTTCTGGTACAAATATCTTTGTTATAAAGTGATTGTTGGTCTTCTGGACATATACCAAATAGAGGAATTGAAGGATCGAATGGCAGATCTATTTTTAGATCCTTAAGTGATCTCCAAACATTTTTCTAAAAGGAATGTATTAGTTTGCATTCCCACCAGCAGTGCAGGAGTGTTCCCTTTTCTCCACATCCACACCAACATCTTTGGTTTGGGGATTTTGTGATGTGGGCTAATCTTACTGGAGTTATATGATATCTCAAAGTGGTTTTGATTTGCATTTCTCTGATAATTAAGGGTGATGAGCAGTTTTTCATGTGTCGTAGGCCATGTGCCTATCTTCTTCAGAGAATTTTCTCTTCAAGTCCCTTGCCCACCCTGAGATGGGATGACTTGTTCTTTTCTTGCTAATACATTTGAGTTCTCTGTGGATTCTGGTCAAAGACCTTTGTCAAAGACAAAACCTGCAAATATCTTCTCCCATTCTGAAGCGTGTCTGCTTGCTTTACCTACTGTTTTCTTGGCTATGCAGAAACTTTTTAGTTTGATCAGATCCCAGCAATGTATTTTTGGTGTTACTTCAATTGCCCAGGGGGTCCTCCTCATAAAATATTCTCCCAGAACGATTTCTTCAAGTGTTTTCCCTGAACGTTCTTCTAGTATTTTTATAGTTTCTTGTCTTAAGTTTTACTTTAATCCAGTGAGAGTCTATCTTAGTTAATGGTGAAAGATGTGGGTCCAGTTTCAGTCTTCTACAGGTTGCCAGCCAGTTCACCCAGCACCATTTGTTAAATAGGGAATTTTTCCCCCACTGAATGTTTTTAATTGGCTTATCAAAGACCAAATGATGGTAAGTAGCTGGGTTCATCTCTTGGTTCTCTATTCTGTCCCATACATCTACCTTTCTGTTTTTGTGCCAGTACCATGTTGTTTTGATCACTGTTGATTTATAGTGTAATCTGAGGTCTGATTTGTTTTTATTTCTGAGTAATATCTTGGCTATTTGAGGTTTTTCTGATTTCATATAAAATGAAGTATTATTTTTTTGAGGTCTTTAAAGTATAACAGCATTGATAGGGAATGCATTAAAATTGTATATTGCTTTGGGTAGTATGGACATTTTTAACAATGTTGATTCTTCCCAGCTGAAACATGCTATGTTTTTCCATTTGTTAACATCTTCAGCTATTTCTTTTCATAGAGTTTCATAGTTCTCTTAATAGAGATCTTTCATGTCCTTTGTTAGGTAAACCCCCAAATATTTCATCTTCTTTGGCACTACAGTAAAAGGAATAGAGTCTTTGAATGTTTTTTTCAGCTTGACTATTGTTGGTATATATAAAGGCTACAGATTTGTGAGTGTTGATTTTGTAATCTGAGATGATGCTGTATTCCTTGATCACTTCTAAGAGTTTTATAATTGAATCCCTGGTATTTTCCAGATATACAATCACATCATCTGCAAAGAGTGAAAGTTTGATTTCCTCTGACCTATATGGATACCCTTGATCGCCTTTTCTTGCCTGATTGTGATGGCTAAGACTTGCATTACAATGTTAAAGAGCAATGGAGACAATGGGCAGCCTTGCCTGGTTCCTGATCTGAGTGGAAATGATTTCAATTTAACTCCATTCAATACGATATTGGCTATAGGTTTGCTGTAGATGGCCTCTATCAGTTTAAGAAATGTCCCTTCTATACCTATTTTGTTAAGTGTTCTGATCATGAAAGGATGCTGGATATTATCAAAAGCTTTTTCTGCATCAATTGAAAGAATCATATGGTCTTTGTTTTTTATTTTGTTTATGTGATGAATTATATTTATAGCTTTATGTATATTGAACCAGCCTTGAGACCCTGGGATAAAACCCACTTGGTCATAGTGTATAAATTGTTTGATGTGTTGCTGGATTGTGTTTGTTAGGATCTTGTTGAATATTTTCGCATCAATATTCATTAGAGATAATGGTTTATAATTTTCTTTTCTTGTTGGGTCTTTTCCTGGTTTGGGCATCAGGGTGATGTTTGCTTCATAGAATGTGTTGGGTAGTATTCCTTCCTTTTCTATATTTTGGAAAAGGTTAAGTAATATAGGTAATAGTTCCTCTTTAAAGGTTTGGTAGAATTCTGACGTGAAGCCATCTAGTTCTGGACTTTTCTTTTTAGGGAGATTTTGTATAGTTGATGCTATTTCAGTACATAATATAGGCTTGTTCAACATATCCACTTCATTCTGGCTAATTCTAGGAAGATGGCATGCTTCCAAGTATTGGTCTATTTCCTTCAGATTTTCTATTTCTGAAAATAGAGTTTCTTATAATATTCATTAAGGATTTTTTTTAATTTCTGAGGAGTCTGTTGTTATTTCATCTTTATCATTTCTGATTGATGAAATTAGAGATTTTACTTTTTTTTTTCTGGTTAGGTTATCAAAGGTTTATCTCTTTTCTTTTTTTTTTTTTATTGTTGGGGATTCATTGAGGGTACAATAAGCCAGTTACACTGATTGCAATTGTTAGGTAAAGTCCCTCTTGCAATCATGTCTTGCCCCCATAAAGTGTGACACACACTAAGGCCCCAAGGTTTATCTCTTTTATTGACCTTTTCAAGAAACCAACTTTTTGATTTATTGATCTGTTGTTTAATTCTTTTTTTTTTTTTTTTTGTAGAGACAGAGTTTCACTTTATGGCCCTCGGTAGAGTGCCATGGCCTCACACAGCTCACAGCAACCTCCAACTCCTGGGCTGAAGTGATTCTCTTGCCTCAGCCTCCTGAGTAGCTGGGACTACAGGCACCCGCCACAACGCCTGGCTATTTTTTTTGGTTGCACTTTGGCCAGGGCTGGGTTTGAACCCGCCACCCTCGGCATATGGGG
The DNA here is from genome assembly GCF_027406575.1 of Nycticebus coucang. Lineage (NCBI taxonomy): Eukaryota > Metazoa > Chordata > Mammalia > Primates > Lorisidae > Nycticebus > Nycticebus coucang. Next base: position 31,447,358 of record NC_069787.1, read on the forward strand.
CCGGTGCCTTACCAACTGAGCCACAGGTGACGCCCTGTTGTATAATTCTTTTGTTTTCAATTTCATTTCATTCTGCTCTAATTTTGGTTATTTCTTTTCTTCTGCTTGGTTTGGTATTGGAATGGTCTTCCTTTTCCAGTTTCTTGAGCTGTCACATTAAGTTGTTGATTTCCTCTCTTTCCATTCTCTTGAAGAAGGCTTGCAATCCTATAAATTTCCCTCTTAGGAATGCCTTTGCAGTATCCCAGAGGTTCTGGTATTTCATGTCTTCATTATCGTTTTGTTCCAAAAATTTGATAATTTCCTTCTTAATCTTATCTATGACCCAGTTATTGTTCAGCATAAGGTTATTTAGTTTCCTTGTTTTTGTGTGAGTATGCAGATTTCTGTTGTTAATGAGTTCAACTTTTATTCCATGATGGTCTGAAAAAATACAATGAATTATTTCTATTCTTTTAAATTTGCTGAGGTTAGTCTTGTGACCTACGATTGATCAATTTTGGAGGATGTTCCATGGGCTGATGAGAAGAATGTGTATTCAATTTTCTTAGGATGAAATGTTCTGTAGATGTCTGGTAAATGCAATTGTTGAATGGTTAAGTTTAAGTCTAAAATTTCTTTGCTTAGTTTCTTATTGGAGAATCTATCCAACACTGCCAAAGGTGTGTTAAAATCTCTGACTATTACGGTGCTGGAGGAAATCAAGTTGCTCATGTCTGTTAGAGTCTCCCTTATAAACTGAAGTGCGTTCTGGTTGGGTGCATAAATGTTAATAATTGAAATCTCATCATATTGAGTGTTGCCCTTAACAAATATGAAGTGACCATCCTTATCTTTCCACACTTGTATTGGTTTAAAGCAGGCATCCTCAAACTGTTTAAACAGGGGGCCAGTTCACTGTCCCTCAGACCGTTGGAGGGCCGGACTATAGTTTTAAAAAAAAACTATGAACACATTCCTATGCACCCTGCACATATCTTATTTTGAAGTAAAAAAACAAAATGAGAACAAATGCAATCACACCACTTCATGTGGCCCACGGGCCGCAGTTTGAGGACCCATGATTTAAAGCATATTGTATCTGCAAATAAAATTGCTACACCTGCTTTTTTCCAATTGCCATTTGCCTGAATTATAGATGACCATCCCTTCACCCTGAGTCTATATTTATCTTTTAAGGTAAGATGAGATTCTTGTATGCAGCAGATATCTGGCCTGAGTTTTTGTATCCAGTCAGCCAACCTGTGCCTCTTTAGAGGACAATTTAAGCCATTTACATTAATCGAGAGTATTGATAAGCCTGGTAGTAGCCTGTATTGAGTTTTCGAAAGTCCAGTGGACATTTAATCCTTTCATCACTGTAGAGTTGGAATTTGATCAAAAGTTTCTGAGTGAGTTTACTTTTGTGGTAGAGGATTGTGCTGATCATTATGGAGGATAGGTCTGAGAATGTCCTGGAGAGCTGGTTTAGTTATGGCAAATTTCTTCAACATGGAAATGTCATTAAAGTATTTAATTTCTCCATCATAAATGACATTCAGTTTAGCTGGGTACAGGATCCTGGGTTGAAAGTTATTTTGTTTTAGGAGGTTAAAGGTTGATGACCATCCTCTTCTAGTTTGAAAAGTTTCAGCCGAGAGATCTGCAGTCATATTAAGATTCTTCCCCTTGTAGGTTATGGTTTTCTTACATCTGTCTGCTTGAAGAATTTTCTCCTTCTTATTAACTTTGGCGAAGTTAATTATAATGTGTTTGGGAGATGCTTTATTTGGGTTGATTTGTGCTGGGGTTCTGAAACTGTCTCCTATCTGAATTTCAGACTCTCTTGCCATGTTTGGGAAGTTCTCCACAATTATCTCTTGAAGTAGAGCATCTGGGTCTTTCTAAGCAACCTTGTTACCTTCAGGAATTCCTATAAGGCCAATATTACTTTTCTTCGAATTGTCACAGAGTTCTTTGAGAGAATGATCTGGTTTTGCTCTCCATTTCTTTTCCTCTTTGAGTATGCAGGAGCGTTCAAAAGCTTTGTCTTCAATGTCAGAAATCCTTTCTTCTGCCTGCTCCATTCTACTGGGGAGCAGGCAGAAGGAGGGATTCTATTGTATTTCTCAGATCTTTGAGGCCTGCAAATTCTTGCCTCAATGTGTCAAAATTTGTGGTAATTTTGTCTTTGAATTCATTGAATTCTTGAGACAACTTTTGAAATGCTCCTTGAATTTCTAATTCCAACTTTACCTTCATTCTTAGTTATTTTGCTAAGACCTTTACATTCCACATTTACTAAGATTCACATATACCCTTGTAAGATAAATAACTAAGAAAATGCCAGGAAGGCTATGTTAACTAGTGTGATGAAAATGTGTCAAATGGTCTATGAACCAAGTGTATGGTGCCCCATGATCATACTAATGTACACAGCTATAATTTAATTAAAAAAAAAAAAACAGAAACACTTTACCTTCATTCTGTTAATCTTATTTCTAATCCATATTCTGAATTTGATTTCTGACATCTCAGCCATTTGTTTATGAATGGGATCTTCTGGTGTGTCTGCCTTGTCGTTTCTTGGGGGAGTTGATCTACTCTGATTATTCATGTTGCCAGAGCTTTTCCGCTGATTCTGCCCCATGATTATTTTTCACCGTTTGGCTAGATGAACAGATAAGATGAAATTGGATTAGGGGCTCCTGGAGTAGTGATTAACCAGCCCTTCTTGCCCAAGAGCTGGGACTGATGACTAAAGGTTTTCCCCTACAGCTTTGCAAAGGACCCATACAGTACTATGGCCTGAGACACTGGGGACCTGCTTGGTGTGGTGGGGCTAAGTGGCTCTGTCTTGTTTTCAGCTGGTCTCTGTCCAATCCTACTGATTCAGTAACTCTGGGTTGAAGTCTCAGTTGTGGAGAAATACATGCAACTGTGACACCCTGCCTCTCACGGGCAACAACTAGAAAAGGAAAATCAAACCTTCTCACAACAATACAACCAGGGTACCACCTTGGATGGTACTTGGGTGATTGGCCCAGGTCAAGAGTTCCAAATCAATTGTCCCAGTCAGCACCCAGTCTCAAGTGGGAGATTTCAAAAGGTCTCCAGCAACTAGATAACAGGGGTCTGTAGGCAGCTCAAGTATGACTCGCTCTGGTGCTCTGTGGAATCAGAAGGGCCCACCCAGCAAATGAATTAGTCTGGGAAGGTTGATGTCTCCTTCCCCACCTTGCATCTCTGTCATGCCCAGTCACTTGTAACCCCGCAGGGCTGTGACTCAGTTCCCTCCAATGAGCAGATGTACCAGGGGTTTGCACCTGCCTGATCACTGGGAGATCTTTGTCTCCTAGGCCAGGCCACCACACACTGCCACCAGCCGGCAGGGGGAGCTGAAGCCTGACTACCTCAGATGCTTAATGGAGGCTGGGGAGTTACGCTCAGTCAGCCCCACCTGCAATTGATTTTGCTGCCACTTATATTCTTGCAGAATTTGCATTTCTGTCCTGGCTATATTTCCCTGTGGGCCAGGTGCTGTTTGAGTTCACAGAAACTGAGACTCAGCCCCACCCTGTGTTGCTGCTGCTGCACCAATTCTCACAGAGCTGGCATCTCTGTCTTGCTGCACTCTGTGTTGGGGTGAGTGCAGTTAGAACTCACAAATGGCGCTCTGTTCCTGCCCTTTGCTAGGCTGATGCTGCTGCCATGTCTGCTTTTGTCCCAGCTATGTGCCTTTGGAGGCTGGTTGCATCTTGGGCTCACAAAAGCAGCAATTCTGACTCAGCTCTGCCCTGGGAGTATGCCGCCTCTATGCATGCAGATTCTATTCTCCAGCCTGCTGTGACCTTCCCCGGCAGATACAGCCTCAGGCATACCCTTTGCTCACAAGCCCTGCATTTCCATCACAGATCTGTTCCACCTGTGGCCACCGGAGCAGAGGCCTAGCTCCCTCTGCTTGCTAAGAGAGGTGGGAAGTGTTTCTCCAAAACATCACCAGGGGTGTGAGCCTTGTTGTTCCCATTGCTGCCGCTGCTGCATTGCGCCACAGAGCACCATCTCTCCGTCTCCCATATGGCTCCCTCACTCCACAGTCCCTGCTTTACACCCGTGTCACCAATTCAGCACAGACTTGTAACAGCCCATACCCTGTCCACACCTCTTGAGAAAATGCCCAAGAATCTGGACTCCATGGGTGACAGGCTTCCAGACCATGGGGTGAGAGTGGAGAGGAGTGCTGGGAGTTCAGAATTACAGGTAGAGTACATATGTTCAGTTTTATACCTGGTGGGAGAGTGCCATAGCACACTAGTGGGTTCTCTCTGGGGAAGGAGTTCCAGTTTTTAGAGGGTCTCTCTCATGGGATAACATAGGAGGAGATCTGAACTCTGCTTATTTGTTTGTAGAAAGTATACTGTGAGCCATTCCCATGGGGAAGGGGACTCCTGTCTGCTTGGCAACGGGTTTTGTATCTGTTGTTTCTTTCCTTGGGGTTGCAGCTCACCTCAGCAGGGGTGATGCATGCTCTTCAATCTTCTCTCTTGGCTGAGCTCCAAATCATCAGCTTACTTGCTAAACTTCTGTCCTTTAACTCTCCTTCTGGACAGGAGCCTCTGTGTAAAGGTGGCTCCAGTCGGCCATCTTGCCTCCTCCCCCTCCCTATTTATTCTTAAAATAACCCTATTTATTTATTTGCAGATAAAAGGAGCCATACTGTCAGAAACAAATGTTAAAATGAGTCTTCCTCCAAACATCTGTTTGCAGTTTTCTGATCAAAGGGGAGGGAATTGCCTAGTTTTACATGAAAGTTAGAGTCTCAGAAAATTATTTGCCAGTTCTTTCTTTCCAACATTATCTAGCAAACCCCTTTCCCAATTCAATAAGATATTCTAAGCAATATTGACCAGGAACTCAAGCCAATGAAAGGACAGGTGAGTTCTCAGGAAAAGGAAGGAAAATTGCATCTTCATAAATATAAGACATCTTCTATTGTTCCTGCTGAACAAATAACTTAACTGGAAAGTCTCTCCATAGCCTGTCTGATCCTCTGGACAGTATGCCTTGTCCTCCTTCAGTGACTGTTACATCTCTTTGTGATTGTCAGCTCAGCTTGTGTCCTCTCCTCAAAGAAATATTAACCTTCCTAAACTTCAAGTCACCATCAGGTTATTGTTGGGGTCTTAGAATTCTTTAACAGTAGGCTTCCAGAAACCCCTATTTGCTTGTACCTGGTGGTTGGATTTTTCTTTCAATACAGAAGAAAAGGCAGCTCTACTGAGAAAGATTTAAATTCTCACTCCATGATCTAATGTTCTTCCCCATCAAAGAATTAGGATTTGTCCACAGCAACTATATCTACTGTGAAATAGAAGCAGTATATTTTCTGAATTCATTAAACTTTGTTTTTTTTTGTTTGTTTGTTTTGTTTTGTTTTTGAGACAGTCTCACTATGTCTCCCTGAGTAGAGTACCATGGTGTCACAGCTCACAGTAACCTCAAACTCTTGGGTTCAAGCTATTCTCTTGCCTCAGCCTCCCAAGTAGCTGGGAGGAACTAGAGGTGCCCACCACAATGCCCAGCTATTTTTTCTTGCAGTTGTCATTGTTGGTTAGCTGGCCAGGGCCAGGTTCGAACTTGCCAACTTTGGTGTATGTGGCTGGCACTGTAACCACCATTGAGATTCTCGCGAGATTAGTTTTTGGTCCCCACAAGTACAGATGGCCTGTTCACATGTGGCTTCCCTCCGAAGGCCTGTGGTGGGTGTGAAAGACTAGTAGAGTCAGAAAGGCTTTATAACCAGTGTGTCACATGCCTGCTCCTTAAAGGTATGTGTTGGTTTTGTTTTTGTTTTCTGCTACATTCACTTTAGTTTTTTGATAAATATTTTGCAAAAAAAATTCACTGAGTCACAATTCACTCATCCCTGAGGGGCCTTTTTCTCTGGTTCCAGTGCCTCCTTTTTCTTTGGGGGCAATAAGAGAACTTCCCCCCAACCCCCCAATTCTGCTCTTAACCTTTTTGAAACTCTCTCTTCAAAATAAATAAATAAATAAATAAATAAATCTTTGCCTTCCCTGAAAGATACATTAAAATTAGCCTGGATTGACTTAAAATAATGCTGGGATAAATTTCAGATTAGGTTGTAATGGCTACTTTATACATTTATTGCTACATATGTTCAGCTCACAATTTACTGACTTGTCCAGCAATATTGATAAATCATCACTCCCAGTTTCTATTGATCAGTTCTTGCTTTAGTCTCCTATGTATTTGCAACCCCATGTTGGTTGGGGCTATAGCCATCTGGTCATCTGAAGTCCTAGCTGGGGCCAAAGGATCCACTTTTTAGATTTGTCACTTACTGGCCTGGCAATATGATGCTGGCTGTTAGCTGGAGGCTCTACTTCTCCCCACTGTTCTGCTTGAGTGTTCTCAGTGCATGGCAAGTGGCTTCCTCAGTATGAGCCATACAAAAGAAGGGTGGATGTTGTGTTTCCTATATGTCCTGCCCTTTGAAATTGCTGCCATGTCCACTGTTTTCTATTGGTAGAGCCAAGGTGTGCCCAGGTTCAAAGGGAGAGAACACTGACCCTACTTTCTGAGAGAAGAGGTTAACATCACACTGTAAGAAGAACAGGTGGGATGATATAATATTGTTACAGCCAGTTTTGGAAAATACAATCTACCCTAATGGCTGACAAAAATTTAATGAGTGTTCCAATGGGTAATGTTAGAAACAGGGATTATATAGATTTCTGAGGGTGAAAAACCTTACCATAAAGCCGGAATATATAATGTTAGAAATAGGGTTGCCTCTTGCAATGTAATCTAGGGTAGTAACCAAAAACCATATATGAGAGATTCAGAAATGAGTGAGATTTAGGATCTGACTTGGGAGAAGTCACAAGTGTGAAGAAAGGTAAAATATTAGCATTTAAAAATTGAGAATGTTAACTGTTTATTCCTTCCTGCATTTGCTCAAAATAAAAAGTTCTACAAACTCTTGTTTCCAAAGACAGGTTCTTGGGCTTTAGGGATGCAGAGATAGGAGAATAGGGCTGGGAGGGTAGGGGAAGAATTGAGAGTGAAATGGAAAGAGGGGAGAGAAAAGCAAAGGATTTAGGTTTACAGAAGTGAGCTGTTCCACTTAACAAGGTGATTGGGAGGAAGGGAAAGCATTTTGGGCTGGGGTGAAGGATGAGTTGGGAGTACAGTTGGGCAGTTGTTAGCTGTGAGGAATGAGGGATGAGGAATGAGGATTTCATGTGCATTTGATATTCTTTAGTATTATTGATAGATTTGGGCAAAAAAGTAGGATTCCCTTTAGGTTAACTTTGCCCACTGAACTGTACTTTTAGAATGGGATTCATCCCAAAGAGAGAACCACTTGAGTGTCAGGGCTCAAGAGCCCAGTAATGAAAGTATAGTTGAAAGTGTAATGTCTCAAGCCACACAGATGTGGGTACAAATCCTGTCTTATCACATACTAGCTTTAAGGTTTGGGGCAAATTATCCACAGTTCCATCCACAGTCAAATGAGGTAATGTGTTTCTAAGCCTTCTCAATTAAAATGCTGTCTTCTGCAGCATTTTAAATATGAGAACTGATGCAGTAGATTCAGCCCAAGATTATATGTCTTCCCACAGTTTGGCATCCAGACAAAATCGGGGCTTTGAAAAATAGAGTCCCTGAAACAGAATCATAAGGGAAGCTGCTTAAAATAGAGGTTCTCCTGCAAATCCAAGGCAGAGGCCTCTTCATTTAAGACAAAGTTTTTCAGTCTTTGCTATGGAAACTGGGGCATGCTCCTCAGCTTTTATTTGGCATATCATTCACATCAGGGAACAAAATAAGTTGTAAAAGAATCAAGTAAAATTGTATCAAATCTTAATTCTTTTGAAAACACCCAATCTCTGATGTCCTGAGTAGATTTTAACTCTTCTTCTGAGCTATTTAAAATGAAGGTGAAAATGAAAACTGAGGTAAAATATCAACTTTCCCCTCAAAATTATAAGGTTTTTTTTCCTGAAAAATATTCAGAGAATTATTTTTCCTTTTTTTTCCAGAGGCTTAGCTGGATTTTTCCTTCTCTGCTATGTAAAGGAAAAGTTTCAATATGATTCATACATAATTTGAAATTATTTTTAAAGATTCTACTTTTCTTCTGTCATTTTTTTCTAACCTATAGAATTACTTTTGAATGTAGAATGTTGGGTTGCTGAAGGTAATAATGACAGAAATTGAATATGAAAACCCTGCCCTCAGGTACCTTCAAATCTGTCATGTCTGTCTTTTCTTTTTTTCTCTTCCTCCCCCTCTTCTTTCTCTAGGCATCTATAGGATCCCATCTCTGCTATTTTGTGGGCCAGTTACAAAACCTAGAACTTACATTTTTTCCTTTAATTTTCATGCTAACTCTCTAAGTCTCATTTTGTTATCTCCAGCTTAGATGAGGGGAAATATGAACCAATATTGACAAATTATTATTAAATGAATCCATAGTTTGTGTTATAGTTCTGTACTGTATACATTATGGATTTTGACAAATGCATAATGTCATATATTCACCATCACAGTACCATGCAGATTAGTTTCACTGCCCCAGATATCTCCTGTGTTTTACCTATTCATCATTGCCCCCCCTCCACTCCCTGAGCCCCTGGTAACTATTTGTATTTTCACTGTCCCTATATAGTTTTGCCTTTTCCAGAATGTCATATGGTTGAAAACATACAGTAAAATCTGCAGGGTATGTTGGCAGCTGGAGATCCAGGGAAGAGTTGACGCTGCAGTTCAAGTTCAAAGGCAGTCTCTTCTCATGTTATGGAGGATAATCTGCATTACTCAAAGTCTGCTGATTTAAATGTTAATCTCATCTAAAAAATACCTTTACAGAAACACCTAGAATCATGTTTGACCAAATATCTATCTGGAGCCTTTGAGCTAGCCAAGTAGATGCATAAAATTGACTGTCATACTTAGCAACATTAATTTAAGGTTCCTCCATGTCTTTTGTGACTTGATGGCTCATTTCTTTTTACCACTGAATAATATTCCATGGTATGTATGCACCCACGTGTGTTTATCTGATCACTTGTTGAGGAACTTCTTGGTTGTCATCTGTTGGGGCAGTTACAAATGAAGCTGCTGCACATATCTGTGTGCATTGCTGTTGTTTGATCTTGGAATTCATAATGACGTATAATGGTGATCATCTTTCCTGTTCTTATTTTCCATCTGTATACCTTATTTGATGAAGCATCTATTCAGATCTTTTCCCATTTTTTAATTTACTTGTTTGTTTTGTTATTGTTGAGTTTTATGAGTTATTTATGTATTATAAATGCAAGTCCTTTATCAGATATGTGTTCTGCAAATATTTTCTCCCAGTCTACGGCTCATCTTTTCATTCTCTTAGATGTTGTTGCTTCCTATATTTAAAGGGTCTTTCTTTAGAAATTTCCACATTCTACAGCTTTACCAAATAATGCCAGTTGAACCAAACAAAACACTAAACCCTTCAATAAAGAAAGTAAATCGAGCTTGCTATAGCAAGAAAGTCTAACCTATTCCAGTGTTCTCTCTTTGTGGGATAAGCCGTTATATAGACTTTAACAGTGGTAAAAAAAAAAAAGAAAGAAAGTAAATCGTTTTTATTATTCATATTTATATAAACTAATAATGGGTTTTCAAACATGTAAGTCCCTCAAGCACTTGCTTCACTCCATGACTACCATCATATCCACATTATGGTACCACATGCCACAGTTCTGCAAATAGATTGAAACTTAGACTACTGCTAATAAAAGTAGTCATTGGGATTGTTCCTTTTCTTTTCTAGTGAAATGTGATGTGTTCCCTGTTCTCAGTTATTCTCGAGTCTTCTAAGATTAGGTAAGTCTGTAATACTCCTCTTGTTCATTGTGTATTCACTCTATTGAACTGCTGGGTTATCTTTGGGAATCCCACCCAACCCTTTGTCTTTGTCAGCCTAGGCTAGATTATGCTGCAGTGGCAATCCAAAAGTATCAGAATCTCAAAACTTCCATGCCATAATTCATGTTCATCAAGGGTATCCTCAGTTCTGTAGGCTGATAGAGGCTGGACAATCTGGAACATTACTGGTTTGTATGGCAAGGGAAATGAGAATGTGAGGATGGCCTACTAGGTCCTAAAGTTTTGGTCCAGAACTGATACATGTTTTATGGGCCATATCAAGTCACAAGACCATATCAAACTTGAAAGTGGCAAAGCAGTACAATCCTACTATGTATCCACGGGAAGAAACCAGACGTGTCAGTGAGCCTTCATGATTATCACAACCTCATGAGCCATGCTGGCTGTTATTGACAATCACCACCTAACAGGTACTATGGGGTCCTGGGGGAGTCTTTCCAGTTTTTGAGGAATTGATAATAACTCTTTCTGAGGTCAAAATATGCCCTATTATCTTCACATTCATCAAATGACACTCAGGGGGGTTTCTGTGAAATGCCAGTTTAATGGAACTGCACATGACTATCTGACCTTTTCTATGTGGGCTGGGACTCATTTGGTTTCCTTTCACAAGACCTTTTGAATCTGAATTTCAGAAGGTGGACTCCAACATCCTACATTTTCAACAAACTCCTCCAGTGATTCTTACTCATCTGGTGGCTAAGCATCACTAAAATGAAGCCTTCATGGTGCTTTAGCTATTTACTTTCTTAGAGCTTACTGAGAACATGGCACAGTACTCTAATACTTTACAAAAGGTGTCTCTTTTAATCCCCACATCTAATTGAAAAAGTAAGTGCTCTTAGCTCTATTTTATAGATCAGAAAACTGAGGCACAGACATTTAGGTGGAGTCCTTGACAAAGTCACAAAGCTATTAGGCGGGAGAGCTGGAATTCAAACCTAGCCCTGCTGGACTCATGAGCCTACCAGGTTAACTTCTCTACTACTTCTGTTCATATTCTGTTTTCTCTTTACCTGGGTGTTCCAGGTTCTTTGAATTTAGTAAAAGGTGTTGCTCTCTTCTGTCTGGAAAAAAAAAGAAATCCAACATATGCCACAGTTAGGCCACCTAACTGAGGTTAGATAAGCTTATTTTTCAGTCCAATGGAAGACATCAAAAGATTGCTTTAAAGGACTCTGTTTACATACTGATTTAGCTCTCAATAATTTATTAATCTATTAATGTCTTTCTTTTCTTCAATCTTATTCTCAGAGGATGCAGCCAAGTTTTTTCTTAGGGCATGTTTAGTGTGAAGATGTAAAAAATAGGACTGTTAAGTGGGGGGTGTCCATTTTTGCTTGAGACTTTGCACCCTGAGAATATCAAAATCTGGGGCAGGGGGTGAGACAGGAAGAAACAAAAGATCCAATTCAATGCCCTACCTCATCTTTTTTCAGAAATATCCATTTAGCCTAAGATCCTCTCAGATTCACACTCCCCACCACCACCACAGCTTGTCTGTACAATCTCATCCCTTTATGCCTATGCCACTGACTGAGCCTTGTAAATCTAGGTGACCTGTTGAAGCTATCTTGCCTGTTATGGTCCATCTTTCTGGACTGCATACAAGAACCCTTTCCAGGTAGTATGACAGAGTTTAGTAGAGGGATCTAGTTGCTGAGTTTAAATAGGGGAAGGTGAGCCAATTCAGTGTTTAACTATTTTAGGAAGGTGATGTTGCTGCTAGGACTAGAGGGACCAAGAGAGGAGACACATTATCAGAGCCTAGGAGTCAGAGACGCCTGGAAGGAGCTCCAGCCTTGGGAGGAGGAGCTGGCACAGAGGCCATGTGGCTCGGAGTGCCAGGTAAAGGCAAGAATCCTGGAGGCCCAGCTATACAATGGGAACTGGGTGTAAAGGACAAGTTGCCCAGAGGAGCAAGGAGCACAGAGGGAGCGTGCATCCTGCAGGAGCCAATAACATGCAAGAGGCCTAGCCACTGACTTGATGCTGCCAGAAAGAGAAAGGGGGAGCAGAAATATCCTGGTTGCCTCTTTCTTCCTGTCTGCCACGCTTTCAAAGTCACTTCCCATTGGCTAACCCTAGTTAGACCAGTTTGCAAAGGAGCCTGGGAATTGTAAATTTCAGTATTTCACTCCTGTGCCAAGAGCATAGGCATGGATCTGAGAACCATCAAGCAAGCAATTAGCACAGACATTAAAGGGAAATGACATCTGAGTGCTAGCACAATTATTATAGGTTACGAACAAGGGGGCCACAGAGTCTGAAAACACAGGAGAATATATACCATATCTAGTTTCTTGATATTAAATTATAATACATATATGTTCAGTGACATTAACAGATAGGTTCAATGTTTTGACCCTTAGTAGTAGTACATAGTTCAATGCACTGTGAAAATTGCTTCAATAATAGCACATGAAGAGATTTCTATTAATCTCTGCACAAGCAGCTGAGATCTGTTGTCTCCCATAATTTGAGACCCTGATTTTCACTGCATAACCAAATATTTTTGTTTAGCATATACCAAAAGAAGTATGTTCAATATGTTAAAGAAAACAATATATATTTCAATACGTATGAACGAATTTAATTAACTACCACTGAAGATTAAATTCTATCTTCAATCTCCTTCAGAGAAAAAAATATGAGCTAACCTGTAGCAAACTAAACTTCCATTTTCACACATCCAATTTCATTATGAACCACCAAGGGCTAGTGGTCAGTATAGACTGAAGGTCAGATACAGACACTACAATTCATTTCAAAATGTTATCTGGAAAGCTAGAAATGGTATCCGCTTGGTACTTAAACTCCTGGAGAATCACAATTTGAACAGAAAAGAGGATTTGAAATTTATTCCTTACTGATCCAAATGAAAAACTCAAGGACAGAGGAATGTGGGAAGGTTATTATGTCAATCATTAATCTCACCGTTTTCAGAGACCACATAGAATGGACATGACCTGTAAACTATTTTCTTTTCCACCTTCTTAATGAAATTATTATTCTTAAAACCAGCTTAGTTGACCAAGCTGTAAATCTCAGGGTTCCTCACTCCTTATTGCATCCAACTTTCCTTGGGAACAAATCCTATAAATTCTACTTCTTATGCCTTTTTTTCCCCTAATCTCTCTTATCTTGCTTGTTTCCACGAACACTACTTTATTTCAGATCTACATATACTCCTGCCTTGTCCACTGCAATAGCTTCCTAATTCACCTCCGATATCAGCACATTCATTCATTCAATAAATCTGCAAATATGTATTTCCATGTGTTAGCTAGAGTTATATTTCTAAACTCCTGATCTAATTATATAACTTCTCAGTTAAAACCTGTAGTGGTCCCTTTTCCTATTGACTAGAGTTTGTTGAGACTTCCCATTGAACATGGCAAAAAACAATTTTTTTAGTAACACAGAAAAGACTTTTCATCACCTAACACCAAACTAATTTTACATCCCCTTTCCTATAATCACTCTATATTCCAGGTTTTAAAAAAATTCTTAGTAACATAACCTTATTCCAAATAGTTCCAGTATAGATACAACAAAAGATTCTCAGAGGTCTGTTTCAGTCTTTGGTGCTGTTTGTCAAATATTTCTGGTTCTGGTTCCTAGTGGGATTGCTTCCCTTTGTGCTTGTTGGGTTGGGCCATACGACTGTTTCTGGCCAATGAGTTTTCATGGTTGCTTCCCGACTGGAGCATTGAATTGCTAGTGCAAGACTTCTGGAGCTCTTTCTCTCTGCCACAGTGAATGAGAGTGTTCAGTATGGTGGTTGGTCCTTCAGCCTCCTTGCCAGAGTAAAAAGACTTGGAGAAAAGTCTTAAGGTGATAGGCAGCATGCGTGAGAAATGGACCTCTCTCATTACAAGTTACATGCTTCTGAGATTTGGCGGTAGTCCCCACTTCAGCTTTATTGAGGTATAATTGACTAGTAAAAGTTGTATCTATTTAGAGTCTACCAGGTGATGTTTTGATATGTTGTCTACATTGTGAAAAGATTACCATAATCAAGTCAATTAACATATCCATCACCTCACATAGTTACCTTTTGTGTGTGTATGTGTGGTAAGAATACTTGAGATTTCTCTTAGCAAATTCCAAGCATACAGTACATTATTATTAATTTTAGTTACCATTCTCTACATTGAGTGTCCGGGACTTACACATCTTAGAACTGGCAGTTTGTACCCTTGGACCAATATCTCCCCTTTCATCCAACACTTCAGCCCCTGGTAACCACTGTACTCTCTGTTACTGTGAGTTCATGTTTGTTTTAGATTCCACATATAAGTGAGATCATGATATTTGTCTTTCTGTATCTGGCTTATTTCGCATAATCTAATATTCTATAAGTTCATTTATGTTGTGAATGGCAAGATACCTTTCTTTTTTAAAGCTGCATAATACGCACACACACACACACACACACACACACACACATATATATATATCACATTTTCTTTACCTAATCACCTGCCACCAGTCAGGCTGATCTTATACCTTGGCTATTGTGAATAATGCTACATTGAACTTGCGAGTACAGATAGGTCTTTGAAATAGTGATTCTGTTTCCTTTGCATATACACCTACAACTGAGATAGCTGGATCATGTGGTAGTTCTATGTTTAATTTTTTGAGGAAAAAGTTATTTTTTGAGATAACTTTTTAATTTTTTTGAGATACAGTCTCACTGTGTCATGTGGGTCAGAGTACAGTGGCCTCAGCCTAGCTCACAGCAACTTCAAACTCCTAGGCTGAAGCCATCCTCCTGCCTCAACCTCCTGAGTAGCTGAGACTACAGGTGCCCACCACCATGCTCAGTTAATTTTGTCTATTTTTTTTTGTAGACACAGAGTCTTTCTTTTACTCAAGCTGGTCTTGAACTCCTCATCTCAAGGAATCATTCTACTTCAGCCTTCCAGAGTGCTAGGATTACATGTGTGAGCCACCACCCCCACTGAACTACACACTTGGCCTGAGGTAAATGGGTTATATCAATTTACATTCTCACTAACAGTGTACATGGGTTCCTCACTAACACTTGTTATCTTTTGACTTTTTAATAATAGTCATCATAACAGGTATGGGGTGATATCTCACTGTAGTTTTGCATTTTCCTGATGATTTGTGATATTGAGCACTTTTTCATATAACTGTTGGCCATTTGTATGTCTTCTTTGAAAAATGTGTATTCAGGTCTGTCGGTGTCGCTCGGCCGCCGGCCAGCAGGGACGAACACACCAACGCAGTCAGCTTTCAGCAGGTTTATTATCGGGGGCAAGCAGCTTGTCCGGGGAGAGCAGGATGGAAAAGCTCTCTACCTTGTTTACAGCACTCTGTATATATACTCTAGGACACATCCTGTTATTGCGGTTTCTTGACCTAGATATCTCTCCAATGAGCGCAAAGGGCACGGGTGGCAAGGTTGTTGCCAGGGCGCAGCCTGCAAGCAGGTTTCCTAAAGTACGCCTCCGCCATCCTGTTTTTGTGCCTGATTGATACATTGTATAAGGGCCCTCCACAAGGTCCTTTGTACATTTTTCACCCAGACTATAGTTATTATTTTCTATTGAGTTGTGTAAATTTCTTATATATTTTGGATATTAATTGCTCATCAGATGTATGGTTTATAAATAATTTCTCCCATTTTATAGGCTGCCTTTTCATTTTGTTGATTTCTTTGGCTATGCAGAAATTCTTTAGTTTGATGCAGTCCCACTTGTTTATTTTTGTCTTTGTGACCTATGCTTTTAATATTGAATTTCAATGGTATTTTTCACAGAAATAGAAAAGCAATCCTAAAATTCATATGGTACAATAAGAAAGACTCCAGTAGTTGAAGCTATCTTTAGCAAGGAGAACAAAGCTGGAGGCATCACATTTCCTGATTTTAAACTATACTATAAGGTTATAGTAATTAAAACAGTATGGTACTGGCATGAAAACAGAGGTACATAGACCAAATGGACAAGAATAGAAAGCCCCCAAATAAATACAAGCATATACAGTCAACTAATTTTCAACAAAGGTGCAAAATATAAACCATGGGGAAAAGATAGACTCCTCAATAAAGAGTGTTGGGAAAACAGGATATTCCCAGGCAGGCAGGCAGGAAGGAAGGGAGGGAGGGAGGGAAGGAAAGATGGAAGGGAGGGAAGGAAGGAAGAAAGAAAGGAAATTAAAACTTCTCTTATACCATAGGCAAAAAATCAATACAAAATAGATTAGAAACTAAAACATAAGACATGAAGCCATAAAACTCCTGGGCCATTTAATCTATCCTTGATTTAATCAGCAATAGCTGAGCCAGTAGTGGGTACAAAGTGAAAGTATTGACCCTTCCAGAGGCTAAGAGTGGGACAAGCTGTCCAGAAGGAATCACAAGTAGGGATAGCTTATAGACTTTGAATAGAATACTTTAACCTTTGTACTTTCCCCCTCCAATCCCCTGTACATGTCCCTGCTCTTCATCTGGCAATCTCCAATCCATATTTCAAGATTCAGACTTAATATATCACCTCTTCTGTGAGACCTTTTATTAACCATGAACATCATCACCTGTCTACCATCCACCACCCAACTCGGTTGGTCACTTCTCCTCTGTAGTGCCATAGTCCATACCATTTACAAACATAATAAATTTATATAATGTAATAATTGGGCTATATCTCTTTTAAAAGGGGCTCAACCTGAAGGAAGAGACCATATTCACTATCATGACAGCTTTCCTTATTGTGGGGATGCTACCTCCTCAGTCCTTGAGGGACATTGTCTCATCATCACGCCCATCATTCTGTATCAGATTTGTCTTTGGCATCCATAGCTGAGGTTCTTAGTAACAACTATTATAAAATCAGAGATTCAATGAATTTGCATTTTTCTTTAGCAGAACATCATCTTATTTTTATTAGAAATTTGCTTTTAGAAGTACAGAAATTCCAAAATCTGTAGGCAGTCACATGTAAAACTTAGTCTCTAAAATAAAATTCTAGCCCAAAGGGTAACATGAGTTGGAGAACTGTTGCTGCCCACGGCCTAAATTCATGTGATGGCTTTTTGCTTGCAGCGCTGTGCCATGGTACAGACTTTCTTGTGAGTTGAGATATAGCTTCAGTTACCAAATCTCTACCAGATGGTTTAACTTTAATAAAACATGAAGCTGCTAAATATGTCATGCCTTTTTGGTTCCAGCGTTTAATATGTGTGCTGACTGCTTACAGTTCTGAGATGCAGACAAATAGTAAATAGAGCAATTGGTGCAAAATACTTGTTTATTTTGAATTACTATTTGGCACATTTTTGATCCCTTAATGTCTTTTCGAGAAAAACATTTAAGAACTTTTTCTTCTTAAGCACATAACATCATTTTAAAAAATAGGATTTTCACTCTTAAAACATCATTGAAAACTTGAAAATGGCAGAGTTTTTGACCTGGAAATCCCTCTCAGTCATTTCAGTCAGAGAATTGTTGATTGTTGATTGTTGGTTGATGGTGAACTCATTTTATTTGTAGATACCATCCCTTAAGGGAGCAAGAAAGAAGTAGAAGAGAGGCCATGCTCACATGCGACATGATCTTTATCCCCCTGAAAATCCTGCTTGTCAGCATTCTTAAATTTCAGCAACTCTTTGTAGAGGCTACATTACTTGCTGTGTATCCAAAAGAAGAAAGAATCAGGGTAGAGGTAAGAAAAGAAGGAAATAACCTGCAAATATCTTCTCCCATTCTGAGGGTTGTCTGCTTGCTTTACTTACTGTGTTCTTGGCTGTGCAGAAGCTTTTTAGTTTGATCAAGTCCCAGGAGTGTATTTTTGAAGCTGCTTCAATTGCCCAAGGGTCCTCCTCATAAAATACTCGCCCAGACCAATTTCTTCAAGGGTTTTCCCTGCACTCTCCTCTAGTATTTTTATAGTTTCATGTCTTAAGTTTAAATCTTTAATCCAGTGAGAGTCTATCTTAGTTAATGGTGAAAGGTGTGGGTCCAATTTCAGTCTTCTGCAGGTTGCCAGCCAGTTCACCCAGCACCATTTGTTAAATAGGGAATCTTTTCCCCACTGAATGTTTTTAATTGGCTTGTCAAAGATCAAAAACAGTAAGTAGCTGGATTCATCTCTTGGTTCTCTATTCTGTTCCAGATACTACTTCTCTGTTTTTGTGCCAATACCATGCTGTTTTGATCACTATCGATTTGTAGTAAAGTCTGAGGTCTGGTAGCGTGATTCCTCCTGTTTTGTTTTTATTTCTGAGTAATGTCTTGGCTATTCGAGGTTTCTTCTGATTCCATATAAAATGAAGTATTATTTTTTCAAGATCTTTAAAGTATGACAGTGGAGCTTTAATAGGGAGTGCATTGAAATTATATATTGCTTTGGGTAGTATGGACATTTTAATAATGTTGATTCTTCCCAGCCATGAGCATGGTATGTTTTTCCATTTGTTAACATTTTCAACTATTTCTTTTCTTAGAGTTTCCTAGTTCTCTTTATAGAGATCTTTCACGTCTTTTGTTAGGTAAATTCCCAAATATTTCATCTTCTTTGGCACTACTGTGAATGGGATAGAGTCCTTAACTGCTCAAACGCATTAGCAAGAAAAAAACAAGGGATCCCATCGCAGGCTGGGCAAGGGATTTGAAGAGAAACTTCTCTGAAGAAGACAGGCGCACAGCCTTCAGACATATGAAAAAATGTTCATCATCTTTAATCATCAGAGAAATGCAAATCAAAACTACTTTGAGATATCATCTAACTCCAGTGAGACTAGCCTATATCACAAAATCTCAAGACCAGAGATGTTGGCGTGGATGTGGAGAAAAGGGAACACTTCTGCACTGCTGGTGGGAATGCAAATTAATACATTCCTTTTGGAAAGATATATGGAGAACACTCAGAGATCTAAAAATAGATCTGCCATTCAATTCTGTAATTCCTCTGCTGGGCATATACCCAGAAGACCAAAAATCACATCATAACAAAGATATTTGTACCAGAATTTTATTGCAGCCCAATTCATAATAGCTAAGTCATGGAAAAAGCCCAAGTGCCCATCGATCCACGAATGGATTAATAAATTATGATATATGTACACCATGGAATATTATGCAGCCTTAAAGAAAGATGGAGACTTTACCTCTTTCATGTTTACATGGATGGAGCTGGAACATCTTCTTCTTAGTAAAGTATCTCAAGAATGGAAGAAAAAGTACCCAATGTACTCAGCCCTACTATGAAACTAATTTAGGGCTTTCAAATGAAAGCTATAACCCAGTTACAACCTAACAATAGGGGGAAGTGGTAAAGGGAGGGGAGGGAGGGGGGTGGTGGGGTAAAGGGAGGGGGATTGGTGGGATTGTACCTGCGGTGCATCTTACAAGGGTATTTGCGAAACTTGGTAAATGTAGAATGTAAATGTCTTGGCACAGTAACTGAGATAATGAGAGGAAGGCTATCTTAACCACTGTGATGAAAATGTGTCAAATGGTCTATGAAGCGAGTGAATGATGTTCCATGATTATATCAATGTACACAGTTATGATTTAATAAAAAAAAAATAAATAAATAATTTGAGAAAAAAAAAAAAAGAAAAGAAGGAAATAGTCTTGACTACCCCTGAGACCAAAAGCACTTTATTTCCTTATGTTATATAAATATACTATGGACAAAACAAATATGTCTACTAAGTGCAGTATTCAGGTCATCCAAGATTTTTGTAAATTTCCATAGAGAAATACTCAACACTTACTTATAAATCCTTGCCCTTGGATCCTAACTATTACCAGTATTTCAGATTGTCACAGAACTCTTGGCCTTGATATGACCAGTCTTCTTGTATGTGACCCCTTTGCCTTAGTGCTTTTCTTTCTGAATGCCACTTGCTTGCTTATCTGAAGACACCCCACCCCCACTCATTAGAAGAAACCTCACAGCTTTAACTCAAGATCTGATTCTTATCTTTTAAGAGAATAGGCATTTGAGCACCCCACATTTTCTTGTGAGGAAGCTTTTTTATTTTTTCTTGAACAACAAAAGAACTATTTACAAGAGACCAATTTAGCAACATTCATTTCCAAAGTCATTTTCTTTTTACAGGCTGTAAATAAATTTGCAAAATCACGTAACTTCATGGTAATAACATGACCTGGAAATTACAAGGTAATTAAACTCAAAGCATCTAAGTATAGTACTCCAAGAATAATTTACTTCTCAGTGCCTGGAGTCAAGATTTTTTTTTTTTTGCTGCTAAGCACTAATGCAAAATGAATTAGCACCAGAGCTGTAAGCTGCCACACTCCAGGAATTATGAGGGGCTGCCTCTATAGTTGCTATGTGTAATTGGTGTCCACATGGAATGGAGGTAGGGGTGATGTAAGAATATTTGGAGATGAATGGTTACAAAAGTTTATTGTGATTTTAAAGTAACTTCTGTGTTCATGGTAGAAGGTTAATATAGGCATCTAAGTGGCATATGTAAGCAGCTATTGGCCTAAAAGTTAGGGTTCAATCAAAGCTGGATGTATTCTAAGGTTTGAAAATGGAGTTGATAGTCTGATGGTGCAGCTTGAATTTTAGTGGTACTATAGGAAAGACCTAGAAGGGTAAAAATGGAAATTACTCATATAATAGTTTGGACCAGCCAGTCCCAGCAGGGAAGAATCCAAAGCCAAGCATTTCTCTTAACTTGGAGGCAAACTCCATCCATTCAAGAGAATTGTAGTGGTCATTTTGATACAGTTGTGGTTCTTTGAAACCATTCCTTATCTGCTTCAGATTGCTGAAGGGACCGCTCTTTCTGCTTGGAAAAAAAAAAAAAAGGACACACACAGAGAGAGAATACTTAAGGTCACTGTCATAGTGTCTGCTAAACTTTCTTGAAAAAACAATAAGGAGACATCCTGCTTTCCAGTCACTAAAGAGTTGGTGTTTTCCACAGTGTATTGTGGCTTAGTTGTTGAAATGGCTGCAAATGTGCTAGGAATAAAGTGAACCTGGCTGCTTCTCTGGGTCCTCACGATGGCTGCACCCTCACAGAAGGTCACTTCTTTTTTGGGGGTGGTCTTCTCACATCACTTCTTCCTTCTAAATTCTGGGTACTTTTTCTGCATCTTGCCTCTTCAGGCCTAGAAATAGTAACCATTCTGCTTTTATTCTCCCTGGAGAACTGCCCTATTCCTTGAAATCTGCCCACATCTTTTAAATAGCCCATTCATTTAACCTTCCTTGGATTATCCTAATTTGAATGGACCATCTGTTTCCTGTTGAGATATTCACTAAAATTCTTACTATGTTTTGGGGAACTTTTTGGTTAAATGCAGGGTCTGGCAGAAGAAATGCCACTTTATGCTTGAGTGCGATATTGTTATGTTACAGAATGACATGCTTGTGGTTTTGCCATAAAAGACTGGTATAGGTTACCAGCTCAGAAAAGGGGGTGTTATTTGTGCCATTATTTGTAATCTGCATTAGTTGCCTGCAATTCTGTAATACAACAAAACACTTAAACACAAAAGGGTGTTACTTCTGCTAGATCCTGTATTTGTCATAGATATCTGCTTTAATTGTTAAGAATATGTGGTCTGTGGAATATGAATTCTTTTGTTCTTTTTCCTATGCTTTGTAACCTAGACTGTGATCCAATTTTATAAATGATTTGTGAATAATAAAACTCATATTCTTTATATGAGATGTAAAGTTCTATATCGATTCATATTAAACTTTTTTAAAAAATTAAACTCACCAATATTCCTAGGAGATATCTCTGAAAATGTCCAAATTTGAAGCACTCCTAGAATATAAAATTTCTCTCATGAAATATAGTAATGTGTAATTGAAAAAATGTTAAGTCAGTCCCCTAGACCTGGAGAAACATCACAAGCTTTGATGAGTAGAAAATTAGGCTAATGGACAGGTGGATGCTGGACAGTCCATGAAGTTTGTTTACAAGCTCAATGATTGGTTCAGCCAGGTCACATGCTAAGAATTCTGTGTTTGTGGAAAATCACATAGACATACTATGATGTTTGGTACACTCATGAGTATTCAGACATACAAGTGTGCAATCCACGAATACCAAGCGACCTGTGTCTTGTGAGTCTAGTTGGCTATGCTATGGGCCTAGGCACACAACAGCTGTGATGCAGGCACAGCTACCCCAGGACAGATAGCACTGGTGTGGATGCATATGTACAAGGCACAGAGATAATTAGAGTGTCTGGTATGTGGACCATAAGGTAAAAACTGTTGTGGCTGAAGCAGGGCTGCAAGGACAAACAGATGCATTTATGTAAACCAGTAAATGTGGTGAACTCCTAGCTGTGTACATTTCTAGTTCTTTAGGTCTTTACTCTTGAAGGTTGTTACTGTAAGGCTAATTTCTAACTATGGAATCAAGATAGATTGAACTTTTAAGTATGTTCAAATATTTTATACATTTTTTGTCATTTCATCTACTTGATTTATGAGTGACTAAGATAAAAATGTCTCATTCTCACTGTGTTGGTCAATTTCTGCCTCATACCTCTTTTCTTTATCAATATAATTTGTCTTTGATAGATCCCATTTCCTGATCTTAGTTTTCCAAGGCGACAGTTATCTTCTCAGTTAATTTAGCTTGAAATGCTATTGATTGAAAATGAATTAATATGTTGTCTGAGTCCAGAGACTGTATCTAGAGAGCCCCCTATCTTCAATTCTGTAAGATTCTTTTTATAAGTTCAAGAGACCACTGATCCACTAATGCCTTTTGTGGCCAGGTTTAATGTGCTCTCGGTCTAATATGTCCTTTGCTCATATTTACAGCAGTTTGCATTGATGACAGTTCCAGTGTTGAGAGCAAGTAATTAGAGAAGCTTTTGGTGTTAACTGAAATTGCATATCTGCTCTGTGAGGAAGTTTGGGAATCCTGACAGATGTGCATTCAGATCTCCTTTTAAGAAAAGTGTCCACGGTCAACTCCAAGATTTGTGGTTAAATGATAGCCTTCAGCCGTCATCTGCTTCCAGTAGCTTTTGAGTCAAGCTCACGCTCTTTCTGGGGTAACACTGGCCAATGATCAAAAAGGACAATGATACAACGGTTCAACATTTTCTGCCCAGTGAAGAGCTTCCCTCTTCAATGGTTAATCTGTGTTCTGAAGCAAACTGCTGGGCCACCAGATCTGTGTATGATCTGAAGGCTCTTGCTCTCACTCTACCATCTACTTCCTCCCTTTTCCTTTCACATATGTTACTATCTAAAACCCTTCTGCACTCCTAACTCAGTCTTAGCATCTACTTCCCAGAGGACCCACTGACCAGAGTTAACCAAAAATGTCAGTTCCAATCTAGTTCTTTTCCTCTCCATACTGCATTTTATAATCCTTCAATAAGATTAAAGATTTTGTTTCAATATTGGGATCAGTTTTCATTTCACCTGTGAAGTAATGTGCCTAATAGAATTATCCACAGTTATCCATAGTTATCCACTATTGAGTTTCCTCAGGTAGAACACCACGAGACTGAGTAAGGGCTGTAGGAATATCAGAAACCAATAGCATTGAGGCGCAAGGGGTATATTACAGATTCCATTAATCTCTTGAAGGTTTCAGAAGGAAATGACTCATTGATTCCATCGGGCTGCCAATCTGCATCCACATGCGGAGAGACCATGTGGGGAGAAGCAGGTTTCTAATCAGTTTTAATTCCAAATAGGAAATTCTTTTTTCTTTCTTTTTCCTTTTTTTTTTAAGTGTGGACTACATCTATACTTTCACTGTTCTTAAAATTATTATGAATATGAGAGGAAATGAGCAGCAGAGTAAAGTGAGGTTAATTTTCAGGTGTGAAACACCCGGATTGCTAAGAAGCTTGAAGGAAGAAATGAGGATAACAACAGAAAATTTGTCTTTACATGATTTGTATCATTCCGAAGAATGACATCATGTAGCCAAAATTTACATAAGGATGTTCTCACCATCCTTTTCATATGAACTTAAGTCTAGGCTCACTTCAGTAGCAACATCCTAATTTAGTAGTGGAGATACCATGATTACATGTTATAAGAGGATGTTGAGTGATGGTACCATGCTTCCTTGAATGTGGTCTATAAGGCCTCATGGGGTTTCTAAAAAGTAGATCAAATATGTTGTTCACTGAAATCTTTTCCTATGGTAATACCCAGTGAAGCTGCCCAGCTTCATATCTTTAAGCTGTTTTAGTTTCTGTGTTAATCTAGTTACAGCCAGACCTTGATTCCTCACTGGCTGGGAGAAGAGTGTATATATGAGGGGAAGGAGTGGAAATGTTGGTAGGAAATAAAAGTGCGGCCTTCAGTAAGCAGGGATTCATTTACCTCTCAGTCTCTATTAAGGTGATCATAGACTCTGAATGATTTGGAACTGGTCTCCTTCCCCCTCTCTACATCTTGGAGGCAATTCTAGATGCCCAGGTAGAGAAGTGCTTGGCAAGAGTAAATGGGTCATTAATCACTTGTGGACAACTGGTTCCCTAGGCCTCTCTCAGTCCTGCCCAAAAGTGATCTGTAGTATCTCACAAGCAAGAAGGTGTGCAAACGTTCTGTTCCTCCTTGTACATCTTTCTTCTCCAAATGTCAGCCTTGGAGAACCATCTTGGGGAGAAAAATAAATGTTTCTTAGAGTTTCTTTGAAACAAAGGCATCTTTTATATGTGCATTTTTAAAAGAGAATTGCAGTGCTTACAAGTTTTTTTACTTTAAGTAACCTACCTAATGTGGCAGGTAATGTATAAAATGGAGGCCATATATAAATGGAATTAGTATATACTTTTACCTTTGTCTCCTATACTTCAAAAGATTATTTTATAAGCCCTCAAATGGTATGTCATTGCTACTTATTTGTCATATCTTGTATATCAGCATTTTCCAGAATGTGTTCCATGGAACACTAGTCTTCTGAGAGGCTCATGAGGAAACAGGTTTGGTTCATTTGGTCTTGGGATTTGCTGCCCACCGTAACTGACTTGTTAAAGGATCTGATAAGTCTTACAGTCAAGAACCCTATTTAGTTTTGTTGAATTTAGTGACTCCTAAACTTATTAAATAATGGACTCCTTTGTGTCACATTTATTAAATATCCCTAATACTTACTGTGTGCTGAAGACATGAGAATAATAGCTATAATATCTCATTAGGGTTGCTCTGAGGTTCAAATGAGTGGTTAAAATACCTGTCACATAGTAGGCATTCCATAACGTTTCCTGTTATTATTGCAGCTTTCTGTTCATTTTCAGAAAACAACTTTGGCTTAATAAATAATAGCAATAAATAAGTGAATATGATTTATATAGGAGTAAACATCATGCCTACTATAACAGTAAAAATCTCAAAAACTCATCTGAGGAATTGCTGAGAACAAGACAATTTCCTGGCAAGCCTTGAAATCTCTTGTGACATGGAAGGCAAGCCACTAAGTAACTCAGTAATCTCAGAGGAGCAAAGGTCAATCCTGTAGTAATAAGGCTGATGTTAAACATCAAGCATTTTATAGCAGTTCCTTGAAGGATTAGTGGGAGAAAATTGCATGTAGTCTTTTTGGAAATCATTTCCTTGAGTATATAACTTTTTGCCACCTTTTATTTACCCATATGAAATCATTTTCTTGAGCATGTAGCCCCTAAAGCACATGGTCCCTGAGCACGCAGCCCCTGCATGTCTTTGCTTAGGAATTTTTCTGCCCATTATGTATCTTCTCAATAAAAGGACTCAGCAAGAAGTGCTTGGGGCTATCCTGCACCTATGGTTAGCCTCACCTCCTGCAGCTCGTACTGTCAATCCATGTCTTGCATGATCATTTATGTAGTCACAACAATAATTTTACAGTTGACAAATTTTCTCATATATGCATACTTAATGTGCGAATGGATCTTAAAAAGTATGTATTATTATTGTTATTCCCATATTACAGGTTAGGAAAGGAAAAAAAAACTAATAAATTTGGGGTGGTTTCAAAAATGGACAGTAAAGGAGAGACCCAGAAATCAAACATGGATCTTATGACATCAGATACATATACTATGCCTTTTCTATTGAATATATGTGGTTTTCCTGTGACTCCAAATTAAAATGTGAAAGCTGTCCATTTAGAATAGATGAGAAGGTCTGTCTTTCCCAAGACATATAGCTTAAACCACTTTAAATAAACCAGATTAAGTATAGGAGCTGGAAATTAAAGGTATCAGGATGGGTGAATTGTGAGAAAAGTCAGTGAGACAAGGATCTTCTGAGTTATAAAGCTTCTGGCTAGTATTGTGGAAGAATGAAGGACACTTACATAAGATATAAATATACTCACCAGGTCATAAAATAAACATCAATACATACAATCCGACCACATGTAAGAGATAATTCCAGATATTGAAATACTAAATTTCTATGACAGTTGGATAATTATGGGGACAGTGAATCTGAATATTTGAAATCTAGATTTGAATTAAAAAAATGGTTCTTTTTTCAACATAATTTATAATCTCCTTTAGCCATGCAGAATCTGACATTCAGAAAAATCAAGCTTCAAGCACTTAAAATGATCTAGAAAATTCAAACTCTGGTCCTATAGTTCCTTAAACTATCGTGCTATGATTGTTGACTCAACTTTGAGTCTCTGATTAATGTTGCAATAACTAGGTGATCTTTAGAGCACTTTGTAGGGGATGGTTTCAGGGATCCTATGTCAAACTAGGCAAGATGCATGTGTAACATTTTTTTGTTAAAGATGGAAATGGTGGAAGGTGGAAGTAGGCCCATAATTCTAGTAATGGGCCTTTGACCATTTTTATAATTAGGACAATCTCATCAAAGGTTAGATTTCTGGTCCAAAAAATTAGCAAAATCAAGTAGAAGGCTTATATCAAGGTGTGGGCAGACGGTGCATCTTATAAGGGTACATGTGAAACTTACTAAATGTAGAATATAAATGTCTTAACACAATAACTAAGAAAATGCCAGGAAGGCTATGTTAACCAGTGTGATGAAAATATTTCAAATTGTATATAAAACCAGTGCATGGTGCCCCATGATCACATTAATCTACACAGCTATGATTTAATTAACAAAAAAAAAAAAGTGTGGGCAGGAAGAGAGAAGAAAAAATTTCCTTCTGTCCATATCACACTGGCTAAATGATGTGACACCAAATTGGTTCACCTGGACAAGTGAAGTTACATGTCTCTTTCTGATACATCACTGTTACTTCATCATCTAGATTTCTCTCTCTCTTTATCCCATATCCCATTTAAAAAGTTTTTCTTTGCTTATGAACTACTTTGCTTCTTTTGATGAAAATATAGGATTTATTTCTCCTTTTTCTTTGCCTGCCAGGGATCTCAGAGGTAAACTTGGTGCCCAGTCATCATCATAATTGCACATCTCTGAAATCTCATGCCACTCTCATCATCTTTGCAGCCATGAATGCTTACATCAATTTCTGTTATATGAATTTGGATATCTGTGTACTGAATATGGTTTTTGTTGTCTCTAGAAATAATAGAAATGAGAGTGAAATGATGAAGGGAAGGAAAGACGAAAGATGTTTAGAGAAAGATTTTTGACAATGAGCATTGAACAAGGAAAGATTCTTCTCTTCTTTAGCACTCAGTTAGTGAGGCCCCACCTCCCCAAACATTTTATTTAATGGGATCGTTACATATGATTATACTTAAACATAAAATGAAAATTATGTCCAGATGCAAACAAGGGAGGATGGGAATATTGAACACAGTCAATACATGTGACCTTTATGAAAGATCCAAAGGAAACAGTGACCAAAATTAACCCACTGACTACCACACTAGACAAAAATATTTTTTTTCTTTGGAGTCCATACAGCTCCCAAGGTACCCAAGTTAAAGAGATGTGTGAGTTATATATGCTTCATGAGGCCCTAGGCTCAAAACTAGCATGAGTTAAATACAACTTTCATGGTGGTTAATGTGTTCAGACAATCATTTTGCAGAATAGAGAGACCCTGATACCTGCCTCTTTTGGGAGAAAATTGCAAAGTGAATTTTGAGGAAAAGATACCTACATTATATAGATTATTGCAAAGAACACTTTCCCAATTACAACTTCCTGAGGTATTTCACCTGACTCTCTGGTCTTTGCATTTCTAGTCGCTAAAAGAGTTTCTTTTTTTCCCCAGGGCACCAGAAAGGAAATTTCTGGGAGACATTTCAGAGGAGAAACGGAACCCATTTCCAAGCAATTTGGAATGGAAGCAAGTCTGGCCTCATACTTTATCTGGGAGTCTCTCCAAAATTCTCCCTTCCAACAAGGCTAGGGTTTGATGGCCAAGAGACTATTATGTTAGTAACAGAAAGAGTACAAAGAGAAAATAAGCTATAGAGCCGGAGTCTCTCCTCTTCCCAGGAAAAGCTGGGACATTCTCTCCTGGTACTTCTAATGCCTGTGGACGTTTTAATATTGCTATTTTGTTGTTGTTGTTGTTGTTTTTATCTTGAATCATGGTTTTTGCAAACTTGCATCTTTCTCAAGACCAGTAGCTATTTGTAAGCCTCAAATAGCCATTAAATGTGTATGTGGAGGCAAGTGGAATTGCTGCTGAATACATAAAGTAAATTGATTTGCACCTACAATTTACATTTATTTTCTGGGTGTATTTGACGCTAATGTTATGACTGAACTGCCATGATGAAGATTAATTAGGTAAACATTTTCTGCTGACTTGGTTAGCAGCCAAGTTGATTGTTTTACTTGCTATTCCAAACTTGGTGTCTTATAGTGTGATGGGAAACATTTCTTAGTGTTGCCCAGCACTTTCATAGATTAAGTGCCCCAACCCAGTCTTACCTAATAAATATTTAGTACAAGGTTTTTGCTTGATACACTGTTCCAACTTAATTGCAAAAGAGGAAGTAGAAGAAGACTACTCAGTTCTTGAAATTTCTCAAACATTTGAATTTTGGCAGGATTCCCCACAATACAAAAAGAATCGTGCTTCTAATGTAGTATAAAATGTGCTTTACACACAGAAATGACAGTATGTTCAGTTTTTCTTATTTAACCAATACTGTCTCAGAAACCTTGAACTGGAGAAGTTTAGTCTCTTCAGAGACTCTGTTTTCTCTTTTATAAAATGGAGGTAACTATAGTTACCCTGTCTGCAGTCAGAGGACTACTCAAATCAGCATCTCTGGAGTACTTACTAAGAATGCAATGTAGGGACCCAACTTGAGTCACATAAAATTAGAATCACTGGGGTGAAAACTGCCATATCCATGCATGGCTTTGGCGGGGGGCTTCTACTCTCCTTTGGGATTACATAGATATGGGGAGTCTTACACAGTCCCTACAACACTACCTAGAGAGACCTCTACTTGTCAACATATAATGGTCACTGCTCTAAGATTCATTGTTCAAACACGTGTGCATTCAAAGAGGGCAGCTCACATACTGCTGCAACAGACTTGGAGTGGGAACTCCTTGACCAGGTTCAGAAATCCCTAGGGCCTGATGTTTTAGGGCTTTGACATCCCTGGCTACTTTACACTGAAGTCTTGTCCTTAGGACTAGGCGTGAGTTCTCAAAGCCAGATGATTTTCCAGCAGCAGCCTACCTCCCTGAGCATCTACTCCCAAATAAAGCTGGTGTTTCTAGGTCAGCTGGTAACACCTGTTTTCATTCCTGAAATACAAAACTCAGACTTAATGAACTCCTGAAGCAAGAAAGCCCAGATTTAGCAAACAAGTCCTTATAACCTTCGTGCACTGGGCCTAGAGAAAAAATATCTCTTGTTTTTTCAAGTCCCATATGTGAGTCAAAACAAAGCAGAATGTACTATGTTCAGAAAATTTCCTGTCTTGCTTATAGTTGAATTCACTTTCTTAATGTATGGTTGGTGCATTAGTCAGAGTCCCAGATTCAGAGGGCAAAGGTATGGGCACAGTGCAGGGAAAACCAAAGGAAAACTTCAGTTCTCCAAGCTGATTAATAGCAGGGAGCAGTTACCACATTGACCTAGAGGAGCAAAGGGAAAGAACATATATGGGTACTTGACGACAGGCTAGGTGAAAAGGGCTGCTCTGTGTCTATGTTGTTGAGGGATGCTGCTAGAAGGAAATAATATCTTATATCAGAAGTCAGAACAGACAAAGGAACAGTTGACCTTGTCCTTGCTGGCTGACCTCACAGCAGGGACAGAATAGAGAAAGATGGAGTGGAGCAATGAAAGACATACACTGTGGTCTTTCCTAACAATATTCTCTGACATTCCTTGGGTACTAATAGTGGGCATTAAATAGTGCCAGGCATTGTTCTGGGCATTTTACATATATTATCTAATTTAACCCTCATGGCAGGATTGTTTACATGATTATTTCAAGGATTAGAAAATGGAGGTTCAGAGAGGTTAAAGAATCCAGTTCTTTTGGCTTCAAAGATCATTCCATCATCAGGACACTAACTTTATCTATGGAATTGACAGAGCAAAAAGCCTGTTTCCCTTTTGCCGATAGGTGATACAGTTGATCCTCTAGGTCTCTACTGACAGGTGGTCAAGGGTTGATGTATATGTGAATAAAGAGAGAATAATAGGCATGTAGAACAGTACTCAAATTTGAGTGTGTATTCTGAAGCATTTTCCTAGAGTAAATCTACTGTCTAACCAGTACCCAGACCAATAAACAGAACATCCTCAACCCTGTATGGCCTCTAGGCCTGCTTTTAGTACCTGGCCACCCTCTGTACCACTCTGATTTCTAATCATATCACATTAATCTTGTATTTAGTCTTCATTGGAACTCAACAAAGAGATGAACTGTATTTATTTTACATTTAATGCAGATTTATTAATGATTTATTATTCTAGATTAAGGGTTGACAAGCTACAGGCTTATCCCAAGTCACTGCCCATTTTTGTAAATAAAGTTTTATTGAAACATAGCTGCATTTTCTTTTTTTTTTTTTTTTTTTTTTTTTGTAGAGACAGAGTCTCACTGTACCGCCCTCGGGTAGAGTGCCGTGGCGTCACACGGCTCACAGCAACCTCTAACTCCTGGGCTTCCGCGATTCTCTTGCCTCAGCCTCCCTAGTAGCTGGGACTACAGGCGCCCGCCACAACGCCCGGCTATTTTTTTTTGTTGTTGTTGCAGTTTGACCGGGGCTGGGTTTGAACCCGCCACCCTCGGCATGTGGGGCCGGCGCCCTACTCGCTGAGCCACAGGCACCGCCCAGAAACATAGCTGCATTTTCTTGTTTACATATTATCTGTGGCTGTTTTCTCACTGTAACAGCAGAGTCAAGGAGTCCCAAAAGAGTGTATGCTCTGCAAAGACAAAACATTTAGTATTAAGAAAATGGTCCTATTAAGAAAAAGTTTACCATTTTCTGTGCTAGAGTATGGGGACGGGGTGGTAAAAAATTGACTCAGTCTTTGTCCTTACAATGCTTATGATCTGATGGGAGACTAACATTAAACACAGAGCAGTACAAATAAATAATAAGTAATATATCATGACAAGTGGTCTGAAAGAAAAACCCAAAGCGCCACATAAGAAACCAAGGAGGATCCTAGAGGCCATCCACTTGGTGTGGTCACCCTTTTTAGAAAGTTCATAACACAGATTTTATTTTACCTGGAAAGGAACTGTGTGGATTCTCTAGAAATATAATGGCATATATAGCTGAGCAGCCAGGCAGGAGTCATTTTCCAAACAGCCAGCATCCCCGGGGAGGAGGGGAGGTAGTACAGAAGACTACAATTGAGGCACTGTGCAGAGTTGCCCTCAACATTATTGCCTGTGTCTGCTTAGTAACAAGATGTCATCCTGCCTACTCACCTTTAAACTGGAGGCCAGCACGTGCTTCCTGTCTTTCATTACCCAGCAATTTCTCTTATTAGTAGGCTGTGGCTGTGAATTCTTTATCCTGTGAACTTGCCTGCCACGTGTGATTCTGATGGAGGATGGGATGAAGCCCTGGGCTAGGCTGGCAGGTGCAAGCTTCAAGGGAGTGCAGAGGGTTTATATTTAATATTGTTGGGAAAGGTTTCATTTCGTTCTTGCCTCTGAGGGGCTTGCAAAGGGAGGACATTTGGGTTTGTCTGTGAAGGAGGAAACGTGTGCTGACTTTCTATCCTTGCCTGGTGTGGAATTGCTGAGAGCAGAAGACGTATGGGGAGATGAAGGTGGCGGAGTGATGCCAGCGGAGATGCTGCCACCAAGAGCTTAGCCTACAGGCCTGCCAGGGGCTGAGTTGGGCCCTGTGGTGTGATTTGTTGGAATGTTTTTCTTTTCTTTTATTCTTTCCTTTCAGATATTTTATTGAGGAGAAAGGTATCCTCACTAGTCAGGCATTTCAGTCCCCTGAAGTTGGGTTTGTAGCTCTGAGAGGGTCATCTTTATAGCTGGTCATTGGAACAGATATCCTGAAAGCCTCCCTAATCACAGGCTAGTAGCCCTTGGAGCTTGCATGTTCTCAGCACATTTGTAACAGCAGAACATGACTTTGCCTTCCTGACCTATCTGCTAAAAGGAAAAAAACCTGATAGGAGGATTTTGTCTCTCTCTGAACAAGAAGCCTCAGAAAGACTGAGAACATGAACAAGAGAGGCAGAAATAATGCTTACTTTACAGTATTATGGACTGCCTTAAACAAGAATGGCAAAACCTCCAGGGAATTTTCATGTGCATAATTTGAGCCCAGGTGGCCATCAATAATCAATCACTGTGCTCCTTTCTGCTAGGCATGAACAAACCCCAGAATCATTCTTAACACTATTTTTCAGCTACTATCAGGAAATAAAATGCAAGTTAAAACAGATTTGCCGTTTCTGATTTAAGTAATTGTTTTTGAGTAGACAGCGTGTTAGGAATAATAACATAATGATAGCTAATTCATATTGAGTGCTTACTATGTGCCAGACATTGTTCTATTAATGTGGAGTCACTCATTTAATGCAAACCATATGAATGAAGACTGGATTACTGCTGTATCACCAGGGCCTAGAAGAATAGGAGGAATCAAATTCCAAGCACCTGTGGGGTTTAGCCTGGACCATTAAAGAAGGTGGCAGGCCACGTATTGAGGGGGTAGGGTTGCCAAGTACATACCCTCTGCTCTCTGCTCCAGCAACTTTTCAGCCTTGAAGCATGGAAACCAGTGCTTCCAGTTCATCTTGCTTTTTCAGAGAAGTAGGAAAGCTAGAGTTTAATATGGATACATCAAATGGAAATATCCACACCAAATACATATAAAATGTGGACAAAGAAGCAATTTAAAAATAAAAACATAACATTACAAGTCAATAAAACATCTCTGTATGCTCAGTCTAGCCCATTGATTCATAATTAGCAACCCATGGGACAGAGCAAAGGAAATGATGTGGCTTTGGATAACTGAATCTGTAGTTCTGTTTAAAAAAAAAAAAGAACATGATGGGAGATAGGTTAACTATTTGTTAAGATCTTAGTGTAGGGGTTTCTGGGAAATAGAATTACCATAATGATATTATCTCAGTACTTTTGCATAGTGATTCATATTTTTCAACTCAGTTCTATATGGGCATTTGAATCTTTCTGCAAATCATTTTGATGGTTCAATTACTTGGTCAATATTAAGCAGTAGAATTCAGGAACAGACCCTAATCTCCCAGTTCTTAACCTGTTTTTCTTTGAAGTATACAAACCCTGAGCAGTAATAAGTGACCATCAATATTTGTAATTATTACAGGCCTGTGCTTCTTCATCATATATAATCAAGAGGTAAAATACTAGGATATGGGACAGAGCTCATGCCCAATTACTGATAAATGTTAAGTTAGGAGAGCAACAGGACAGTCATTTGAGGATTCATGTATAATTGCTAGAGCTTATTATTCTTGGCAGATCCAGGTTGTTGATTTCCATTTGGTCCTTCCCAAATCATCTCTAATTACAAAAATACACAGTTAGCAAAGGCTGAATAAATAATGTAATTGTGTCCTAATCATTGTGTACATTCCTAAACACTCATCTAATGACTAGAAGTTTGGGGGCTTGTTACTCCAAACGCAGCTTACTTCCAGCCAGTGCTGAAATGTGGCCTGATTTGCCTGCTCTGTGGAAACCATTTTAAATTAAGTGGATTTGAAAAATCATTACATGGAGGGAGATTTTTCTGATCGCTGGGTCTGTGTGGGCCTCTCAGATGTCAGTTCTGAGCAGGAAGGGCTCTTGGCATTTGATGCCTTTCTGCTAGGTTATGTATTTGACAGCTGTTCTGGGGTGTCTTTTCCCAGCCATTGGCCTGGGTACTGTCATAAAGCCAATTAGAGTTGCAGGCAATTAATGTTATTTTCCTCAAGTGCTCCTGGAACTGCTTATATCATGTAGCACTTCAGCATGAAATCTGTGACCTTTGGAAATACAGGCACAAGAAGAGCAAATAAGCTTGGCTATGCATGTACTGTGTGCCATTAAGTTTCAAAGAATATGAAAACAAATTGTAGTTGCTGGGTACAGAGATGTCCATGGAGCACTTTATATCTTAGAATTCCTAGAAATGAAGATATGTGTCCACACCAAAACCCAGATAAACTATAAAAGTGTGGGAAGTGTACTGAACAGCAATGCATTTGCATATGTTCAGCAAATTATTTAACAAAATTTATGAATTGAAACACATTCAGAATGGGGCTCCATAACCCCCTCGTAGTTTATTCTTGTTTTTACCACATTTTAAGAAGGGTATTAACAAACTGGGAATTAAAAGAGAAACCCTAACTTTTTAGGAAAAGTTGGAAAGGTCTGTTTAATCTAACAAAACTAGACTCTGGGGTGGGGGGTGGGGGCTTTCTCCAATAGGTAAAGCTAACTCTCCATGAGAAAGAATCTTCTCTGGGATTCCTGGTAACTCTTCGTTGAGAAGAGGGCCTAAAGCATAATAAAAATGTATTGAATGAAGGAAAAAAAAAAAAGAATGGGCACCAATAGTGTAAGATACTTGAGAAAAGGTGAATATATGAAACAAGCTGTTAAATGCAGTGAGTGGCTTGAATAAATCACTTATATGGATGGGTATTGTTTGCCCATCCATCAGTGTTTTCATAAATTTTGGTGGTTCTTTATTATCATTCTTTATTATTTCTTAATTTAAGGGTACAAAGAATTAGGTTACACTGTTTGCATTTGTTAGGTAGAGTCCCTCTTATAATTGTGTCCCACCACCCAAGAGGTGTGCCATATACACCCTAACATTGTGCCCATTAAGTGGGAGTGCAGCCATCCCTCTCCTTACTCCCTTGTTCCCTTGCTCACCCTGCCTTGAATTGATTTGAGTTTTTTTTTAGTACGTGGGTATGTATTAGATTGTCTACTGGCTTCATATTAGTATTGAGTACATTGGATTCTTGCTTCTCCATTCTTGTGATTCTTTGCTAAGAAGAATGTGTTTCAACTCTATCCAGGTTAATACAAAAGATGTTAATTTTGGTGTTTTAAAAAAAGTTAATTGAGATGATTGTGCCAATGTGCTCTCTCTCTCTCTCCCATACACACATGCACACACACACACAGCCCTATTCTGAATTCAACAATTGACTGGAGCTGCATGGCTGTACAATTTGCTTTCTGGTTTTCATCAGACCCCACTACTTCAGTGTTTTAGACTGAGCTCTATTCCACTTGTTGATATTGCCTTCCTTGCCTCTGATGGTAGCTGAGCCTGCCACCCTTGGCTTAGGCAGAGGCAGTTGCCAACCCACCTACCATGGGAATACCAGTGTTGAGGAGAATGTGCCAGATGCATACACAGATACATCTCTCCAGGATGGATCACATAAAGGAGTTGCAGGAAATGAGGGTAAGGAACTCATGGAAACGATTTGTTACCAATTAGTGGCATCAATGTTGAGAAGAGCTGGAACTGAGCAAATTTATAAGGAGCTGGTATGTAGAGATTGCCATGGTTGTGCTCAACGCTAATTGCTCTTCATGACATTGTCTAATGGGTGTGGAATATTTGGCTGAAGTCCTTTTTAGCTATTCCAGGCTGGCAGGTCCTGAGAGAGCTGCAGAGTTCCAGCTCCAGCTGTGCCCCTTCCTCTTTGCTCCCTTTACAGAACATGAATTATTCTTAGATTCAGGTCCCTAAAATTTAGACAATGATTCACAGGAGAGCTGGGGCAGCAGTGAGAGCAAAACACAAGTCACCTGCTTAGGATTCAAGGTCCAGTCATTGACAACACACTTAACAGGTTAAATTGGTATAAAATGCTGCAGGTAAGTGCCTTTGATTTCTTACAGATGCTGCATGGCCATATTGGAAAAGGCCAAATTGTCATATTACTCATCAGAGAATGGGAAACAGTGAAATTTTTCTAGGTGAATGCAATCTACATTCACTTAGCAAATGCTGAATAAATACTAGCAACACTGGAAAAGCCATTTGCCTGGATCCACACTGTGTGGTTCAGCTGGGTTGAGACCTCTGTGTTTCCATCATCCCTCAGGCCCCATAAACCAGTGGCAGGATGGTGTCCTTGGGCCACACATGTTTTGGTCCCAGAGTCAGTGTCCAATATGTCAGCCCATCAAGGCAGATGGTGAGCAGGACAATGTTTCAGAACTTTAGAAAAATATACCACTTGAGAGCCTAGCCAGGGAAATGCCTGAAATTGGAAAATAATGTAATAGAATATTTGATTTGCCACTGAAGACCTTAACTGGGAAAATTGCCACACTGAAATGAGAAGACAGCTCGGCTGACTTTGATCTTTTGGCTCCATCTAGTAAATGCCTATCCAGAGGGCTGGGTCCTGGACTCCCGATGGGTCCCCAAAGTACCTGTTTCACCTCTCCCTTTCCCCAAACACCTTTCCCTTTCCCCAGGTCTCTACAAGCATATACCCCCCAGAAGGTTTGGGGCTGTATCTATGAAGTTACAACATTAGCCTAAGAGCAAAGGTCTGGGCCAGTAGTCACTGTACGTTTTCTCAGAGCAACTGTAGGTGGCCATCAGAAAGGATGGCAAGGTAAATGAAATCTCATTTCCATTTAATTCAATTTGCTTTTTCTCCATGCTGCCAGCTACTGACTTGGCCTCTTGGAAGCAAAGCTGTTTTTCTGTGATTCACCAGAAACTCTCTGGACCAGAATACCTCAGTCCTCCCAGGTTAGCCTCATAGAGCTACTACAATGTATTGCCCCCTCTCTGTTCAGGGTAAAATATCTGTCATTTCTGCACACTCACATACCCGCCACCCCCACCCCCCCCATTCCTTGAACTTCTCGGAGAATGTTCCTTTGGTTTGTAGCCTATGGAAGCCTGCTTATTTTGAACACCTGCAATTCTCTGTGCTTCACCTCATCCTCCTCCCCAGCCAAGGGATCACTTAGTAAATCTAAAGTGCTGCAGAGTTAATAGTTTCAGAAGCACCTTTCAGCCAACAATAGATAGGAAGCCAGTATAAAGTCCTTCAGGTTCTTTGACTCTCTTGAGACAGTTCTCTGAAGCTTCTTCTACTCAGTCTTCCCATAGTTTTCCAGTGAGGTTGAGCTCTACCTGTCCACAGTGGGATCTGACGTGACAACAGCAACCTCAAACTCTTGGGCTTAAGCGATCCTCTTGCTTCAGCCTCCTGAATAGCTGGGACTACAGGCAACTGCCATGATGCCTGGCTAATTTTTCTATTTTTAGTAGAGATGGGGTTCTCACTCCTGAGCTCAGATAATCCACCCTCCTTAGCCTCCCTGAATGGTGGGATTACAGCCCTGAGCCACCAAGTCCAGTGACAACATATTTTTTATTTGCTTCTTTTCTGTCTCACTTGCCTGTGATCATCTTAGTGTTTATTGGGACTTTGCAAATAAAGTACTTACACTAGAATTTCCCTTCTCAGTGTCTGCTTTGGGAGATTCCAAACTAAGACAGTCAGCTCCATGCAGTAGGGAAGCTGTGCAAATTAGATGGTGAGATTGTACATCTGGGGGCGTACACCCAGGCCTTGCATTACCAGGAAGCATTGGTTCTTCCCAGAAAAAAAGTATACAGAAAGCAAAGAAAACTACAGAAAAACTCAGTGGATGAACATTAGAAAAGACAAGGTTGGCATTTGTTAAAATGTGAAGATGACAAACATCTTTATAGTTGGTTAATATCTATTTCCCTGTAGAGAACTGGAAGTCCCAAAGAGGACAGGGGTCGTGATGGTTTTTGTTTACCTATGTGTCCCCATAATATTAAGCAGATCTCTTATAATAGTCCTATCACCAGTTGAATGTTTTCTATGCACTAACTGGTTAATTTATGCAGAAAAGCTCCAGCCCTGTGGAGGGAACACTTCATTTGTTAATGGTGCCCTTCAGTGTTACGAGGAAGAGGCCTGGTGCTCTCAGTACAGTTCTGTTGGGTCACAAAGGGGTCAAACCGACTCCGCCCTGGGAACTGGTGAAGGGGCAGGTCTTGAATATTAGTAGTTTAATAGTTAGAAATGATGAATGGGGGGAGGATGATGATTAGTTATTTATTCAACAAATGTGCAGTTCAGTACCAGCTCTGTGGCAGGAATTCTACTAGGCATAAGAAGTAGCAGTGTTCAGGGACCATGCCTTCTCAGAATTTTTTTTTTTTATTAAATCATAGCTGTGTACATTGATATAATCATGGGGCATCATTCACTAGCTTCACAGACCGTTTACCAAGTTTCACATATACCCTTGTAAGATGCACCGCTGGTGTAATTCCACCAATCCCCTTTCCTCTACCCACCTCTCCCCTCACTCCCCTCCCTTTCCCCCTTCCCCCTATTCTTAGGTTGTAATTGGGTTATAGCTTTCATGTGAAAACCCTAAATTAGTTTCATAGTAGGGCTGAGTACATTGGGTACTTTTTCTTCCATTCTTGAGATACTTTACTAAGAAGAAGATGTTCCAGCTCCATTCATGTAAACATGAAAGAGGTAATATCTCCATCTTTCTTTAAGGCTGCATAGTATTCCATGGTGTACATATACCACAATTTATTAATCCATTCGTGGATCGATGAGCACTTGGGCTTCTTCCATGACTTAGCAATTATGAATTGGGCTGCAATAAACATTCTGGTAAAAATATCTTTGTTATGATGTGATTTTTGGTCTTCTGGGTATGTGCCCAGTAGAGGGATTACAGGATTGAATGGCAGATCTATTTTTAGATCTCTAAGTGTTCTCCATATCTCTTTCCAAAAGGAATGTATTAATTTGCATTCCCACCAGCAGTGCAAAAGTGTTAAAATCCCTTCTCAGAATTTTGATTGAAATACTATTCACATTACATTCTATGTGAAGTTATACCACACTGTTCTGGAAGTAGACCACAAAGAAGTAAAGAAATACATGAAAACAAATAATTAAAGATTGTGATACATACAACGTAATAGTGCAGTGATTCTCAAACTTTAATGGGTATCTACTTGGGAGATCTGATTTAAATACATATTCTAGTTCAGTA
Organism: Nycticebus coucang; assembly: GCF_027406575.1. NCBI lineage: Eukaryota > Metazoa > Chordata > Mammalia > Primates > Lorisidae > Nycticebus > Nycticebus coucang. The sequence continues at coordinate 31,486,740 of NC_069787.1, forward strand.
GTTCTGGGCTGGGGCCTAGAATTCTGCATTTATTTTTATTTTTATTTTTTAATTGCTTTGGATTCATTGAGGGTACAAAGAAGTAGGTTACTTTAATTGCATTTGTTAGATAAAGTCCCTCTTATAATCGTGTCCCACCCCTAAGAGGTGTGCCATACACCGTCACTCTCCCTGCACCCTCTCCTCCCTTCTTCCAACTTGCTCATTCCCCTTCCCCTCCCCTTTCATTAGTTCATCTGCTGCCTTCATATTAGAATTGATTACATTGGATTCTTGCTTCTCCATTCTTGTGATGTTTTACTAAGAACAATGTGTTCCACCTCCATCCAGGTTAATACAAAAGATGCAAAGTCTCCATCTTTTTTAGTGGCTGAATAGTATTCCATGGTATACATATACCACAGCTTGTTAATTCATTCCTGGGTTGGTAGGCCTTAGGACGTTTCCACATTTTGGTGACTGTAAATTGAGCTGCAATAAACAGTCTAGTGCAAATTTCCTTATGATAAAAGGATTGTTTTTCCTCTGGATAGACGCTTAGTAATGAGATTGCAGTAATGGGATTGCAGCGTCTGGACAGACGCTTAGTAATTTATTTTATTCTACATTTTACATAAAATGGGAAGTCTAATTTGAGTTCTTTGAGGATATTCTCCATACTTCCTTCCAAAAATGTTGTATTAGTTTTCAGTCCCACCAGCAGTGTAAAAGAGAAGAGTCTCTCCACATCCATGCCAACATCTGCAGCTTTGAGACTTTGCGATGTGGAATTTTGCATTTGTAACCAGCTCCCAGGGATGATACTGAGATGCTGGTCCTCAGACCCCACTTTGCATTGACTGTTGGTTCTCAACTTGGTCTGCACATGGGAAAACCTAAGGAACTGTAAAAATTTCTGATGCCTGATCTCCCCCCAACAATTTTAATTTAATTCAGATTGGAAGACTTGAGTATTGGGAATGTTTTTAAACTGCTTTTTTTTTAGTGCAATTTATATACCATAAAATTTATTTTATTCTACATTTTACATTTACAATTAAATGATTTTTAATATATCTATAGTTTTGCTACTATCACCACTATCCAGTTTTTAAAACACTTTTTCCATTATTCCCCAAACATGTATGATTCTCATTTAAAGTAATTCCCATTCCCACCCTTGGCCCCAGGCAACCACTAATCTACTTTATTTATCTATAGATTTGCCTTTTCTGGACATTTAATATAAATGAAATTACCCAGTATGTGGTTGTATTGCTCGGCTTTTTTCACCTAGTGTACTATTTCTGAGGCCCATCCATGTTGTAGCATGTATTAATGCTTCATTCCTCTGTAGAGTTTAATTGGCTCTCTTGTATGGATGTACTATATTTTGTCTATCCAATCACCAGTTGACCGACATCGAAACTATCTCCACTTTTATAACTTTGCTTTGACTGTTCACATACCAGTCTTTACATGGTTATGTATTTTTGTTCCTTTTGGTTAGAGACTTAAGGGTCATATGGAAACTCCTTGTTTAGCTTTTTAAGAAACTGCCAAACCATTTTCCAAAGTGGCTATACTCTTCTCACTTTCCCATAAGCCATTTATGAAGAGTTTCTCCACATTCCACCAACACTCACTATTGTCTGCCTCTGTGACTGTCACCATCCTTGTGAGTGTAAAGTGGTGTGTCATTGTTTTTATTGGCACTTCTATAATGCCTAATGATGTTGAGCTTCCTTTCATGTGCTTATAACCTTTCTTAGTGTAATAAAGCCTCTGTTCATATCTTTTGACCATTTTTAATGGAGTTGGTTATTTTATTGAATTGGAAGAATTCTTTACGACTATGTCTTTGATCAGATATATTATATTTTTGAGATATTTCAGCCCAGTTTGTGGCTTGTCTGTGAATTTTCTTAACAATATCTTTGAAGCACAAAGCATTTACTTTTGATCAATTTTGTCAACTTCATTTATTCTTTCTTTTTTTTTTATGAAATCATAGCTGTGTACATAGATATGATCATGGGGCATCATACACTAGCTTCATATACCGTTTGACACATTTTCATCACACTGGTCAACACAGCCTTCCTGGCATTCTCCCAGTTATTGTGCCAAGACATCTACTAAGTTTCACATATACCCTTGTAAGATGCACCACAGGTATATTCCCACCAACCCCTCTCCCTCCACCCACCTCCCCCTCCCTCCCCTCCCTTTCTCCCTTCCCCTTATTCTTAGGTTATAACTGGGTCATAGCTTTAATGTGAAAGCCATAAATTAGTTTCATAGTAGGGCTGAGTACATTGGATACTTTTTCTTCCATTCTTGAGATACTTTACTAAGAAGAAGATGTTCCAGCTCCATCCATGTAAACATGAAAGAGGTAAAGTCTCCTTCTTTCTTTAAGGCTGCATAATATTCCATGGTGTACATATACCACAATTTATTAATCCATTCGTGGATCGATGGGCACTTGGGCTTTTTCCATGACTTAGCAATTATGAATAGGGCTGCAATGAACATTCTGGTACAAATATCTTTGTTATGATGTGATTATTGGTCTTCTGGGTATATGCCCAGCAGAGGGATTACAGGATTGAATGGCAGATCTATTTTTAGATCTTTAAGTGTTCTCCAAACATCTTTCCAAAAGGAATGTATTAATTTGCATTCCCACCAGCAGTGCAAAAGTGTTCCCTTTTCTCCACATCTGCGCCAACATCTGTGGTCTTGGGATTTTGTGATATAGGCTAGTCTCACTGGAATTAGATGATATCTCAAAGTAGTTTTGATTTGCATTTCTCTGATGATTAAAGACGATGAGCATTTTTTCATATGTCTGAAGGCTGTGCGCCTGTCTTCTTCAGAGAAGTTTCTCTTCAAATCCCTTGCCCAGCCTGCAATGGGATCCCTTATTCTGTTCTTGCTAATGCATTTGAATTCTCTGTGGATTCTGGATATTAAACCTTCATTGGAGACATAACCTGCAAATACCTTCTCCCATTCTGAGGGCTGTTGGCTTGCTTTACTTACTGTGTTCTTGGCTGTGCAGAAGCTTTTTAGTTTGATCAAGTCCCAGTAGTGTATTTTCGAAGCTGCTTCAATTGCCCGGGGGGTCCTTCTCATAAAATACTCGTCCAGACCAATTTCTTCAAGGGTTTTCCCTGCACTCTCCTCTAGTATTTTTATAGTTTCAAATCTTAAGTTTAAATCTTTAATCCAGTGAGAGTCTATCTTAGTTAATGGTGAAAGGTGTGGGTCCAATTTCAGACTTCTGCAGGTTGCCAGCCAGTTCACCCAGCACCATTTGTTAAATAGGGAATCTTTTCCCCACTGAATGTTTTTAATTGGCTTGTCAAAGATTAAATAACAGTAAGTAGCTGGATTCATCTCTTGGTTCTCTATTCTGTTTCAGACATCTACTTCTCTGTTTTTGTGCCAGTACCATGCTGTTTTCATTACAATTGATTTGTAGTATAGTCTGAGGTCTGGTAGGGTGATTCCTCCTGCTTTGTTTTTATTTCTGAGTATTGTCGTGGCTATTCGAGGTTTTTTCTGATTCCATATAAAACGAAGTATTGTTTTTTCCAGATCTTTCAAGTATGACAGTGGAGCTTTAATAGGGATTGCATTGAAATTCTATATTGCTTTGGGTAGTATAGACATTTTAACTATGTTGATTCTTCCCAGCCATGAGCATGGTATGTTTTTCCATTTGTTAATATTTTCAGCTATTTCTTTTCTTAGAGTCTCATAGTTCTCTTTATAGAGATCTTTCACGTCCTTTGTTAGATAAATTCTCAAATATTTCATCTTCTTTGGCACTACTGTAAATGGAATAGAGTCCTTAACTCTTTTTTCAACCTGACTATTGTTGGTGTATATAAAGGCTACCAATTTATGAATGTTGATTTTGTAACCTGAGACACTGCTGTATTCCTTGATCACTTCTAAGACTTTTGTAGTAGAGTCCCTAGTGTTTTCCAGATGTACAATCATATCATCTGCGAAGAGCGAAAGTTTGATCTCTTCTGACCCTATATGGATACCCTTAATCTCTTTTTCTTCCCTAATTGCGGTGGCTAAAACTTCCATTACAATGTTAAAAAGCAATGGAGACAATGGACAGCCTGGTCTGGTTCCTGATCTGAGTGGAAATGATTCCAATTTAACTCCATTCAATACGATATTGGCTGTGGGTTTGCTGTAGATGGCCTCTATCAGTTTAAGAAATGTCCCTTCTATACCAATTTTCTTAAGTGTTCTGATCATGAACAGATGCTGGATATTATCAAAAGCTTTTTCTGCGTCAATTGAGAGCATCATATGGTCTTTGTTTTTTAATTTGTTTATGTGCTGAATTACATTTATAGATTTACATATATTGAACCAAGCCTTGAGACCCTAGGATAAAACCGACTTGGTCATGATGTATAATTTGTTTGATGTGTTGCTGGATTCTGTTTCTTAGGATCTTGTTGAATATTTTTGCATCTATATTAATTAGTGATATCTGTCTATAATTTTCTTTTCTTGTTGGGTCTTTTCCTGGTTTGGGGATCAGGGTGATGTTTGCTTCATAGAACATGTTGGGTAGTCTTCCTTCTTTTTCTACTTTTTGGAACAGGTTGAGTAATACAGGTACTAATTTCTCTTTGAAGGTTTGGTAGAATTCTGACGTGAAACCATCTGGTCCCGGGCTTTTCTTTTCAGGGAGATTTTGTGTGGTTGATACTATTTCCAAACTTGATATGGGCCTGTTCAACATTTCCACTTGATTCTAGCTAAGTCTTGGAAGGTGACGTGCTTCCAAGTATCAGTCAATTTCCTTCAGATTTTCATATTTCTGAGAATAAAGTTTCTTGTAATATTCATTAAGGATTTTTTGGATTTCTGATGAGTCTGTTGTTATTTCATCTTTGTCGTTTCTGATTGATGAGATTAGAGATTTTACTCTTTTTTTTTCTGTTTAGGTTGGCCAAAGGTTGAATCTATTTTATTGACCTTTTCAAAAAACCAGCTTTTTGATTTATTGATCTGTTGTAATATTCTTTTGTTTTCAATCTCATTAATTCTGCTCAAATTTTGGTTATTTCTTTTCTTCTACTGGGTTTGGGGTTGGAATGTTCTTCCTTTTCCAGTTGCTTGAGATGTCCCATTAAGTTGTTAATTTCCTCTCTTTCCATTCTCTTGAGGAAGGCTTGCAGTGTTATAAATTTCCCTCTTAGAACTGCCTTTGCGGTGTCCCAGAGGTTCTGATAGTTCGTTGTTGTTGTTGTGTTCCAAAAAATTGGCAATTTCTTTCTTAATCTTATCTCTGACCCAGCTATCATTCCGCATAAGGTTATTTAACTTCCACGTTTTTGTATGAGTATGCGGATTCCTGTTGTTACTCAGCTCAAGTTTTATTCCATGGTGGTCGGAGAAGATGCAAGGAATAATTTCTTTTTTTTTTTTAAGTTAAATCATAACTGTATACATTGATATGATCATGGGGTATCATACACTCGCTTCATAGACCATTTGACACATTTTCATCACAATGGTTAACATAGCCTTCCTGGCATTATCTCAGTTACTGTGCCAAGACATTTACATTCTACATTTACCAAGTTTCTCAGATACTCCTGTAAGATGCACCACAGGTATGATCCCACCGATCCCCCTCCCTGTACCCACTACCCCCCTCCCTCCCCTCCCTTTACCACTTCCCCCTATTGTTAAGTTGTAACTGGGTTATAGCTTTCATGTGAGAGCCCCAAATTAGTTTCATAGTAGGGCTGAGTACATTGGGTACTTTTTCTTTCATTCTTGAGATACTTTACTAAGAAGAAGATGTTACAGCTCCATCCATGTAAACATGAAAGAGGTAAAGTCTCCATCTTTCTTTAAGGCTGCATAATATTCCATGGTATACATATACCACAATTTATTATTCCATTCATGGGTCGATGGGCACTTGAGCTTTTTCCATGACTTAGCAATTATGAATAGGGCTGCAATAAACATTCTGGTACAAATATCTTTGTTATGTTGCGATTTTTGGTCTTCTGGGTATATGCCCAGCAGAGGAATTACAGGATTGAATGGCAGATCTATTTTTAGATCTCTAAGTGTTCTACATATCTCTTTCCAAAGGGAATGTATTAATTTGCATTCCCACCAGCAGTGCAGAAGTGTTCCCTTTTCTCCACATCCACGCCAACATCTGTGGTCTTGAGATTTTGTGATATAGGCTAGTCTCGATGGAGTTAGATGATATCTCAAAGTAGTTTTGATTTGCATTTCTCTGATGATTAAAGATGATGAGCATTTTTTCATATGTCTGAAGGCCGTGCGCCTGTCTTCTTCAGAGAAGTTTCTCTTCAAATCCTTTGCCCAGCCTGTGATGGGATCCCTTGTTTTTTTCTTGCTGATGCGTTTGAGTTCTCTGTGGATTCTGGTTATTAAACCTTTGTCAGAGATATAACCTGCAAATATCTTCTCCCATTCTGAGGACTGTTTGCTTGCTTTACTTACTGTTTTCTTGGCTGTGCAGAAGCTTTTTAGTTTGATCAAGTCCCAATAATGTATTTTTGAAGCTGCTTCAATTGCCCGGGGGGTTCTCCTCATAAAATACTTGCCCAGACCAATTTCTTCAAGGGTTTTCCCTGCACTCTCCTCTAGTATTTTTGTAGTTTCATGTCTTAAGTTTAAATCTTTAATCCAATGAGAGTCTATCTTAGTTAATGGTGAAAGATGTGGGTCCATTCCCAGTCTTCTGCAGGTTGCCAGCCAGTTCACCCAGCACTATTTGTTAAATAGGGAATCTTTCCCCCACTGAAGTTTTTTAATTGGCTTGTCAAAGATCAAATAACGGTAAGTAGCTGGATTCATCTCTTGGTTCTCTATTCTGTTCCAGATACTACTTCTCTGTTTTTGTGCCAATACCATTCTGTTTTGATCACTATCGATTTGTAGTAAAGTCTGAGGTCTGGTAGCGTGATTCCTCCTGTTTTGTTTTTATTTCTGAGTAATGTCTTGGCTATTCGAGGTTTTTTCTGATTCCATATAAAACGAAGTATTGTTTTTTCAATATCTTAAAAATATGACAGTGGAGCTTTAATAGGGAGTGTGTTGAAATTATATATTGCTTTGGGTAGTATGGACATTTTAATAATGTTGATTCTTCCCAGCCATGAGCATGATATGTTTTTCCATTAGTTAACATTTTCAGCTATTTCTTTTCTTAGAGTTTCATAGTTCTCTTTATAGTGATCTTTCACGTCTTTTGTTAGGTAAATTCCCAAATATTTCATCTTCTTTGGCACTACTGTGAATGGGATAGAGTCCTTAACTGCTTTTTCACCTTGACTGTTGTTGGTGTATATAAAGGCTACCGATTTATGGATGTTGATTTTGTAACCTGAGACACTGCTGTATTCCTTGATAACTTCTAGGAGTTTTGTAGTAGAGTCCTTAGTGTTTTCCAGATACACAATCATATCATATGCAAAGTTCGAAAGTTTGATCTCTTCTGACCCTATATGGATACCCTTGATCTCCTTTACTTCCCTAATTGCGGTGGCTAAAACTTCCATTACAATGTTAAAAAGCAATGGAGACAATGGGCACCCTTGTCTGGTTCCTGATTTGAGTGGAAATGATTCCAATTTAACTCCATTCAATATGATATTGGCTGTGGGTTTGCTGTAGATGGCCTCTATCAGTTTAAGAAAAGTCCCTTCTAGACCAATTTTATTGAGTGTTCTGATCATCAAGGGATGCTGGATATTATCAAAAGCTTTTTCTGCGTCGATTGAGAGAATCATATGGTCTTTGTTTTTTAATTTGTTTATGTGCTGAATTACATTTATAGATTCACATATATTGAACCAAGCCTTGAGACCCTGGGATAAAAGCGACTTGGTCATGATGTATTTGTTTGATGTGCTGCTGGATTCTGTTTGTTAGGATCTTGTTGAATATTTTTGCATCTATATTAATTAGTGATATCTGTCTATAATTTTCTTTTCTTGTTGGGTCTTTTCCTGGTTTGGGGATCAGGGTGATGTTTGCTTCATAGAACATGTTGGGTAGTCTTCCTTCTTTTTCTACCTTTCGGAACAGGTTGAGTAATATAGGTACTAATTCCTCTTTAGGTTTGGTAAAATTCTGATGTGAAACCATCTGGTCCCGGGCTTTTCTTTTTAGGTAGGTTTTGTATAGTTGATGCTATTTCTGAACTTGATATGGGTCTGTTCAACATTTCCACTTGATTCTGGCTAAGTCTTGGAAGGTGGCGTGCTTCCAAGTATCGGTCAATTTCCTTCAGATTTTCATATTTCTGAGAATAAAGTTTCTTGTAATATTCATTAATGATTTTTGGATTTCTGACGAGTCTGTTGTTATTTCGTCTTTGTTGTTTCTGATTGATGATGTTAGAGATTTTACTCTTTTTTTCTGATTAGGTTGGCCAGAGGTTTATCTATTTTATTGACCTTTTCAAAAAACCAGCTTTTTGATTTATTGATCTGTTGTAATATTCTTTTGTTTTCAATTTCATTTAATTCTGCTCAAACTTTGGTTATTTCTTTTCTTCTACTGGGTTTGGGGTTGGAATGTTCTTCCTTTTCCAGTTGCTTGAGATGTCCCATTAAGTTGTTAACTTCCTGTCTTTCCGTTCTCTTGAGGAAGGCTTGCAGTGCTATGTATTTCCCTCTTGGAACTGCCTTTGCAGTGTCCCAGAGGTTCTGCTAGTGTGTGTCTTCATTGTCATTTTGTTCAAAAAAATTGGTGATTTCTTTCTTAATCTCATCTCTGATTCAGCATAAGGTTATTTAACTTCCATGTTTTTGCATGAGTATGCAGATTCCTCTTGTTACTCAATTCAAGTTTTATTCCATGATGGTCCGAGAAGATGCAAGGAATAATTTCTATTCCTTTAAATTTACTGAGGTTAGACTTGTGACCTAAAATGTGGTCAATTTTGGAGTAAGTTCCATGGGCTGATGAGAAGTATGTGTATTCAGTTTTGTTGGGATAAAATGAAATATTAATATTTAGCAGACAGTTAGGTTTAAATCTAAGATTTCTTTTCTCAGCTTCTTGTTGGAGCATCTATCCAACACTGCCAAAGGAGTGTTGAAATCTCCGACGATTATGGCACTGGAGGAAATCAAGTTACTCATGTCTGTTAGAGTTTCTCTTATAAATTGAGGTGCATTCTGGTTGGGGTCATAGATATTAATAATTGAGGTCTCATCATATTGAGTATTACCCTTAACAAATATGAAGTGACCATTCTTGTCCTTCCTTAATTTGATGGTTTAAAGCCTACTGTATCTACAAATGAAATTGCAACACCTGCTTTTTTCTGATTACCATTTGCCTGAAATATGGATGACCATCCTTTCACCCTGAGTCTATATTTGTCTTTTAAGTTAAGATGTGACTCTTGTATGCTACAGATATCTGGCTTGAGTTTTTGTATCCAGTCAGCTAACCTATGCCTCTTTAGAGGGCAGTTTAAGCCATTCACATTAATGGAGAATATTGATAAGTCTGGTCGAATTTTGGGTATCGAGTTTTTCAAAGGTCCAGTGGACATTTTTAATCTTTTCGCCAGTGTGGAAGTTGGAGTGTGATCCGAAGTTTCTGAGTGAGTTTACTTTTGTGGTACAGGATTGGGTTGGTCATTATGGAGGATAGGTCTGAGAATATCCTGAAGAGCTGGTTTACTTATGGCAAATTTTTTCAACATATGAATGTCATTGAAGTATTTAATTCCTCCATCATAAATGAAACTCAGTTTAGCTGGATACAAGATCCTGGTTTGAAAGTTATTTTGCTTTAGGAGATTAAAAGTTGATGACCACCCTCTTCTGGCTTGAAAAATTTCAGCAGAGAGATCTTCAGTTATTCTAATATTCTTTCCTTTGTACGTAATAGTTTTCTTTCGCCCGGCGGCTTTGAGAATCTTCTCTCTCATGTTAACTTTAGTGAAGCTAATTATGATATGCCTGGTGGATGACTTATTGGGGTTGAATTGTGCTGGGGTTCTGAAGCTGTCTGCTATCTGAATTTCAGAATCTCTAGGCATGTCTGGAAAATTTTCTTTCATAATTTCATGCAAAAGGGCCTCTGTGCCCTTTGAGGCCACTTCATCATTCTCCAAAATCCGAATTATTCATATATTGCTTTTCTTTGAATTATCTGAGAGTTCTCTGAGTGAGTGATACATTTTTGCTCTCCATTTCTCTTCCTCTTTTAGAGATTGGAAGTGTTCGAAGACTTTATCTTCAATGTCAGAAATCCTTTCTTCTGCTTGCTCCATTCTGTTGCTGAGGGATTCTACTGTATTTTTCATATCTTTGAGGGCTGTAAATTCTTGCTTCAGTGTGTCTAAGTTTTGGTGGTTTTATCTTTAAATTCATTAAATTCTTGAGACAACTTTTGAATTTCTCCTTGAATTCCTAATTCCATTTTATTAATCTTGTCTGCAATCGAAATTCTGAATTTGATTTCTGACATCTCAGCCAGTTGTTTATGAATGGGATCTTCAATCACATCTGCCGTATCTTTTCTTGGGGGGTTTTATCTATTCTGGTTATTCATGTTACCAGAGTTTTTTCACTGATTACACCCCATGGTTATTTTACTGCCTTTGATTTTACCCCTGGGGCTTTATCGAGGGCCCATACAGTGTTGTGGCCTGAGAAACTGGGGCCCTGTCTTGTGTAGTGGGGCGAAGTGGTTCTGTCTTGTTTTAAGCTTGTTTCTGTTCGATCCTATTGTAACATTTACTCGGGTTGAAGTCTCAGCTGTGTGGAAAAACCAGCAATTAAGTCATCCCGCCCGCCCACCTCTGGCACCAATTGGAAAAGGAAAATCAAACCTTCCTACAACCGCATACTCAGGGCACCGCCTGAAAAGTCCGCAGTCTCTTAGTTCAGTTCAAAAGGTCCAAATCGATTGTCTCAATCGGCACCTGTCTCAGGTGGGAGAGTTCAAGATGTCTCCGGCGTCTGGTGACTACTCTGATATGGCTTATTCTGGTGCTGCGTGGAGTCAGGAGGAGCCACCTAGCAAATAGATCAGTCTGGGAAGGTTGATGTCTCCTTCCCCACTTTGCCCCTCCGTCGGACCCAGTCACTGGTATCTCTGCAGATGGTTAACCCAGTTGCCTGTAGTGAACAGATACTCCAGGGGTTTGTACCTGCCTGAATTGCAAGGAAGTCTGCCAGGCCCCTGCAGTCTGCCGCTATCTAGCAGGAGGAGATGGGGCCTGACATCTTTGAGTGCTTGATGCAGGTGGTGGGAGGGAGGTGTTCACTCAGGCTTAGCCCCGTCCCTGATTGATGTTGCTAACAGAACAGAACAGACAACTTTGCTGGGTTCTGTCTCTGTTTCTGCTAAAATCGCCTACAGAAGACTGGCTGTTCTGAGTTCAAACATCTTTGCTGCTGGAGGTTTGTGTCTGAGTACCTCTCTGAGTTGGCCCTGCCCTGGAAGCTTCCCAGGTTTGTGAGCAGTGTCAGGCAAATCCTTTGCTCACTGGTGGCCTCCTCTGGTTGCCCAGGGAGATAGGGGATGTGGCTTCAGAATATCCAGAAGTGAGCCATTTTGCTGTTAAAGAAAAAGCGGCTGTTGATTTGCCTCCAGGAACTGCCGCTCTGGTGTGGGCACCCAACCAACCCTTTTCTCCTCTGTCTCGCACCCCAGAGTCAGCACTGAGCGGCTGCAGTTAATGCTCTGTCCACTCCCCTCAAGAGATCTCCCAAGAATCCAGACTCCTTGGGGGCAGGCCCCCAGACCCCCAAGTGAGAGTGGGGGGAAGCTAGAGTTTCATTCAGTTTTATGCCTGGCCGAATTGTTGCCCAGGGAGGGCTGCTGCACCGCACCTCAGGGAAGTGCTGCCAAGGCGTGACTCTCCCTCAGCCGAGTGCCCTCTCCTCACTCGCGTGTCTCAGAGTCAGTGCTGACCAGTCGCAGCTCGGGCACTGTGCACTCCCCTCGAGAAATCACCCAAGATTCCGAACTCCTGAGGGACAGGCCCCCAGACCCCGAGTGAGAGTGGCGGGAAGCTAGAGTTTCATTCAGTTTTATGCCTGGCCGTATTGATGCACGGGGAGGGCTGCTGCACTGCACCGCAGGGAAGTGCCACCGAGACGTGACTCCCCCTTAGCTGGGTGCCCTCTCCACACTCGCGTGCCTCAGAGTCAGTGCTGACCAGTTGCAGCTTGGGGACTGTCCACTCCCCTTGAGAAATCACCCAAGAATCCGAACTCCTGGGGGACAGGCCTCCAGACCTCAGTAAGCGGGAGGGGAGTATTGGGGAAATAGGGTTGCCAGCAAAGGATTTTTAAAGTTTTATACAGTTTTATGCCTGGCAGGAGAACACCATGGCACCCTAGTAGGGGAGGTAGGTCCAGTTTTTAGAAGGTCTCTCCCGTGGAGTGTGGCGGGAGGGCCTTTAATTTCTGCCCGTTTGTTTAATTATGGGGCTCTTGAGCCAGTCTCATGGGGGAGGGGGACTCCCGTCCGCTTGGTGGTGGATTTTCTACCTTTTGTTTGCATCCTTGTGATCACAGCTTGCCTCAGCGGTGTTGATGTGCGTTCTTCAAAATTCTCTCTTGGTGCGGCTCAAATCCACCAGGATACTTACTAAATTCCTGTCCCTTAACTCTCCTTCTGGACGGGAGCCTCTGTTGAAAGCTGGCTTCAGTCCGCCATCTTGTCTCTCCCCCCCCAGAATAATTTCTAAACCTTTAAATTTACTGAGGTTAGACTTGTGTCCTAAGATGTGATCGATTTTGGAGTAAGTTCCATGGGCTGATGAAAAGTATACGTATTCAGTTTTGTTGGGATGAAATGTTCTGTAGATGTCTGCTAAATCCAAATGTTGGATGGTTAGGTTTAAATCTAAAATTTCTTTGCTCAGCTTCTTGTTGGAGGATCGATCCAACACTGTTAAGGGAGCGTTGAAATCTCTGACTATTATGGAGCTGGGGGAAATCAAGTTGCTCATGTCAGTTACAGTTTCTCTTATAAATTGAGGTGCATTCTGGTTGGGTGCATAGATATTAATAATTGAAATCTCATAATATTGAGTATCACCTTTAACAAATATGAAGTGACCATTCTTGTCCTTCCTTATTTTTGTTGGTTTAAAGACTATTGTATCTTCAAATAAAATTGCAACACCTGCTTTTTTCTGATTACTATTTGCCTGAAATATGGATGACCATCCTTTCACCCTGAGTCTGTATTTGTCTTTTAAGTTAAGATGTGACTCTTGTATGCAACAGATATCTGGCCTGAGTTTTTGTATCCAGTCAGCTAACTTATGCCTCTTTAGAGGACAGTTTAAGCCGTTCACATGAATGGAGAATATTGATAAGTCTGGTGAAATTTTGGGTGTCGAGTTTTTCAAAAGTCCAGTGGACATTTTTAATCCTTTTGCCAGTGTGGAAGTTAGAGTTTGATCTGAAGTTTCTGTGTGAGTTTACTTTTGTGGTATAGGATTGGGTTGGTCATTATGGAGGATAGGTCTGAGAATATCCTGAAGAGCTGGTTTAGTTGTGGCAAATTTCTTCATCATATGAATGTCATTAAAGTATTTAATTTTTCCATCATTAATGAAACTCAGTTTATCTAGATACAAGATCAGAGGTTGAAAGTTATTTTGCTTTAGGAGGTTAAAAGTCAATGACCACCCTCTTCTGGCTTGAAAAGTTTCAGCAGAGAGATCTGCAGTCATTCTAATATTCTTCCCTTTGTACGTAATGGCTTTCTTCTTCCTGGCAGCTTTGAGAATCTTCTCCTTCATATTAATTTTAGTGAAGTTAATTATATGCCTTGGGGATGTCTTATTGGGGTTGAGTAGTGCTAGGGTTCTGAAGCTGTCTGCTATCTGAATTTCAGAATCTCTAGGCATGTCTGGAAAATTCTCAGTGCCCAGCAAGGCAACTTCATCATTTTCAGGAATTCCAATTATTTGTATATTAGCCTTCTTCGAATTATAGCAGAGCTCTCTGAGAGAATGTTCCATTTTTGCTCTCCATTTCTCTTCCTCTTTGAGAGTTTGGGAGTGTTCAAAGGCTTTGTCTTCAATGTCAGAGATCCTTTCTTCTGCTTGCTCCACTCTGTTACTGAGGGATTCTACTGTATTTTTCAGATGTTTGAGGGCTGCAAATTCTTGCTTCAGTGTGTCTAAGTCCTTGGTGGTTTTGTCTTTAAATTTGTTAAATTCTTGAGACAACTTTTGAATTTATCCTCGAATTCCTAATTCCATTTTGTTAATCTTGTTTGCCATCCAAATTCTGAATTTGATTTCTGACATCTCAGCCAGTTGTTTGTGAATGGGATCTTCAATTACATCTGCCATATCTTTCTTTGGGGGGGTTGATCTATTCTGGTTATTCATGTTACCAGAGTTTTTCTGCTGATTCCGCCCCATGATTGTTTTCCTCTCTTTGATTATTCCCCTGGTGCTTTGTTGAGGACCCGTACAAGTGCTGTGGCCTGAGAAACTGGGGCCCTGTTTGGTGTGATGGGGCTAAGTGGTTCTGTTCTGTTTTCAGCTGGTCTCTGTTCAACCCTAGTGAAACAGTTACTCTGGGTTGAAGTCTCAGCTGTGGTGAAATACCAGCAATTAAGTTATCCCACCCACCAGGCACCAATTGGAAAAGGAAAATCAAACCTTCCTATAACCACACACCCAGGGCACCACCTGAATAGTCCTCAGGCTATTGGCTCAGTTCAAAAGATCTAAATCAATTGTCTCAGTCAGCACCTGTCTCGGGTGGGAGAGTTTAAGAAGTCTCTGGGAACTGGATCACAGGGGTCTGATGACTACTCTAATATGGCTTACTCCAGTGCTGCGTGGAGTCAGGAGGAGCCACCCAGCAAATAGATCAGTCTGGGAAGGTTGATGCCTCCTTCCCCACTTTGCAGCTCATTCACACCCAGTTGCTGCTAGCCCCGCAGGGCTGTGACCCAGTCAGTTGTCTGCTTTGAGGAGATACTCCAGAGGTTTGCACCTGCCTAAATCACAGGGAAGTCTGTATCTGCTCTTCCAGGCCACTGCTCTCTGCCTCTATCCAGCAGGAGGTGGTGAGGCCTGTCAACTTCGGGCACTTGATGAAGGCTGGGGGTGTTCACTCAGTTCCAGCCCCACCCTTAGTTTATGTTTCTGGCAGAACGGAACAACCCTGTGGGAGTTTGTTTCTGACCTGCTAAATTCCTCTGCAGAGCAGAGGCTGATTTGAGTTCCCAGAACCTGTGCCTCAAGCCCTATATTTACTCCTGCAGGTTTGTATTCACAGCACGATTAGTTGTCAGGTGTGGCCTCTTGGCCTCCTTTGTCTATTGGCTGATGATCCCCTGAGGGCCGGGTGCGTCTTAGGCTCAGTAAAGTGGTCCTCTGGATCAGGCCCACCCTGGGAGTTTCCCGGCTCTGCAGGTGCGTTTTCTAGTCCCCACATTCCACCCAGGCCAGTACCACCTCAGGCAAACCCTTTACTCACGGGGCCTGTGTTTCAGTCCCAGGTCTGTTCCATGGTGGTTGCCGTCTGAGAAGATGCCCGGCCTCATCTGTTTGCCCAGGGAGACAGGAGGAGTGGCTACTGAATATCTGGGGGTGGGCCTTGTTATTGCTAAAGATGGCTGCTGCTCTGCACCTGGGGCACCACCACTCCGGCGTGATTCCCTCTTAGCCGACTGTCGTCTCCTCACTCCTGTGCTGCAGAATCAGCACTGTCCAGCTGCAGTTCAGGTCCTGTCTACACCTCTCCAGAAATCACCCAAGAATCTGGACTCCTGGAGGGCAGGCCTGCAGACCTCAGAGTGAGAGTGGAGAGGAGTGCTGGGAGCTCAGAGTTGCAGGTTGTAACACCAAGCTCATTGAGAGCAAATGAGCAAATAGACAGATACAAAGGCTACCAGACACACAATCCCATGGATACAGAAACAGACAGAGACACATAGACATACAGACAACACCCACGACAACAGCAACATAAAAACAACTGCAATAAAAATAGTGATAATCGTAAAATAATTGATAAAAATAATAAAAAAAAGAAACAGAAAAACGTGGTGTTCGTAGAAAAGTTAAAAGAGAAGAAAGGAGAAATTAAAATTAGAAAAAATAGAAATAAAAAATGTATCTATATACAAAGTAATAATAAAAAATTAACAAAAGCTCCTTCAAGAAAATGGTGAGGAAAAAACAACAAAACAAAAAAAAGAAAAAAAAGGCACCAACTACAAAAATATTATTCTTGTATGTAGAAATATACATATATACATCTATGTGTATGATGTAGGGATCAACTTTCGTAGGAATATATTCATACTACAATATACTTTCTGGACACCGGGTGACACTGTGAGTGGTGCCCAGGCTCATACCTGATTCACAGTTTATACTGTTACCATGGTAACCACCTTCCATAGCCAATCGCCATTTTGGAGTTTCTGTAAAAGTTTGTCACCTAAGTATTTTGTAACCTCGCCTGTTCTACTCCAGACAGCACTAGCGACCAACCTTCCCACTCAGTGCAGGAGTCCACGCTTCTTAACTCTTTCCACTCTGCTCCCAGTTTCTCCTGCAAACTGGCGACTGCATTCGGCTGTGGGGGAGGGTGTTGCTGGGTTCCCCTGGTTGCTGGCTGGTCCATGTTGCTGGCGGGTCCACAGCTGAAGCGGCTGTAGCCAGTTCCTGCAGCTGGAGCGCTCAGGGACCTTATTCTGAGTTTTATGGTTCAGAGTTTCCCTTTTGGATTGGGACCCACCTGTTCGCTGGGCAGCCTGACCCGCCAACCCCCTCCAACATTCTCCCCCAGGAATGCTCTGGCTCCTGGTCTGGGGGAAGGGGCCGCCCTTTTGGGTAGTTCAAAATGTCTGTTTCCTGGGCGGGATCCCTTCCCTTCAATGGTCCAACAGGTTGCCCAGCTCCCCATGGTTTTGAGTGGCTCTCCTTTCGGATGCCTCCCTCAGTTCAGGAATAAATATTCGTCAATTGGGTTTTGTCAGCATTTGCAAGCTACTGTCCTCCGTAAGGGAGGGGACTGCTGGTCAGCACGGCCAAGCAGGGAAGAATCTCTACAACAGAGTCTGTGATTTTAAATTACCCCTCATATATAGCAATCTTCCAGTTCGCTGAGCATCTCACGCTGTCCGTCCACACCAATAATCCACACATGGGGAAGGTCCAGACCACCTTTCCTCTCACCTGATGGCTTGGGAGAGGTGGGCTACACGTCCGTCCTGTCCGCCATCATGCTCCGCCTCTCAACTTTATTGTTATTCTTTGTGCTTTTGGTGTCATATCTAAAAACCGCTTAACCTGAGGTCACAAAAATTGACTTCTGTGTTTTCTTCTAAAAGTGCTGTAGTTGAACTTTTGTGTTTAGGTTTGTGATCCATTTGAGTTAATGTTGGTATATGGTGTGAGTTAAGGATCTAGATTCATCACTTTGCATGTAGATACACAATTGTCCCACCACTGTTTGTTGAAAAGAATATCCATTCCCCTATTGACTCACATTGCTATCTTTGTCAAAAATCAATTGATTTTTAAACAGTTTATTTCTGGGCTCTCAATTCTGTCCCATCTATCTATCTCTCTCTCTCTCTCTCTCTCTCTATCCTTATATTAGTGTTAACGATCTTGATTTCTTTATATGAGATTTTTAAAAGGCTCTCAAGTAACTCTAAGGGGCAGCAACTTTAGGAGTCATCATGAGAAAGAACAACTTTGAAGATTTGGGGTGGGGAGGCCACTTTAGGTCAGATGTTCAGGGAGGCTCTTTTGGAGATGTTTCAGTTCTGGCCAGCTATGACAGTAGCTGGGGAAAGAGTCCATGCACCATGCTCCAGGAGACAATTTGCTAGGGGAGCTAGAGAGAACTTTGTTTTGACCAGGGGCAATCAGGGGGTCAGGTTGGCCTAGGAGCTGCAAGTTCCTAACTCTACGCTGTCAACCGTCACTTCTTTTGTTAATTTTTAAACTAGGGTAGAAGTAGCCTGCTGAGTTACTCTGTGATGAGGACAGGGCATGCCATAGGACAAGCCAAGCAGGGTTTACTGACTCACTTATTCACTCATTCATTCATTCAGTAAATATTCATGAGTGTGTCTTTATGCAGAGTGCTATCCTAAGCCTTTGGTTTATAATGAAGGAAAGAAAAATCTTTGTTTCATGGAATTTACAGGGAACCTTCCTAGAGGACCATTTGTATACACATACACATATAAAATGGTAAGATTTAAATGTGATGGTGCCAGTTGAAGAAATTAGCACACACATTCTATGTAACTGTAGGGCTCTTTCATTACTCTCAAGGAGACCAAAATAGACAGAGGTACCCTCAAAAGGATTAAGTGCAATGGTATATAGGTGCCAATAATATTATTCATGGTCTGGTAGCTTCATATATGCCCATATGCTCGTTACCAATTTATTGTCTCTTAGGGCCTCCAAATCCCCCATTTTTTGCCCCGCTTTGTGATACAGCTACTGGACCCTGTAAACATTTCCCTTTGCCACAGGCAGAATTGTAGGCTTTGTCAAAAGAGGGCACTAGAGTAATCTTGCAAAGAGTCAGAACAGGAAGGTACTTCTCTTGGTTTGTGTCTTTTTTTGGGGGGTGGGGCAGGTTTTGGCCAGGGGCTGGGTTTGAACCCGCCACCTATGGCATATGGGGCTGGCCGGCACCCTACTCCTTTGAGCCAGGTTTGTGTCTTTTATTTATTATTTGGTGTGTGAGCTGCATGGCCTACAGGGCCCAACTCCTGTGGCCTCCACTGGCCACACTGTCAACAATGCCTAGGGCTGATGGCACAGGACACAACTAAGCACAGCTCTGTCCTCTCTGGCAAGTTTCTTCTGCAGGCTGCATGTTCTGTGACAGCCACCCCCACTTCAAGATCAACCTTGCACTGTGGGCAAGGGACTCATTTGTGCCTTTTTAATTGATTGCTACCTCTTCCTCAACATAGAGCGAGTAATTGCTCTTTTTCCCCTGCTCTTTTTCTTTTATTATTTTTACTAGTTAGCCATTTTCTATTGGCATATAATTTTCTGTATTAAAATTTTCCCTGTTTAATTAGCCAGGGAGGTTTCTGTCTTCTGACTGGCCCTTGACTACAGTCCAGAATTATGAAAACAGCTCCGTTTCATCTGGGTTCAAGAGCCACATATACTGGATTGCTCCTTCAAAATGGTGGAAAGAAATAAAAAGAGGGAAGATTGTTTCACATTCTGAAACCCTGGACTAATTTCACAGTCCTGTGTCATACAAGGAGCTCGTGACCGATCAACATTTCCCGAGGCTTTGCAACTCTAATGCTCAGTGACAGTTGTAGTTAAATATTGATGCTGCCATCCCAAAGAGCTGATTTCATTTTTCTCCCAGCTCAGATTTGCTTCAAGGTTGAGTAAATTTTGGGATGGATAGAAGCAGAGCCAAAGCAGGATCTTAACCCTTGGGGGTCTGTAGACAGAAAAGAGTGTTGGCAATAAAGTTAATAAGGCGGTGTTTCCTGTCCTTGGCCTCTGTCTTCAGGCTAGTGTGATACAGAGGAATGATTTGGGGTATCTGGTCTTTTAAAAGCACGCATTCTTTCCCCCTGCCTATTGGTAAAGGAAGCAACACTGAATGGTAGTTGAGCACACAGAATTTAGAGCCTTCTGTTTGGTTCAAATTCTGGCTTAGGCATTTTCTAACTGCATGATCTTGACCAAATCACTTAAAATGCCTCAGTTTATTCATCTGTAAAATGGGCATACTAATACTACCTATGTTATAAGGTTACAAGGATTAAATGAGTTAATTTATATAAAATACTTAGATGAGTTCATATTATGGTCTATAAGTGTAAACTGCTATGACAATAGTGATTGTGATGTAAATGCTTCAGGGGATAAAGAGAATTATATATACAAGGAGAATAATAATAAATACAATTAAACTTATTAAATATTATGTTCTATGTATGTACATGCCAAATCTCATTCAATCCTGTACTAGAAGTATTATTTCTATTTTACAAGTGAGAAAGCTGAAGTTCAGACTGGTTAAGCTCCAGATCATTGTTAGCCCGTGGCAGAGCCCAGTATTTTTAGCACATCTGCCTGGTACCAGGTAGTTTGTTTCCATTTCACAAATCATCTTCTCATCCCTGCTTACATCCACAGCCTTAGATGTAGGCCATGATCCACAGCAGGCCCTCCTGAGCTCCCT
This sequence comes from Nycticebus coucang, assembly GCF_027406575.1. Taxonomy (NCBI): domain Eukaryota; kingdom Metazoa; phylum Chordata; class Mammalia; order Primates; family Lorisidae; genus Nycticebus; species Nycticebus coucang. Next base: position 31,506,965 of record NC_069787.1, read on the forward strand.
GTGCCTGACCCACAATGGCCCTGCTTTAGTTTCCTGTACTCACCATGTACATTCCCACTGCAGGACCTGGGTTCACGCTGATGCCTCTGCCTGGAAAGTTCCTTCCCCACCTCTTTACTTTAATTAGATTCTTATCAAATTCTTTCCCAAACAAGATTGCTGTTTAAGATGATGTAAGTGGTTCTTAAAGTAGGGCTTCTTCTCAATCTAGATGTCCTAGCATGGAGCTAGATCCACCTGGCAGAAGGCATGTCTTTTTCTAAATCTTATGAATTGTCTTGTGAAGTTATAAGTCCATAGGAATTTGGATCCTGGAGTCAGAGGTTTTGACTTATTCACCACTGAAGTTCCAAAGGCCCTGGTTGTGACTCGACCTCCTTGCCAAAGTCACATTCCCCTGTTATGAGGCCTCACTGCATCATAGACCTCACTTTTGGAGCATTTACCACTATTATGATTTTTCCAACTTGTTACAAAAATTTTTAAAAACACACGGAAAAATTGAGAGACTAATACCAGGTATATACTTAAATTTACTACCTAGATTGAACAATTGTTAACACTTACAATTTGCTTTACTATTTCTGTATGTGGATATTTATCTGTCATCTAAATTTTACAGACACATGCATCAGTGTATAGCCTGAAAAAGGGTTCAGAAAGAGTATCAGCTGTTCAGAGAGCATTATTCAGCCCTCTCTAGCTGCACCCTCTTCTCAGGAAGGGAGTCTGCATCAGTGTATAGCCTGACAAAGAGTTCACAAAGGGTATGTAGCTGTTCCAAGAGAATTATTTAGCCTTCCTCCGGCTGCACCCTCTGCTCAGGAAGGGAGTCTGCAGGGCAGAGGGATGTCTACATCCCATGCTCGTACTACCTTTAAGTACCTAGAATTCCAGGCTTTCTGGCCAAATAGCCATAAGCCCACTGCCAGGCCCTGCTTGGTTCTCTCCTCCAGGTCTGTTTCTGAAGACCACACAACCCCAGGTCTAGCTGGTGGCCTAGATGTTGCTCTTTTCTGGGCATGAGAACAGAGTCTGGACTTACAGGCTGGAGCATCCATGCACATTTATGTAAGATCCTTTCAGGGTAGGATGCAGCCAGGTCCGAAAACCTTCATTTGTACTTTTGTTCCAGACCCTACAGATGTGAGAGGTAAGCTTTATTAAGCTTTCTCCTTGAACTCTCAGCATTTAGGAGACATCACATTACACTTCATTCCTTCATTAATTCATCCTATTATTTCATTTCTTCTTTAAATATTTATTTAACATTAATTATGTCAGACTCTGGGACCTAGATAGGTTAGGCAACAAATGATAAGCATGAAGCTTTTAGCAATACAGACAGCTGAGATTTAAATCCAGATCATCTGACTTCCAGTTCATGCTTGACCACCATGCTATATGGCAGAATACTGACCTAGAGACTGTGAAAAATGGGGAAAAATAATGCATTGTTTTATTCTCTATGCCTCCATAATTTGTTTGCTTACTTTCATCCCTACCCTAAAGCAACTGTTAACTAGCAGAGTAAATAGGCATACAGATGGGAAAACCTGCATATAGACAAGCATTCAGGTTGATACTATGGGAGCACACGCACAAAAAGAACCACCAGAGGATAGAAGTTGAGGAGTAGTAGTGGAGGTTGGGAGAGGCTAGGGGATCTGAACGGATGTGACTTTACTGGAGTTTCAAAGAAGTTAGTGACACAGACCAGCAGAGAAAAGCAGGAGTGAACTTGAGAGAGAGTAGTATCACTCCTGCAGTTGGCCCAGCACCCACTGACTTAAGTCTGACTTAAGCTCAGTGAAGCAGACAAATCCACATCAGCCTGTACTTCCTTCTCATGGAAAATTCCAGAGCCTTCACCGACCTCTTTCCTCTTCTTGTTTAGTCTACTTTAGTCTTTACTTCCTAGTAAAGGATTGCTTCCAATATTCCCTTCAGAGGGTAGTTAGAAAGAAACATTGCCATTCTTTAGGCAGCCTCTAGCTACTACCACAACCCTCATAAACTATCTACTACTCAGAGTAGCATAAAGTATATCAAGATTTGTAGCCTTGTCTGTGGCCCCTTTTGAATAAATATTTCACCATTCTGTGGGGGATGATTCTTCAGCCGGTCACCTTTCCTCCAGCTATGAGGCTTGAAAGAGATGGTGAACATGGGGACATACTAGGAGTTGTTTCCTCCAGCTCTAGCTATGAGTGAAAAATATATTTATCAAAGCCAATTTAAATGGACCAGAAGACCCCACAGTCCACATTTCTTGCCTAGTCCTGCTTCTTAATGGAAAAAGAACTCCCTGAGAAGAAAGAATTAATAAGGAAGAAAATGTTGAAAACTGTACCAAATTACAGTTGGTAATCACTTAAGCACTCACTTTAGTAAGTAGATGAGAATAAACTTCTTACTGAGTATATACTTTAAAGTTTTTCCTATCCTATTATTTTTCTACCTGAGCCACCAGCAGATGTTCTGGGTGTTCCACACCTGCATCTTGCTTGTACCACTGCATGCTTCCAGGACTTCCAATTCCCATACCTGTATTCCTTTCCCTGAGGGGTTTCTCTGGCTGCCAGAGCAAGGCTGTCCACCAAGCTACCTGCCTTCCTATTGGCCCTCACCCAGTTTCTGATGGGAGTTGGTATATAAATGCCCCAGCTTCTGAGTCTCTTGGGTGGGCTGAATTTGAGACATGTGGTCTACACTGACTCCCAGAGTTCCCCATAGGGATTAAGTGCCCAGTTGATGGGAACTGGTTCAATCATCCTTCATTGGCTTCTTTCTCTTCCTTGTTTCACTGTCCTCTCTTCCCTAAAATCACCTTCCACACAAATTACTTACACTCAATTCCTTGTCTCAGAGTCTCGTCCTGAAGATCCCAAACCCAACACCTTTATTCACCTTTTATATTAAAGGCCCAATTTCAAAAAACTTCTTTCAAGATTTTAAGTAGGAGACAAAGCAATGAAACTTTTTTCTCTTGAGCAAATTTTAGGGGAATCTGCTTGCTTTAAATCATAACTAATTGCCCATGAATTTGTTTAGATCGTGTCCTAGTCAAGGCTCTTTTAGTTTTAAGTAATATAAACTTACTTAAACTAGATTAAATCTTTGAAAAGTGGGTTGAGGAGCTTTGTTATAAGTACACAGAGGTGTCTTTGAAGGCCAGAAATGCACCTTAGACAGAATGAGGAATTGGAAAAGGAAGTGGATAGCCATATTTCTCTTCTGGGGTTACACATTCTCTTATTTTTTATTTCATTTTGTACATCTGTTTCTATCTGTGGACTGGCTTTCCCCACCTGTTTGTGTAAACAGACAAATGTAGTTACATGGTAACCTTTGAATTCTCCCACGTTTTTGTTCTACCAGTAAATTCAAAATTGCAGGAATAGAGCTCTGATTGGCACACCTTGAGTCAGATATCTTCTCTGAACTTATGGGCAGTGACAGTGGCGGGGGCTGGTTAACACCCACTGGCTGGGGTTTATGCCTCTGGGGAGCTCAAAGAAGAGGTCTGTGGCCTCATATACCCTATATGGGCATAGCATTTGTGGACATTTGAACAATACTGCCTACTTCTATAAGGGTAAGTTTCTGCATAAAATTTACAATGCAGAGATGGCCCTCCTCATTAATGCCACACCAGGGCCATTCAACTAACCAACATTCTCTAGAATAGTGGTTCTCAACCTTCCTAATGCCACAGCTCTTTAATACAGTTCCTGTGGGTCGTGACCCACAGGTTGAGAACTGCTGCTCTAGAGTCATAAAACTGGACAAGAACGGTTTCATTCTTAGGACAAGGGGGAAAATGTGGGTTTTACCCTGTGCCTCCATTGGACCTCCAACACTACTTCATTTCCAAAAATAGTGCTCCTATACAGAGAGCAGGAATGCTGCCCCACTTTGGATGACTTGGGGAGTTAAACTTCCAGTATAGATTTTTTTTTTAATTCAAGTAGAGCTGGGTTAGAGTGATAGCTCTGCCACTTTTGGTTTAACCTCTGAAACTTAGATTCCTCTTCTATAAGATGAGGATGTTAATTGAGATACTGTCTGGCATACTGATAGGAAGCAGATAGTACGAATATAATGAGTGTTAACCGTGGTAGTTGTTATTGGTTCACTGTCTGTGTACCATTTCTCATTAAAAGGGGAATGGAAACACAGATGGGAGCCCATCAAATAGTTAAAATCGCAGCTTCTTCAGTGTTTCAACCTCTGAGTTGAATTCTAGCTTCAACATTTATTAATTGTCCATCAATTCTGTCTCCGGTTTATAATCTGTGATATGGAGATGGGTCATCACAGTCACTACCTTCTTATATATGGTTTGGTGTAGTTCAGCTGTGAAGAGCTGGAGACAGTGCCCCGCACAGAGTGAGTACTCAATACACCAGGGCCAGGACTATGTTAGTGTGAGGAGCCTTTAAAGCTACCGTAAGTAACCAGTTGGATGAAAATGTTTCAAATTGTATATAAAACCAGTACATTGTACCCCATGATCGCATTAATGTACACAGCTATGATTTAATTTAAAAAAGAAAGAAAGAGAGAGAGAAGGAAGGGAAGGGGAGGGGAGAAGAGGGAGGAAGGGAGGGAGAGAGAGAGAGGGAAGAGAGGAAGAGGAGACGGGAGAGGAGAGGAGGGGAGAGGAAAGGAGAAGAGAGGAGAAAAAAGAAAAGAAAAGAGAAAAGAAGGGGAGGGGAGGGGAGGGGAGAGAAAAAGATGCACTAAGCAGCTCTGCCACCGCCACCTCGGGGGTCTCAGCAGCTCCAGCGGCAGCGGCCAGGCAGCGCAGCGTCACAAAGGCTCTGCACATGCGCCCTGCGCCGCCAGGACGTCTGCCCTACCCAAGGCGAAGGTGCGGGGAAGGAGGAGCTCTAGAGGAGGTAAGCGGGTTGTCAGCTAAAACCGCTCCCGCGAAAGTGGAAGCCAAAAAAGGTGGCAGCAAAGGATAAATCTTCAGACAAAAACGTGCAACGGAAAGGGAAAATGGGAGCAAAGAGAACGCAAGCCAAAGTGGCTAACCAAGTAAATAAAGATTTACCTGGGAAAAACGGAGAAACTTAAAACTGAGGAGAGTCAGCCGCTGACGAAGCGGAAGAGAAAGAAACCAAGTCTGATTAACATATACAGTGTCACACCAGTGGTCCCTGTCTCCCTTCTTGTACAATCCAGAGGAATATTTTTGTCAGCTATTTTGTATTTAGTTGCTCTAGAAACATTTTTAAAAAGGTGGGAATCCCACCTCATCCCATTTTTTAAGTGTAAAAGCTTTTTGTAAAAGGTGAAATCATTCGCTGGTTGTTTATTTTTTCCATACAAGCTGGTTGTTTATTTTTTCCATAGTGTGGTTTGACTGTCTTGGGTGGAAGCTTACTATTCCATGGATGGGGGTTAGTTTTTATATCCTGTAATACAAAGCATACTAAGTGGCAATATGGAGTCCCAGTCCTGCATTTAATGTCTTGAACATTTTAAATTACTTCTATTCCCATGTTGTTCTTTAGTAGAATGGTTTCCAAAAGAACACCACTCCCGTGATCATGGCTCTCCCTATCAGAACTGCATAAACTCTGTAAAGTCTTTGGTTGTGGGAGTCCTGTTTTCCTCATAATTTTTTAATGTGCTGTGAAAGACTGGAAATTTGAGTATGTAGGATTTATGGTAATAAATTGTGCATTGGTGGGACTTAATGTAACAGACTTAACATAACTTATCAACATTTAAAGACACTGGTATGTGATATCCTTTTAAGGAAAATTTGCCTCCAGATTTGAAGCTGGAAAGTCACTGGAATAACTTTTAAAAAGAATCACAATAAATCGCTTTTTAGATTTGGAAAAAAATGCATATAAATATTCATGATCACGCATGCTGTGTCAGTAGCCCTATCTTAGTTGAAAAGATAACCAAATAGAAGTAGGTTAAAATCCCAGTTATTAGTGGTGAAACTTAGTGACAAAAATCATATTTCTTCCTCAAGGCAAAAATAAATCTGCTCTGAATATGAGGCCACTGGACAAAGGCCAAATTTGCTAGTTCAGTATGAAATATTCCAGACCAATAGATTTATGCATATGTATTTCATCCAAAGTTTACTGGTAAGATGTAGTAAGGGAAGCTTTCATTTAGGTCTAGTTTTTGTGCATTAGGTAACCACAGCTTTAAATACTAGCCTGTCTGCTTTTTGAATTGAACTCATGTTTATTTCTGTCATTCTGATAAACTGTTGTTTTTAATTGCAAACTGTTAACCTATTGCAATCATTACTTATGCAGCCATGACCTTGGGTCAGGTCAATGCACAATGACAAGGATGTCAGCTCTCCAGGTGGTTCTGATACACACATTGGCTGGAGAGCCCCAAGGGTAGCAGACACTAAACCTTGGATTCCATCCTGGTTTAGATTCTCCTTTATAGGATTGCTGTGGCAATTAAACAAGGTGCAAAGCCCTTAGAACTGTGTAAAAAGCAATGTAAGTAAAGAACTTAGAACAGGCAGATAATAAGCACTCAGAAAGTAGCTGATATAATGAATATAACACTAATCCCACTGTGCAGGGGAGAAAACTGGAGAGAAAAGCCCAAGTGTGGTATGAAGAGTCTGCGGACTAAATTAAGGACCCCAAAGTCTCCATAGCATCCTGCAAGTGGATCAGGCTATATCTGGGAGACTTGAGACTGGGAACATACCCCCCAAATAAGGATTGACTAAATTGAGTTTTCAAGGGTTTCCTAAGTGACTTAACTCAGTAAAAACAACCTTTTGTTTGGGTACTCACCAAAACCCACCAAAAGATGTGTCTTGCTGAAAATGTTGGTTCTTTTTTTTTTTTTGAGACAGAGTCCCACCTATGCCCTGAGCAGAGTGCAATGGTGTCATAGCTCACTGCAACCTCAGACTCAGGCTGTGGGTGTCCTGCTGCCTCAGCCTCTGGGATGACAGGAGCTCACTGCGTCACCTGGCTAGATTTTTCATTTTTTATGAGTCTCTCACTCAGGCAAGTCTCGAACTCCTGAGTTCAAGCAGTTCTACCTCCTCAGCCTCCCATAGCACTGGGATTACAGGTGTGAGCCAGCACATCTGGCAAAATGTTGGTTCTTAATGTGATTACTTCCTTATCAGCATGTGTTTAGTAAACTCCTTTCAAGAGTCACAGACCACCTCACAGAGTTTAGTACCATCTGGAAGGCAGAAAGCAGTACAGGGTCCATGTGCTCAGCTGACACAGGTAATATAATTTTTGGAGTTTCATCTATTACCTTCAAAAAATCCTAGAAAAATGGGTTAGGGGCCTCAAAGACAGGTAAATGTAGAAGGAACAAGGTAATCTGTCTCATAAATCTGTCTCAAGAATTAAATAAGACAGCACATATAGTGTGTCTCTGAGTGGCTTCCAGTTAGCATGTCATCATAAGTGGCAGCTACACATAAAGAAGTGCCATCAAACCAGCCTGGGAAACCCTCCTTGTCTAAGACATTATGGCAAAGGCCAACTACTGTTAACTGTGCACGGAGGTATTAAAACTGCCTGCCTACTCCCACTGATGGTGGGATTTCTCAGATTTTAGTGGATGTTAGTGGATTTAATCAGACAAAAACAAGTAGCCAGAAGGATTGTAAGCAAATGAGCACCTTTCATCTTTTTCTGTAACTAAAATCTGCATCTGATGTGAAGTCTCCTGTGTTGTGGGTGCTGCCCTTCACACGTGGGTCAGGAGTTTTTCCTGAGAGCCATCGTAGGCAAGCAAACGTCAGTTTTTCATAGATGGTGTCTCTCAAATCTGCATGAAAGTCCTTTCTACAACTTATGAGGGATGTGCTCTTCAGCAAATCATTTAACCTCTCCAACTCTTAATTTTCTGAAAATTGGAGATGATGTAATGATGCCTTTGTCACAGGATCATCAGGGCTAAGGAAATAATGAAAACGAGAGATTTCTCACAGTGCCTAATTTGTAAACACTCAGTAAAAGGCAACCACTATTATTTCAATAGGTATTGTTTCTTGTACTTTATTCTAATTTCTATTTTTCATACAGATGATGAGATTGAGGTTATTATAATTAATAATCTTAGGGTTATTGTAATTAATAATCTAGATGGGCACTGTATCCCTAAATGAACATATAGGAAGTGATAAACCATAGCTAATACTAGCTTTTTACTGTTACCTCCTTTTAACTTAATTTAATACTAGCTTCTATTGTTACTTCCTTTTTATATGCTTGACCAGTGAAGTGAGGACTGGACTTATTCCTGGTTTGAAATACAATAATCACATGGAAAACTCTCAGAGTCAGGGTGTTGGTAATTGTAATGGCTATTGGCTGAACCAGAACATAAAGTTTTTTAGGACACACACTTATGTTTCTCTTCCAGTTTAGTTTGATGGATTGTCTTAAAGGGGCTGCTATTGTCACCCTGAAAGAAAAAAATCATTGAAGTGTGCTAAGAAAAGGATGTTTGGGGCAGGTTAGAGCACTAACAATACCTCCCCGAAAGAACCCCTTTTGTGTGGCTGCTCTGTATCCTACCAGGAGCAGCATAAATCACCTCTAAATTGACTATTATGTCATCACTGGGCAGTGGAATGACAAATAATGTGGGGCAATCTCATCGATTCTAAGGAGGTAGTTATTTTTGCTTGTGTCAACTGAAACCGAAGTGCTAAGGAGCAGTGGTGGGAATTTATGCTCTACCTATTTAGTCCCACCCCCAATTTTTTATGTAATAAACAGAAAGTCTCAGCAAGTTAGTTCCTGCTTCCTGATGTAATGGTGGTGGATGAAAATGTGGTTGATTATGAGATGCTGTCATTATTTTAGACTCGGTTTTGAACTATGTACAGAGAGGAGACAACTGTGATGGAGACACCCAAGGAGTAATGAGTTGAGTAGCTGGTGGTCTTACCCAGGCCATAAAGGGTAATAGTGCCAGTTTTTATAAGTGATCTAGTGACATTCAATCAGTCCAACTAATCCTCTGAGCAGGCAGGGATCAAAAAGTTATTCAAGGGTGGTACTATGTAACCTTTATGAATTATGCATCTTAGACAAATTTGCACAAACCAGAGCACCCAAGTGGAAGCCTTTTGGCTAGAGGTGACCACTGAGGAGCTCTGCAATAGATCTCAGTGATGGTTTTAATATTGTTTTCTGTCCCAAGCTGTCAGGCTGGAGACTCTCCTGTACTGGCTCTGACTCCTGTGTGAGTCACCATCTACTCTCGTTCTCACATGGATGCACATCTTACAGTTTTTTTTATCTTGGAGCTTTAAAAATGCTGCACTCCTCAAAATGAGAATTCCAAGGGTCACTGATTTTTTGTTTTTTTTTTGATTAGGGTTTTATAAGAACCTGTGGACTCCTGAATGCCAGTGATTCCCTAAGGCACAGATTACAAACATGAGGGAGGTGAAGGAAAGGAAGGTCCAACACTGTTCCAAAAGAGGACAGTGGCAGAGAGAAACAACAGAAAAGAAAAAGTGTATTTGGAAAACAGTAAGTGTCACCCTGATGTCAATGTCATGAGCTGATCCCCACCCCGTACCTGGGGTTTTTGTGATAGATTACTTGGAGCACTGGTTCTCAACCTCCCTAATGCCATGACCCTTTAATACAGTTCCTCATGTTGTGGTTGTCCCCGTATTTACTGTCAGTTAATTGGGGGTGCTTCTAATACCGAATGTGTATTGAGTAACTAGTAGGCAGTGGGTGTTTCAGTTTGTACACTCATGGCCACATTTACGGCTCTCGGCCACTCCATGAGGGAAGCACTATAGCATTTCCATTTGGTAAGTGAGGAAACCAAGAGGTTCAGAAGAGGCTAAGCAATTTTTTTTTCTTAAGGTCATATGGCCAAGATGTAAAATAACTAGGTTTTGAACTCAAACAAATGATTTATTTTATGAGGCCTTCTGCTCAAAACTATGCCATACTACCTAGCACAAGTTCCCAAAGCTGTTGAAGAGTAACCATAATCCAGGCTCTGCTCACTGTACATCATTACTTCAGGATTCTCTAAGTGCTGTCAAAATGAACATTACTTTTATCTGCTAAGGCTAATCTGTAATTGTAATTAAAGAGGATAGGGTTCAGAGGATGGGTAGCTGAACATGGATTCAAGTTTTTGTTCTGCTACTTCTGAGCTATGTGACCTTGGGAAAATTACTTAACTTCTCTGAGCCTCAGTTGCACCAGCTGTATTGAGACTTACGTGAGATAATGTCTGTGAAATTTTAAGCACAGTGCCTGGGACATATGTGGTAAGCATTTGGGGAAGCGTACTTTGTTGATATTATTTTCTCAACCCTGTAACTTAGTTCTCTCTGGGTATTGGCTAGCCTCTGGCTTAATAATTAAAAACCAGTCAATAGAAGTACCCACACCTATCCATGAACAACTGATGAACCACGGTCACTCTTGTGACACATCTGGAGCAGTGGGGATAGCCTGCTAGGTGCATGACACCTCTTAGACCATCCTGATGGCTAGACTGACAGGAGCAATGATTTTTCAGCTTCTGATCAGTGTGAGAGCTGGGCTGCAACTTCATCTGAATGAGCTGTCAATGAGCGGTGGGAATGTCTTTCCTTTCTAAGTAAAACTGGCTACCTCTTTCCTTGCTGGGAGAAATTCTGTATCTCCTCCCATGTACTACATTGAAGAGAGTGTTGCTTATAGCCATGCTTCATCAGAAAAAATATATATATACCTTTTATGTTCATTTTGGCCCTGTTTTTTTTTTCACTTATAATTAAAAATCAAATTTATAGTTAAAAAGATATGTTGGCATTTTTCAGCCTCTGTGATCTAATTGAGGAATAGCTTCCTTCTAGAGAGTCACTCCAAATACAGTGCTCTGCTCATTTGTTTAATAAACTGTATCATGGACACCTACTCTATGCCAGATATTTGGTATGTTGAGTATGATGTAAGCCCAGGCCTCAAGGCATTTTTTCATTTGTTGGCGAGGCAGATCTTACCAAAATACTTAGGCTGAGTTTTTTTTTTTTTTAATCTGGGTGTCCTTATTAACTCTTCTACAGGCGCCAACTTTCAAGTAGCCACCAGATGTTGTATCCTCAAAGAACCCGTCCAATGGCTTTTTACTGACTACTAAACAAGAGAAAACATCTAATTTAGTGGTATGCTACACCATCGGGCCCCTCCTAACTTTACTAGCCTTTATCCTTATCCCACTCTCCGCTGAAACCTCTTATGGTTAGTGTGAACAGGGTGCGTTCCTCAACAAGGCAGGACCTGTCGGCTGCATTTGCCATGACCACTAGGAGGAGCACTCTCAGCTCTCAGGCTCTGTACCCTTCAAGTGCCTGTCTCTGTGAATCACTGTCCACTTCTACCATCCGGTTACCTTCCCATGAATCCTCCACTCTACAAATCCTGGCTGTTAGAGACACTCCCCCCTTTAACCCTCCTCTATAAAGTCTTCTCTCACTTGATAACCATTTCTTACCCCACTTTGCATGCACACGTGCCTTCCCTACTGCATCCAGTGCTGGGTATATAAGAGCTGAATGAATGAATGAAGAAAATAAAATACAAAGCTCATAGGACCACAAGTGAAGTCCTTGGTGCTCTCATAGTGATGCTAATGATGACAGAATCTAATGCTTTTCCAGTACTTGATGTGTGCTGATGTTTAAGCGATTCACACAAGGTCAGGCAATTAAAGTGGACGAGCTAAAACTTGGGATTCAAGAGTCTATGAATCTTCAAAGTTTTGGGTCATCATCATCTGGCCTTGATTTTGGAAAGTTAGGATGTGATATGAAACCAAAGTTTGCTGGCCACAATGAAAGAAAGCATTTATCTGAGAATTTAAGCGTTTGGTGACATTTTCAAATACTCATCACTGTGAAGGATAAAGCAGTGAAAAAGATCACTTATCTTAGTATTAGAAAACTTGACTTCATATTTTCCCCTTTTAAATCCATGTGTTTGCTATTGCACAGATTTGTGTGTGCATATGTTTTTTAATTATCTATTCTTGTAGAGCAGAAGAATAGATCATTCAAAAACCCATGTACACACAATTTGTTCCTTTAATTATCTATTTTTCAAAATGTGAGAATTAGACGAAACTATTTTTATCTAATGTACCTTTCAGCGTCTTTATGAATATATCATATGGATGTATGTGTACACATGTGAATCTATTTACTCCATGCAAGCACGTAACTCTATCCCAAGGCTGTTTCAGTGGCTTGAGGAAGGCACATGATATGGGCATACCCATTCACAACACGTATGTGCAACTTATGCTTATATTTACTGACATCCTATGATTTAACTCTGCCTGAAAGCTGAGTTTAGAAGGTTAAGAGAGAATTATCATTTCTGCTCAGCTAGGCAAATACATATTTAATTGCTAACATATACTCCAACATATACTCCGAATTGGGTGATTTTTAAAAGTAAAAAGAACAAAGGACTTCAGTTTGACCCTTGCAAGTCATTCCTTTGATCAGAATTTTCCCAGAGGGACTCTTGTCAACTTCCCAGAATGTCTTCCTTGGCTCTTACCTGCCTCTGTGCTGATGGAGCACAGCAGCCTGTCAGATGCTTAACTTTGGAGAGTGTTTAAAATATTTAATTATTAATTATTATTGTTCCAGCTTACCCTTCCACAACTCTGCATTTTCTTTCTTCTCTTTTTGTTCCTTTGGGGAAAGGACTTTAAGATGGAGAAAGATGTACCAATGCAGAGTTTGCTAGCTGATTCACAAATTAAATGATTTCTAGTTGTTTCTGGGCTACCATGCATTTCAGTTAGTGTAGGGAAGATAACATTGTTAAGCAATTCTGCCTTTCTGTCTTGAAACAGAATGGCAGTGGACTCACATATAAACTTCCCACCCTAGACTATATTATCTCTGCAGGATGGTATAATTTTGACTTGTTTTCAGAAACCATGTTTCTGAAACAGGGCCATGTTTTGGGTATTTGTCATATAGCTGCTGAACAATAAAAGAGGTATCTCTAAGTCAAGCTGATGTTGACTAGCTCATCTATCAGATTGCTAACCTTGCAATTGTGCCTATGTTGTAATTAATTGCCTTTATGTACGCGTTTGTGCAGCCCAGGAGCTGCCATTCAACACAAGTTGAATGGATGTGGTGGTTTATGGTCATATGAACATCTGAGGCATACAGTAGACCATGATGTGATGTGTGACTCTTTTAAAGGTTTAGCCAAACGCAAAATTACTAAATGGTGGGTTCTGTCTCTGTGGGGGTGAAATTTTAGTTCTCTAATTCTTTAATCCCTTTTGATAAGTAATAAGACATGGTATCCTACCCCACCAAATTTATCCGGGCAACAAGAAAATTTTTGGACCATTGATGAGGGTAAAAAGTAAAGTAGAAAACGGTGTGGTGAATGTTGGGTGCGACCACTGACCATTGCTCCTAATTCCTCCTTAATGTTTGATAACCATCTATTCTTGCCTGAGTTATCTAGATAGGCACCTACCTACTCCAGTTTGTTTCATTTGTAGGTCTGAACACTTTCTTTTAAAAAATTAGAATAAGTATACTCAACAAACTTTGTATAGTATAATTTTTTTTATCTTCAATGACTTTTCAATTGAAAATGTGCTAGTATTCTATAAACTAAGAGTTGGGTTAAATATCATTTAAAAATCTTGTTCTATAATATCAGAGTTTTTCATACAGATTATCTAAATTTTGGACTGTTTATTTGGAATTCTAATCTTATTTATATTCTGTTTTAAATATCATAAACTCATTTTTTTTTTTTTTTTGAGACAGAGTCTCACTATGTCGCCCTGGGTAGAGTGTCGTGGTGTCACAGCTCACACCAACCTCAAACTCTTGGGCTTAAGTGATTCTCTTGCCTCAGCCTCCGAAGTAGCTGGGACTACAGGAGCCCACCATAATGCCCAGCTAGTTTTTGGTTGTAGTTGTCATTGTTGTTTAGCTGGCCTAGGCCGGGTTTGAACCTGCCAACTCTGGTGTATGTGGCTGGCACCCTAGCCATTTGAGCTACAGGCACAGAGCCATATAAACTCATTTTTTTTATTTGGCTTCATTAACTTTTTAAAAAAAAAATCAGATTAATATGAGGGTACACATGATTAGTTTACAATGTTTGCATTTGTTAGGTAAGATCTCTGTTGTGGTTGTGTCCCACACCCAGGAAGTGTCACATACCCTTACGTTGTACCCATTAGGTGAGAGCCACCAATCTCCATCCCTCCTTTCCGCTTCTATCCCCTGTCTTTTCCCCACTTCCTCAACTTGGATTAAACTGAGTTTTTGTCTTGTGTGGGTGTGTATTAGTTCATCTACTGGCTTCATATCAGTATTGAGTACATTGGATACTTGATTTTTCATTCTTATAATACTTTACTAAAGAGAATGTTCTCCAACTCTATCCAGGTAAATACAAAAGATGTAACATCTCTATCTTTTTTATGGCTGAATAGTATTCCATGGTATATTCCATCTACCATGGTTAAACTCATTTCTAGCATTTAAAATCATGAGACTGACTATCCTTTTATTAAGTGTAAAATTCAAGTACATCACTGAATTTGTTGTCAGTCATGGCCCTTCCCTGCAAACCTCTTGTAGTCTAGCTGAGGTAGATGGTCTGTTTATCCATTCATCTGTACCTTCTAATACATAATTATTAAGAGAATGGCTATATGAAGCAGGCACTTTGCTAGATTGTCAGGATACAACTTTAAAGAATTGTCCCTGCCTTCTAGGAGCTCAGAGATGAGATTTTGTCCCCTTGTTCCTCATCACTATTTGTGGATTTTTTCTTCCTTGTTTTCTTCTTCTTTTGGAAGGAATGGTGGAACAGATGCACTATTATTCCATAGTTAATGAAGTAGACTTGATTAAGAAATATCTCTTCCTCTTTCTAGAAACATAAAAAGTCTACGGGCCCCATAAATCCCAAAGCAAACACAAGTTCTTGGTGTCTCCCCTTAGCAGATTATCTGGGTGTGGCAAACTATAGTCCCTGGACCAAAATAAACCCACTGTTTTCACAAATAAAATAACCTGTGCAAAACACAGCCACACTCGTTGCTTTTGTGCTACTCTGGCAGAGTTGAATGGTTGTTATAGCAACTGCATGGCCATGAAGCCTGAACTATTTATTTCCTTGCTGTTTACTGAAAAACTGTCCTGACTCTGTTCTCACTGTTCTTAAACATTATTATTACCTTATATTGTATACTTCAGATTGCTAAAGCATTTTTAAGAACATTTTCACTTGAACTATCTCCTAAGATACTATATGCTAAAAAAATTATGAAAGAAATGAAAAGGTCTTATACAACTGGACTTTTAATCTGCTTTCCATTAATACATATAGTTAAAAATGAAGACATTGAAGCTGAAATTGCTGCTTCACATGCTAGGTAACTAACATCAAAATAGAGTTCAAGTTTCATTACTTCTGCCCCAGACATGGTTCCATTGTGTCAGGATTCTCAAACTATGTCCCCGTGAGCTTGTAATGGTTGTGAGAAAAGGAGAAATAAGTATTCCATAATCAAAAAGTATTTTTCCCCCTTGAAACTTTCTCACTCTAAATAGATAGATAGATAGATATAGACATATAGATATACAGTGTTCAGAGAAATTCTGCAACTCATTTTAACTATTTTCCCCAGCTTTACCAGTATTATTTTAGGAAAGACAAACTCCCTTTTCCCTTTCCCCACTAAATTCATTTCAGATAAGGCTGAAAAATATTCAAAGTATTCAAAATACTCAAAGATTTAAAGTATTTGAAGAATGGAAGAAAAAGTATCCAGTGTACTCAGCCCTACTATGAAACTAATTTATAAACACTCACACTTCCATATGAAAGCTATAATCCAACTACAGCTCAAGATGAAGGGGAAAGAGGAGGGGGAGGGGAGGGGAGGATGGGTGGAGGGAGGGTAATTGGTGGGACCACACCTATGGTGCATTTTATGAGGGTACAAGTTAAATCTACTAAGTGTAGAATATAACTAAGAAAATGTGGTGAAGGCTATGTTAACCAGTTTGATGAAAGTATTTCAAATTGTATATAAAACCAGCACATTGTACCCCATAATTGCATTAATGTGCACAGCTATGATTTAATTAAAAAAAAAAAAGAAAAATCATAGCACATGCATCAGCTAACAGCAGGGCTGTGTTCTGAGAAATGCACCACTGGGCATTTTTGTCACTGTGTGAACATCAGAGTGTACTCACACAAACCTGGGTGGCATAGCCCACTATACACCTAGGGTGTGCTATCACCTGTTAGGCCTAGGCTACAAACCTGTATGTACAGCATGTTACTGAACATTGTGGGCAACTGTAACACATGGTAAGTATTTGTGTATTCAAACTTATCTAAACCTAGAAAAGGTACAGTAAAAATATGGAATGATGAGACAAAATTGGTACACCTGTTAGCCCTCCCATTCTAGTCACATGAATGGAGCTTGCAGGAGTAGCAGTTGCTCTGGGTGAGTCAGTGTGCGAGTGACCGTGAAGGCCCAGGACATCACTGTGCACACTGTAGACTGTATAAATACTGTGCACTTATACTGTGATAAGTTTGTTTTTAAAAAATTACACTACAACTTTGTGATAACTAGGACGTCACTAGGCAATAGGCATTTCTCAGTTCCATTATCCTAGGGGACTATTGTCACTTATGGAGTCTGTCATTGCTGCACATGGCTGTAAATGCAAGGTTTAGTATTGTCAGCAGATTCAGGCATCTGCAGGGGGTGGGGAGGAGAGGGTCATAAAACATAATCTCTCAAGGATAAAGGGGGACCCCAATGCATATCCTTTCTTGAGTCTAGGAGTCCTTTTTATTGAAATTATTTTGAAGTTATTGTGGTTTTTAACAAATAACACATTCTACTTCCTTACAGCTGTTTTAGAAAAAGTGTTTGTTTATAACTTATATCACTGTCATTCCTTCATTTTACAAAATCTCTAAGGATCTACTACGTGCTGTTCCTCTCAGTCCAAGCTACATATGGACCACTGAGGTTTCCCCGCTTATACTCTGGTGCCCTTTGAACTCATTCTCCTCACACTTGCTGGGTCATGTTTTTTAAATTCCAAAATTATCAACCTTTTGACATTTTTGCTTCATGTACCTGCCTTCCTCATTCCAACCTTTGGAGAAATTTAATGCAAATCACAGACATCATCATTTCACATTTATCTATTTCATCATGCATATTTTAAAAACATAGTTTTTCCACATAATTATAATGCCATTATCCCTCCTGCATAATTAGCAATTCTGTGATCCACATTAAAAATTTCCGGTTTATTTTAGAAATTTCTTTTTTTACTCTTGGTGTGTTTGAATCAAGAGTCAAGCGAGGTCTAAAAATCAGTTTGTGGTGTTGTATATCTAGGTCTCTAGATGGTAAGCAGTCTTTTATTTATTCTCCCTTATTATCTGGGTCAGTTACTATACAAAGTTCTAGAAGCAATGTGGTTTTCTGAAGTTGACTATTTTCACATTGAGGTATTTGACTTCTTCCTCTTCTTTCTGTAGTCCCTGTAAACTGGCATTTAACTCTCAATTTGAATAGTTTCAAATTCAGTTTTTTTGGGGAAAGTACTTCATAGGTCATCTGCATACTTCATACAACTTCAAATCATTGTTACTAAGGTTGATTAGTGAGTTCAGGAAGTGGCTTCCTTACTATCCCTGTGTGGGAAAAGTCCCATTCAACCTTCCATCTAGTAGTTTTGTCCATTGTTGATCATTACAATGAGTTATTTCATTTTGGGGGTTATAAAATAGTGTTTTTACAATTCTACCAATTCATCTATATTTCATAATTGAAATTCTTCTGTAAAAAACTTTTCCCCATCAAGTTGGGTTACTTGGTTACCCTGAAATAAAGTTCAAACTGCAAAGGCAAGATAATGCTTGAATATTTCCTTCAATTGCTGAATTTTCAGAATAAGTTGTTAGTGAGAGTGATCTTTTTAAGGATTTAAAAGTTATTTTTGTTCCTTGCTTAAAACCCTTCAACTATCTCCATTGCTCTGTACCCCAAGGTCAAGGTGTATAACATAGCCCATACCTAATTATCCTGCCTCATTAGGCTCACTGTCTCCTTCTCCTGCACAGTAGCTATACCCGGTTTCTTTCAGTTCTACAAGCTCCTCAAGTTCTTTCCTAAGATCTTCACAGACAGAAACTTTTCCTTCTGTTTGGGAACATACTTACATCTACCCAAGGTGTGACTAGCCCCTTCTCAACTACCAGGTTATGCATAAATGATATGTTTACAGAGAGGTCCTTATTGAATGTCCAGCCAAAGCAGGTCTCCTCCCACCAATGTTGTGGAATCTAGACCCTACTAGTGATTACCATTGCATTTATCTGTCTTAAAATTTTTGCTGAACTGTTTGTTTTCTGTCTCCCCACCTCGATGGCAGGCATCATGAAGAAAAGGATCATGTCCATTTTGTTCACAGCTCATGATCCAATGCCTGGTACATTATTGGCCAACAAAGAAGGCTTAGGTGACAGAGTGTGACATGGACATAGTTCATATTGTCTCCCTGGGCTGTTAGACTAGTGAAGAATTCTGACAAATCGGGTAAACACACACACACTGTGGTAAGTGCTGTGATGGCGTAGGCCAGGAGTGACAAAAGGGAGCATATTGAAGACAAATCTGATAAGGTTCTGGAAACATGGAAGAGGCTTCCTGGAGAGGGTGAAGGTGAAGTGTACACTAAGTCCTGCAGGGTAACTAAGAGTTGGCTAGGAAAAGACTTCAAACAATGGCAACTACAACAAAAAAATAGCTGGGTGTTGTGGCAGGTACCTGTAGTCCCAGCTACTTGGGAGACTGAAGCAAGAGAATCGCTTAAGCCCAAGAGTTTGAGGTTGCTGTGAGCCATGACACCACATCACTCTACCAAGGGTGACATAGTGAGACTCTGTCTTTAAAAAAAAAAAAAAAAAAGAGTGTTTTAAGCAGAGGAAATAAGTGAGTGAAAGAATAGCAAGATTTTGTCTTTGATTAGACCTGGACATCACCTGGGAATGAAAGAGGACCTCTCACTCTGTAGGGGTAGTGCCATTAACAAAGTAAGGGTTCTCAGAGGAGAAATGGGGGTGGGAGGTTGATAATGAATCCAGTTCTAAACCTTTCATGTTAGAGATCTCCTGAGACATCCAAGTAGAGGCAGTTGAATGCATGAATCTAAGAGAGCCATGTGAACTAAAAGCAGTGGAAGTGGTTGAAACCAACTCAGAGGAAATTTTTAAATTTACCATGCACTTCCAGCTGTTCACATCTCATGGCACCCAGTGAAGTGGGCAAAGGTAAATATTTTTAATTCCTTTTATAAATAAGAAAGTTGAACCTTGGTAATATCAAAAAAGATGTTCTTATAGCAAGTAAGTGATAGAGAAAACTGTACTTGTACCCTTTTTATTTTTATTCTTCCATTGTGTAATATTACCCTTCATAGAGACCAATGAGAATGACATTTTAGGTTTTTCTAGCTCATATTTTTCATTTATATGCATTTTACTCTTTTTGCCTTAACTGTGGCAAAAATGCATATGACATGAAATTTGCCACCTTAATCACTTTTAAGTATACTTACTATAAATTGTATTATAAGTAATGTTAAATCTATTCACACTTTTGTGCAACCCATCTCCAGAACTGTTTCATTTTGAAAATTGAAACTCTAGGGACCACAGGCAAGATGGCAGCTGAGTAACAGCTTCCTTGCATCTGGGCACCGTGAGTCTGGGGAGATAGGACTCCAGGCATCTCTGGCTGGTGGGATCTGCCTATAATCATCCTTGTGAGGATACAGGGAGTCAGCGAGAGACTTCTGGACCCCAAGAGGAGGACTAAAACAGTGCAAAACCAGCAAGTGGTCGCGTGTGTTCAATCGGTCTAAACCCACCAGCAACTATAAGTAAGTACACTAGCAGCAAGACTGCAAACCGGAAAGGCCTTACCTGTGAACTGTTTTGGTGTCTTTGGACTTGGCACTCAGTTGAACTGCCTTGGGGAGAGCCTGAGCGGGAGTGTGGAGAACTTTGGCCGTTGTCTAGGGCCCCAGTCTGAGCCGCTGAGCCAGACGGAGCTAATAGTGTTTGGCTGCGGGCAACAGGGAGCCATTGTGAGTGATCTGCCCCAGCAAGCTCCGCCCTCAGGGTCGCAGAGCAAGAACCTGGCGGGAGCTGGTAACCCAGCGACTGAGTAGCCTAAGGGTGGGGTCTGAGCCTCCTTACAGCCCTAACCCTCAGGGGCAGAGTGAGACCAGTTTTGGCCCACTGGGTAAGTGGATAGCAACTTTAGCAGTGATTCCAGCGACAAGCACTTTCCTGGGAAAGCTTCTGCTCTGCAAGTTTACAAGTTCAAAGTGCCTTTTAAGAGGGCGGAAGAGAGATTTAGGGTGTCTACCTGCTGGAGTTGGAGAAATCTGCAGCCTCCAGTCGTATCAGCACTGTGATTAACGCTCATACCCCAGAAGACCACGTGTTGCCCAGACAATATTCAACAACATATACATACTGCTTTGTTTTTGGTTGTGTTTTATTTTTTTGTTTTTTTTGGTTCGGTTGTTTTTGTTTATTTTGATGTTGATTTTTTTTTTGTTTTTTTTTTGTGGTTTTCGCCCGGGGCTGGGTTTGAACCCACCACCTCCGGCATATGGGACCAGTGCCCTACTCCTTGAGCCACAGGCACTGCCCGATGTTCTTTTGTTTTTTAATTTCAACCTTTTCCATACAGATTTTTTTCTTTCTCAATTTTTCTAGTGTAATTATAATTTCCCTTTGCTGCCTTTTTCTTTTTTTTTTTTTTTTTTTTTTTTTTTTTTTGTAGAGACAGAGTCTCACTGTACCGCCCTCGGGTAGAGTGCCGTGGCGTCACACGGCTCACAGCAACCTCTAACTCCTGGGCTTCCGCGATTCTCTTGCCTCAGCCTCCCTAGTAGCTGGGACTACAGGCGCCCGCCACAACGCCCGGCTATTTTTTTTTTGTTGTTGCAGTTTGACCGGGGCTGGGTTTGAACCCGCCACCCTCGGCATGTGGGGCCGGCGCCCTACTCGCTGAGCCACAGGCGCCGCCCTGCTGCCTTTTTCAATAACTAGAACTTCATTTTTGCTAGTGTTTCTACTGCTATTATTTGGTTTTTCACCCATTTTTATCCCATAAAGTTTTCTGTTTGCTTGTTTTCGTTTGATTTATAGCATTTTTGTCTTTCCTCTCTACTTGGTGGAGGTAGGGTACTGTGTCTGATCAGGTTAGCAAAGAGATGCTGACCTCAAGGGAACCAGCCAACTGGGCACCCCCAGAAGGTGGAGGTTTTTAAGGTTGTGCCAAAGTACCCTACTGTACACCTATATTGCTCTGTCTCCCTCTTTCTGTGCCTCTCTTCTTTTTCAATACTCCTTTTACTCACCCCCTCTCCTTTCTCTATTTTTTTTTCTTTTCGCTCGTTCCTCCTTTCTTTCATCCCTTTCTTGCTCTTCAACCTTCTCATCCTTCTGGTCCTGTACCAAAAGGACTCATCAAAACCTTAGTCCACAGGCACGAGAACTTAAAGAGCAAGAGGAAGTGAAAGGAAAATTAGGGCAAGGAAACAGATACAAGAAATCACTCATGAGGAAGAATCAGCAGAAAACTCCAGGCAACATGAAGAACCAGTCCAGAACAACCCCTCCAAGGGATCGTGAGGTAGCAACTGCAGAGGATTCCACCAATAAAGAAATGTTAGGAATGACAGAAAAGGAATTTAGAATACACATGATGAAAACAATGAAAGAAATGATGGAAACAATAAAGGAAACTGCTAATAAAGTGGAAAATAACCAAAAGGAAATCCAAAAACAGAATCAAATAAGAGATGAATGATATGAAGAATATAGAAAGGATATAGCAGAGCTGAAGGAACAGAAACAGTCAATTAGGGAACTTAAAGATGCAATGGAAAGTATCAGCAACAGGTTATACCATGCAGAAGAAAGAATTTCAGAGGTAGAAGACAAAGTTCTTGAGATAACTCAAATAGTAAAAGAGACAGAAAAGAAGAGAGAGAAAGCAGAACGTTCACTGTCAGAATTATGGGACTTTATGAAGCATTCCAACATACGAGTTATAGGAATCTCAGAAGGGGAAGAAGAATGCCCCAGAGGAATGGAAGCCATACGAGAGAATATTAGAAAATTTCCCAAATATCACCAAAGATTCTGACACACTGCTCTTAGAGGGATATTGGACCCCAGGTCGCCTCAACTCTAACCGAGCTTCTCCAAGACACCTCCAAGATGAACCTATCCAAAATCAAGACAAAAGAAAAGATTCTGCAAGCTGCCAGGAGTAAGTGCCAGTTGACCTACAGGGGCAAATCCATCAGAGTGACCTCAGACTTCTCTAATGAAACTTTCTAAGCAAGAAGACAATGGTCATCTACCTTTAATCTACTTAAACAGAACAATTTCCAGCCCAGAATTCTGTACCCTGCTAAGCTAAGTTTAAAATTGATGGAGAAATCAAATCATTTACAGATATACAAACATTGAGGAAATTCGCCACAACAAGACCAGCTCTACAGGAAATACTTCAACCTGTTCTACACACTGACCATCACAATGGATCAGCAGCAAAGTAAGAACTCAGATATTAAAGGACAGAACCTAACCTCCTCACTGATGCAAAAGACAAAACTAAGTAATGGACTCTCACAAAATAAGATGAATAGAATACTACCACACTTATCAATTATCTCGATAAATGTTAATGGCTTGAGTTCCCCACTGAAGAGACATAGATTGGCTGACTGGATTAAAAAACACAAGCCAGGATCTTGTATCCAGCTAAACTGAGTTTCATTTATGATGGAGAAATTAAATACTTCAATGACATTCATATGTTGAAAAAATTTGCCATAAGTAAACCAGCTCTTCAGGATATTCTCAGACCTATCCTCCACAATGACCAACCCAATCGTATACCACAAAAGTAAACTCACTCAGAAACTTCGGATCAAACTCCAACTTCCACACTGGCGAAAGGATTAAAAATGTCCACTGGACCTTTGAAAAACTTGATGCCCAAAATTCGGCCAGACTTATCAATACTCTCCATTAATGTGAATGGCTTAAACTGCCCTCTAAAGAGGCATAGGTTAGCTGACTGGATACAAAAACTCAAGCCAGATATCTGTTGCATACAAGAGTCACATCTTAACTTAAAAGACAAATACAGACTCAGGGTGAAAGGATGGTCATCCATATTTGAGGCAAATGGTAATCAGAAAAAAGCAGGTGTTGCAATTTCATTTGCAGATACAATAGGCTTTAAACCAACAAAAGTCAGGAAGGACAAGAATGGTCACTTCATATTTGTTAAGGGTAATATTCAATATGATGAGATCTCAATTATTAATATCTATGACCCCAACCAGAATGCACCTCAATTTATAAGAGAAACTCTAACAGACATGAGCAACTTGATTTCCTCCAGCTCCATAATCGTCGGAGATTTCAACACTCCTTTGGCAGTGTTGGATCGATCCTCCAACAAGAAGCTGAGCAAAGAAGTCTAAGATTTAAACCTAACCATCCAATATGTAGATTTAGCAGACATCTACAGAATATTTCATCCCAACAAAACTGAATACACATACTTCTCATCAGCCCACGGAACTTACTCCAAAATTGACCACATTTTAGGTCACAAGTCTAACCTCAGTAAATTTAAAGGAATAGAAATTATTCCTTGCATCTTCTCAGACCATCATGGAATAAAACTTGAACTGAGTAACAACAGGAATCTGCATACTCATACAAAACCATGAAATTTAATAACCTTGTGCTGAATGATACCTGGGTCAGAGAGGAGATTAAAAAAGAAATCGCCAATTTTTTGGAACAAAATGACAATGAAGACACACACTGTCAGAACCTCTGGGACACTGCAAAGGCAGTTCTAAGAGGGAAATATATAGCACTGCAAGCCTTCCTCAAGAGAACGGAAAGAGAGGAAGTTAACAACTTAATGGGACATCTCAAGCAACTGGAAAAGGAAGAACATTCCAACCCAAAACCCAGTGGAAGAAAAGAAATAACCAAAATTAGAGCAGAATTAAATAAAATTGAAAACAAAAGAATAATACAACAGATCAATAAATCAAAAAGCTGGTTTTTTGAAAAGGTCAATAAAATAGATAAACCTCTGGCCAACCTAATCAGGAAAAAAAGAGTAAAATCTCTAATATCATCAATCAGATACAACAAAGATGAAATAACAACAGACTTGTCAGAAATCCAAAAAATCCTTAATGAATATTACAAGAAACTTTATTCTCAGAAATATGAAAATCTGAAGGAAATTGACTGATACTTGGAAGCACGTCACCTTCCAAGACTTAGCCAGAATCAAGTGGAAATACTGAACAGGCCCATATCAAGTTCAGAAATAGCATCAAATTACAAAACCTCCCTAAAAAGAAAAGCCCGGGACCAGATGGTTTCACGTCAGAATTCTACCAAACCTTTAAAGAGGAATTACTACCTGTATTACTCAACCTGTTCCAAAAGGTAGAAAAAGAATGAAGACTACCCAACACGTTCTATGAAGCAAACATCACCCTGATCCCCAAACCAGGAAAAAACCCAACAAGAAAAGAAAATTATAGACCAATATCATTAATGAATATAGATGCAAAAATATTCAACAAGATCCTAACAAACAGAATCCAGCAACACATCAAACAAATTATACACCATGACCAAGTTGGTTTTATCCCAGGGTCTCAAGGCTGGTTCAATATCCGTAAATCTATAAATGTAATTCAGCACATAAACAAATTAAAAAACAAAGACCATATGATTCTCTCAATCGATGTAGAAAAAGCTTTTGATAATATTCAGCATCACTTGATGATCAGAACACTCAATAAAATTGGTCTAGAAGGGACTTTTCTTAAACTGATAGAGGCCATCTACAGCAAAATCACAGCCAATGTCATATTGAATGGAGTTAAATTGGAATCATTTCCACTCAGATCAGGAACCAGACAAGGCTGCCCTTCTCTCCATTGCTTTTTAACATTGTAATGGAAGTTTTAGCCACCGCGATTAGGG
This sequence comes from Nycticebus coucang, assembly GCF_027406575.1. Taxonomy (NCBI): domain Eukaryota; kingdom Metazoa; phylum Chordata; class Mammalia; order Primates; family Lorisidae; genus Nycticebus; species Nycticebus coucang. The sequence goes on from NC_069787.1 coordinate 31,532,134, forward strand.
AAGAAATGGCGATCAAGGGTATCCATATAGGATCAGAAGAGATCAAACTTTCACTCTTCGAAGATGATATGATTGTGTATCTGGAAAACACTAGGGACTCTACTACAAAACTCCTAGAAGTGATCAAGGAATACAGCAGCATCTCAGGTTACAAAATCGACATCCATAAATCAGTAGCCTTTATATACATGAACGAAGGTCAAGGTGAAAAAGCAGTTAAGGACTCTATCCCACTCACAGTAGTGCCAGAGAAGATGAAATATTTCAGAGTTTATCTAACAAAAGACATGAAAGATCTCTATAAAGAGAACTATGAAACTCTAAGAAAAGAAATAGCTGAAAATGTTAACAAATGGAAAAACATACCACGCTCATGGCTGGGAAGAATAAACATTATTAAAATGTCCATACTACCCAAAGCAATATATAATCTCAACGCACACCCTATTAAAGCTCTGCTGTCATACTTTAAAGATCTTGAAAAAACAATACTTTATTTTATATGGAATCAGAAAAAACCTCGAATAGCCAAGACAATACTCAGAAATAAAAACAAAACAGGAGGAATCACACTACCAGACCTCAGACTTTACTACAAATTGATAGTGATCAAAACAGAATGGTATTGGCACAAAAACAGAGAAGTAGATATGTGGAACAGAATAGAGAACCAAGAGATGAATCCAGCTACTTACCGTTATTTGATCTTTGACAAGCCAATTAAAAACATTCAGTGGGGAAAAGATTCCCTATTTAACAAATGGTGCTAGGTGAACTGGCTGGCAACGTGCAGAAGACTGGGATTGGACCCACACCTTTCACCATTAACTAAAATAGACTCTCATTGGATTAAAGATTTAAACTTAAGAAATGAAACTATAAAAATAGTAGAGTAGAGTGCAGGGAAAACCCTTGAAAAAAACGGTCTGGGCGAGTATTTTATGAGGAGGACCCCCCGGGCAATTGAAGCAGCTTCAAAAATACACTACTGGGACTTGATCAAACTAAAAAGCTTCTGCACAGCCAAGAACACAGTAAGTAAAGCAAGCAGACAGCCCTCAGAATGGGAGAAGATATTTGCAGGGTATATCTCTGACAAAGGTTTAATAACCAGAATCCACAGAGAACTCAAACGCATCAGCAAGAAAAAAACAAGGGATCCCATCGCAGGCTGGGCAAGGGATTTGAAGAGAACCTTCTCTGAAGAAGACAGGCGCGTGGCCTTCAGACATATGAAAAAATGCTCATCATCTTTAATCATCAGAGAAATGCAAATCAAAACTACTATGAGATATCATCTAACTCCAATGAGACTAGCCTGCTGTCATACTTTAAAGATCTTGAAAAAACAATACTTCATTTTATATGGAATCATATAAAAAAATCATATCATATTTTTGTGAATCATATCACAAAATCTCAAGACCAGAGATGTTGGCGTGGATGCGGAGAAAAGGGAACACTTTTGCACTGCTAGTGGGAATGCAAATTAATACATTCCTTTTGGAAAGATATATGGAGAACACTCAGAGATCTAAAAATAGATCTGCCATTCAATCCTGTAATTCCTCTGCTGGGCATATACCCAGAAGACCAAAAATCACAACATAACAAAGATATGTGTACCAGAAAGTTTATTGCAGCCCAATTCATAATTGCTAAGTCATGGAAAAAGCCCAAGTGCCCATCAATCCATGAATGGATTAATAAATTGTGGTATATGTACACCATGGAATATTATGCAGCCTTAAAGAAAGATGGAGACTTTACCTCTTTCATGTTTACATGGATGGAGCTGGAACATATTCTTCTTAGTAAAGTATCTCAAGAATGGAAGAAAAATTAGCCAATGTACTCAGCCCTACTATGAAACTAATTTAGGGCTTTCACATGAAAGCTATAACTGAGTTACCAATAGAGGGAAGTGGGAAAGAGATGGGAGGGAGTGGGGTGGTGGGTAGAGGGAGGGGGATTAGTGGGGGTATACTCTGGTGCATCTTACAGGGGTATTTGCGAAACTTGGTAAATGTAGAATGTAAATGTCTTGGCACAGTAACTGAGATAATGCCAGGAAGGCTATGTTAACCATTGTGATGAAAATGTATCAAATGGCCTATGAATCGAGTGTATGATCCCCCATAATCATATCAATGTACACAGCTATGATTTAATAAAAATAAATAAATAAAGAAAGAAAGAATAAAAAACACAAGCCATCCATCTACTGTCTGCAAGAAACACACCTGGCTTCAAAAGACAAATTAAAACTCCGAGTCAAGGGTTGGAAGACAGTTTCTCAGGCAAATGGAATTCAGAAGAAAAGAGGAGTTAAAATCTCATTCTCAGATACATGTGGATTTAAAGCAACTAAAGTCAAAAAAGACAAAGATGGTCACTTTATATTGGTCAAGGGAAAAATACAACAAGAAGACGTTTCAATTCTAAATATTTATCCACCCAATTTAAATGCTCCCAGATTCTTGAAACAGACCTTACTCAGTCTGAGCAATATGATATCTGATAATACCATAATAACAAGGGACTTTACACTCCTCTTACAGAGCTGGACAGATCCTCTAAACAGAAATTAAACAAAGATATAAGAGATTTAAATGAGACCCTAGAACAACTGTGCTTGATAGACGCATATAGAACACTCCATCCCAAAGATAAAGAATATACATTCTTCTCATCACCCTCAATGTCCATAAGTCAGTAGCCTTTGTATACACCAATAACAGTCAAGATGAGAAGCTAATTAAGGACACAACTCCCTTCACCATAGTTTCAAAGAAAATGAAATACCTAGGAATATACCTAACGAAGGAGGTGAAGGACCTCTATAAAGAAAACTATGAAATCCTCAGAAAGGAAATAGCAGAGGACATTAACAAATGGAAGAACATACCATGCTCATGGATGGGAAGAATCAACATTGTTAAAATGTCTATACTTCCCAAAGCAATCTACCTATTCAATGCCATTCCTATCAAAATACCAACATCGTACTTTCAAGATTTGGAAAAAATGATTCTACGTTTTGTATGGAAGCGGAAAAAACCCCGTATAGCCAAGGCAGTTCTTAGTAATAAAAATAAAGCTGGGGGCATCAACATACCAGATTTTAGTATGTACTACAAAGCCATAGTGCTCAAGACAGCATGGTACTGGCACAAAAATAGAGACATAGACACCTGAAATCGAATTTAAAACCAGGAAATGAACCTAACATCTTACAACCACCTAATATTCGATAAACCAAACAAGAACATACCTTGGGGGAAAGACTCCCTATTCAATAAATGGTGCTGGGAGAACTGGATGTCTACATGTAAAAGACTGAAACTGGACCCACACCTTTCCCCACTCACAAAAATTGATTCAAGATGGATAAAGGACTTAAATTTAAGGCATGAAACAATAAAATTCCTCCAAGAAAGCATAGGAAAAACACTGGAAGATATTGGCCTGGGGAAAGACTTCATGAAGAAGACGGCCATGGCAATTGCAACAACAAAAATAAACAAATGGGACTTCATTGAACTGAAAAGCTTCTGTACAGCTAAGGAGACAACAACCAAAGCAAAGAGACAACCTACACAATGGGAAAGGATATTTGCATATTTTCAATCAGACAAAAGCTTGATAACTAGAATCTATAGAGAACTCAAATCAATCCACATGAAAAAAGCCAACAATCCCATATATCAATGGGCAAGAGACATGAATAGAACTTTCTCTAAAGATGAAAGATGAATGGCTAACAAACACATGAAAAAATGTTCATCATCTCTATATATTAGAGAAATGCAAATCAAAACAACCCTGAGATATCATCTAACCCCAGTGAGAATGGCCCACATCACAAAATCTCAAAACTGCAGATGCTGGCGTGGATGTGGAGAGAAGGGAACACTTTTACACTGCCGGTGGGACTGCAAACTAGTACACCCTTTCTGGAAGGAAGTATGGAGAAACCTCAAAGCACTCAAGCTAGACCTCCCATTTGATCCTGCAATACCATTACTGGGCATCTACCCAGAAGGAAAAAAGTCCTTTTATCATAAGGACACTTGTACTAGACTGTTTATTGCAGCTCAATTTACAATCGCCAAAATGTGGAAACAGCCTAAATGCCCACCAACCCAGGAATGGATTAACAAGCTGTGGTATATGTATACCATGGAATACTATTCAGCTATTTAAAAAAATGGAGACTTTACATCCTTCATATGAACCTGGATGGAAGTGGAAGACATTATTCTTAGTAAAGCATCACAAGAATGGAGAAGCATGAATCCTATGTACTCCATTTTGATACGAGGACAATTAATGACAATTAAGGTTATGGGGGGGGAGAAAAAGTAGAAAGAGGGATGGAGGGAGGGGGGTGGGGCCTTGGTGTGTGTCACACTTTATGGGGGCAAGACATGATTGCAAGAAGGACTTTGCCTAACAATTGCAATCAGTGTAACCTGGCTTATTGTACCCTCAATGAATCCCCAACAATAAAAAAAAATAGTAAATAAAAAAATAAAAAATAAATAAATAAATAAATAAAAATAATAAATAAAAATAAAAGAAAATTGAAACTCTATACCCATTAAATAATAACCCCCATCCACCTTCCCTCAGAACCTGGTAACCACCCTTCTACTTTCTGTCTCTGTGAATCTGACTACTCTAGGCACTTCATGTAAGTGGAATCATACAGTACTTGTCATTTCCTGACTAGATTATTTCCTTTTTTTTAATACAAAAGTTTATTTTGTAAACAAAAAATACAACTCACAAACAAATATATGATATAATTCTATTAATACAAAACTCACGCAATTATAAGCTGTTTTTGAAATTATAATGATTATATTATTTTATAATTATAAAGATGTATACAAAGTTAGGAAATAGATTATTTCACTTAGCATAATATTCTCAACATTAATTCATGTTGAAGCACATGTCAGAATCCTTCCTTGTTAAAGCTGAATGCTATTCACTTGCATGTGTGTACCATATTTTGTGTATCTATTCATTCATCTAAGGATGTTTCGGTTACTTCCATTTGGGGGCTATTATGAAAAATGCTGCTATGAATATGTATGTATAAATATCTCCTAGAGATCTCAATTTCAATTATTTTGGATATATACCAGAAGTGAAACTGCTGAATCATATGGTAATTCTATTTTTCATTTTTTGAGGAACCACCATATTGTTTTCATAGCACCTGAACTCTTTCACATTCACATCAGCAGGGCACAAGGGTCCCAGTTTCTCCACATCCTTGCCAACACTTGTTATTTTCTGCATTTTTATTTTTTATAGTAGACATCTTAATCAGTGTGAGGTGGTGTCTCATTGTGGTTGCTCACTATGATTTTCTTCTTACTTCATCTAAATATCTTTTTTTGCAAACAGAATGTTTTTAGAATTTGTATACTATTTGGATATTAAAATATTCAGCAGGATTCTAATTTTTGAAAACCTCCTCATTTATAAAAATTGTGTGTCTACCCTTCTCAAAACCAGAAAGATAACTTAATAGTTGATGAAATTATTACTGGATTTAAATTACTAAATTTTTTTAAAAAGATGGGTCCAGGACATGGCCCTGTCACTTATCCATGTGACCTCAAACAACCTTTCAGTCTCCATTTCCTCATCTGGAGAAAGAAAGAGATGTAATAATTGCCTACTTACCTTAGGAAGCTGTTAAATTAAGAGAACTAATACAGGCGTGTGGAAAGACTATAAATTGCAATGCTCTGCAAATGAGGGACATTGCTTATATTAATTGACATTCAATAGTAAAGGCCCTGTACTTAAAAAAAGCATTATACTATAATGGGCAAGAGATTAAGTTCTAGAATCAGACTCCCTTGATGTCCAAGCTGTATGGACCAAGGATGGGTATTTAATGTCTCAGATTCAATCTACAAAATGGAGATTATAATACGGTCTGTATGGCATATAGTGACCCCTTGAATGTTCACTGTGATTACTCATTTATTTTTATTATATGGCTTCTGCAAATCTTGACTATCCACTGCCTACAGAAAATCATGCCTAGTATGATTCCAGGAACTCTGAAGAGAACAGCTGCTCAAAAATGGCCAATGCCTGTTGACTATCAATCTGTTTTAGTTTCCATTAGTAAATGAAGAAATAGCATTGGATCTTTCTTGCCTAAGTCAATGAGAAAATTCAGGAGTGGAAGGTCCTTCTTCCTATTATTGATAAGTATTAGTTATTGGAATATGAAAAAGCCTACCAATTTGGTGTTCTCTTCTCAAAAGGCTAAGATCAGAACTAGCCAGTGAGCAAACTGAGAAATGGGACTGAGTTTGGTGGTTGTGTGTGCGATGCCTTGAAGATCAGGAGAAGTCCAGGGTATATATATATGTTGTGTAACTCCAGCCTGGCAGCTGGTGCTCTTGGCCCTTTACATGTATTTTCCTATTTTTCTTAATTGGGGGAGGGGAGGTGGCATCTTATCAGAGCTACCTATCTGCTTTTCCCTAAACATTGATTTACTATTTTAATTATATCAATGTTTAGGGAAAAGGAGGCTGAGGCAGGAGGATCACTTATTCTCACTTATTCTCTCTCTCTCTCTCTCTCTCTCTCTATATATATATATATATAGAAGTATTTATTTAGTATATAGTATATAGTATTTAGTATATATATATGTTCAGAAGTATTTATTTAGAACAGGAAAGAAAGGGACTTAAGCTTCATTAAGTTAAACCATCTCTACTGGGACCATGGTGAGGTCTAGACCACCATCACCCCTCTTGAAGGTAGAAGCTCATACATCCACCTCCATGTCAGCGTGGCCTTGAGTCAGGCAAGGCACAGATACCCCTGGCCACAGCTGAGATGAGAAGCCATGCAGGACTCTCCCCACAGCCCTCTGTGCAAATGATGGCTCTCCCTCAAAACTTCCAGCCCCATACCAGTGACCCAGCCAAGCTGGTTGAGGGCAAGGGCAGGTTCAAGATAGGTTTCAAAGCTATAAGTCTAAGGAGAAGCAACCATTAGAAGTTTTTAAGCAGAAGGGTCACATAGAAGCCCCCCCCACACACATCTTTGAATTCTACCCCTCAGTGTCAGTGGACTTGAGCCCCTTCCCCTACAATGGAAGAGCCTGGCCCTTAAGCCCCCTTCTAGAGCAGGCATAGAGCAGGTGCTAGTCCTTCCACCTGGGGTTAAGCCCTCCTTCTCCTCATATATATATGTATGTAGAAGAGAGGGAGAGAAAATGAGGTCTGACAATTAAGTTCATGAACCTACCACCATGCGCTTACGTTGGCAACACCGTACAAACAACTCAGTAAGGTTGATAACCTTGGTATATCAGTGTCTCACAGCTGTGTTCATGTTGATGTTTGGCAGGGTCTTGCTGAATGTTGTTCATTATTGTTGTTGCATGTTTTTGTGTGCTGCCACAAGAATGTTGGTGCTAGGATTAGAGCAACAAACATTCATAAATTTCTTGTCAAAGTGCACGAGTGGAAGTCAAATCGGGTTAGTCTAAGTTTATGGGGATAATGCTTTGAAGAACACAGCAATGTGCAAATGGGTTAAACATTTTCTGAGGAGAGAGAAAGTGTCACTGATGAAGAGAGTTTAGGGTGGCCAGTAATGAGCAGAACTGTTGAAAACATCATGAAAATTTCTCAAGTTGTGCATCAAAATTAGTGGCTGGCTATGAGAAGCATAGCAGACCAAGTAAACATTGATAGAAAAACAGGAAAATCTTAACTGAAAATCTTGAATCTTGACATAAGAAATGTGTGGCTTTTCATCACAACAGTGCACCAGCTCACATAGCACTGTGAGGGAGTTTTTAGCCAGTAAACAAATAACTGCATTGTAACACCCTCCCTACTCATCTGATCTGGCCCCCAGTGACCTTTTCCTTTTCCCCTAAGATAAAGGAAATATTGAAAGGAAGATATTTTGATGATAATCAGGACATTAAGTGTAATATGATGACAGCTCTGGTGGTCATTCCAGACAAAGAGTTCCAGAATTGCTTTGGAGGCTAGACCAGACACTGGTGTGTCAGTGCACAGCTTCCCAAGGGGAGTATGTTGAAAGTGACTGTGGTGATATTCAGCAATGGGGTATGTAGCACTGTTTCTAGGATGAGTTCACAAACTTAATTGTCAGACCTCATATATAATTATTGTAAAAATTGAAATAATGTAGAAAAAAGCAGATAGAAACATGAAACCTTCCTTCACCCGTTTCTCCTGACTTTCCAGAGCCTCTGCCATCTCCTCATGGGTTGCCACAAAGGGCAATTATTCTATTTATTTGCATTTGTCCAGATAAATACAGCTTTAATTCATAAAAACAACCATACATATATATATTATTCTTTATTTTACTTCTTTTCACTTAATTTTTTTGGCAGTCTCTCCATATTTGCCACTAAAGACACTAAGAACAGCTAACACATAACACTAACTATGCATTGGGAACATTCAAAATGTTTTAAGTGGTCTAACTTATTTAATGCTCAAAATAATCCTATGAAGCAGGGTTATAAGTGATAGAAATAGGCCCCACAAAATTTGGCAACTTGGCCAAGGTCAAAAGCTATGAAATGACATCTCTTTGTATAGTGCAGCTCACCTAGGGAATTTTCAAAAATGCTCTTAATCACCAACCAGTCCATGTTGGCAACACTGTACAAACAACTCAGTAAGGTTGCAGTCCACAGTCCACACCTCTCCAACCACCACATCTGTCCAATGACTGCATAATCAAATTTTAACATAGGAACTTTACTATAAAATGTAATCAAAAATGTGAAGTCCTCCTTTTTTGTTCCTCCTTACCAAAAACAACTTCTCAGGCCCTTCTGATGCAGTTTGAAATGTATTAGGTGAGACATGGAGCCCATACCTGTGTTTTAACAAGTAACACATATATTATCATGGAAGTTTAGGGGAAATTGAGAAACACCAAAGAAAGAAATACATGTGTAGACTCCAAGAGTCCGAGAGCTCAACTACTGTGTATAGCACACCTCCTCAATGGGGAGTGGAGAGCCCCAGGATCAGTGAGCATTGTCCTACTCCCAGGTCCTGCCCAGGTATGGGTCCTGGCCTGCCTGCCTCAGGAGGCCTTCTAACAACTTTGAACACTTTCTGGGGCAAGCCCAGGGTTAGGCAAAGAAAATCAAGGGGAAGAAAGACTCCTTGTGTGGAGGAAGAGCTAGAAAATAAGTAAACGTTACAATGCAGAAATACAGTGACAAAAATTATGGACAAAGTTTAGATCACTCAGTAGCAGTGATCAAACTGTATAGTTCCACAAGCGAATAAATCAGGTTTGTTGAAAAGAGGGCTCTGTGATGCATAGAAAAGCTATCTTTGGGAACAGCCTCATGACCCTGGTCTAGTTGCTTTTCCTCATATTAGTAGTAATCATACTTCCTTATAAGTTTTAGAGGATTAAATGAGGTCTCTGTAAAGCACTCCACGGCACAAGGGAGGTGCTCAAGGAAGAATCAGTATTAGTCAAATACAATGAAATTTGTGCATTCCCTTCTTTCACCAAATTAGTAATTCTTTCAAAATCAAGAATATGGTTGGTTTGGAATGACTTTGTTCTTGGCAAATACCTACTGGTCCCTAGTGGTCCCTGCATTATGTTGTCAGAAGGCTTGTTTAATAATGCACGCTAGTATTTTGTTTTCTCTTTCAAAATTGAGACATTTACACATCTCTAATCTTCAGACAGATCTTTGCTGGTTGATTCAGGCAAGGTACATTTGTCAAGTGTTTACATTCCTGAAACAATCTTCTCAAGACATCCTCAGAACTTTTGGCCAGTTCATGTATAAATAAATAACTATTCTGTCACTTTTTTTTTTCTTTTTGAAGCCACTCCAGTAACTTCTTGTCAGTTGAGATATAACATCAACCTTTTAAAAGAGTCTTAAGATCTCAGATTCTAATTGAAGTCAACTCTTTCCTTCATATGCAAAAAATAGTGAATTTATTGGCTTAAAAAACATAAAAATCAATGAGAAAGACTTAAGGAAGCAATTAATGAGATAATGTCTAGGATGCAGTTTGAGCCCCTGGAAAAGAATGTTTTTATATCACAAAGCATTTTTACCGTTGTTTGCTAGTGAGCCATAAATACAACTGAATGCTTCTGTGAAATCAGTGCCTAGAGGTGGGGCAAAAAAAAAGAGTTAATATTTTGTCTTTGTGTATCGAGTTGTTTGTTCATATCCATTTGCATATTTATTTACAAGTGCTAATAGAGTATAAAACCTTTTTAAAGGGTTTAAAAAGCTTGTCTTAGGTCAAAGAAAAGTGGATCTAGTAATCACCTTCATCTTTACCCCTGAAACTCAAAATTTTCTTTTTGTTCTAAAATTGGACTATAATATCTAGGTTGGCTCTGAGTCATTTCAGAAAGATTCTGAAGATCTTTATTCATACCTTTACCTATTTCTTTATCAACTTTGTAATTTATTCAACAGACACTAGACTTCTTTACATCATCCATCCTTCCTATCTAGGACACAGTCTCTAAGTTACATGTAGATTCAGAAAAATTTAAGAGAGAGATACTACCTAAATTCAAAATGATTTTACCTGGTTGTCATGATTCTCCATTTGTCTAAAAACAGAGCCCATAAAGAGTTTCACAATAGCATTGGTTTAAAGTATGGAAAATTCCAAATGTTTCATCTCTTTAGATAAATAGAAATGATGGAAAGATTGAATGAATCATTTAATCCTAAGTACCCATATTCTAGAGCTGTGTTCTTCAAATTTTATGAAGCATACTGATCATCCAGAGATCTCATTAAAAAGCAAATTGTGGGACTGGGGCAGTGGCCCATGCCTGTAATCCTAGTACTCTGGGAGGCTAACTACTGGACAAGGCTGGTGGATTGCTTGAGCTCAAGAGTTCGAGAATAGCCTGAGCAAGAGTGAGACCCCATCTCTACTAAAAATAGAAAAACTAGCTGGGCATTGTGGTGGGCATCTATAGTACTAACTACTCAGGAGGCTAAGACAGGAGGATCACTTGAGCCCAGGAAGTTGAGGTTGCTGTGAGATATGACACCAGAGCACTCACTAGGGTCAACAGAGTGAGACTCTTTGTCTCAAAAAGAAAAAAAAAGGCAAATTGTGATTCAATAGGTGAAGGTGGGGTCTGGAATTCTGCATTTTTAACCAACACTGATGAGGCAAAAACTTTTGATTCATAGACCAAAGTTTGAAATGCGAGGCCCTAGAATGTTTAGAAATTGTAAGATAAAAGACATCATTATTTGAATTGAGTTACATACTTGAAAAATTTTTATAGCATACATAATATACAAAGGTTTATGTCAGAAGTTAAACATACTCAAAAGCAAGTTTCGATGTATGGAAATCATAGCAGATTATTTGTCAAATTATTTCCTTGAAAATGCAGTACATCTATGGTATTTATATAGACAGTGGAAGGAGATTTGATACTGCTGAAACTCAATACAAAGATTTTAATAAGTTCCACAATTTTTGAAGCATATCATGAGCTTATTTTGGAGTACAAATAACTGCTAAGTATGCAAATATTTTATAGAAAAATCTCTACCAACTGATTTTTTTTTTTTAAGGTATCATTTCTGCCTTTGAACTTTTTTCTGAGTTGGTTTTCAGCTTGTTAAACAATTCTACAGATACCACATCCCTAGATTGGTTAAGGGCGGGAAGTTCAGAAAATTAACTTTGGCCAACATTTATCAAATGGCTCCTCTGTGTAAAGCACTGTGGACACTGGAGTTACACATAAAGGTGACAGAGCAGGGCCCCGTGCTCAGTAGGCAGACTAGCTAGAGGCACAGATAATAGGTATACTGCTAACTGTAGCTCTATTAGAACTATAAAAAGAGGTGTATGTGTACTAGTCTAATAAACCTGCCATAACAAACTACCACTGACTGGGTGGCTTAAACAACAGAAGTTTATCTTCTCATAGTTCTGAAGCTGGAAGTCCAACATGGAGGTGTTCGTGGTTTGGTTCCTCCTGAGGCCTCTCTCCTTGGCACACAGACAGCGTCTTCCCCTGTGTGTTCACATGCTCCTTCCTCCGTGTCTGGGCACTTCCCTGGGGTCTCTTCATGTGTCCGAATTTCCTCCTTTTATGAGGAAACCAGTCAGATTGCATTAGGCCCCAGGGAAGAGCCTCATTTTAACTTGATTACTTCCTTAAAGGCCCTATCTCCAAGTACAGTGACTTTCTGAGGTACTGGAAATTAGGGCTTCAACATATGAAGTTTGGAGGACAAAATTCAGCCCTTAGAGGGGGCAAAAATGTTTTGGGAACAATAAGCAGAAAGCACTAAATTGGGGCTATGGCAGTCATGTGAGGCTGCTTGGATGTAGCATTTGAGCTGAGCCTCAAAAAGGAATTCAATTTAAACTGCATAGGTGAAAATTCAAGCAAAGGGCATGGTAAAAAGTCTGAAGCATTATGTTAACAATTTCTCTAAAAAATGAATCAGGAAACATGGAAAACAAAAAGGAAGAAAAAGTCTTCATTGACAGGCATCCACTGCACAGTCATTGTTAACTGTTTGGTTGAATTTTCTCTCAGTTTTTCTTACATGTCAAGTCTGTGTATAGTCTGTAGACAAATTTGTAACTTTATTTTTCTTTAAATTTTATGTTAAGCATTCTACACGTTATATAACGTTCTAATGTTATATCTTGGGCCTTCCTAACATTTTAGTTTATGTGTCAGAGTTCATTTGTCTCCTTTTGCCAGCAATTTAGTCAGCTGGATTCAATATTTTATAAAATATTGAAAAGGTTTTACTCTGTTGGGATAGTCTACTGTAATTTGTAATTTCCTTGGTCTACTGTCCCAGGAAGTGGTATTGATGGGGCATATTTTTAGAGACATCCACGTTTGTTAAATGATCAGATAAAGTGAGCGTTATTGTAATCCCCAGCATACATTGATGGATTACTTTCCTAGAAGACAAACAATTTTCCTGTTAGCAGCAGTGAGTGACAGTACTAGTCTCATATTCAAATGTCACTTCTTTTTTTTTTGAGACAGAGTCTCACTATGTCACTCTCAGTAGAGTGCTAGGGCATTACAGCTCACAGCAACCTCAAACTCTTGGGCTCAAGCGATTCTCTCGCCTCAGCCTCCCAAGTAGCTGGGACTACAGGAGCCCGCCACAACGCCCTGATATATATATATATATTTTTTTTTTGGTTGTAGTTGTCATTGTTTGGCAGGCCTCACTGGATTTGAACCCGCCAGCTCCAATGTATGTGGTTGGCACCCTAGCTGCTGAGCTACAGACGCTAAGCCGCAAATGTCACTTCTACTGTGTCGTGTGGTGCTCCAAAATAGCCCACTTGTGGCCTATATTCTCTACCTGACATCACTTTTTTTGTCCCTTTAAAGTTTAATGGCAGTAATGATCTTCGGACATTCTCTTAATGTTCATGGCGTATGCATGTGTACTTAAGTTGCATGGCGTTTCTCTCTCCCCTTCTAGAATATAAGCTGAATAGTGGCAACCAACCATCTTATCTTTATTGCTTGCTGCCTGGCACATTGTGGACCCTTGTGGGATATTAAATGAATGACTCTAGTTTGCCAGTATCTAGGAGAAAAAAAATGTGTTCACTTCTTTTAATTTGGTTTTCAAAAAATGACTGCCTTATTATTAGTTGTCCATTCCTTTTGAACTGTTTCTGTAAGTCAGTGCAAATGTAAGTTTGGGCCATGAACAAGTAATATAATATAAACAGGCCATCTGGACTCCACCTCGGGATGTGGACTTGGAATCCTCCTGAATACTCTGTGCCCATGTATACCAAAGTTACGCATCTCATCCAGAGTAGCCAGGAAGGCATGCCCTGACTGCTGCTCTCACGTATTCTGGCCCTGGTGTGGACTGTATTTAAAGGTGGCTTTCAAATATGACTTTAGGTTTCCAGACTCCCCAGAGTCAGTCCTCAGTGGTGCTGTTTTTGGCACATTATCTGGGTCATCAAAATGCTTGAGCTCATTCATAATTTATAAGCAGAAGTGCCTTCATATCACCTTCCAAATCACCAGTGCTGGGCGGATTTCAGCAGAGGCTGCCTGCTGGGGGTACCTCCTGCCTTCGCCCAGGTTAAGGTGAAGAAATGACACTTTGAGGGTGGCACCTGTGGCTCAAAGGAGTAGGGCACCAGCCCCATATGCTAGAGGTGGTGGGTTCAAACCCAGCCCTGGCCAAAAACTGCAAAAAAAAAAAAAAAAAGAAAAGAAATGACACTTTGCTATATGTTCACTGTGGTTTATTGATTCTATTAACATTATCTCTTAGGAAAATCAATGATTCAGTCTTACAGGAGGTGGATAAATGAAGTGGTGAAAAATAAATCAAGGCCAATTGTTTCCTGATAAAAAATGAGAGGTGAATTAAGGCAATTTGTGATGGGCAGCAGAAACTTGTGATGATTCAGAAGAATTGAAAACCAGGCCTGTGTGTAGTGGCCCATTGGTGCTGGCTGTTCAGCTTGCTCAGAGGACATCTTTATCCCTAGTATTCAATTTCCTAGTTGTTAATGGTGCTGCTTAGACGTGCTTTCATCTGCTTCAAACCAACATTGTTTACTCAATTTTACTATCAGTTTTATCTTATCAAATAAAGCTCTATCTCAACTGACCTGACTAATGAATGGAGATACAGCTGATCATAATACAGATTATAACACTAAATTATTGCCAGAATCTCCTATATGTCTATTTATTTATTCAGCAATATATATTCTTTAATACCTACCTTGTATTCAGCACTTTTATAGACCACAGGATAAAATGGTCTCCAAGACAGACACAATTTCTGCCTTCATAGAACTTACCAATTAGGGATGTGTGTGGGAGATACAGACCATAAATAAACAAATATAAAATGACATTGAATAATGATGAATGCAGTGAAGAAAAGAATAAACAGGTAAAAAGATAGCAGGTGAATGTAGCAGTTTACACCAGAGGTATAAAGCAGAGTATGGTATATAAGCAGAGATCTGGATCAAGTGAAGGAAAGAGGCACTTCTATAACAAAACACAATCCCAGAGATGATCTCCTTTGGAAGATGGCCAGGCATACTGGAAAGAACCTGGGCTTTGGGAGCGGGGACCCTGGAGACCTGATCCTGGCTGCACAGCTGATTAGCTATGTGATTTGGGGAATATTTACTCTCTGTGTAATCTAGTTTCTCTAGGAGGAAAAAGGAAATACAGTCACGTGTCACTTAGTGGCAAGAATATGTTCTGAGAAATGTGTTGTTAGGTGATTTTTGTCATGGTATAACAAAGAGAATAGAATGTGCTTGCATAAACCTAGGTGGCACAGTCTCCTACACAGCCAGTCTATATATATACATGTACATATACACATGTATAGCATGTCACTAAACACTATAGCAATTGTAACACAATTATATCTGTGTATCTACATATATGTAAAAATAGAAAATGTACAGTCAAAATATGATATAAAAGATAAAAAATGGTGCACCTGTATAGGGCATTTGCTATGAAAGGAGCTTACAGGACTGGCAGTTGCTCTGGGTGAGTGACTGAGTGAGTGGTGGGTGAATGTGAAGGTCTAGGGCATCACTGTGCACTACTGTAGACTGGACACTTAGGCTATGCTAAATTTATTCAAAAATTTTCTTTCCTCAGTGATAAACTAACATTAGCTTACTATAACATTTTTACTTTATAAACTTTTTGACTCTTACAATAACATTTAGCATAAAACAAACACATTATATAAAAATATTTTCTTTTTTTATAAGCTGATTCAATAAGATTTTTCTATTTAATTTTTTTTTTTTTTGAGACAGAGTCTCTCTATGTTGCCCTCAGTAGAGTGCTGTGGCATCAGAGCTCACAGCAACCGCTAACTCTTGGGCATAAGTGATACTCTTGCCTTAGCTTCCTAAGTAGGTGGGATTACAGGCACCCACCACAACACCCAGCTTTTTTTTTGTTGAGTTGTCATTATTGTTTAGCTGGCCCAGACTGGGTTCGAACCTGGGAGCCTCAGTGTACGTGGCCGGTGCCGTAACCACTGTACTATGGCTGCCAAGCCTCTATTTAATTTTTTTGTTTTTACTTTTTACATTTTTTTGTGAAGAACTAAGAAACGCACACATTAGCTCAGGTCTACACGGGGTTGGGGTCATCAGTATCACTGTCATCCACCTGCACATGTCATCCCATTGAAAGGTCTTCAGTGGCAATAACATGCATGGAGATGTCATTTCCTGTGATAGCAATGCCTTCTGGAATACCTCCTGAAGGACCGCCTAAGGCTATTTTACAGTTAACATTTTTTAACAAGTAGGAGCACACTCTAAAATAGTGATAAAAATGTAGTACAGTAAACACATAAACCAGTAGCACAGGCATTTATTACCATTATCAAGTATTACAGCACACAGTTGTATGTTCAGGACTTTGATACACCTGGCAGTGCACCGATCTGTCTCTGCCAGCATCACACAGACAAGTGAGGAATGTGTTGTGCTACATTGCAACAGTTACGATGTCAGTAGGTGATAGGAATATGGGAGCTCCATTATAATCTCATGGGACCGCAGTTGTATAGTCAGTCTGTTATCGACCAAAACATTGTTATATGGCACATGACTGTATTCTCATACCCATTATGGGATGGTTTAGAGACTTGAGTGAAAGTTTAGTGTTTTAAACAGAGGAACTAAAATGTAGAAGGCCCATGGCAAATGCTAGTTGCCTTCTCTTGCAGTTCTGAAGATGCAGGCAGGTGGGTTGGCTGATACTCAAATCAGCACACGTCTCTAGAACAGTGTTTTCAACCTTTTTTATCTCACGGCACACTTGAAACTGTAGTAAACTTCCATGGCACACTCACGTTGCTCAAAAACAAAGAGTAAAAAAAAAAAAGAAACAACAACAAAGAATATAATCACTGTGCTTTGAACTTCTTTTAAAATAATTTAATTAATAACTTTTAATAATTTTCTTGGCACAGTGGTTGGAAATCACTGGTCTAGAAGAGCTGCTATGCATCCAGCCAGTGTGTGAGAGAGTGTGTGTGTGTGTGCACACGCACACGCACACACTGTGTGCTGGGCACTTGGCAGACTATGGTAAAAAGGGCACAGCGTGATATCTGATCCTGCACAACTCTTTGGTAGAATGTGACCTAGTATAGCTTAGCATTTTGGGAATACAAACTCTAAAACATTACTGTATGGATACAACCCAGGTCCCTTTACTTTGTAGCTGTTGGAGGTTGGCATATTTAACTTCTTTATGCTTCCATTTTCTCATTTGTAAAATCAGATAATACCTAGCCCAGAAGCTTATTTGGATGATGAAATGAGTTCTACTTGAGAAACATTTAGAACAAGATCTTGTACACACTGAGTACTAGAAAAGTCTGTCAAGGTTAAATGTAAATGAAAATTCCATGTGAAAGTTACTATTCTGTAGAGGAAGCATGCTAACCAAGCTGCATTTATCAAATGAAGACATTAACATGCACACATTATTATTAACTAAATTACAGACTTTATTCAGGAGCATCATGATCATATTTAGCAAAAATAAAGACAAAAAAATACACAAAGCAGCAATCTGCTTTTCAGAAATCCATTCTGATTTTAACAGTTTTTCTGTTAATGTTCTTTATCTGGGATTCATTCTAGGATACTAAATTGAATGTAGGGAATTCCCCTTTAAACTTAAGGAATTGTAATTTATGCTCCTATTTGCAAGTCTTTTCTTTATTTTTTTATTTTTTATTAAATCATAACTGTGTACATTAATGCGATCATGGGGCACCATACACTGGTTTTATAGACCGTTTGACACATTTTCATCACACTGGTTAACATAGCCTTCCTGGCATTTTCTTAGTTATTGTGTTAAGACATTTACATTCTACATTTACTAAGTTTCACATATACCCTTGTAAGATGCACCGCAGGGGTAATCCCACCAATCACTCTCCCTCCGCACACTTCCCCCATCCCTCACTTGCATCTCCCCCTTCCCCCTATTCTTAAGTTATAACTGGGTTATAGCTTTCATGTGAAAGCCATAAATTAGTTTCATAGTAGGGCTGAGTACATTGGATACTTTTTCTTCCATTCTTGAGATACTTTACTAAGAAGAATATGTTCCAGCTCCATCCATGTAAACATGAAAGAGGTAAAGTCTCCATCTTTCTTTGAGGCTGCATAATATACCACGGTGTACATATACCACAATTTATTAATCCATTTGTGGATCGATGGGCACTTGGGCTTTTTCCGTGACTTAGCAATTATGAATAGGGCTGCAATAAACATTCTGGTACAAATATTTTTGTTATGATGTGATTTTTGGTCTTCTGGGTTTATGCCTAGGAGAAGAATGATAGGATTGAATGGCACATCTATTTTTAGATATCTAAGTGTTCTCCAAACATCTTTCCAAAAGTGCTGTATTAGTTTGCATTCCCACCAGCAGTATAGAAGTGTTCTATACTGTATACAGTATAGATGTTCTCCAAACATCTTTCCAAAAGTGCTGTATTAGTTTGCATTCCCACCAGCAGTATAGAAGTGTTCCCTTTTCTCCACATCCACGCCAACATCTCTGGTCTTGGGATTTTGTGATATAGGGTAATCTTACTGGAATTAGATGATATATCAGAGTAGTTCTGATTTGTATTTATCTGATGATTAAAGATGATGAGCATTTTTTCATATGTCTGTAGGCCATTCTTCAGAGAAGTTTCTCTTCAAGTCCCTTGCCCAACCTGCGATAGGATCACTTGTTCTTTTCTTGCTTATATGTTTGAGTTCACTGTGGATTCTGGTATTAAACCTTTGTCGGAGACATAACCTGCAAATATCTTCTCCTATTCTTAGGGCTGTTTGCTTGCTTTACTTATTGTGTTCTTGGCTGTGCAGAAACTTTTTAGTTTGATCAGGTCCCAGAAATGTATTTTTGAAGCTGCTTCAATTGCCCGGGTGGTCCTCCTCATAAAATACTCACCCAGACCGATTTCTTCAAGGGTTTTCCCTGCACTCTCTTCTAGTATTTTTATAGTTTCACATCTTAAGTTTAAATCTTTAATCCAGTGAGAGTCTATCTTAGTTAATGGTGAAAGGCGTGAGTCCAGTTTCAGTCTTCTGCAGGTTGCCATTTGTTAAATAGGGAATCACCAGCACCATTTGTTAAATAGGGAATCTTTTCCCCACTGAATGTTTTTAATTGGCTTGTCAAAGATCAAATAACAGTAAGTAACCAGATTCATCTCTTGGTTCTCTGTTCTGTTCCAGACATCTACTTCTCTGTTTTTGTGCCAGTACCATGCTGTTTAGATCACAATCGATTTATAGTATAGACTGAGGTCTGGTAGAGTGATTCCTCCTGCTTTGTTTTTATGTCTGAATAATGTCTTGGCTTTTCAAGTTTTTTTCCGATTTCATATAAAACACCAACAACAGTCAAATTGAAAAAGCAGTTAAGGACTCTATCCCATTCACAGTAGTGCCAAAGAAGATGAAATATTTGGGAATTTACCTAACAAAAGACGTGAAAGATCTCTATAAAGAGAACTATGAAACTCTAAGAAAAGAAATAGCTGAAAATGTTAACAAATGGAAAAACATACCATGCTCATGGCTAGGAAGAATCAACATTATCAAAATGTCCATACTACCCAAAGCAATATATAATTTCAACGCACTCCCTATTAAAGCTCCACTGTCATATTTTAAAGATCTTGAAAAAACATTACTTCGTTTTATATGGAATCAGAAAAAACCTCGAATAGCCAAGACATTACTCAGAAATAAAAACAAAACAGGAGGAATCACACTACCAGACCTCAGACTTTACTACAAATCGATAGTGATCAAAACAGCATGGTATTGGCACAAAAACAGAGAAGTAGATATCTGGAACAAAATAGAGAACCAAGAGATGAATCCAGCTACTTACCGCTATTTGATTCTTGACAAGCCAATTAAAAACATTCAGTGGGGAAAAGACTCCCTATTTAACAAATGGTGCTGGGTGAACTGGCTGGCAACCTGCAGAAGACTGAAATTGGACCCACACCTTTCACCATTAACTAAGATAGACTCTCATTGGATTAAAGATTTAAACTTAAGACATGAAACTATAAAAATACTAGAGGAGAATGCAGGGAAAACCCTTGAAGAAATTGGTCTGGGTGAGTCTTTCATGAGGCGAACCCCCCGGGCAATTGAAGCAGCTTCAAAAATACACTACTGGGACTTGATCAAACTAAAAAGCTTCTGCACAGCTAAGAACACAGTAAGCAGAGCAAGCAGACAGCCCTCAGAATGGGAGAAGATATTTGCAGGGTATATCTCTGACAAAGGTTTAATAACCAGAATCCACAGAGAACTCAAACGCATCAGCAAGAAAAAAACAAGGGATCCCATCGCAGGCTGGGCAAGGGATTTGAAGAGAAACTTCTCTGAAGAAGACAGGCGCACAGCCTTCAGACATATGAAAAAATGCTCATCATCTTTAATCATCAGAGAAATGCAAATCAAAACTACTTTGAAATATCATCTAACTCCAATGAGACTAGCCTATATCACAAAATCTCAAGACCAGAGATGTTGGCGTGGATGCGGAGAAAAGGGAACACTTCTGCACTGCTGGTGGGAATGCAAATTAATACATTCCTTTTGGAAAGATATATGGAGAACACTCAGAGATCTAAAAATAGATCTGCCATTCAATCCTGTAATTCCTCTGCTGGGCATATACCCAGAAGACCAAAAATCACAACATAACAAAGATATTTGTACCAGAATGTTTATTGCAGCCCAATTCATAATAGCTAAGTCATGGAAAAAGCCCAAGTGCCCATCGATCCACGAATGGATTAATAAATTGTGGTATATGTATACCATGGAATACTATGCAGCCTTAAAGAAAGATGGAGACTTCACCTCTTTCATGTTTACATGGATGGAGCTGGAACATATCCTTCTTAGTAAAGTATCCCAATAATGGAAGAAAAAATACCCAATGTACACAGCCCTACTATGAAACTAATTTGGGACTCTCACATGAAAGCTATAACCCAGCTACAACTTAACAATAGGGGGAAGTGGGAAAGGGGGGGTGGATAGAGGGAGGGGAATCGGTGGGATCACACCTGTGGTGCATATTACAGGGGTATTTGCGAAACTTGGTAAATGTAGAAAGTAAATGTTTTGGCACAGTAACTGAGATAACGCCAGAAAGGCTATGTTAACCACTGTGATAAAAATGTGTCAAATGGTTTATGAAGTGAGTGTATGATGCCCCATAATCATATCATTGTATACAGTTATGATTTAATAAAAAAAAATACTAAAAAAAAAATAAAATTAAAAAAATAAATAAAAATAAAATAAAATGAAGTATTATTTTTTTTAAGATCTTTAAAGTATGACAGTGGAGCTTTAATAGGGATTGCATTAAAATTGTATATTGCTTTGGGTAATATGGACATTTTAACAATGTTGATTCTTCCCAGCCATGAGCATGGCATGTTTTTCCATTTGTTAACATTTTCAGCTATTTCTTTTCTTAGAGTTTCATAGTTCTCTTTATAGAGATCTTTCACGTCCTTTGTTAGGTAAACTCCAAAATATTTCATCTTCTTTGGCACTACTGTGAATGGAATAGAGTCCTGAACAGTTTTTTCAGCTTGACTATTGTTGGTATATATAAAGGCTACCGATTTATGAATGTTGATTTTGTAACCTGAGATGCTCCTGTATTCCTTGATAACTTCTAAGAGTTTTGTAGTAGAATCTCTGGTATTTTCCAGATATAAAATCATATCATCTGCGAAGAGTGAAAGTTTGATCTCTTCTGACCCTATATGGATACCCTTGATCTCCTTTTCTTCCCTAATTGCCTTGGCTAAAACTTCCACTAAAATGTTAAAGAGCAGTGAAGACAATGGGAAGCCTTGTCTGGTTCCTGATCTGAGTGGAAATGATTTCAATTTAACTCCATTCAATACAATATTGGCTATGGGTTTGCTGTAGATGGCCTCTATCGGTTTAAAAAAATGTCCCTTCTATACCAATTTTCTTAAGTGTTCTGATCATGAAGGGATGCTATATGTTATCAAAAGCTTTTTCTGCATCAATTGAGAGCATCATATGGTCTTTGTTTTTTAATTTGTTTATGTGCTGCATTATATTATAGATGTACGTATATTGAACCAGCCTTGAGACCCTGGGATAAAACTGACTTGGTTATGATGTATAATTTGTTTGATGTGTTGCTGGATTCTGTTTGTTAGGATTTTGTTCAATATTTTTGCATCTATAATTGGTCTACAATTTTCTTTTCTTGTTGGGTCTTTTCCTAGTTTGGGGATCAGGGTGATGTTTGCTTCATAGAACATGTTGGGTAATATTACTTCTTTTTTTACCTTTTGGGGTTGAGTAATATAGGTACTAGTTCCTCTTTAAAGGTTTGGTAGAATTCTGACGTGAAACCATCTGGTCCCGGGCTTTTCTTTTTAGGGAGATCTTGTATGGTTGATGCTATTTCAGAACTTGATATGGGCCTGTTCAACATTTCCACTTGATTCTGGCTAAGTCTTGGAAGATGACGTGTTTCCAATATTGGTCTATTTCCTTCAGATTTTCATATTTCTGAGAATAAAGTTTCTTGTAATATTTATTAAGGATTTTTTGAATCTCTGAGGAGTCTGTTGTTATTTCGTCTTTGTCATTTCTGATTGATGAGATTAGAGATTTTACTCTTCTTTTCCTGGTTGGGTTAGCCAAAGGTTTATCTCTTTTATTGACCTTTTCAAGAAACCAACTTTTTGATTTATTGATCTGTTGTATAATTCTTTTGTTTTCAATTTCTTTTAATTCTGCTCTAATTTTGGTTATTTCTTTTCTTCTACTGGGTTTGTGGTCTTTTCCAGTTGCTTGAGATTTCCCATTAAGTTGTTAACTTCTTCTCTTTCCATTCTTTTGAGAAAGTCTTGCAGTGCTATAAATTTCCCTCTTGGGACTTCCTTTGTGGTATACCAGAGGTTCTGATAATTCATGTCTTCATTGTCGTTTTGTTCCAAAAATTTGGCAATTTCCTTCTTAATCTCATCTCTGACCCAGCTATCATTCAGCATAAAGTTGTTTAACTTCTATGTTTTTGTATGAGTATGCAGATTCCTGTTGTTACTGAGTTCAACTTTTATTCCATGGTGGTCTGAGAAGATGCAAGAAATAATTTCTATTCCTTTAAATTTACTGAGGTTAGAATTGTGACCTAAGATGTGATCAATTTTGGAGTATGTTCTGTGGGCTGATGAGAAGTATATGTATTCAGTTTTGTTGGGATGAAATTTTCTGTAGATGTCTGCTAAATCCAAATGTTGGATGGTTAGGTTTAAATCTAAAATTTCTTTGCTCAGCTTCTTATTGGAGGATCAATCCAACACTGCCAAAGGAGTGTTGAAATCTCCAACTATGATGGAGCTGGAGGAAATCAAGTTGCTCATGTCTGTTAGAGTTTCTCTTATAAATTGAGGTGCATTCTGGTTGGGTGCATAGATATTAATAATTGAAATCTCATCATATTGAGTATTACCCTTACGAAATATGAAGTGACCATTCTTATCCTTCCTTACTTTTGTTGGTTTAAAGCCTATTGTATCTGCAAATAGAATAGCAACACCTGCTTTTTTCTGATTGCCATTTGCCTGAAATATGGATGAGCATCCTCTCATCCAGAGTCTATATTTGTCTTATAAGGTAAGATGTGACTCGTGTATGCAGCAAATATCTGGCCTGAGTTTTTGTATCCAGTCAGCTAACCTGTGCTTCTTTATACAACAGTTTAAGCTGTTCACATTAATGGAAAATATTGATAAGTCTGGTAAAATTTTGGGTATCGAGTTTTTTGTAAGTTCAGTGGACATTTTTAATCCTTTCGCCACTGTTGAAGCTGGAGTTTGATCAAAAGTTTCTGAGTGAGTTTACTTTTGTGGTAGAGGATTGTGCTGGTCATTATGGAGGATAGGTCTGAGAATATGCTGAAGAGCTGGTTTGGTTATGGCAAATTTCTTCAACATGTGAATGTCATTAAAGTATTTTATTTCTCCGTCATAAGTGAAACTCAGTTTAGCTGGATACAGGATCCAGGGTTGAAAGTTATTTTGCTTTAGGAGATTAAAAGTCGATGACCACCCTCTTCTGGCTTGAAAAGTTTCAGCAGAGAGATCTGCAGTCAGTCTAATATTCTTCCCTTTGTAGGTAATGGATTTCTTACGTCTGGCTGCTTTCAGAATTTTCTCCTTCATATTAACTTCAGTGAAGTTAATTATGATATGCCTGGGGGATGTCTTATTGGGATTGAGTCATGCTGGGGTTCTGAAACTGTCTGCTATTTGAATTTCAGAATCACTTGGCATGTCTGGAAAATTCTCCTTCATAATTTCACGGAGAAGGGCCTCTGTGCCTTGCGAGGTCACCTTATCACTTTCAGGGATTCCAATGAGACGGATATTAGCCTTCTTCGAATTATCTCAGAGCTCTCTGAGAGAATGATCCAATTTTGCTCTCCATTTCTCTTCCTCTTTGAGAGTTTGGAAGCATTCAAAGGCTTTGTCTTCAATGTCAGAAATTCTTTCTTCTGCTTGCTCCACTCTGTTATGAAGGATTCTACTGTATTTTTCAGATCTTTGAGGGCTGCAAATTATTGCTTCAGTGCATCAAAATCTTTGGTGGTTTTGTCTTTAAATTCGTTAAATTCTTGAGACAAGTTTTGAATTTCTCCTCGAATTTCTAATTCCGACTTTTGAAGTGCTGCTAGAGTTTCTAATTCCAAATTTTCCTTCATTTTATTAATCTTGTTTGCAATCCAAATTCTGAATTCGATTTCTGTTTATGAATGGGATGTTCAGTTACATCTGCTATATCTTTCCTGGGGGGGGGGGTGTTGATCTATTCTGGTTATTCATGTTACCAGAGTTTTTCCGCTGATTCCACCCCATGATTGTTCTACACCATTTGATTTTTCCCATGGAGCTTTGTCGAGGAACCATACAGTGCTATGGCCTGAGAAACTGGGGACCTGTTTGGTGTGGTGGGGCTAAGTGGTTCTGTCTTATTTTCAGCTGGTCTCTGTTCGAACCTAGTGAAACAGTTACTCTGGGTTGAAGTCTCAGCTGTGGAGAAATACCAGCAATTAAGTCACCCCGCCCCCCATAGGCAACAATTAGAAAAGGAAAATCAAATCTTCCTACAACCACACACCCAGGGCACCACCTGAATAGTCCTTGGACGATTGGCTCAGTTGAAAAGGTCGAAATCAATTGTCTCTGTCAGCACCTGTCTCAAGTGGGAGAGTTTAAAATGTCTCTGGCAACTGGATCGCAGGGGTCTGGTAACTACTCAGATATGGTTTGCTCCGGTGCTCCATGGAGTCAGGAGACCCATCCAGCAAATAGATCAGTCTGGGAAGGTTGATGCCTCCTTCCCCACCTTGCACCTCTGTCACACCCAGTCACTGATTGTCCGGCAGGGCTTTGACCCAGTTGCCTGTAGTGTACAGATATCCAGGAGTTTTCACCTGCCTGCATCACAAGGAAATCTATTTCTGCTCAGCCAGGCTGCTGCTCTCTGCCTCTATCTAGCAGGGGGAGGTGAGGCCTGACAACCTCGTGCACTTGATGGAGGCGAGGGGGTGTTCACTCAGTTCCAGCCCCGCCCCTGATTAATGTTACTGACAGAACAGAACAGAACAACTTTGCGGAAATTTGTTTCTGTCCCTGCTAAATTCCCCTGCAGAAGAGAAGCTGTTTTGAGTTCCCAGAGCCTGTGCCTCAGGCCCTGTCTTTGCTCCTGCAGGTTTGTATTCGGTTACCTGTCAGTTCTAGCCTTCTGTCTTCCTTTGTCTATAGGCTGACGATCCTCTGAGGGCTGGGTGCATCTTAGACTCACTAAAGTGGTCCTCTGGCTCAGCCCCACCCTGGGGACTTCCGGGATCTGCACATGCATTTCTAGTCCCCACGCTGCCCCCAGGCTGGTACCACCTCAGGCAAACCCTTTACTCACGGGTTCTGCATTTCCATCCCAGATCTGTTCCATGGTGGTTGCCACCTGAGTAGATGCCTGGCCTCCTCTGGTTGCCCAGGGAGATGGGGGTGTGGCTTTAGAATATCCGGGAGCGAGCCCTATTGTTGCTAAAAGACGGCTGCTGCTCTGCACCTTGGGGCACCACCACTCCAGTATGGTTCCCTCTCAGCTGACCATCCTCTCCTCACTCCCTTGCCCCAGAGTCAGCACTGACCACCTGCAGTTTAGGCACTGTCCACACCCTTCAAGAAATCACCCAAGAATCAGGACTCCTGGGGGACAGGCCTCCAGACCTCAGAGTGAGAGTGGAAGGAAGTGCTGGAAGCTCAGAGCTGCAGGTAGAGAATATATAGTTTTATACAGTTTTATGCCTGACAGGAGAATGCTGGCACCCTAGTAGGGGAGGTAGGTCCAGTTTTTAGAGGGTCTCTCCCATGGAGTGTAGTGGGAGAACCTTTGAACTCTGCTTGTTTGTTTATGGGGCACTCCGAGTTGTTCTCATGGGGGAGGGGACTCCCGTTCGCTTGGTGATGGATTTTGTACCTTTTGTTTGTATCCTTGGGGTCGCAGCTCACCTCAGTGGGGTTGATGTGCATTCTTCAACCTTTTCTCTTGGTTCAGCTCTAATCCGCCAGGTTACTTGCTAAATTTCTGTCCTTTAACTCTCCTTCTGGATGGAAGCCTCTGTGGAAAGCTGGCTTCAGTCAGCCATCTTGTCTCCATCCTCCCTATTTTCAAGTCTTGTCTTGTGATCACATGTTTAAAAAGATGCTGCATCTCATTAATGGTCCCCTGACCCACATCTCTTCAGAAAGGAGAAGCTAATTGTTTCTGAGCTTTGCCTGGCATAGTCCTTAGATTTCTTTCCCAGACTTTAAAAAAAAAAAGCAACTAACCCCACAGTATAATCTCTAAATTTTTTCATAGTAGTAAAAAAAGTAAATAAATTCAGCAGGAAAAGTCTGCCTGATTTCTTCTTTTTTTTTATTGACCTAATATGGCAAAGGCAAATGGATGTATTTATATATCTGTGTTAATTCATTGGCCCCAAAGATATATTTGATGTTTATTTTTAATGTGCACCTCTTGAAATGGTTCCATTCTGTATGCATGTGTGCATGTCAAAGTATTCTAAAGATATTGTAGTAACACTGGAGAGAGCAAATAAAAGAGGTCTTTATGAGTTTCTCATTCATTTTTATTGCATAATTTTGTCTGAAATGCTGGTTAAATACATAATGGGACCCTAATGTATGTATTTGCATTCAGGCAGTAACTTTTTAGTCTGTTTTTAACCAGAAGTCTTACTCACCTTGGTGGCACTAAAAAGATTGCTTTCACACGGGTGAATGATCTTGGTGTATTTCTCCTGTGTATTAGGAGATGGGTTTGTCTTCTCACCAACACGGTGCCATTCCTTTTCAACATCTCGTGTATTTGTGTCAACAAAATTAATTATGACCACCATGGAAAGAAAGTGAAACATAGAGCAACTTTTATGCATGCCTAAGCTTCTAGGAGCTTTCCTTGCAGTCAGAAGCTCAAAGGAGATGTTACCATTTGAGAATTCAAACAGTTTTCCTCTGACTCAGTCATTTTTTACTGCACTATTGGGTCTTTAAGTGCTGCTTCTGAAGCTATGCAATTATTGTTTATCAGTATGAGTTGGACTTTTCTTGTACAATAGGAATTGAGACGGATTCTCATCTGACCTGGTAAATGTCATTTAGGTAGATTCTTTTGTTCTAACTTGGAAGCAACTGTTTTGAGAAGTAGAAATAACGTTGTTGGAACTAGTGGAATTCGAAATTATCACCCAAACCTCAGTTTCTTGATTTCACTTCCCTCATTTGTTACAGCTCATACTCTTAAGCCCAGCATTGACATCCCTGAATGTACAATCTGACAGTGGCCACTTGTGAGGACATCTATCCTTAAGAAGAAGTATTCATGATACATACCATGCATCCTCAGTGGGGACAATATTATTCCCAAAGGAGCAAAAATTGGTTTGGTGGGGTGGGAACAGGGAAATCACACACAGTCTGACAATTAAGTTTGTGAACTCATCTGACAATTAAGTTTGTGAACTCATCTTAGAAAAAGTGCTCCATACCTTATTATTGAATATCACTACAGTCACCTTCAAAGTACTCCTCTTGGGAAGCTAGTCACTAACACCAGGGCCTATTCCACCCTTCAAAGCAATTTTGGAACTCTTTTTCTGGAATGACCATCAGAGCTGTCATTGTACAGAACAAAAAAACACACAATACTGAACACCACTCAGCAAGATGCCACTACACATCAACACAAGCACACTGTTGGACCAAGGCTATGAAACCTTACCAGGTTGTTGTACAGTTCTGCCAATGTAAGCACATGGTGCCAAGTTTGTGTACTTAATTGGCAGACCTTGTACAATGACAGTTTTGATGGTCATTCCAAGCAAAATTGCTTTGAAGTGTGGACTGGGTGCTGGCTTTGGTACATAGCTTCCCAAGGGGAGTACTTTGAAGGTGACATAGTGATATTCAGCGTGTGGGGTATGGAGCCCTTTTTCTAGGATGACTTTGTGAACTTAATTGTCAGGCTGCATATACCACACACCTGCTCAGAAAACTTACCGTGTTATCCAGTTGTGATGCCAAGCACCTGGAAATTCACACAATGTGCTTCCTCCTTCCCACTATATGCCACTTACATTACATAAATATCTGAGTGCAGGCGTCTTTGATAAAATGACTTCTTTTGGGTAGATATGCAATGGTGGGATTGTGGGGTTGAATGGTAGGTCTACGTTCAGTTCTTCAAGGAATCTCATACTATTCTCCAGAAAGATTGTATTACTTTGCAGTCCCACCAACAGTGTATAAATATTCCTTTCTCTCTACATCCTTGCTACCATTTACTATTTATGGACTTTTTATTAAAGCCATGCTAATAGAGGTAAGGTGATATATCTCAGGTTAATTTTCATTTCCCTGCTAACTAATAATGTTGAACCTTTTTTCTTATGTTTGTGGGCCATTTGTCTATGTTCCTTTGAAAACCTCTGTTCAGGCGCCTGCCCACCCAGAGCCGCTGGAGCAGGGGCGCGGAGCCGCATGCAGCAGAGCCGAGCCGAACCGCGCCGCACTGCAGGCACCGCCGCAACCGGGTCCTCGGCCACCGCAGGGACCCCGCAGCATCGTGGATCGGGATTATAGGAGGCGGAGCAAGATGGCAGCCGAGTAACAGCTTCCTTGCATCTGGGCACTGTGGGTCTGGGGATATAGGACTCCAGGCATCTCTGGCTGGTGGGATCTGCCTACCATCACCACTGAGAGGATACAGGGAGTCAGCGAGAGACTTCTGGACCCCAAGAGGAGGACTAAAACAGTGGAAAACCGGCAAGTGGTCGCGTGTGTTCAATCCGTCTAAACCCACCCGCAACTGTAAGTTCAGTAGCAGCGAGACTGCAAACCAGAAAGGCCTTACCTGTGAACTGTTTTGGTGTCTTTGGACTTGGCACTCAGCTGGACTGCCTTGGGGAGAGCCTGAGCGGGAGTGCGGAGAAATTTGGCCTTTGTCTAGGGCCCCAGTCTGAGCCGCTGAGCCAGACGGAGCTAATAGTGTTTGGCTCTGGGTCACAGGCAGACATTGTGAGCAATCTGCCCCGGCAAGCTCCACCCTCAGGGTCGCAGAGCTGGAATTGGGTAGGAGCTGGTAACCCAGTGACCAAGTAGCCTAAGGGTGGGGTCTGAGCCGCCTTGCAGCCCTAACCCTTGGGGGCAGAGGGAGACCAGTTTTGACACACAGGGTAAGTGGATAGCCACTTCAGCAGTGATTCCAGCGACAAGCACTTCCCTGAGAAAGCTTCTGCTCAGTAAGTGAACAAGTTCAAAGTGACTTTCAAGTGGGCTAAAGAGAGATTTAGGGTGTCTACCTGCTGGGGTTTGAGAAACTAGCATCCTCCAGTGGTATCAGAACTGTGATTAACATCTCATACCCCAGAAGACCACGTGTTGCCCAGACAATATTCAATAACATATACATACTGCTTTGTTTTTGGTTGTGTTTTTTTTTTTTTTTTTTGGTTTGGTTGTTTTTTTTGTTTATTTTGATGTTGTGGATTGTTGTTTTGTTTTTTAAGTTCAACCTTTTCCATACAGATCCTTTTTCTTTCTCAATTTTTCTAGTTTAATTATAATTTCCCATTGCTGCCTATTTCAAAAATTAGAACTTCATTTTTGTTAATGTTTCTACCACTATTATTTGGTTTTTCCAGCCAATTTTATCCCGTAAAGTTTTCTGTTTGCTTGTTTTGGTTTGATTTATAGCATTTTTGTCTTTCCTCTCTACTTGGTGGAGGTGGGGTACTGAGTCTGATCAGGTTAGCAAAGAGCTGCTGACCTCAAGGGAACCACCCAAATGGGCACCCCCAGAAGGTGGTTTTTTTTTTTAAGGTTGTATCAAAGTACCCTACTGTACACCTATATTGCTCTGTCTCCCTCTTTCTGTGCCTCTCTTTTTTTGTCAATATTCCCTTTACCCACCCCCTCTCCTTTCTCTATTTTTCTTTTTTTTTTTTTTCTTATCACTCGGTCCTCCTTTCTTTCATCCCTTTATTGCTCTTAAACCTTCTCACCCTTCTGGTCCTGTAACCCTTAGTCCACAGGCATGAGAACTTAAAGAGCAAGAGGAAGTGAAAGGAAAATTAGGGCAAGGAAACAGATAAAAGAAATCACCCTTGAGGAAGAATCAGCAGAAAACTCCAGGCAACCTGAAGAACCAGTCCAGAGCAACCCCGCCAAGGGACCATGAGGTAGCTACTGCAGAGGATTCCACCTATACAGAAATGTTAGGAATGACAGAAAGGGAATTTAGAATACACATGTTTAAAACAATGAAAGAAATGATGGAAACAATGAAGGAAACTGCTAATAAAGTGGAAAATAACCAAAAGGAAATCCAAAAACAGAATCAAATCAGAGATGAACGATATGAAGAATATGAAAAGGATATAGCAGAACTGAAGGAAATGAAACAGTCAATCAGGGAACTTAAAGATGCAATGGAAAGTATCAGCAACAGGTTAGACCATGCAGAAGAAAGAATTTCAGAGGAAGAAGACAAAGTTTTTGAGATAACTCAGATAGTAGAAGAGGCAGAAAAGAAGAGAGAGAAAGCAGAACGTTCCCTGACAGAATTATGGGACTTTATGAAACGTTCCAACATACGAGTTATAGGAATTCCAGAAGGGGAAGAAGAATGCCCCAGAGGAATGGAAGCCATACTAGAGAATATTATAAAAGAAAATTTCCCAAATATCACCAAAGATTCTGACACACTGCTTTCAGAGGGCTATCGGACCCCAGGTTGCCTCAACTCAAACCGAGCTTCTCCAAGACACATTGTGATGAACCTGTCCAAAGTCAAGACAAAAGAAAAGATTCTGCAAGCTGCCAGGAGTAAGCGCCAGGTGACCTACAGGGGCAAATCCATCAGAGTGACCGCAGATTTCACTAATGAAACTTTCCAAGCAAGAAGACAATGGTCATCTACCTTTAATCTACTTAAACAGAACAATTTCCAGCCCAGAATTCTGTACCCTGCTAAGCTAAGCTTCAAAATTGATGGAGAAATCAAATCATTTACGGATATATAAACATTGAGGAAATTCGCCACAACAAGACCAGCTCTACAGGAAATACTTCAACCTGTTCTGCACACTGACCACCACAATGGATCAGCAGCAAAGTAAGAACTCAGAAATTAAAGGACAGAACCTAACCTCCACATTGATGCAAAAGATAAAACTAAGCAATGGACTCTCACCAAATAAGACGAATAGAATACTACCACACTTATCAATTATCTCAATAAATGTTAATGGCTTGAATTCCCCACTGAAGAGACATAGATTGGTTGACTGGATTAAAAAACACAAGCCATTCATTTGCTGTCTGCAAGAAACACACCTGGCTTCAAAAGACAAATTAAAGCTCCGAGTTAAGGGTTGGAAGACAATTTTTCAGGCAAATGGAATTCAGAAGAAAAGAGGAGTTGCAATCTTATTTTCAGATACATGTGGATTTAAAGCAACTAAAGTCAAAAAAGACAAACATGGTCACTTTATATTGGTCAAGGGAAAAATACAACAAGAAGACATTTCAATTCTAAATATCTATGCACCCAATTTAAATGCTCCCAGATTCTTGAAACAGACCTTACTCAGTCTGAGCAATATGATATCTGATTAAACCATAATAACAGGGGACCTTAACACTCCTCTTACAGAGCTGGACAGATCCTCTAAACAGAAATTAAACAAGGATATAAGAGACTTAAATGAGACCCTAGAACAACTGTGCTTGATAGACGCATATAGAACACTCCATCCCAAAGATAAAGAATATACATTCTTCTCATCTCCCCATGGAACATTCTCCAAAATTGATCATATCCTGGGACACAAAACAAATATCAACAGAATCAAAAGAATTGAAATTTTACCTTGTATCTTCTCAGACCATAAGGCACTAAAGGTGGAACTCAACTCTAACAAAAATGCTCGACTCCACCCAAAGGCATGGAAACTAAACAATCTTCTGTTGAATAACAGATGGGTGAAGGAAGAAATAAAACTGGAAATCATTAACTTCCTTGAGCATAACAACAATGAAGACACAAGCTACCAAAACCTGTGGGATACTGCAAAAGCAGTTTTGAGAGGAAAATTCATCGCTTTAGATGCCTACATTCGAAAAACAGAAAGAGAGCACATCAACAATCTCACAAGAGAGCTTCTGGAATTGGAAAAAGAAGAACAATCTAAGCCTAAACTCAGTAGAAGAAAAGAAATATCCAAAATCAAATCAGAGATCAATGAAATTGAAAACAAAAGAATCATTCAGAAAATTAATGAAACGAGGAGTTGGTTTTTTGAAAAAATAAATAAAATAGATAAACCATTGGCCAGACTAACGAGGAATAGAAAAGTAAAATCTCTAGTAACCTCAATCAGAAATGATAAAGGGGAAATAACAACTGATCCCACAGAGATACAAGAGATCATCTCTGAATACTACCAGAAACTCTATGCCCAGAAATTTGACAATGTGAAGGAAATGGATCAATATTTGGAATCACACCCTGTCTCTAGACTCAGCCAGGAAGAAATAGAGCTCCTGAACAGATCAATTTCAAGCACTGAGATCAAAGAAACAATAAAAAATCTTCCAACCAAAAAATGCCCTGGTCCAGATGGCTTCACTCCAGAATTCTATCAAACCTTCAAGAAAGAGCTTATTCCTGTACTGCAGAAATTATTCCAAAAAATTGAGGAAGAAGGAATCTTCCCCAACAAATTCTATGAAGCAAACATCACCCTGATACCAAAACCAGAAAAAGACCCAACCAAAAAGGAGAATTTCAGACCAATCTCACTCATGAACATAGACACAAAAATTCTCAACAAAATCCTAGCCAATAGATTACAGCTTATCATCAAAAAAGTCATTCATCATGACCAAGTAGGCTTCATCCCAGGGATGCAAGGCTGGTTTAACATACGCAAGTCCATAAACGTTATCCACCATATTAACAGAGGCAAAAATAAGGATCACATGATCCTCTCAATAGATGCAGAAAAAGCATTTGATAAAATCCAGCATCCTTTTCTAATTAGAACACTGAAGAGTATAGGCATAGGTGGCACATTTCTAAAACTGATTGAAGCTATCTATGAGAAACCCACAGCCAATATTTTACTGAATGGAGTAAAACTGAAAGCTTTTCCTCTTAGAACTGGAACCAGACAAGGTTGTCCTCTGTCACCTTTACTATTCAACGTAGTGCTGGAAGTTCTAGCCAATACAATTAGGCAAGACAAGGAAATAAAGGGAATCCAAATGGGAGCAGAGGAGTTCAAACTCTCCCTCTTTGCTGACGACATGATCTTATACTTAGAGAACCCCAAAGACTCAACCACAAGACTCCTAGAAGTCATCAAAGAATACAGTAATGTTTCAGGATATAAAATCAATGTCCACAAGTCAGTAGCCTTTGTGTACACCAATAACAGTCAAGATGAGAAGCTAATTAAGGACACAACTCCCTTCACCATAGTCTCAAAGAAAATGAAATACCTAGGAATATACCTAATGAAGGAGGTGAAGGACCTCTATAAAGAAAACTATGAAATCCTCAGAAAGAAAATAGCAGAGGATATTAACAAATGGAAGAACATACCATGCTCATGGATGGGAAGAATCAACATTGTTAAAATGTCTATACTTCCCAAAGCAATCTACCTATTCAATGCCATTCCTATCAAAATACCAACATCGTACTTTCAAGATTTGGAAAAAATGATTCTGCGTTTTGTATGGAACCGGAAAAAAACCCGTATAGCTAAGGCAGTTCTCTGTAACAAAAATAAAGCTGGGGGCATCAGCATACCAGATTTTAGTCTGTACTACAAAGCCATAGTGCTCAAGACAGTATGGTACTGGCACAAAAACAGAGACATAGACACTTGGAATCTAATTGAAAACCAAGAAATGAAACTAACATTTTACAACCACCTAATCTTTGATAAACCAAACAAGAACATACCCTGGGGGAAAGACTCCCTATTCAATAGATGGTGTTGGGAGAACTGGATGTCTACATGTAAAAGACTGAAACTGGACCCACACCTTTCCCCACTCACAAAAATTGATTCAAGATGGATAAAGGACTTAAACTTAAGGCATGAAACAATAAAAATTCTCCAAGAAAGCATAGGAAAAACACTGGAAGATATTTGCCTGGGGAAAGACTTCATGAAGAAGACTGCCATGGCAATTGCAACAACTACAAAAATAATCAAATGGGACTTCATTAAACTGAAAAGCTTCTGTACAGCTAAGGAGACAATAACCAAAGCAAAGAGACAACCTACACAATGGGAAAGGATATTTGCATATTTTCAATCAGACAAAAGCTTGATAACTAGGATCTATAGAGAACTCAAATTAATCCACATGAAAAAAGCCAACAATCCCTTATATCAATGGGCAAGAGACATGAATAGAACTTTCTCTAAAGACGACAGACGAATGGCTAACAAACACATGAAAAAATGTTCATCATCTCTATATATTAGAGAAATGCAAATCAAAACAACCCTGAGATATCATCTAACCCCAGTAAGAATGGCCGACATCACAAAATCTCAAAACTGCAGATGCTGGCGTGGATGTGGAGAGAAGGGAACACTTTTACACTGCTGGGGGGACTGCAAACTAGTACAACCTTTCTGGAAGGAAGTATGGAGAAACCTCAAAGCACTCAAGCTAGACCTCCCATTTGATCCTGCAATACCATTACTGGGCATCTACCCAGAAGGAAAGAAGTCCTTTTATCATAAGGACACTTGTACTAGACTGTTTATTGCAGCTCAATTTGCAATCGCCAAAATGTGGAAACAGCCTAAATGCCCACCAACCCAGGAATGGATTAACAAGCTATGGTATATTTATACCATGGAATCCTATTCAGCCATTAAAAAAAATGGAGACTTTACATCCTTCGTATTAACCTGGATGGACGTGGAAGACATTATTCTTAGTAAAGCATCACAAGAATGGAGAAGCATGAATCCTATGTACTCAATTTTGATATGAGGACAATTAATGACAATTATCGTTATGGGGGCGAAACAGAAAGAGGGAAGGAGGGAGGTGGGTGGGGCCTTGGTGTGTGTCACACTTTATGGGGGCAAGACATGATTGCAAGAGGGACTTTACCTAACAATTGCAATCAGTGTAACCTGGCTTATTGTACCCTCAATGAATCCCCAACAATAAAATAATAATAATAATAATAATAATAATAGGATTATATTGGTAGTATGTTGGAAAGCTTCTTGAAAGACACTTTCAGGCTTTCTATTCTTCTATCTTATACTTGGCATATTGGCTTTAGTTTACACTGCATCTCAACCAAGAGGGCTGGGATTTATGATTCCAGCTTCAGCTCGATAAATGATTAGATCTGGGCAGAAATCAGTTTATTTTGCTGGTCTTTTGTTCCCTCATTTGAAAATTAAGGATAACCCATTAGATTGCTTGTCTTTATGGAATCATTAAGAGAATTAAACACAAATGTATGGAATCTGTTTATAACCTGTAAATGTAATGGGAGTGTGAAATATCATTTTAAGATCAATAAAAATCTGGCACAAATACTCAAAAAAGAAAAAAAAGAAAACCTCTGTTCATGTCTTTTGCCCATTGTTTTGATGTTTCTTGTTTAGGAGCTTTATCTGCCATTTTATATTTTCTGATTTACAAAATCATCAGTAAATTTGTCATTGTAGTTAAAGATTCTAAATTAACAAATTTTATGTGTTTTTATGCCTGGATCTATCAGACAAAATAAAAAGTAGAAATTTCCCATAACAATTATGGGGATGAACTAAAAGGAATAACTAGAAATAATGAAAAGAATTGTCATGTGAATATCCAAGCTGCAAGGGGAAGTTGGAGAGACCTTGTTTAGCTACAGGAAAGAGTCACTCCCCCCTCCACTATTCCTGACCACCCCATCCTCCACCCCCCGAAAGATTAAAAAAGATGAAATACTTTCCCAGCCACCCTTTAGGTCAGTGGTGGCCAGGTACCAGCTCTAAGGGAAAGTTGCTGGTGATAGGATGGTAGTTCTGGGAAAGGATTATTGCATTGTCTCTCTTCCTTTTCATTCTGCTTTTGAATGCAAATGCCAGGATCTGGCAGCCACTTTGCAGTCATGAAGCAGCAAACCCAAGGATAAAAACCCAGCATTCTCTAGGTGACAGAGTGGAAAGGAAGGAAGAGACGAAGTCTGGGAAGACCTTACTGTATAGCTGAACCAGTGCCAAGGTCTGCCCGGCTGTTGAGTTTGCTATTACTTGAAGCCAAATGCATTCCTAACTGATACAGGAGAAAATGTCAACAGATGAGGAAGGAGAGATGCCAGCAGTTTTCTGCCCTGCCTTCCAAATGTAAGTGAGATAAATCCTCCAGGTGATTTCTAGAACATCAGGCCTCTGGAATCTCAGCTCATTAATATTCCTTGACAAGGAGCTTATCCCACCTTGTTTGTAGTCATTCTGCCTCTTGCATTTTAAAGTAGATTAGAAGCTCTAGGAAAGTGAAGAGCAAAGGATGTATGTAGTAGTTTCTGACCACCTCCTTGACTGTGTTCAGCATATGTGGAATCTTGGTGTGCTCAAGCCTCTGAGGATACCCTACCATCCCTGGTCTAGACCAGTAGGAAGAGGAATAAACTGTCCCTCTTCCTCTCCTTCTCCCCCTCCTCACGTCCCATGCTCACCTCTCAACTAAACAAAACCTCAGAAGGACAATTCAACATACAACACAGACGAACATCTGCGACATCATAGAGACAGGTTAAGTACCTCTAATCTCAATTCATACCCTGGCCACGATTATAAAGTTTTGCCTTGGTATAATTAAAGATCCTACAGAAGGGCTAATTTCCTCTCCCTTTCAATGGAAGAGCAATATACTATCTCTAACAGAAAAACTGCTGGCAATTTTAAAATAGCATTTTGTTCCTACTTTTGTAAATAAATATTTCAGAATTATTGATATTTAGCCTCAGTTATATTATATAATATTAACATATAATATATTATGTATTATTAACATGTAACTAATGAATTCACATGCAAGGAAATTTGGAAGACTTTTAGGTCCTCTTCTTTGTCACAAAAATTTAGAAACTAAAGAAAATAAGGAAAAAAATAAAATGTATTATGATAGTATATTATCTAGATATAATGTTGGGATTAAAATTGTGGGTTTTGCATATATATATGTACATATATCAATGCATAGATATGTTTGTGTATGGATTTTAAATCAATAGCATTTTTGTTTAATATGTTATTAACGTTTTCCTATTCCATTAAATATTCTGTGACAGCACCTTTTTCAATGATGGCGTAAGACTTCATTATATAGAAACATAATTTATGTAAAAAATTTCGATCATTAGACCTTAAATTTTCTTCTATTTTTGTCAACATAAATATTAATAGAAGGAATTGCTTTTCCAGATAAAATCTTTAGACATATTTTAGACTTATTTTATTTTTATTTATTTATTTTATTTTATTTTTATTTATTTATTTATTTTTATTAAACCATAGCTGTGTACATTAGTATGATCGTGGGGCACCACCATACACTTGGTTCATAGATCATTTTATTTTAAATAAATGTCTAGGTTTTCATAGCAAATTGATATCTAGAATTAATCAGAATAAAGTATTATTTTATTCTCTACTCAATTCCCATATCAGGCACATGTTGTTCTAAGGTTGTGCCACTGTTTACCAAGACCATCAATCTAATTTGTTCCAGATGTCAATATTACTCTTATAATATATATTCTTGAGTTTCTGAACTTTCAGATCTCTTTAAGCTTTAGATCTCTTTAGAACTTTTAGATCTCAATAAGCTTTAGTAGTTGCTTAGTGTGTAACCAACTGATAGTCCATATTGCCAGTGGACAAAGTGGCTAGGTTTCTGGTAAGGTTTCTTGATTAGGTACAACTACATTATAGAAACTTCATTTTCCAGGCAATTTGACCATCAAGATTGTCAGTGCATGCATAGACACATTTCTTTTTAATGTTATTTTATGTCTATTAGGCAGGCATGGGGTTTTCTAAAATTGATTTATGACTCATTTCATATTCATCAAGTTATTAGTGAGAGCGAGAATGTTGGATTTGGCAGTAAAACAGTGGGAATGTTACATGTAGCAGATCCAAAGAATTTAAATCTTAGTTTAAATCTTTAAAAGAGGTTAGTTTTTGTAAATAATACTACTGCTGGTTTTGTTCAATGTAGAATTCAAAATTGTATTTGTTTCTAGTTTTTCTTTGTATAATAAAAATTCATTGCAATTGTAGAAATACTGAAAATGCAAAAAGTAAAAATGAACCACAATCCCACTTCCCAAGGAGGTAACTGATACATGTCAAACTGTAAATTTCCATCAATTCATTCTTCTGTGTCTACTTAAAATTAAAGCATATATGCTTCTTTATTCATCATTATATTGTAACCACTGCTCCATTTCTTCAAAAACATCATGTAATAGCTATGTAAATCCCAATGATAAATATGACAAAATGTAATCAATTTTCTATTGAAAGATGTTTATTCTTTTGAAAATAATATTTTCAAAAAGAAATAAACTCTGGAATGAACATCATTGAATTTCTTTGTTAAAATATTGAACTAATTTCATAGAGAAAGTTTCTTAAAGTGTAACTGCTAGATCAGGAATATAAACTTTTATTAGGTTCTTATAACATATAGTCAGATTGCTTTCCAGAAAGAAGTAATTCACACTGACAACACTAAGATTAGAGGGTACCTGTCTCATCATGTTCATGTCAACTTGGTTTTTTAAAAATTTCAACTAATTTAATATGCAAAGCATTTTATTAGCATTGCTAATAAGAAGTTCTATAGACTTATTATTTGTGTTTCTTCTGTAAATTTATGTGCTTCTGAAAACAAGAAAATTGGCTGTAATAGTCACAGGGGAGGGGAAAGTACTGAAAAAATGCTCACTTGAGGACCCTTGAAATTAACTTTAGCATAAATTGTGTACATTCTCTACTATACTATGAACAGCTCTAATACTATTCATTCCAGATGGATAAATAAATATATATAATATATATATATAATTGAACACTTCTGAGAGAAAATGTGACTAATGTTTTAATAAATCTTAAAAAGAAGAATGCTTATCAAAACTCAGAAGCCACAATGAAAGAAGTGGGGAAATTTGGATAAGAATTCAAAATTTTATCACAAGTGAAAATATGTCTCTGATTGTACAATACCATGGTTATCATTATGATTTTTTTGTAGAATCCCAATGCAGATTTTTTCCTGTCACAGTAGACTATGAATGCATTCACTTAGCAGCCAGGTGCAATAGAAGTAAGGGTATCCCAGAGCCTCTGCTTTTGCTGTGTGATGGTCTCATGGGCCAGGCTCTTTTTTTATCTTGGTGCTCTGTAGGTGTGGCCTCGCCTGTGGTCTGATGTCATCCCAAATTCGTATGCTGAAGTCCTAACCCCTGGGGTGATGATGTTGGGAGACAGGGTCTTTTGGAGGTGATTGTATCCTGAGAGGAGCACCCTCAGGAATGGGATTAGTGCCCTTATAAAACAGGCCCAAGGGAGGTCATTTGCCCCTTCCACCAAGTGAGGTCGCAGCAAGAAGGCACCATCAGTAAGGACACACTGCCACCAGACACCAAACCTGCCAGCATCTTCATTTTGAACATCCTGGCCTCTAGAACTGTAAGAAAAGAATGTTCGTTGTTCATAAGCTACCCAAGTCTATGGCATTTTGTTATAAAGCTTGAGCAGACTAAGCCTCCATTTTCAAGGTCAACCCAGTGCATGGCTGAAGGGGGCTACTTCAGCCAAGCTACCTCATCCATATTCCAGAAGTACGAAGGAAGGACAACAAGCAAGAAGGGGACAAAGGGTGTGCTCTGGCTGATTTTAAGGAAGATTACAAAAAGATGCCCCATAAAATTTCCATGTGTGGATTATTGGGCAGAGGTTACACACCAGGCCACACTCAGCTATCAACTTACCTAGAGTTCATGGATCCTCTCCCTCAGGAAGAACAACAGTATGGGCAGTCTCTGTCACCCTCTGTGTATACTAAGCAATGCTTTTGTAGGTATTCATGCCTTCGTATTTCCGTATAGGTAGGACTAAGTTATTTCATGATCTATAAATTTCACCAATGTTATAGCCAATTCTACCTATGGCATGCAGAATTATGAATTAGAATATTATTTCATCTTATATTTTAGGGTTAACAGAAGAACATTAAAAATGTCATGAACTTTGCTTTTGCATCTCTTCTGTTTTTAGTTTTCAAGGAGAAAACTACTGATGACAGAGGGCAGCCAATGTCCACATTCACTTCTACACAGCTCTGTGTGTCCCCAGCAGTGTGTCCCCTTAACACATGCTAAGTCTTACAGGTGGCCCTGATGCAGAGCCATTCCTTCCCTTGCACCCAAACAGAGTTCTTCCTGCCCAAGTTGTGAGAACTAAGATCAGGAACTACAAAAAACTCACTGCAATTCAGTGATCTTTCTTGAAAAAAAAAATGATGACCAATTATCTCCAAATTCTTGTAAGGCTCCTGGAGCAAGTTTATCACAAAGCCCCAGAACAGCTTTTTCAGCCGTATGTTCACAGACTGGGTTGATTATTGCTGTTGTTTCTGAAGGTCTTAATTTCTTTATCAATACTTACCATTCAGTGAAAGCTAGCCATGGTAAGTGACCCAACAAGAACCTGTATTAATTCCTCTTCTCATCATTTGTCACCTTGGTAGGCTTAAGAAACAACTTACATACTAACAAGGGCCCAGCATCACTGTTGCAATTATGGATTGGTTCATTCGGTCTGGAACTGAATAGCGTGTGTCCGTAAGACTTTTGCTTTCATCTGTATGGGTTCACAACAGCTTCTAAATTATTAGTTAATGACTAGAATCTATATTGCAAAATATTTTTCTTCTTCTTAATGGATTTTTATAACAACATGGCCTTTCCTCTTCTGACCAAATGGAAAAAACAATCATCTTGTGTTTGGATTTGGTTCAATTTGGTTTTGTCTTTTTCAAATCATCTTATAATAATACTAGATGAAATTATAAAAAGTACTAAACTCTGAAAATAGTACTTGAGATGCCCTCATAATTGCATTTTAAGCCCACAGATCTTAGTGTCTCTCTAGATGCTAGATTACATGAAAGCCAAAATATCTATGGGGAGTAGGGACCTTAATTACAACTTTGAAAAAACAATGTTAAGATATCTAATTTTCAGACAGTGCCGAACCATTCATATTATAACACTACAATGAAGTCTTTCATCATTTAGTTGTCCTTATGGATTATATCAAACTATTTCCACTCAGAGGCATATTGATATTATTTGGCTGTTCTTGTAAGTGACAGTAATATAAGTACCTAGTCATGGATAAGATTTCTCCCCTGTAAGTGAAGTTCCACTAGGTTATAAATAGCTAATGACTCTCCAAACTCCACTGGTTCACAGGAGAAATAATTTAATGAAGACTCACATTACTTTGTGTAGCTTTGTTAATGTAAATGAGTAATGTGTATTGATTTTTCACAGCTTAAAAAATCTTTTTATTCATCTTGTTCAAGAAAGTGTGTTAAGGAATTATTAATGATATAATAATTGCTTTAAGATCTATGCCCTAATTAAAAAAGCAAATTCTTTATTACATCTTTATTTTAATTAGATGTACAGAAAGACAATAATTTTTACAAGAAACCCTGTATTAAATAAAATTACCTCATTTGGAAATGCTTCAACCAACCTGCAGTCGTGCTACTCAGAGACCGCTGAAAACCAAAACCAGAGTGATTCTATTTCCAGTTTAAACTGAGATGCCATTTGACTGAAATTAATAATGTTAAATAGACTGTTTTACAAGTTCAGTGAAGTACATTTTACCTATACTAGGAAACTTCTGCTTCTACTTAAAATTAAAGAAAAACTTTTTTTTTTTTTAGACAGAGCCTCTCTGTGTTGCCCTTGGTAGAGTGCCATGGTGTCACAGCTCACAGCAACCTCAAACTCTTGGACTTAAGCAATTCTCTTGCCTCAGCCTCCCAAGTAGCTGGGACTACAGGCATCCACCACAACACCCAGCTATTTTTTTTTTTGTTGTTGTTGTGGTTGTTGTAGTTGTCATTGTTATTTAGCAGGCCCAGCCTGGGTTCGAACCCTCCAGCCCTGGTGCATGTGGCTGGCACCCTAGCCACTGAGCTACAGGCACCAAGCCAGGAAAAAAAGAAAAAAAAAGAAAACTTTTTAAGAGACAGGATCTCACTCTGTCACCCAGGATGGAGGGCAGTAGCTCCATCATAGCTCACTGCAGCCTCCAACTCCGGGGCTCAAGCAGTCCTTCTGCCTCAGTCTCCCAAGTAGCCAGGACTACAGGTGTGCCACCACATCTGGACAATTTCTTTATTTTTTTTTTTATAGAGATGGGGTCTTGCTCTGCTGTTCAGGCTGATCTCAAACTCATAGCCTCAAGTGATTCTCCCACCTTAGCCTCTCAAATCACTAGGATTATAGGCCTAAGACACTGTGCCTGGCCCTAATTTTTTCTTTGATTTCTTTAAAGTAAGGATATTTTTTAAAGTTTGAAAAGCTCAATGGAAAACAAGGACAATGAGCTTATTGTCATGGAAATTATTTCAATCAATTTAATTTTTTTTGCAGTTGTACTTTGCTGTGTTTCTTCAGTTTGCAAGATGATGCTTTTTAATAATTTGTCCTTCATTATGTGTATCACAAAACCAAAACTAAAATCAATAACAAGCTTTGATCTATCCTTTCTTTTCTACCTGTCTTTCTGTTCATTGGTACACATGATTAACTGAGACAGTGAGTGCTTCCTTGTAGAGTATGATCACCTACTTAAGGATTGTGGGCAAGTCAACATTTGAGTGTGGACCTTGTGCTAGGCCCTGTGTTGGGACCTTTCACAGTTGTTGTTAAATTCTTACAACAACCCAAACCAGCTAAGTATGAGTTCCATTTTATAGAGAAAGGAACCAAAGGAT
Organism: Nycticebus coucang; assembly: GCF_027406575.1. NCBI lineage: Eukaryota > Metazoa > Chordata > Mammalia > Primates > Lorisidae > Nycticebus > Nycticebus coucang. The sequence goes on from NC_069787.1 coordinate 31,575,998, forward strand.
AGCACACTGCTACCATTTTGATCACCTAAACTACAGATCAGAAAACAACAACCAGTGGGGCATTTTCTGCTTGCCCCCAGATTTTATAGGTAAGGTTTCATATGAACATGCTCACTTGTTAGGTGCCTATGGCAGCTTTCACATCACAATGGCAGGGGTGAGCACTAGAGTGGGAGGCACTCTGACTTGCAAAACCTAAAATATTTACTTTCAGAGAAAAGGTTGCAGATCCCTGGTGTAAGGGAAGAAACCTAGACCTACTTACACAATCTCGCCTCCTCTCATTCATTTCTGATCCTGTTGGGTAACATGTTTTGTGTAAAATTATCCATCTCCCTTTTCTAAGCAAGCTCTTCAGACTTCATCGATTTCTTCTGTCCTTCCTTTGTTTTGGCACTCTTAATACAAGGACCTTCCTCCATTAAGCAGTGTCTCATCTCTTTTCTTAATAAGCTGAAATAATGTCTCCTGGCCAATTTCTCTTAGCGGTCATTATTTATTTAACTCTAATCATATTATTTCATTGAATACAGCATTTTGGACCTCAGCTAGTAAAGGATTATTATAGCATAGTATTATTTATGTTGCACCTCTCATTACCTGAAAATTTTCCCTTTAATTTTCCCATAGAACATTGGTTGTCTGACTCCTTGGAAAGAGTCAGAGGCATTTACAATTTAGAGCCCACAGCTATCACATAATAAAAATCAGCTCAAAAGAATAGCCTGACCCTGTACTTTCTTGCAGGTAGGGAGAAGGGAGAGCAATAGGGTACAGTGGGGTATTCCTGCCCTAAAACATGTTAGCCAATGGATAGTATGATGCCCAGTAGACACTTTCTGCTCACAGACATTACTTGTAACACAGCTCCATATTTACCTTTGGTAAGTTCAAAGAATACTAATTTATTAGTATTTTTATTTGGTAAGTTCAAAGAATAAATACTAATTTATTCTCCAAAAGAAGGGGCCCACTCAACTCTCCATGAATAGACCCCAGGGGATTTGTGTATGAGAAGCAAGCTACAGAAATTCTAATTAGTCAGAAAGGGATTAAAAGTAGTGAAAATTGGAAATAATCTAAAATGCCCAAGAATGCCTGTGGCTCAGTGAATAGGGTGCCGGCCCCATATGCCGAGGGTGGCGGGTTCGGACCCAGCCCCGGCCAAACTGCAACAGAAAAATAGCCGGGTGTTGTGGCGGGCGCCTGTAGTCCCAGCTGCTCGGGAGGCTGAGGCAAGAGAATCGCGTAAGCCCAAGAGTTAGAGGTTGCTGTGAGCTGTGACGCCACGGCACTCTACCCGAGGGCGGTACAGTGAGACTCTGTCTCTACAAAAAAAAACAAAACAAACAAACAAAAAAAAATATTCATACTACAGAATACAAGGCAGTATTAATGATACTGCAGAAGAAAATTTATGATAGGAAAACATAGCAGGTTCTTAAGTGAACATCTCTAACTTTGTTAATAATTTAAATGTTATTTAATATATACCTTAAATATGTACAGGGGAAAAGCATTGCACAATACATACCAGTATGTTGTCAATACACACACCTGTAATCCCACCTACAATACAGTATTTCCAATGGTTACTTTTGGGTGATGGGTTTATGACTGACTTTATTGATTCTTTTTATTGGTTCAGAGTACTTACTCTGAAGGTCTTTGGGATTTCCAAGACTGTCTACAGACTATGTTCGTTCTTCTTTTTAAGACTTAGTTAAGGCTATTCTCTTAGTCTGGATGGTCTTGCTCACCCCTATCTTCTTGGACCAGCTAACACATTGCCTCTTCTCTGTATTGCCCATAACTCCTTCCCCTACTTCTACTTCCCACAAATCAATGATCCCTTCCTGCACCCATAACATTTCTGTAACCCTTGTTGGGTTGGACTATATTTAATGCTCTTTCTTTCTCCTTTCTTTCTTTTCCCTATTGCATTGAAAGCAAAGCTAGGTTTAAATTGTATTTCCAATGCTTAGAGTGTTTGAATTGCCTATAAGGGCCAAATAGCTTCACTCAGCAAAATTTCATTTCCATTGGTCTTCTAGCTTTGTTCTTAGGTATGTCCCACCCTCTTCATCTTCAGTCAGAATTCTTAGGAATGACCCAGATGCCTGGTTGGGAATGGAAGCATGGTGAATGGAGCACTCCATTTATGCTTGCAAACTGTCACATTTTAATAATTCTTAAAATAATGTACTGATGCAACATTTGTAAAGACTATTATGAAATGTTGCTAGGGAAAGAAACAGGAGCTATGTAGTTGAAACATTAGTCTTTGTCTATAAGGCAAAGATAATCAAATTATGGTGCCATTTTAGAGGTGTCCTCCTGCACAGAAAGGATGATTGGCATGTCCTACCCCATGCCCACTCTCCTTCCTTCTGCTTGTTTTGAGGGGTTTTCCCCAACCCCTGTGTGAAGAGGCCCTCTTAAAAAGTGCCCGGCCTGGTCCTGTTACCTACTTTCCTCTCTACTGATCTGACAAACCTATACAATTTCCAGTTTGAAGATTTTGTTGGTATGTTCTTTGTGGTCTAGTAAAAAGTGTAGTCTCTCTCTAGGGAATAAATTTGAATGCACAGCTATGAAACCAAAATTATCTATTATATTTCTCAACTCTTCCGTAATATATCCTTACTTTTTTGGTCTTCTGGGTCTGTTAAAGATTGAACAAAGTACATAAAAAAGCTCCAATAAGTAATTTTTATGGTAAATGAAGTATTTAAACTAGATATGGCTTTTGTTCAAGAAGGAATTAGAGGAAAAGGATAGGATGGGGCCCTTTGACTACCTTGTTAATCCTACATCACAGAAATACTGACTCCCTTGTCTGCTCATATGAAGAGGACAGAGAAAGAGGGAAGGGGAGAAGTCCCTGATGAAGAAAGTCAGTACGGACCTGTTTGTGGAATACCTGCTATTCTTGGGCTTTCAAATTAAAGCTAGTATCTTATTCCTAATCAGCACTAAAAAGAAAATATATTAGTTTCCAGAGTGTTAATCAGCCAGGCTAATGCTGTATTAAATTATTAGGATTTTCTGTTCTCCGATGAGGTAGAGCAGAAAATCCTATTTTTGTTGTTGTTGTTGTTGTTGTTGTCCTTGACTACACACCAGCCTGGATCTTATATCCCAAATTAAAGTGAAATCAGAAGAGAATCCCAACAAAAAAATCAGATAGCTATCTGGAGAGGCAGTACATACTCTGTCTTTGTTCATACCCTTTTTGTTAAATTTGCATGAGTATTTTGGGAGAACAGGTGGGAGTATTCTGGTATTCTCTTTACAGAAAGTAGGAGATTACATGTCTCTGATGGGTCCATGTATTTTACCATTGAGAAAGGAAAGAGGAACATTTATAAGTTTGTGGTCTCTTGCAAACAAATATCCTCTGTGAGGCATGCATACCTTTTAATTATCTTCTATTCCTTTGGAACTTCAAGCCAATGTAATTTTTATAGACAGTTAAATTAGGGTAATAATAATTAATACTTCTAAAATGTTTACTATATATTAAAAGTGTATAATGCACTTTCTGAAGCATTTAACATATGTCAGCATACTTAAGAAGTTTCACTATTATTACTACTATTTTACTAACAAGGAACAGAGGCATAGAAAGCCTTGTCTATAATTAAATGGCTAGAATATGACAGAGCCAGGATTTGAATCCAGAAAGTTTTCTGTTGACCATTAGGCTATGCCATTTTTTGAGTGTGAGGGGAAAGAGGTTTCCAGTAACTTTTAAGAATGTTCAGGTCTGTATCGTCTGCAGGCAAAAGCAACTCAGGAGATAGTTCTAAAATTCAATCATGTGGGGGTCACTGGGCTAAATGCTATGGCATTTTTTCCAAGAAGGAAAAAACCACGTTCCTTACTTTATATTGCTTAGAGTTTAGTGGAGAGATTAAGACAAGCATACAAAGTGTACCCTATAAAGCAGAAAGAAATTTCATAGTAGAAGATTCAGCAGAACCCTGTGATGGTTCACAGTCAGAACCAGTTGTACTGATCTCTAGTAAAATTCAGTGTGGCTATGTGCTGTCTTTTCCTGTAAGTTCCACATCCTATTTATTGTGTTTTCCAATATTTAAAATATATAAATAAGGACTGTGTGGGTTTAATTCATCTGAAGTGTGTCACACTTAATCCCAAGGCTTATGTTGTCTTGGAGGCTTGTGAAAGATGCTTTAGTGCTTGCATGAAGTCATAAACCAAGGCTAAAGAAGGAGACAGCGGTAGCTTATAAATTGTACCTTATCTATTCACTTAATGTAAATGATCTGTCTAGTTTTTTTCCTTAAAATTATTATTTCTCTCTTTTTTTCCCACCTTGCTCTGAGTATTTGATTTCCAAAAATATAAGACTGTAGAGTACTTTCTGGTGTTTGAGACATGAGCTCAGTTTGTGTTACCTCTGCAGGGCCTTAAATATTTCTGGTAGTTTCCAAACCTCAACCCAATGCAAGTGTTAGGATATAACACATAAAAAGCACACAAACAATGACTGTCCCAGAGGAGGGTGCAAAGATTATTAGCAATTACTGAAGGATTATATTTTTGTTATTTATATATGTATTTATTTATTTGTCATTCTTACCAAGCTCCAAATGCCAGAAGCCATTTCTATCATACCTCCTGACTTGGATCATGTGGCAAGGACCGAGAAAGTGTTTTCTGGCAAAGAAAACAGTACACGTAGCGTAGTGGTTATGGCACCAGTCACATACATCGAGGGTGGCAGGTTCGATCCCAGCCCGGGCCAGCTAAACAACAATGACAACTGCAACAAAAATATAGCCAGGCATTGCGATGGGCACCTGTAGTCCCAGCTACTTGGGAGGCTGAGGCAAGAGAATCACTTAAGCCCAAGAGTTTGAGGTTGCTGTGAGCTATGAGGCCACGGCACTCTACCGAGGGTGACATAGTGAGACTCAGTCTCAAAAAAAAAAAAAAAGAAAGCAAGAAAAGAAAATAGTACAACACAAAGTGGGGAAGCTGTAGGTCATTTGGGGCAAGTTCAAATTACCAAGTCTTATTACAATATGGAACACCCTGGTGGATAACTGTGGATATGGAATGGTGAAAGAAAAGCTGGTATTTGGCTGTATTTTGTGACTTTTAACATCTGTGAATTGCATTCATCTGAAAGAAACAGTGTTCATTGAGAACAATATGACAGACGTGATTCTTGCCTTAAGTTAAGAGACAATGAAATTATGTCTTGATTTTGAATCTCCTTTGCTGTTGTATTTTGTTCCAAACTCATTTTTACCTGATAACATAGCTTGCCCCTTACTAATAAGTATTCAAGTCAATTTAAATATGAATTAGGTAAAACATAATTATATAAACCTGGAGGGAGGTAGATAGATAATATATTTGACAGTTAAATTTCAATTATTTTAGATTATTGGCTGGTTTATATTATTCACCTCTCTGCCTTCAGTTATTGCAAAAATTAATAGTCAAGATTTGACTTACTGAAATTCTGTCTTCAAGGTGTTCATCCCCTGAAGTAAGCAAGCAACATGAATAATTCCAGTGTATGTACCAATATTTGTGCAGTATTCCAAGATGCAGGCATTCAAAATAAACCAAGTTGGGATTCTGTTTTCCCTGGCTCAGGGTAAATATTTTCTTCATAATGTAGAAATATGTAGTTAAATATGAATGGTTGGTTATCTAAACAGATTCTATTTTTTGTTGTAAAATAAGTTCATGAAAAACAGGACTTAAAGTTCTTCATGGCTTTCTTTTGAAGTTCTTTCGAAGTCCTAATCTATTTAAAAACAATAATAACTACCTGTACCTAGAACAGGATATACTTTAAAATTTATCATAAATATTAACATGTTTAAGTATTTAAACACTTTATTAAAATGTGGTTACCAGTCTTGTTCCTTCCAAGTGCAGCATCTAATGAATTTAAAAGATCAAACGTATGAGAGAATGACATATGTGGTCATGAGCAAATTCATAATTGAGTTTGCTGCTATGCAGACACAGAATCTGTAGCTATGCATTATTTTGCTTGTTTTTTTGTTTTTGTGAGACAGTCTCACTCTCCCGTTACTCTGGGTAGAGTGGCATGATGTCATAAGGAGATAGTAGTAGCTTATAAATTGTACTGTATTTGTTCACTTAAGGTAAATGATCTGTCTAGTTTTTTTCCTTAAAATAATTATTTCTCTCTTTTTTTTCCCACCTTGCTCTGAGTATTTGATTTCCAAAAATATAAGACTGTAGAGTACTTTCTGGTGTTTGAGACATGAGCTCAGTTTGTGTTACCTCTGCAGGGCCTTAAGTATTTCTGGTAGTTTCCAAACCTCAACACAATGCAAGTGTTAGGATATAACACATATAAAGCACACAGCAATGGCTGTGTGCCTGATTATTAGCAATTACTGGCTTGCCTAGAAGTTAAAAAGTTAAGAGACAATGAAATTATGTGTTGATTTTGAATCTTCATAGCAACTTCAAGTTCTTGGGCTCAAATGATCTTGTCTCAGCTTCCCGAGTTGCTGGGACTGCAGGTGCCCACCACAATGCCTGGCTAATTTTTCTATCTTTAGTAAAGACAGGGTCTCGCTCTTGCTCAGGCTGATCTCAAGCTCCTGAGCTCAAGCAGTCCTCCCCCCTCAGCCTCGCAGAGTGCTGGAATTACAGGCGTGAGCCACCACGTCTGGCCACTATGCATTATCGATGGTCAATGAAAAGGCAAAGCATGTAAAGAACCATCTACTTTTGAATGTGGAAAGAATTTCTATATCAGAAGAAAAGAGTATCTAAAGTGATTACCATGTTCATGGGTAATGAACATACATTTCCAGTTGCCTTTGCTGAGTTTAATAACACAGATGAAGGATGAAGAAGGGAGATCATGGACTTCAGCATTGAGAGACAGCACCACATCCCAAAGCACAGGCAGGGCCAAGCACACTTCCCAGATGCCAGTGTAGGGTGGCCAGGGTCCACAGATCTAGAAACATCAGCTTGGAGGCCATTGAGGAGCATGGACAGCACAGAAACCAGAAGCACTTAGCCATCCTTCACCCCATGTTGGGATGGTGCCTTCCTTACCTACAGGAACTACAGACGAGAGTCCGGAGTCCAGAATCAATTAGCCTTACTAAGTACCTAGAACATAGTCAATGACATCATAATGATACTTTCAGCTGGAAATGATGTGAAGTACATTCTTTGCCACATCGAGGTTCCTTACATCTTCGCTCTACCTTCCCGTGTGGGTACCCTTTGACCTTGTTCCAAGTACTTCATAGAGCAAAGTTCAGGGTACTACAAGAGCAGGGGAAAGCTGTCAAACCCAGACTGGGGGGTGGGGAGGGTGTAGAGAGGTCAGGAAAGGTTTCTGCAAAGAGGTGTTGCTTGTGCCCTACCTCACTCTTGTGAAACTGGGTAATGAGAATAAGCCCCAGAACACTGTTTTTCCCCATTTTAACTCAGTGCCCTCTACACATTGCTATCTACCTAACAGCTGTCTATAGCAAACTGCTCACTGCCGGTCGCCCTCCGAAAGAATGGGTATAGGCAAATTGCTCCTTCAAGAAAATATCTGATCAGTCATACACTTTATTTCATTGCCTGATAGAAAAGTAGATTCACACAAATCAGAGTGGTTTATTCATCACCAGATAAGATTTGAAAAGCTCCATTCAGTATGAAACACATTTTGGCGATAAGTTATAAAAGTCCATATGGAACTGGGGATGTGCAAATAATTGCCTAATCTTCCGAGGCTTATCCAACTCATAGAAAAAGAATATAACAGAACAACTGCACATGAGCAGTGCCAATCTTCTGACAGTCCTAAGAGGCTGCTTAGCTCAGCAGACTCAGCCCCACAAAGCTGAAAGCTTTGTTCTCACATTAGCCAAGGCCTCTGTGGACTTGTGTCCTTGGCTCAGGGTCAGATGATTATACAATGCTTCTCAGAAGTGAGCTAGTGGAGCAAGAAATCAGAAGGGCAAGAATGCTTAAAAGCACAACTGTCAAATCTAGGAGACAATCTCCAGTGTGTCTTGGACCTTGGTTTGGGAAATCCTAGTTGAAGGAAACTTGAAAATCCCAGCAGAGGGGCTATAAGGGTCCAAGGTAGAGCACATAACCATGAAATGATTTATTGTTGCCCATGCTGACTAGAATTATTTGTTGATTTAAGACATTTTTGTGTATATTTTTGTCATTTAGGGGGTATAAATACTCCTGACCCAAATTCAGAGATTGTTTTGGGTCATTGAAGCCATTCCTCCTAAATTAGGACTTTTGTCACAGTTTGGCTTCTGGAACAAGACAGAACAGCTCACAGATGTTGTCTTCTGGTCTAAAGACCTCCCACCTTTACACACACACATGCGTCCACTTACCAATAGCAGCCTCTTCTGCACCTCCCATTTTTATCACCTCCCTTATTAGTCAACATTAAATTTTATTATCACTTCAACATTTTAAAAGTCTTTATGTTTCAACTAATTCTGGTTTATTTGTTAATTTATCTCCCTTCTTTATTCATTTATTATCTCAACATATGTACAAAGTACCTAATCCTTGGCCTCCTGTATTTACACTCTAACAGGGAAAAATCTCCCCAAGGTACTAAAAATAAATCTACAAAGAATTCAACATAGAATGTCATATTTAATAAGACTACTCAAAAAAATGAAAAATTGTGTAAAAGAATCATTATAGTAAAGAAGTTTATCAAGAATCTGGAAGAATATACTCAATTCTAATATGAAGGCAGCAGATGAGCTAATACAAGGAGGGAGAGGGGAATGAGAAAGTGGAGAGGGGGATGGGGTTACAGAGGTCACACTTCTTGGGGGGCAGGACACAATTATAAGAAGGATAAGTAGTGGGATTATAAGTGGGATAAGTAGAAAAGAGGTTTATTTTTATCTCCCATAGCAGGAAAAGGCCAGTTCATCTGGGGCCACTGCTTCATTAGTGTCCCAGCATTTTTCTGTTTTTCTGCCCTATCTCTTTTAGGCTATGGCATCCATTCTCAAGGTCCTGATTGTGAAATGCTTCCTGGACCTCCACTTATTGTATCCAATTGCCAGGTGGAAGTAGGAAGGCAAAGGGAAAAGGATACATTTCAAAAGTATATTTTCCGAAAACATTCTGCAACAATTGGTCATGTCTCAGTGGTCAAAATATAATATATGGCCAGTCCCATTGCAGAATGGATATAGGGGAGGCTAACTGGTTCCAGCTCCCTACAGCTGAGACACTCAGAAAATATTGAAACCTTCTGAGGGTAGAAGAAGATGCGTGGGGATGGAGTGAGAGGCAAGAAAAGGAGACTAAGGCCTAATGACTTTCTCCATAGAGATCCAGGTGCCAGCTCGACTCTGGCAAACTTAAAAAGATGGTTGTGACTAACTTTCAGAAATTGCTGCTAAGAAGCTTTAGCATATGTTTCTACTTAAATAATTGGAGCTGTGAAAACCATGAAGTGAATTCCATGTCCATGTACATTAAGTTCTTATATTTTTATATTAATATAGATTTCTATTACTTCCTTCTTCACATAAACATTCAAGCCTGTGCACTCCTCTTATAGTGAATGCCTGATGTAGTATTTTAAAAATAATGACCCAAGAGTAAATTTGTTGATTGAATGAGATACTCATTTTATATAATCAGAACATTCCTATTTAAAAATGATTTTTTGACAAAAATAAATAAATGGGACTTAATCTAAAAACTTTTGGCACAATAAAAGAAATAATCAACAGAGTAAACAGGTAACCTTAAGAATGGAAAAAAATGTTCACAAACTGTACATTAAACAAAGGACTAATATCTAGAATATACAAGGAGCTCAAATAAATATGCAAGAAAAAATAAATAATCATCAAGGAAATGCAAATTAAAATCATAATGGAATACCACCTTACCCCTATTGGAATGGCCATATCAAAAAATAAAGAAAAAAATAAAATAAATAAAGTTGGCTAAAAGCCCGAACATCATTATACAATTCATCCATACATCGTTCATTCATGTAACCAAAAATCACTTGTACCTCTAAATCTACTTAAATTTTCAAAAATACAATAAACCTAGGCTGCAGCACAGTGGCATGGTTATAGTTCATTGCAGCTTCAAACTCTTGAGCTCAAGGCTGCTTCCCACCTTAGCCTCCCAAATAGCTGAAACTACACATGTGAGCCACCACACCATACCCAGCTAATTAACAAGAAATTTCTTTCATAGATAGAGTTTTGCTATGTTGTTCGGGTTTCAAACTCCTAGGTTCAAGTGACCCTCCCACCTCAGCCCCCCAAAGTTCTAGGATGACAGGCATGAGGCCCCTGTGCCTGGCTCTGTTTTAGACTTCAAAGGTATTCTATCCACCCCTGCCAAAAATATTCTTCCTTTCTTATTAAAACAAATATTGGCAGTAGAGAAAACATGCATATAAAAATGCATCTCTTTGAATATAATCCAGTCTCATCTCAAACAAAACCTATTGAAATTGGTTTTGTTTAAAATTGAAGTCAATTTTAATGAAACTTATACAGAATTAAAACATAATAAAATAAATCAAATATTGGCATTAGTAAGGGAGTATCAATCAGGGTCCCAGCAGGAAATGGCAAACTCAAAGCAGGCTATTTCAAGAAAGGTTTGTTTTCTAAGTAATTATTACAAAGGTACAAATAGAGGGTGGGACAGCCACAGAGTTAGTGCAGACCTGAGCCAAGTAATAGAGCGGGAGTTAATTCCTCCCCCAGGCCTGATGAGGAGGAAGGAAGGAAGATGTTAGCAGAACCCAAAGGGAAAGAGTTGAGTATAGAAAGTAGTCTTGAGGAGCAATGACCTTAGGTCAAGGGACATAGTCAGCTTCACAAATATTTCTCATGACTTCAAAGGGGGAAACCAAAGAATAGATACCCTGATCTCTTTCCGGGGCTCCCCTTGGCCATATCCAATGAGCAGGCAGATTGCAGGGAAGCCCTGCTGATGTGGTCCATGCAGGTCTGGGCTTGGGCAGACAGCAGGGCAAGGAAGGGGCAGGAGTAAACCTGGAGTGGTAAATAAATGACAGCCTACACAAGCTGGGGATGTGTGCACCTACCCTGTGAGATTCTCTATGCCTTGAGAGATTTAAGGCTCTTCATTTGAGGGACTATGCAATGTCATGCTCTGCTTGTCAACTTAATAGATCTCTTGGTATCACAAAGGATATGTCAGAGCTATTCTGCTCCCTTTCCAGAAACTACCTACAAAAGCTAATTAATAGTGCACCCTTGTTAACACATGCAGATTTGGCATTATTAGTCTAATTAAAAGGATTTTAACAGACTCAACTTTCCCCTCTACTGATTCCTACATATCCCAGTCAAAGTAAATTAAAACCATTAATCAAAGTGGTAAAAATGATATAAGGTACAGGATACAGGCAGAACTGAGAGGAGACTAACAGCCCTCATTATGTTTAATTTTGTTCCCTAGCAAAGGATAATAAATTCAAATTGTAACACCACAATAAAACATTTAATTATTCAAGAGCAGGGCAAGACACATTATAATTAGCTCCCTATTATGTGTCTTCATTTAGGTGGTAATAGATGCAGTTTAGTAGCCCAGCCAGTCTGAAGCTAAAGATTTAAAGTGAGATCTCAACCATTCTGTCATCATGGAACCTGTCCTCACCATGTGGAGTTTACCTTGGGATGTGGGCAATGACTTAGGTTTAGTGTTCATTCATTCATTCAGGCAGAGTTCTCAGCACTGGAACTCCAACAGTGAACAAGCTGAGTAAGTTCCTCCCTCGTGGAACTTCCAGGAGGGCTGGCAAAAAATTCATGATCCTTTTCTTTTTTTCGAGACACAGTCTCAATGTGTCACCTTTGGTATGAGTGCTGTGGCTTCACAGCTCATAGCAACCTCTAACTCTTAGGCTTAAGCGATTCTTTTGCCTCAGCCTCCCAAGTAGCTGGGAATATAGGTGCCTGCCACAATGCTGGCTTTATTTTTGTTGTCATTGTTTACCAGGTCCGGTTCGAACCCACCAGTCCCTGTGCATGTGGCCGGTGCCCTAACCACTGAGCTATGGGCGCCGAACCTTTTTTTTTTTTTTTTTTTTGAGACAGACTCACTGTGTTACCTTTGGTAATGTGCCATAGCATCATAGCTCACAGCAACCTGGAACTCTTTGGGCTCAAGTAATCCTCTTGTCTCAGCCTCCCGAGTAGCTGGGACTCCAGGGCCTCCCATAAGACCCAGCTATTTTTAGAGACAGGGTCTCACTCTTGCTCAGGGTGGTCTCAAACTCCTGAGCTCAGGCAATCCACTCACCTCAGCCTCCCAAGTGCTGGGATTACAGGTGTGAGCCACCACACCTGGCCAGTGCCTCTCATTTTAGCCTCATGGCTCTCCACGGTCTGTCCCCAGCCTACTGCTCAGACTTCACCTCATGCCACCTTCCTCCTTGCTCACAGCAGCCCTGCTACCAGGCCTCTTGCTATTTCTCACACATGCCGACCTCATTCCTTCCTCACGTGCTACGCATTTGCCTTTCTGTCCACCTGGACCTCTGCTCCCCTCAGATCTCCTAATGATTGTCTTCCTCTCATAATTATGTTCTGTGATTAAAAAAGACCTTCCCTGACCATCTTTAAGAAGAATTTCTTTAAGAAGCTCCCTAAACCCCAGTTACTCTACTTTGTTTAATATTCTTCATAGAATCACAATCCAACATTATCTTGCTTATTTACTTATTGTTTGTCTCTTCCCTCATTCTCGATAGAATATGTGCCCCCCAGGAGCAAGAACTTAGTCTCTCCTCTTTACTGTTTTGCCAGTGTCTGTGTAGCTTGTCAAGTAGTAGGTTCTTAATAAATATTCATGACTGTAGCTGATCATGTTTTCCAAGACGTCAGCAATATCTGCAATCCCATATTGTTTCCTAAAACCTAGTCATGTCCCTATGAAGAGATCAAGACTAATGCTCTACCCCTTTAAATTGGGTGGGTGAACTTTTGACTATCTTATATAATAGAAGTGATACAGGTGGAGTTTTCCTTATCCAAAATACTTAGGTCTAGAAGTGTTTCAGATTTCAGATTTTGATGGATTTTGGAATATTGAGTATACATAATGAGAGATCTAAGGGATGGGACCAGAACCTTAATATAAATTTCATTTATGTTATACATACATTTTATACATATAGCCTGAGGTCACTTTTATACAATATTTTTAATACTTTTGTATAATAAAAAAGTTTATGTACATTGAACCACCAGAAAACAATCACTGTCTAAGCCACCCAGGTGGACAATCAATCTGTGTCTTCTTACATGGAGAAATCCTGATGTGTACAGAAAAAGTATATTGTAGCTGGTGGTGGCCCAGAGGGTCTATTTTCTGTTGGGAAGACTGTGTCTTATGCTTCTGTAGTTTGTTTGTGACTCGTCACATGAGAGGTGTGGAATTTTCCACTTGTGGTGACAAGTTGGCATTCAAAAAGTTTCCGATTTTGGAACATTTCAAATTCCACATTTTTAGATTAGGAATGCTCAATCTATACTGTATAGCTTCAGGGGCTGGGTGAAAAAAGGTGGTAAATCTTGCCTTTGGAGTCCAAATGAATCCATGTTGAGAGGCCCTGTAACTACTTGAAGAGTGAGATGTCAACCCAGTTCTAGCCATGTCAACCCAACACTCTCTCAGTCACCATTAGACTTGAAACCACATGACAGACCCTGAGGTAGAACCATCCAGCTAACCCCTTCCAAAATTCCTGATCCATAGAATCTACAAAAAATAGTAAAATGATTGTTATTGTTTTAGTTCATCAGTCCATCAAGTTTTAGAGTGATAGTTATATAGAAATAGATAACTAGGACAGTAGTTATCCAGGCTGAATGAATTAATTAATAAGGTATAGCTTATTACTTCCAACCTGATGCAGAATGAAGTGAATAAAATGTAATCAAGGTGGAAGACTATGTTTTGGAGACCTATGAATCTAAGTAGAAATAAAATATTTCAGAAAAATTCCAATATCAAGTTCCCCCAATATAATACAGAGTCAATTACAGTGTTGATCAAATTATATGCCCTCCAGAACAGTATAAGACATTTTTTACCACAACATAGAAACTACCTATCATACTTTAATACTTTTTCAGGTATATATTACTGATTAATTATGGCAGTCTTTCTTTTTAACTGTGGACTCACAATCCTCTACAAACAGCTATTGTACTAGACTGTTCATTGCAGCTCAATTTACAATCGCCAAAATGTGGCAACAGCCTAAATGCCCACCAACCCAGGAATGGATTAACAAGCTGTGGTATATGTACCCCATGGAATACTATTCAGCTATTAAAGAAAATGGAGACTTTACATCCTTCGTATTAACCTGGATAGAAGTGGAAGACATTATTCTTAGTAAAGCATCACAAGAATGGAGAAGCATGAATCCTATGTACTCAATTTTGATATGAGGACAATTAATGACAATTAAGGTTATGGGGAGGGAAGCAGAAAGAGGGATGGAGGGAGGGGGGTGGGGCCTTGGTGTGTGTCACACTTTATGGGGGCAAGACATGATTGCAAGAGGGACTTTACCTAAAAATTGCAATCAGTGTAACCTGGCTTATTGTACCCTCCATGAATCCCCAACAATAAAAAAAAAAAATTATAGTTGGCACTCATGATGTTTTCCATACCAGCCTTGAGTAGATCCCAAAGCATCCCAAAGAGCCTTGCAGAGTAACTTGATTCCTCACATTCCATCACCTCTTTCTCCAGGATTTCTGCAGTAATGCCAGAACCAGGGGAAGCATGAGAATTTTCAAATATTTGAAATTCAAAATATTTACCTTGTCTATCAACACTTTTAAAATTCTGTGAGAGCATCTGTTTCCATCCCTGATGAGAAAGAGAGGCGGCATTTGTTTATCAGCTATTAGAACTTTTCACTAATTGATAAGTAGTCCTAGAGATCTCTATCAATGAGGATTTGCTCAAAACAATAACAATGTTAGGATGCTGCTAGCTTTTTCAAAATCTCCGTCTATTGATTTGTATTGGACAACACTGGATTGTTCTGCAAGGGCTTCTTTGACTCACAGTTACTTTGTGTCTTTGTAACTCTCACTTTCATCCACATACATGTGAGCTGTTCTTATCCATAAAATGTACATGGTGTCATTCACTTCCACTCAAACTGAGGAAATACCAATCCTTTTAGACAAAGGCATTTATTTATGATCTCAAACACTGCCTTCATCGTGCATTCTTTCCTGCTTCCCTGTTCAATACTATTCATCATCACTCTTTCAAAACTCCAGTATTAGTTGGTATCTCTTAGAGACATTCACCATTACATATGATATCATTATTTTTGCAGTTGCTTTCATTCTTCCAGTTCTACACAAAACCATTTCTGACTCACCTTGCTTGCATGCCCTGCAGAGCCTATTAAAATGACTTCTCTTATAGATTCAAAGAATCTTCAAAAGATTCAAAATAGCAGTGTTATACTTCACTCAGATTGTAGGACATCTTTCTTTGACAATAGTCCATGTGTAACCTGAACTGGAAAACCTGAACCATTCTTATTAGTGAACTATGGTTCTAAACTTGGAATAGTACTGTTTTCCACCTCCAACAGGTGGTTTTTGGATACAAATAGGAGATATAATTTTTTCTGTCACAAAATTTAGAGGAGTAGGAGCTGATACTTAGTGTCCAAAGTCCAGGAATGTTAAACATGTTGAAATGTGAGGAATAGTGCTATATAACAAAAAAGTTTTGTCCTGTTAATATGTCAACAGTGTCCCCAGTGAGAACATTGTTGAACTATTTACCTGGTGTTAATAAAATAATCTTTGTCATTGTCAATTATTCTTTGCCAGACACTGAAAGGTTAACTGATCAATGAGTCTCCAAGTTTAATGGGCTGAAGAATCTCCCAGGGGATGGATTAAAATCCAGGTTTCTGAGCCCTACCACTAGTGTTTCTGAATCAGTAGCTATGCAGCAGGGTGAAGAAATTGCATTTGTTTATTTCTTAACTTTCCAAGTGATGCTGATACTACTGGTCCAGAGACTTTGAGAATCACTGACTTGCAGTAGTTTTGGACTTATGTTCCCTATTTTTCAAGTGAGGAAGCCCAATTAAAGAGGTTACGTTCACCACTTATCCAAGAACTACACAGTTAGGATTTGAACCAAGGTGTCATGAGCATTGTTTAATACAAGAGTAGAAAAATTCATTTGTTTGGGCAGCCTGCAGTGAAGTTAAAGTAAGGCTACTTTGGGTTCACTATTTCTTAGCTGTATGATCTTGAGGAAATTAATTATGCTTTTTGAGCCTCCATTTTCTTGACGTGGTCCTTTCTCATAGAAGTGTTGCAAAAATCGAACGAGATAATGCATGAAAGCTGGTACGGAAGTACAGAGCGAACCAGAGTCCTCAAGATTACACTCCAGTGGAACAGCTAGATAATAATAAATAAATAATTCCAAACACTGTATGTGTGGTGAAAAAGTAGAACAGGGGAATGACTTGGAGATGGGAAGTAGACATGGTGAGGTATGAGAGACTCTTCCAAACAGATAACATTTGAGCTGAGATGAGAATGAAAAGGAGCCAGCCCCATAGGACTGGAGGATGCATGTTCCAGGCAGAGACAAGAGCAGATGCAAAGGCATGGTGGCAGGAATATGCTTTATTGCTCTGGAGACTGAAAGAAAACTAGAGATGTTGGGGTGTAGTGAGTGGAAGGGCAAGAGAAATTTTATAGTGGAGGGGAATGGCCTCAGAGAGGTTGGTAGTAACTGTTTACAGTGGAGGGGGATGGCCTCAAAGAGGTTGGTAGTAACTGTTTACAGTGGAGGGGGATGGCCTCAGAGAGGTTGCTAGTAACGGTTCACAGTGGAGGGGGATGGCCTCAGAGAGGTTGCTAGTAACGGTTCACAGTGGAGGGGGATGGCCTCAGAGAGGTTGCTAGTAACTGTTTACAGTGCAGGGGGATGGCCTCAGAGAGGTTGGTAGTAATTGTTTACAGTGGAGGGGGATGGCCTCAGAGAGGTTGGTAGTAATTGTTTACAGTGGAGGGGGATGGCCTCAGAGAGGTTGGTAGTAATTGTTTACAGTGGAGGGGGATGGCCTCAGAGAGGTTGCTAGTAACGGTTCACAGTGGAGGGGGATGGCCTCAGAGAGGTTGGTAGTAATTGATTACATCTGGGGTTGTAAGGCATGGTGAGTACCCATTGCACTTACAGGACCATGAGGGGGCTTTCAAGCAAGGGATTGACTTGATTGGATTTGCATTCTTAAAAAGTTAGCTGCTACATCAACAGTGGATTATACCCAGCATGAGTAGAAGCACACAGACTGCTTATGTAGCTACTTGAGAGACTGAGTGACCTGGATTAGGGAGGTGGTCAGAGAGGTGAAGCGAAGTGGGTGGATTCAGCATATCTGCAGCTTGCTGACAGACAGCATGTCCCGGGGAGCAGAGCTCTGGGTTTAGCAATGGGATGGATAGCAGTCCTGTCTGCTACAAGAGGGATAGCTAAGGTAGAAATACGTTTAGAATTTAAAATCAAAATTTCTGTTTGGGGTATATAAGATGAATTGCAACAGTCCAGAAGAAAACTTTTGGGAGTTACGGTTTTTTCCATTATCTTACCTGTTCTGTTGGTTTCATGAAGTTCATCACCTTCATCACCTTCAACACTTGAAAGGTATGCAGCAAGTCAGTTATACCTCATAAGCCTGTCTTCTTAAAACTGTAATGAAAAACAATAAAGTGACATGTTTATTCACCAAACAGAGATGTCAAGTATGCTGCTGGATGAGGATAGAGTATCACGTGGGATTTTTTTTTTTCCTTTTGACAACTCCAGAAACTCAGAGATGAACTTTTAATCAATTAGTACCGAGGCTGAGCTTGGTTGAAGAAACACAGAATTAGAAGCTAAAATATTTGAGTCCTGGTTCCTCGCAGATGCTAGATAGCTGTGGAACCTTGATTATGTCACTAGATTTTTTTCTAATCAATAAAATAAGAAAGATATGAAAGATCTTTCCTTCAGAGAGGGAAAAATGGGTTGCTATAGAAGTGTTTGAAAAGTTAAAATTGCTGTGGTCTGTGTTGACAATTGAATATTATTCAGCCATTAAAAGATGGAGATTTTGTATCTTTTATAACAACCTGGACCGATCTGGAGAACATTCTCCTAAGCGAAGTATCAGAAAGATAGAAAAACAAGCATCATATGTATTCAGTACTAAATTGAAACTACAACTACAGGCTCCCCCGGAGAAAAACTCAATTAAATTTAAGTAGGGGAAAGGGAGGAAAGGGTTTGGTGGGTTCCCACCCAGTGGGTACAATGTACAGGTATATGGCACACATCCTGTGTGAAGGACACAGCAACAACTTGGTCTTTGACCTTATAAATGCAAACTGCATAACCTACCAGTATGTACTTTCATATTACTCTGAAATTGTAAAAAAGAAAAGGTAAAATTGTACCATAAATCTCAGTTGCTGTGAATATTTTTAAATAGAGGAATACTTATAAAATGTGATGGCTTGGAGAAAGCCTTTGGTCAAAACAAAAGATTAAGAGGAAGAAACACAAGCAAGATTAACAATATGGCAAGAGCAGAGAATGTTATTTTGTATTCATTTTATAGTTAGAACTTCTGTTTTTTCTTTCCTGTTAATCTTGAAGAAAACAGAACTTGGGCAGTTCTTCATGGACTGAAATGTATCCAGTGTCATTGTCTGCAAAGCATACATGATCTTGTACCTTTGAAAACATCACTAAATAATTGTTATGAGACCATAGAAATGAAAATGGGTAATCAATATCCTAAATGTTCCATGAGTGTGATTTCTCTCTTTACAAAGCCTTTTCTGCAAGATTTATTGTTTCATGGTGTGTGCTTAAAAATAAATAAGATGGTACTGAGCTTGGGAGTTACACATACGCAGCCAGTCATTTAAATACTCATTAATCGCTGGTTTAAATCCCAGGGTCTCTAGCCATCTAATTAATGCCTGAAGAAGACAGGCACACGGCCTACAGACACATGAAGAAATGCTCATCATCCTCAATCATGAAAGAAATGCAAATCAAAACCACTTTGAGATATCATCTAACTCTAGTAAGATTAGCCCACATCACAAAATCCCAAAACCATAGATGTTGACGTGGATGTGGAGAAAAGGGAACACTTCTGCACTACTGGTGGGACTGCAAACTAATACGTTCCTTTTGGAAAGATGTTTGGATATCACGTAGGGATCTAAAAATAGACCTGTAATTGGATCCTTCAATTCCTCTATTAGATATATGTCCAGAAGACCAAAAATCTCTTTATAACAAAGATATTTGCACCAGAATGTTTGTTGCACCCAATTCATAATTTCTAAGTCATGGAAGAAGCCCAAATGCCCATTGACCCATGAATGGATTAATTAATTGTGGTATACGTACACCATGCAATATTATGCAGTCTTAAAAAAAAGATGGAGACTTTACCTCTTTTATGTTTACATGGATGGAGCTGGAACATATTTTTCTTGGCAAATTATCTCAAGAATGTAAGAAAAAGTATCCAATGTACTCAGCCCTACTATGAAACAAATTTACAAACACCCACACTTCCATATGAAAGCTATAACCCAACTACAGCCCAAGATGAAGGGGAAAGAGGAGGAGGAGGGAAAAGGAGGGGGGAAGCATGAGTGGCGGTAGGGTAATTGGTGGGACCACACCTATGGTGCATTTAAAATCTACTAAGTGTAGAATACAAAGGTCGTAACACAGTAACAAAGAAAATGCCATGAAGGCTATGTTAACTAGTTTTATGAAAGTATTTCAATTTTTATATAAAACCAGCACATTGTACCCCATAATTGCATTAATGTACATAGCTATGATTTAATAAAAAATAAAATAAAATAAATTATGCCTGAGATCTGGACTTGAGTCATGAAGTGAGGTATCAAGTCAGCTTTTCCAGCCTGTGCGTGACAGAGATATGAATGTGCTTTACTTTTAAATACACATGTGTAAGCTTAATAGATACCCTAAAACACAAATTCCTAATAAGAATTATATTTACAGAGAGAATCCAATATAAAGAGAAAGGGATGAATTGATTTCACTGCTTATTAAACAGTACTGTATGTTTAAAAAAAATAGAAACCACATTATATTTACATTTAAGTTGTATGTACACATGCCCCCCCCACAAAGTTATCCTACTACTTCAAGTAGCCAAAGAGTGACTAGTTCTAATACTTGTGGGAAAAAAACTGCCTTTGTTTACTTATAAAATGATGGTTCAGTGGACAAAAATACTACCTATATTAAGCGGGTGATTTAAAGAAATTTTAAGGATAATTTTGCATGTACTTAATTTTCAACCTACAGGCAACTTTTAACAACTAACTCAACCAAGGAGTTGATCCTGCTGTAAATGGCTCATCTGTGTGGTTCAAGCCTACACATATAAAATTTAGAATATCATAGTCATAAGATCAGTATAGTAATCATGGTGGTGGGTAACACAGCTAAACAAAGATCTCTTTGAATAAATATTAGCAGTTCACTAAGGCAAAATAGAGCTCATTGTCACAGTGGTTAAAAATTTCTAGGCACCCTAATTAAGAAATTGTCCTGAACAATTAAGCACTTTTAGAATTTAGTGTTCATTCCTATGGGAGACTATTTCTGTGGGGCTGATAAATGGCCATTTAAAGAGAGATAGTTCTCTGTTCTGGATATAATCTCATTACAGTGACATCCTACTTTGTGGTTTTTTCAAGTGCAGCCATTCATTTATTCCATGGATTGTTTAACTATTAATTTTCCTAGCACAGTTTAAGCTACAGAAATAATAGAAATTCTAGATTATAGGAAATTTATGGTTTCTGTCAACTATTAGGCTGAAACAGAGCTAGATATTTGCTCTACATGATTTAATATTAACATCCCACACAATGTAATTCGCTTTTAGGTGTTAGAGGTAAAAATGTTCTCCTTTATCTTCCGTCTACAAGTATATTTCAGAATTATTTATAAATATATGGGTTTACATGTAATTTTGATTCATTTTAAAATCTAAGTTTGCCTGAATTTCATTAGCTAAAACCATTTCCTTTATGAAACTACCCAATGGAGGGTTGATAAATTTGAAGGGTACATTTATGGTACATATGTGATATGTTGTAACCCCTTGTATCATACTTTACTGGCTACAAAATGCATTCATATCTAACATCTCAATCTATTGATATTCTAATAACAATGTCCAAAACCAATAGGAATTGAAAAGTAAAAAAGATAGAGTGCAGACAACACAATGTTAAGAAAAATACCACATAGTATATTATTTACTGCCAAAGAATCAGTTATCTGAAACATTAGAATATGTTTAAACTCTGGGCCACAAAATTAAAAGAAGCCCAAGTTTCTCTTCCCTTTTTTAAATCATGTCCTTGATGTGTCCCCATTCTTTCTTGGTACCAAAACCTACAGAGGGGCTTTCCTCCTTCTCCAGAATTGGCACAGATTGAAGCCACCATGTACTCCTGGGCTTCCTGTAACTGTCATTTATCCCTCAATTTAATAGAAAAGAAAAGGTAGGGATAATGGTATTTATGAGACTTCTGTACTTCTGGCCATCTGGGGCAGAACATGTGTTTAGATCCAATGTGCATCATCCATGAAGAAATAATTATCAATATCAACTTTGGGGTTCAAAGGATAGACTTACTTTTTCTAGCATATTAGCCGTTTACTTATCCAAAGATCCCAGAATAATAGATGCATTTACATGAAATTTGGGAGTGGGGATGTAAAGTATTTATATGTGTGTATATGAGAAAATATAAAACATGTATGTACATTTAAAAGAGTAATAATAAGGAAACGTCATGTATCTACCACCTAGCCTACCACATCTGCCAGGCCCATCTCCCAGAAGTAGCTACTATCCTAATTTTTGTGATACTCATTACCTTTCTTTATAGTTTTACCACATAAGCATGCATCCCTAAACACTACAGTTTAGCTTTACCTCTTTTCTGAAGCTTATATAAATAGAATTATAAATCTGTGTTCTTTGTGTCTGATAGTAAATATTCATCCATGCCGTACATAGTTCATTTCATTTTTATCGCATGGTATTCCATCATATAAAGATATCATATTTATTCTGTTGAAAAGCATTGGTTTTCCAGTTATTTTTGGCTTTCACCAATAACATTTCTTGGCATAGCTAAGCATGTGTCCTCCGTTGCATGTGTCAAAGAGATTTCATGGGTTATATACATATGAATGGAATTTCAAAACTCTGTATTGCTAATGTTTGTGTCCCCCCAAAATTCATATGTTGAAATCCTAACCCTAAAGTGATGATATTAGGTGATAGGGCTTTTGGGGGTTAAAGAATCCAAAGACAAATATATAGGCTAAAAAAAATGCTGAAAAAGATTTACAAATAGATACAAATCTGGTCAGTATACATTGGGCAATAATCAATGCCATTCCACTGGATATAATTTACATTTTCATAGGCAAGAATGATTTTAATTACTGTTAATTTTCTAAAGTTTAAAGAGCTGTAAAGTAGCTCAAAAATAATGAAAGGCCATGATAACCTGGAAGAGTACGTGCACTGGATAGGGCACATGGTAACCTTTTGGTCCTTTTTCAATGTCATTCACATTTCTTTCCGTTTTTCTTTCTTTCTTTCTTTTCTTTTTTCGAAACAGAGTCTCACTTTGTCACCCTTGGTAGACTGCCATGGTGTCATAGCTCACAGCAACCTCCAACTCTTGGGTTTAAGCGATTCTCTTGCCTCAGCCTCCCAAGTAGCTGGGACTACAAGTGCCCGCCACAACGCCCGGCTATTTTTGTTGTTATTGTTGTAGTTGTCATTGTTGTTTAGCTGGCCCAGGCCGGGTCCAAACCCGCCACCTTTGTTGTATGTGGCTGGCACTGTAACCACTGTGCCACACATGCCAGGCCTTGAACACAGGTCTTTTATGTTCTATTTCAGGGTTCTTCATACCAAACTACATAATTATAAAGGATTAGATTGGCATACACATAACAAGGTAAGCTGTACTTCATATTCAGCTTTGTCATTCATGCATGGAAATATACTTATACCTGTCAGATTCAAGAGCCACATATTTTGAAGAGAATTGGATGTATTAAAAAATTTTTGATTATACTCACAGTACCAAAATCTTGCACTGAAATATTTTGTGCAAAGTGGATAGTGTTCTTTAAGTCAAAGGACAGAACATGTGAGTCACAGTGCTGAGGAGATAACTCATTCTACTGAAGCTTTAAAAAAGTAAAAGGAAAAGAAAAACAAACCTAAGACAATGAAGTTCAGTGCTCTGGTTACTTAATGCAATCAATTTATAGTTCACACCACTTTTCTACAAAAGGCAGTGGATAAAGGATCAGCTAAGGCACCATCTATTGAATACAATGTCCTACTGAGGAGGAAATTAAATGTCTCCTGTCCAATACCTCCTGGGCTGGCTCTAAATTTACCTAATAAATACAAAACTTTCTCTCTCTGAATAGTAGTTTAACAGGCAGTAAGCTGTCCACAAGAAAGATGATGGTGGTAAGTTATTTCTTTCCCTAAGTCATTATTTGTTTCCCTTTTGTGGGTAAACAACTCCATTCATGTCCAGTGCCACTAAAGCTGTGGCAAATTGAAGGTATTTGTGTGTTTGTTGATTCTTTAACAAAGATGCATAGTGCCATATGACTTTCAGTTCTTGATCAAGGCAAGATAACAGAAAATTCTACTGGTGGTTACCATCACTTACAGTCATTTCTTGGTGAACCACTGAACTGAGAAACTGGACAAAAGTGCAAGAATTCTGCTCCATTTCAGACTGAAAAATGTAATCTTCTTTTGACAAGCCTTAGACTCCCACAGACTGTTTTTCTTCCCTTTTTGTCTACTCCACTATCAAAATATCGCAAAAATCAGCTGCACAAGCCCAATGTTGAACAAGCAACTGGAATGAGAGCATTTTTGCCCTCATAGAAAATATATTTTCAGATTCCTCGTTATCAACATTCTTTCTCAACAGTAAATTATCTTACAACTGCACACTTATGGGGAGGGATAGCAACAATAAGATCTAGAATATTTTTATTGACTTCAGTTCTAGTCCCTTTATCAGGGTATACTTTATACAAAATAATTCTGAGAATCTAAATAAAATGTGGTTTTTAATTTTGGGGCAAATGTTTCTCTCAAAGAACACTAAAAATTGACCAATGAGTGTAGAGGTAATTAAATATATTTCCAGTTAGAGGAAATCTTACTCAAGCTGTTTCTAAAGCTCCTTTGCTATCCAAGATGATGTCCTGATCAATGTAAATCAGAGGCTTGCATAATTGGTGCACAGGGAAAAATTGAACTATCCCTGTTCTCACTGTTCAACAGCAGAATGAGATCACCCCCAGACTCCACCACATCAATACCAACCAATTACATCAATCACTGAATTAATTGAGCACCTGCTGGGGTGTGAAAGTGGGAGAATGACTGGAGAGACAGACATAAATCTGAGTCCTGGATAATTTAATTTCCCTCTGGGTCTTAGTTTCCTCTTCGGTAAAATGGAAGAGTCTCTGCAACTAGATAACATTTAATGAATTCAAAACTCCCTTGGACTCCTATAATCTGTAATTCCGTATCATGGGCTTTATGTATATTTTCATCTTTTTTTATTCCAAGAATTGATGTGTGCTTCTTATTTTAGATTATCTACAAATTACAGGAAAATGCAAAGAAAAATTTTGAAACACCCATAATTTATACATTCAGAAATCTATACGTATCAAAGCAATGTGTTTTCAAACTTTTTCTGGGTTTGTATGTAGCTAATTGTGTTTCTATATGCACACATATATCCATACACATGTGCATTTAAATACATGTTTTTAATAGAAGGATTTACTGCACACAGATTTTAAATATCCATTTTTTCAAGTAACAAAGCATAAACATCTTTTCATGTCAGCTACATAATTTAAAAATGGAGAGAATTCAGTTTATGTACCATAATATATTTAGCCAGTGTTCTGTTGGTACATTTAAGATGTTTCCAGTTTTTTTGATGTGTGAAAGCAAATGGAGTGAATATTCATGTGCATGTATCTTTGCCTACTTAAGTAGAGACCTATAAGTAGACTTAATGAAACAAAGCATATGTACATTTTTAAGCCTTATGCGATATTTCTCCTATGTAGGTTGGGAGTACAATTTTAAGGGATGAAAAAGTCCATTTCATTCCCCCACAACCCCAAAGACTTGGGATATGATTTATGATACCATGAAAAAAATTCAAATCATGTTTGTACTGGAGATTTTTTTTTTTAATTGTTAGGGATTCACTGAGGGTACAAAGAATCAGGTTACACTGACTGCATATGTTAGGCAAAGTCCCTCTTATACTTGAGACCCATCCCCAAAGGTGTATCACACCCCGTGACCTCCTACCTTCCTCCCTCCTTCCCTCTACCTGCACCACCTTTCTCCCATCCCCCCTGTGTACTAGGTCATCAATTGTCCTCATATCAGAATTGAGTACATAGGATTCTTGCTTCTCCATTCTTATGATGCTTTCTAGGAAGAATGTGTTCCACTTTCATCCAGTTTAATAAAAAAAATGTTAAGTCTCATCTTTTTAAATGGCTGAATAGTATTCCATATCCATATACCACAGCTTGTTATCCATTCCTGGGTTGATGGGCATTTAGGCCATTTCCACATTTTAGTGATTGTAAATTGAGCTGCTTATAAGCAGTCTAGTGCAAATTTCCTTATGATAAAAGGATTTTTTTTCTAGGTAGATATCCAGTAATAGGATTGCAGGATCAAATGGGAGGTCTAGTTTGAGTTCTGAGGGTTCTCCATACTTCCTTCCAAAAAGGATGTATTAGTATAAGTCCCACCAACAATGTAGAAGTGTTCCCTTCTCTCCACATCCATGTCAGCATCTGCAGTTTTGAGATTTTGTGATGTGGGACTTCTCCCTGGAGTTAGGTAATATCTCAGGGTGGTTTTGATTTGCATTTCTCTAATAATTAGGGACAATGAGCATTTTTTCATATGTTTGCTAGCCTTTCATCTGTCTTCTTTGGAGAAGATTCTATTCATCTTGCCCAGTGATAAAAGGGATTGTTGGCTCTTTTCTTGTTGATTAATTTGAGTTCTCTGTAGATCCTAGTTATCAAGTTTTTGTTCAATTCAGAATATACAAATGTCCTTTTCCATTGTGTAGGTTGTCTATTTGCTTTGGTTGTTGTCTCCTTAGCTGTAGAGAGCTTTTCAGTTTAATTAAGTCCCATTTGTTTATTTTTGTTGTTGTTGCAGTCACCACAAAAGTCTTCCTCATAAAGTCTTTCCCCAAGCTAGTATCTTCAAGTGTTTTTCCCATGCTTTCTTTGAGGATTTTTATTGTTTCATACCTTAGATTTAGATCTTTTATCCATCTTGAATCAATTTTTGTGAGCGGAGAAAGGTGCGGGTCCAGTTTCAGTCTTTTTTTATATGTGGATATCCAGTTCTCCAAGCACCATTTATTGAATAGGGGTTCTTTCCCACAATGTTCTTCTTTGGTTTATGAAAGATTAGGTGGCTGTAAAATGTTAGTTTCATGTCATGGTTTTCTATTCTGTTCCAGATTTCTAGGTCTCTATTTTTGTGCCAGTACCATGCTGTTTTAATCACTATGGCCTTGTAGTACAGCCAAAAGTCTGGTAGGCTGATGCCCCTGGCTTTGTTTTTATTACTAAGAATTGCCTAAGTTATACTGGGCTTTTCTGGCTCCATACAAAATGAATAATTACTTTTTCCAAGTCTTGAAAGTATGATGTTGGTATTTTAATGGGGATTACATTGAATCTGTAGATTGCTTTGGGACGTATAGGCATTTTAACAATGTTGATTCTTCCCAACCATGAGCATGATATGTTCATCCATTTGTTAATATCTTCTGCTATTTCTTTTCTTAGGGTTTTGTAATTTTCTTTATAGAGGAGATTTTTATTTTATTTTATTTTTGAAACAGAGTCTCACTCTGTTGCCCCAAGCTATAGTGTGGTGATATCATAGTTCGCAGCAACCTCAAACTCATAGGCTCAAGCGATTCTCTTGCCTCAGCCTCCCAAGTAGCTGGGACAACAGGGGACACAACTACTCAGGACTAATGCCTAGCTAATTTTTCTATTTTTTTGTTACATTTTTATTGAATCATAGCTGTGTACATTAATGCAGTTATGGGGTACAATGTGCTGGTTTTATATACAATTTGAAATACTTTCATCAAACTGGTTAACATAGCCTTCACTGCATTTTCTTAGGTTATTATGTTAAGACATTTATATTCTACACATAGTTGGTTTAACACGTACCCTTGTAAAATGCAAAGTGCCCATCGACTCACGAATAGATCAATAAATTGTCGTATATGTACACCATGGAATATTATGCGGCCTTAACAAAGATGGACACTTTACCTCTTTTATGTTTACGTGGATGGAGCTGGAACAAATTATTCTTAGAAAAGTATCTCAAGAATGGAAGAAAAAGTATCCAATGTACTCAGCTCTACTATGAAACCAATTTATAAGCACCCACACTTCCATATGAATGCTATAATTCAACTATAATTTTTCTAGTTTTTTTAATAGAGATGGGTCTCACTCTTGTTAAGCCTGGTCTCCAACTCCTGAGCTCAAGCAATCCACCCTCCTCCATCTCCCAGAGTGCTAGGATTAATGGTGTGAGGCACTACACCCAGCTGAGCTTTTTAAGTAAGAATTTACTTTGGCCATGCATTTTTGGATTTTATCAGCAGTGCCCATCCATATAATTTCAAAAAACATCAGATATACATAAGATATCTAACCAGTCATCATCTCTATTCTCAACCTTTTTGTGACAACACATACACGCACAATTATTTTCTAAATCTCCTAAATGCTTTTAGGTTTTAATTGGTGCAAATAGATCATTTATTCAAATAACCTGGTAAAGACTGGATGGATAAGGTAAGTCAGTTATGATAAATTAAGAACACAGGTTAGTTTTTCTTTTATCTTTTTTTTTAATTTTCTTTGTTCTTTTACCAAATCTCAGTTAATATTATAAGTACTGAGCCAGGGGCAGTGGCTCATGCCCATAATCCTAACACTCTGGGAGACCAAGCCTGGTAGATTGCTTGAGCTCAGGAGTTCAAGACCAACCTGAGCCAGAGCAAGACCCCCATCTCTAAAAATAGCCAGATGGGAGGGGCAAGATGGCCAACTGGAGCTTGCTTTCAGCAGAAGCTCCCATCCAGAGGGAAGGATTATGACCAGAAAGTACCCAACAATGCTGAAGACTTGGAGCCAAGCTGAGAGAGAAGAGTGATAACTGCACATCACCTCTGCTGAAGCAAGCTGCGACTCCAAGAAAGCAAATTTCAGGTACAAAACTCATCCCAAAGGAAAAGTATCTGCCCCCTCCCACAAGAGTGTTTTTTTTTTTTCTTTGTCACTCACTGTAGATTTTCTACAGGTGAGTGGTGAACTGAGGACCTCTTGTCTCACCCCGTGGGAGAGCGTCACAGAAAGTGGGGACTACTTATCCAGAGGGACCCTGCTGTGACCTAAGCACTCTCTTGCCAGGCATGAAAGTTGAACTAACATTTTTCCTTCCATTTTGAACTTCCAGTCCACCCTCTCTCCCTCACCTGACGGTCCAGAAGCCTAACCCCTGAAGAGACCAGAATGTCTGCAGTTCATTGCCAGGTCCAGGCTCTGTAAGGCCCATGGTAGAATAGCTACACTGTAACAGTGAGCCCAGCAGTAGTGCAGACAAAGTGGGGAGGCTGTCAGGCTTAGCTCTGTGAAAGTGCAAAGCATCTGTGGGAAGAGGCTTACAGGGTGCGCACTCCACCCTGCCAGAGCCGAGTACCCTGCCAGAGTTGTAGGCCCCACCTTGCTGGAGCCACCACATGTCCACCCTGCCAGAGCCACTGGGCACTCCACCCTGCCAGAGCCACCGGGCACTCCACCCTGCCAGAATGGTGTGCCATGTGCCCTGCCCTGCTGCTGCAGCAGCTATGTGCTCTGCACTCCCAGAATGGCCACTACAGCCACCTCTCTGGCCACGAGAACTGCCTGGGAGCTATGCAGGGACACCTCCCATGAAGATTCAGCAACAGTAGAGCGATCCCGCCTGGGTCTAATCTTGGACAGATACCTCCACTCTGAGGACTGCCAGAAGAAGCCAGACCTCTCCCTATAGGGATACCAGTGCTACAGGGCGGCTGGGGCAAAGGCACAGTTGCTGAAGGAGAAAATCGTTTGATGACTTGTTATACTTAGGTTTGGACTGAGCTCAGGTGGAACACCCAGCAGTTGCCATTGAGTACCCAAGGCAGGCAGGCCTCACCTCCCCCATCTGGCAGGTGAAAGAGGGTGGTGGCCAGGCTGAGGGGGGCATTGACTTTCCTTTGCCTCTGGCAGATGCAAAGCCCTGGCACATCTGCTTATTGGAGGGAGCAGGATCACAGCCCCATGAGGTTACCAGTGACTGGGCATGAAAGAGGGGCAAGGTGGGGAAAGAGATACCAGCCCCCTGGTTCAACTCTGCTACTCTGCCAGCCTTTCTGACTCCACAGAGGACCAGAGTGAGCCACATTTGAGCAGCCAGTAGCCCTCTGCTATCTAATTGTTGGAGACATTTCGAACTCTCACATTTAAGAGTTGGTACTGACTGGGTCAATTTGAAAATCCTAACCTGGGCTAATCACCCAAGGACCTTATCGGGTGTACCCTGGTTGTGTGGCAACAAGAAGGGTTGATTTTCCTTTCCCAGTGATTGCCCGTGGGGGGCTGAGGTCTTAGTTGCTTATGTTTCTCCACAGCTGAGACTTCAACCCAGAGTCACTGATCCACTAGGATTGGAAAAAAAGCAGTTGAATAAAAGACAGAGCAACCTAACCCCACCACACCAAGTAGGTCCCCAGAGCTTCACACTGTAATACTGTACAAGTCCTTTACAAAGCTGTATGGGAAAAAGGTATAGTCACCAGTCCAAGATCCTTGGCAAAGGGCTGGTTAACCACAACTACAGGAGACCCCCCAATCCAATTTCACCTTACCTGCCCATCTAGCCAAATGGTGAAAAATAATCATGGGGCAGAATCAGCAGAAAAACTCTGGCAACATGAATAATCAGAGTAGATCAACCTCCCCCCCCCCCAAGAAATTACAAAACAGACATACCAGATGATCCCATTCATAAACAAATGGCTGAGATGTCAGAAATTGAGTTCAGGATTTAGATGGCAAATGGAGCCATCAAAATTCGGTCCATCCAATAGACAGAATGGAAGTAAAGATGAAATTAGAATTTCAAGGAGTAGTTCAAAATTTTTTCAAGAATTTCATGAATTCAAAGACAAAATCACCAAAGATTTTGACGCATTGAGGACAAGAACTTGCAGCCCTCAAAGATCTGAAAAATGCAGTAAAATCCCTCAGTAACAGAATGGAGCAGGCAGAAGAAAGGATCTCTTCCTTTCTGGACATTGAAGACAAAGCTTTTGAACGCTCAAAGAGGAAGAGAAGTGGAGAGCAAAAATGGATCATTCTCTCAGAGTGCTCTGGGATAATTCAAAGAAAAGTAATATTGGACTTAAAGGCAACTAGGTGGCTTTGAAAGGCACAGATGCTCTACTGCAGGAGATAATTGAGGAGGACTTCCCAAACATGGCAAGAGATTCTGAAATTCAGATCACAGTTTCAGAACCCCAGCATAACTGGACCAAAATAAAACATCCCCAAGACACATTATAATTAACTTCACCAAAATTAATATGAAGGAGAAAATTCTGCAAGCAGACAGATGTAAAAAAAAATAATAATAATAATTTACAAGGAGAAGAATATTAGAATGACTGCAGATCTTTCTGCTGAAACCTTTCAATCTAGAAGAGGGTGGTCATCAACCTTTAATCTTCTAAAAAAAATTTTTATTCAACCAGGATCCTGCATCCAGCTAAACTGAGTTCCATTTATGATGGAGAAATTAAATACTTTAATGACATTCAAATGTTGAAGAAATTTGCCATAACTAAACCACTGTTCCCAGACCTATCCTCCTTAATGAACAGCACAGTCCTCTACCACCAAAATAAATTTAATCAAAAACTTTTGATCAAAATCCAACTTCCACAGTGGCAAAATGATTAAAAATGTCCACTGGACTTTTGAAAAACTCGATACCCAAAATACTACCAGGCTTATCAACTCTCAATTAATGTGAATGGCTTAAATTGTCCTCTAAAGATGCACTGGATTGGCTGACTGGATACAAAAACTCAGGCCAGATATTTGCTGCATATAAGAGTCACATCTTACCTTAAAAGATAAATATAGACTCAGGGTGAAAGGATGGTCATCCATATTTCAGGCAAATGGTAATGAGATAAAAGCAGGTGCTGCAATTCTATTTGCAGACACAATAGGCTTTAAACCAACAAAAGTAAAGAAGGATAAGAATGGTCACTTCATATTTGTTGAGGGTAATACTCAATACGATGAGATTTCAATTATTAATATTTATGCACCCAACCAGAATGCACCTCAATTTATAAGAGAAACTCTAACAGACATGAGCAACTTGATTTCCTCCAGCTCCATCATAGTTGGAGATTTCAACACTTCTTTGGCAGTGTTCAGTTGATCCTCCAATAAGAAGCTGAGCAAAGAAATTTTAGATTTAAACCTAACCATCCAACATTTGGATTTAGCAGACATCTACAGAACATTTCATCCCAACAAAACTGAATACATATACTTCTCATCAGCCCACAGAACATACTCCAAAATCGATCACATCTTAGGTCACAAGTCTAACCTTAGTAAATTTAAAGGAATAGAAATTATTCCTTACATCTTCTCAGACCACCATGGAATAAAAGTTGAACTCAGTAACAACAGGAATCTGCATACTCATACAAAAACATGGAAGTTAAATAACCTTATGCTGAATGACAGCTGGGTCAGAGATGAGACTAAGAAGAAAATCACCAAATTTTTGGAACAAAAAGACAATGAAGACACGAATTATCAGACCTCTGGGATACCGCAAAAGCAGTCCTAAGAGGGAAATTTACAGCACTTCCAGCCTTCCTCAAGAGAACGAAAAGAGAGGAAGTGAACAACTTAATGGGACATCTCAAACAACTGGAAAAGGAAGAACATTTCAACCCTAAACGCAGTAGAAGAAAAAAAATAACTAAAATTCAAGCAGAATTAAATGAAATTGAAAGCAAAAGAACTATACAACATCAATAAGTCAAAAAGTTGGTTTTTCGAAAAGGTCAATAAAAGAGATAAACCTTTGTCTAACCTAACCAGGAAAAAAAGAGTAAAATCTCTAATCTCATCAATCAGAAATGACAAAAACGAAATAACAACAGACTCCTCTGAAATTCAAAAAATCCTCAATGAATATTACAAGAAACTTTATTTTCAGTAATATGAAAATCTGAAGGAAATTGACCAATATTTAGAAACATGTCACCTTCCAGAATCAAGTGGAAATGTTGAACAGGCCTATATCAAGTTCTGAAATAGCATCAACCATACAAGATCTTCCTAAAAAGAAAAGCCCGGGACCAGAGGGCTTCACGTCAGAATTCTACCAAACCTTTAAAGAGGAACTAGTACCTATATTACTCAACCTGTTCCAAAATGTAGAAAAAGAAGGAAGACTACCCAACACGTTCTATGAAGCAAACATCACCCTGATCCCCAAACGAGGAAATGACCAATTAAGAAATGAAAATTATAGACCAATATCACTAATGAATATAGATGCAAAAATATTCAACAAGATCCTAACAAACAGCATCCAGCAACATATCAAACAAATTATACACCATGACCAAGTCAGTTTTATCCCAGGGTCTCAAGGCTGGTTCAATATACGTAAATCTATAAGTATAATCCAGCAGAAATTTGTTTTAATAACAAATTAAAAAACAAAGACCATATGATTCTCTCAATCGATGCAGAAAAAGCCTTTGATAATATCCAGCATCGCATCATGATCAGAACACTTAAGAAAATTGGTATAAAAAGGACATTTCTCAAACTGATAGAGGCCATCTACAGCAAATCCATAGCCAATATCATATTGAATGGAGTTAAATTCAAATCATTTCCACTCAGATCAGGAACCAGATAGGGCTGTCCATTGTTTCCACTGCTCTTTAACATTGTAATGGAAGTTTTAGCCACTGCAATTAGGGAAGAAAAGGAGATCAAGGGTATCCATATAGGGTCAGAAGAGATCAACTTTCGCTCTTCGCGGATGATATGATTGTATAACTGGAAAACACCAGGGATTCTACTATAAAACTCTTAGAAGTGATCAAGGAATACAGCAGCGTCTCAGGTTACAAAATCAACATTCATAAATTGGTAGCCTTTATATATACCAACAATAGTCAAGCTGAAAAAACAGTTAAGGACTCTATTCCATTCACAGTAGTGCCAAAGAAGATGAAATATTTGGGAGTTTATCTCACAAAAGACATGAAAGATCTCTATAAAGAGACCTATGAGACTCTAAGAAAAGAAATAGCTGAAAACGTTAACAAATGGGAAAACATACCATGCTCATGGCTGGGAAGAATCAACATTGTTAAAAGGTCCATACTACCCAAAGCAATATACAATTTTAATGCAATCCCTATTAAAGCCCCACTGTCATACTTTAAAGATCTTGACAAAATAATACTTCATTTTATATGGAATCAGAAAAACCCTCGAATAGCCAAGACATTACTCAGAAATAAAAACAAGCAGGAGGAATCACGCTACCAGATCTCAGACTATACTATAAATCGATAGTGATCAAAACAGCATGGTACTGGCACAAAAACAGAGAAGTAGATGTCTGGAACAGAATAGAGAACCAAGAGATGAATCCAGCTACTTACCATTATCTGATCTTTTAAAGGCCAATTAAAAATGTTCAGTGGGGAAAAGATTCCCTATTTAACAAATGGTGCTGGGTGAACTGGCTGGCAACCTGCAGAAGACTGAAACTGGGCCCACACCTTTCACCATTCACTAAGATAGACTCTCACTGGATTAAAGATTTAAACTTAAGACATGAAACTATAAAAATACTAGAAGAGAGTGCAGGGAAAACTCTTGAAGAAATCGGTGTGGGCGAGCATTTTATGAGGAGGACCCCCCGGGCAATTGAAGCAGCTTCAAAAATTCACTACTGGGACCTGATCAAACTAAAAAGCTTCTGCACAGCCAAGAACGCAGTAAGTAAAGCAAGCAGACAGCCCTCAGAATGGGAGAAGATATTTGCAGGTTATGTCTCTGACAAAGGTTTAATAACCAGAATCCACAGAGAACTGAAACGTATAAGCAAGAAAAGAACAAGTGATCCCATCACAGGCTGGGCAAGGGACTTGAAGAGAAACTTCTCTGAAGAAGACAGGCACATGGCCTACAGACATATGAAAAAATGCTCATCGTCTTTAATCATCAGAGAAATGCAAATCAAAACTACCTTGAGATACCATCTAACTCCAGTAAGATTAGCCCATATCGCAAAATCCCAAGACCAGAGATGTTGGCGTGGATGTGGAGAAAAGGGAACACTTCTACACTGCTGGTGGGAATGGAAATTAATACATTCCTTTTGGAAAGATGTTTGGAGAACACTTAGAGATCTAAAAATAAACCTGCCATTCAATCCTATAATTCCTCTACTAGGTATATACCCAGAAGACCAAAAATCACATTATAGCAAAGATATTTGTACCAGAATGTTTATTGCTGTCCAATTCATAATTGTTAAGTTATGGAAAAAGCTCACTTGCCCATCGATCCATGAATGGATTAATAAATTGTGGTACATGTATACCATGGAATACTATGCAGCCTTAAAGAAAGATGGAGACTTTACCTCTTTCATGTTTACATGGATGGAGCTGGAACATATTCTTCTTAGTAAAGTATCTCAAGAATGGAAGAAAAAGTATCCAATGTACTCAGCCCTGCTATGAAACTGATTTAAGGCTTTCGTATGAAAGCTATAACCCAGTTATAACCTAAGAATATGGGGAAGAGGGAAAGGTAAGAGAGGAAGGGGGGCAGATCGGCAGAGGGTGGGTGATTGGTGGGATTACACCTCCAGTGCATCTTACAAGGATACATGTGAAACTCAGTAAATGTAGAATATAATTGTCTTAACACAATAACTAAGAAAATGCCAGGAAGGCTTTGTCAACCAGTGTGATAAAAATGTGTTAAACTGTGCATAAAACCAGTGTACGGTGCCCCATGATCGCATTCATGTACACAGCTATGATTTAATAATAAAAAAGGTAGATAAACCTTTGGTTTAACCTAACCAGAAATAAAAGAGTAAAATCCCTAATTTCATCAATCAGAAATGATAAAAGCCAAACAACAACAGACTCCTCAGAAATTAAAAAAATCCTTAATGAATCTTATAAAAAACTCTATTCTCAGAAGTATGAAAATCTAAAGGGTATAGACCAATACTTGGAAACACACCACCTTCCTAGACTTAGCCAAAAGAAGTGGAAAGGTTGAACAAGCCTATATCAAGTTCTTGAAATAGCATCAACTATAAGAAATCTCCCCCAAAAGAAAAGCCTAGGACCAGATGGCTTCACATCAGAATTCTACCAAACCTTTAAACGGTAACTAATATCTATATTACTTAACCTTTTATAAAACATAGAAAAAGAAGGAAAACTCTCTAACACATTCTATGAAGTAAATATCACCCTGATCCCCAAACCAGGAAAAGACCCAACAAAAAAGAAAATTATAGATCAACATCTCTAATGAATGTTGATGCAAAAATATTCAATAAGATCCTAGCAAACAGAATCCAGCAACACATCAAGTAAATTATACATCATGACCAGGTGGGTTTCATCCCAGGGTCCCAAGGATGGTTCAATATATAAATATATAAATGTAATACATCACATAAACAAAATAAAAAACAAAGACCATATGATTCTCTCAATTGATGCAGAAAAAGATTTTGATAATATCCATCATCCTTTCTTGATCAGAATGCTTAAGAAAATAGGTATAGAAGGAAAATTTCCTAAATTGGTAGAGACCATCTACGGCAAACCCACAGCCAATATCATATTGAGTGGAGTAAAATTGAAATCATTTCCACTCAGATCAGGAACAAGGCAAGGTTGCCCATTATCTCCACTGCTTTTTAACATTGTAAGGGAAGTCTTAGCCATCACAATCAGGCAAGAGAAGGCAATCAAGAGTATCAAAATAGGATCAGAGGAGATCAAACTGTCACTCTTTGCAGATGATATGATTGTATATCTGGAAAAACCCAGGGGCTCAACTAAAAAACTCCTAGAAGTGATCAGGAATACAGCAGCATCTCAAGATACAAAATCAATGCTCACAAATCTGTAGCCTTTATATACCATCAATAGTCAAGGTGAAATAGCAATCAAGGACTCTGTTCCCTTTACAATAATACCAAAGAAGATGAAATATCTGTGAGCGTACCTAACAAAGGAAGTGAAAGATCTCTATAAAGAGAACTATGAAACTCTGAGAAAAGAAACAGCTGAAGATGTTAGCAAATGGAGAAATACACCATACTCATGGCTGGGAAGAATCAACATTGTTAAAATGTCTATACTTCCCAAAGCAATCTACAGATTTAACGAAATCCCTATTAAAGTACCAGTGTCATACCTTAAAGATCTGGAAAAATTAGTACTTCATTTTATATGGAAACAGAAAAAGCTCGAATAACCAAGACATTACTCAGAAATAAAAACAAATCAGGAGGTATCACGCTACCAGACTTTAGACTATACTACAAATCTATAGCATGGTACTGACACAAAAATAGAGAGGAAGATGTATGGAACAGAATTAAAAACCAAGAGATGAACCCAGACAATTATTGTCAATTGATCTTTGATAAGCCTATCAAAAATATAAATTGGGGAAAAGATTCCTTATTTAACAAATGGTGCTAGGTGATTGGCTGGCGACTTGTAGAAGACTGAAACTGGACCCACACCTTTCTCCTCTAACAAAAATTGTCTCTGACTGATTAAAGGACTTAAACTTAAGACATGAAACTATAAAAATTCTTGGAGAGAGTGCAGGGGAAACAATTGAAAAAATTGGCCTGGGAGAATACTTTATGAGGAGGACCCCCTGGGCAATTGAAGCTACATCAAAAATACATTACTAGGATCTGATCAAACTAAAAAGCTTCTGCACTGCCAGTGAGAGGCTATAAAGCTTCTGCACTGCCACTGCAAAGCAAGTAGACAGCCCTCACAATGGGAGAGGATTTTTACAGGTTGTATTTCCAACAAGGGTCTAATAACCAGAATCACAGAGAACTCAAATTTATTAAGAAAAGAGCAAGTGACTCCACTTCATTGTGCGCAAGAGACATGAACAGAAGTTTCTTTGAAGAAGACAGGCACACGGCCTATAGACACATGAAAAAATGCTCATCATTTTTAATCATCAGAGAAATGCAAACCAAAACCACTTTCAGATACCATCTAACTCCAGTAAGAGTAGCCCACATCACAAAATCCCAAACTACAGATGTTGGCATGGATGTGGAGAAAAGGGAACATTTCTGCACTGCTGGTGGGAATGCAAGCTAGTACATTCCTTTTGGCAAGAAGTTTGGCGAACACTCAGGGATCTAAATGTAGGCCTGCCATTTGATCCTGCAATTCCGCTACTAGGTGTATATCCAAAAGACCAAAAATCACTTGGCAGCAAAATTATTTTCACCAGATTTTTCATTGCAGCTCAAGTTATTATTTCCAAGTCTTGGAAGAAGCCCAAGTGCCCATCGACCCATGAATGGATTAATAAATTGTGGTATATGTATATCATGGAATACTATGCAGCATTATAAAAAGATGGAGACTCTGCCTCTTTTATGTTTACATGGATGGAGCTGGAAAATATTCTTGTTAGTAAAGTATCTCAGGAATAGAAAAAAAAAAGATCCAATGTACTCAGTACTACTATAAAACCAATTTATAATCACTCACACTTTCATATGAGAGATGAATCACAACTAGAGCCCAGGATGAAGAAGGGAAAGGGAGAAGAATGGGAAGGGAGGGGGGTGGTATGAGGTGGTAGAGGGAGGTTTAATGGTGGGACCACACCTATGGAGCATATTGCAAGGGTACAAGTCAAATCTATCAAGTATTGCACACAAATGTCCTAACACTGTGATTAAGTAATGAAGTGAAAGGTATGTTAATTAGTAGGATGTAAGCACTCCAATTTGTACAAATAATCAACACATTGAATCCTACAAAGGCATAAATGTATTCATGATTTATGTATATATGACTTAATAAAAAAAAGAAAGAAACAAAAACATGGCAAAAAAAATAGCCGGGTGTTGCAGAGGGTGGCTGTTGTTCCAGCTTCTCGGGAGGCTGAGGCAAGAGAATCACTTGAGTCCAAGAATTTGAGGTTGCTGTGAGTTATGATTCTATAGCACTCTATCCCAGGGTGACAGAGTGAGACTCTGTCTAAGTATAGTGAAGTAAACAGAACAAGGTTGGAAAAGGGAGACCTGTGTAATGAGGGGTGCTGTTTTAGGTAGAGCTGCTTGAGGGTAGGCTAAAGTTAGGGAAGGCTTCTTGGAGGAGGTGGCACTAAAGCAGAGAGATTTGATTATAGGGAAGAAGCAAGCCATGTGAATATCTGGGGAGACAGTCCTTTAGGCACTGAGAAAGGCAGAGACAAAAAGAACAAGTGAGAAACATTTCTGGTATTTTATGAAACAACAGGAAAGCCAGTATGGCTGAAGCAGAGTAAAGAAGGAAAATAGTAGTTAGATGTGAGACATTAAATTTAGATGCATGCAATATGCATCTAATAGGCATTTAGATTTCAATGTGAGATTGAAAACATGAGATACTGAATTGTGGAATTATACATATGTAGATGTACAAAACAAAATTATTGTGGAGTACAGCTTGAAAATCGGCCACATATATATGATGTGTATAAATATGAGGAGTTGGTGTTTGTCTCTGTTCAGTTCCTCTTAGAGTCAGGTGCCAAGGAGAGAGTAGACATACAAGAGGTTATTGGGAGAAATACCTGTGAAGGATAAAGGAAGAAAAGAGCAGAAATAAGTAAAGGGACTTTTCAGACCACAATGCAGGTCTGACATCTCTGAATGGAGACAGGAGAGGAAGGGATATTGGGGTAGGAAGAGCCTTTAACGACAGCACAGCACTGAGATGATTTTTGGTCTGTGGAAGAAGATGGTCCATGAGAACATTAGGCATGTCCATGTTCCACATGAGGCAGAATTGGCCCAG
This sequence comes from Nycticebus coucang, assembly GCF_027406575.1. NCBI lineage: Eukaryota > Metazoa > Chordata > Mammalia > Primates > Lorisidae > Nycticebus > Nycticebus coucang. The sequence goes on from NC_069787.1 coordinate 31,615,507, forward strand.
CTCTGCAACTTCTGCTGCAGTCTAGACACTATGACTAGCTCTGGGGAAATAAGAACTTGGCATGAATGTCCTTATGGGTCTAAAGGTGAGGCACCTGGAGGCTTTCAGTCAACTACACTCTTCTTGGCTCTTCTCCAAGAGACCTGAGGGGTGTACTTCATGGCTACAGCAGTATTCAAAATGTTCTTTGTCACTGTACAGAATCTTTTGATCCCAAGCAAACTGTTCTATTTGCTCCTGCTTAAATTGGTAATAAGCAAAGTTCTCTATTTAGTCTGGGGGGTTTCTAACTGAATGATTTATGGTGTAATAAGATGGAGTAATATTGATGTTATTAACATGGTCTCATTTAACAGTGGAAGCAAGGCGGGAAGGCAGGAGAAATGGACAGCAGTTGAGGCATTTCAGAAAAGCCTTGTGCCTTTCAGGCAGAAAGTGAAAGTGTTATGTCTGAACCTGGCAAAGAATGGGCAAAGAAAGCATGATTCTAGGGAGGAGGCAAGAATTAATAAATTCCAAAGAAGATAGTGAAAGGAAGAGCAATACAAACTCCCCCTCCAATCTCTGTTCTTCTCACACAGATAAAAAGGCAACTCAGGAGATGACACCCTTACTCTTTTTGCCCAATGTTCACTGTAGTTACTTTTAAATTGGTTGGCATGGTATGTTTGTAGCCAAAGTTGGACCTGTGTTGATCTGAAAGTAATGTATTATTACAAGAAGATAAGGACCAAATTAGCAAGTATTATTAAGCAGAATGATTGGTTTCAACACATAGCTAAAGTCAAACAGACCAAGACAATTCCATTATTACCCAGTCCTAGCAAGATATTGTATGACCCAGCTTTGTAACACCTAATTATTTCATGATTGATTTTCTTTTCTATCAATTATTTCAATCTAAGTTTATCTCAAAGCACTTGGATACTACCCTGTTTCCCCGAAAATAAGACATCCTCCGAAAATAAGACCTACTTACAGAAAAGATAAGACGTCCCCTGAAAATAAGACCTAGCACATCTTTGGGAGCACATCTTAAAATAACGGGGAAACAGGGTAGCAGACTCTCTGGGTTTGAATTCTGACTACACCACTTATTAACTGTGACTTTGGGCAAATGATTCCACCTTTCTACACTTTGGTTTCCTTGTCTCTAAAATGGGGATAAGATAGTATGTTCCTTATTGATTGCTGAAAGGATTAATATTATCTATGTGAACCACTTTAGCATAGAAAATTGGCCCCTCATTAGTATTCTGTAAAAGTTTCCTATAAGTGTTAGATACTTTCAATGGAAAACAGACATTTTACCTGCATAATCACTCCACTTTACAGTATTTTTCTAATCAGCTTGCTGTTTTCCTTTTAAATATCAGTGATATTTAACAAAAAAATTAGTTTGGGAGAATGGACTTTTGATCTTGACATTCTTCCTGTCTCTTTTGCTTGCAGGGATTAGTCCTGAAAATCTCCACAGTGGCAACATTAGTGAGAAGGGAAACCGTGATCCTTTCAGGTAGGGATCGTGTCTTTGAGGCATATTTTTACTGAGCTGCTGATGCTACATGGACATCACATTCTAGTTCCATTGATCCAAGTTAATGAAAGTACCACATGGACAACTATAACTTGTGCCTGAGCACAGAATAGCCAGCTCCTTCCACTTCTGTAGAAAACAAAAATGTGGCTTTTTTTTGAGACAGTCTCATTTTCACCCAGGCTAGAGTGCTGTGGCATTATCAGAGCTCACTGCAACCTCAAACTCTCAGGCTCAAGTGATCCTACAACATCAGCCTCCCAAAGTGCTTAGGTTACACATATGTGAGCCACTGTGCCCAGTCTGAAACATGCATTTTTATTTTATCTTTTTGTTGACTTTTTGCTAAATAAGCCAAACTTATTTAGCATAGGATTTGCATAGGAAATGAGGGGCTGATTCATTATCTATAAACGGCATACAGTTCTGGGTTGATTCACCAGTGTAAGTTATCACCTTCCTATTCTAAAGATGGGTTCTCTACCTGTCTCCACCCAGGGCTAGCCTGACTCACATGGACCTGACTGCAGTAAAACTTGAATTTTGACATCCATTGAGTGTTCTGACCATTTCACACATGCCTAATTTTTTTCTTCTTTGAACTACTATCAAACAATTCTTTGTGAGTGGAAAGCTAAGCAATGGAAAATATATTTATGTCAGAGACTCCTCTGTGAAGTAAACAGAGATTCCCCCACCTCCAGTGGACAAAAGGGTAGGATGGTTTGTTAAATTCTTATTTGTTTGAGAGAAACAAAAGATAATAGCTTTGTTCCCAAGCTGACCAGTAGAATACTGAATCATTGCTCTGTGGGACAGCACTGAGCTGTGGGGACCTGCAACCTCTTGAACCTTCTCTTTTGCTCTAATGACTCCATGATTACACACCAAATTGAGTCTATTGCAAGTCTTAGCATATGTTGGCTAGAAGAAAATTTCTGTTTAAAATAATAATAAAAAACCTAACACCTGTTATGTAAAGTCTTTAGATTTCTATACAGCTGAAGAAGGAGAAGTATGTTAATACCCAGAAACTCTTTTATAAGACTCAGTAACTGTGACAAAGAAAAGAGGATGTCATCCTGATGGAACAGATGTGCACCTGGTGTTGGAGAGTTGCTCACCCTTACGAATGCACTCTGCCCTAGTCAGATGTTCAGCTTCTCCAGGGGACAGTCATCCAGTTCCTCAGATGAGACCATCAATCATTATCCAAGGGTCAGAATTTCCAGCAAGGCTAGAGGAAACATTTTGATTAATGCCTACATGCTGACCTGGATGGTGCTGAGGGCTGAAAGTTGTGGTGAAAATGAGGTAAGGAATGATTGTTTTTTAATAACCTTAGTAATTGTCTTCCATGTGGTTCTTATCATGAATTCTAAATTTATTCCACCCTATTAAAACCCAGTCTAGATAGGTTATTATGAATGAGTTTCTGTATCCTAGAAACTATAATGAGAGAATGCTGGTTTGAGCCCCTGGTACACAGGGGTTTATGAACTTAAATTTTTTTTTTCTTGAAGATTTGAACAAAACTGATTTTATTTGACCAAAAGAGCTGGGAAAAGTATAGAAAGAAAGGAAGTTGACTTTGACCAGATTCCAACAGGCTTTCTCAAACACTTAAATCCTTATCTTAACAGTCCCAGGGTCACAATGAGAAGGAAGACATGAGGTCTGTATGGGTGCGGGGATAAGGGAGAACTTCCCCCTTTCCCCAAAAGTTCATTGAAAGTTCAACTCAGAATAAAATTGATTAATAAGAGAAAGAGGTTTATTTTCTGTGTACGTGGGAAGAATCACAGAGTGATTGCTAAATATCCCAGTGGGGTCCAGAAATGTATATTCTGTCCTTGTAGAGAGGAGGGAGAGGTAAGGAATACAGATAATTCTATTTAGTTGCTAGGGAGGCCGAAGGGATGGGAGAAACAGACTAACTAGTAAATTAATACCTGAGACACAGGTATTATGTTTAAAATGATGTGGGCAGGTCTGGTTGCATTCTGGATCTTCTTTCCTGTACCACATTGAGATAACAGGGAGCGGAATGGGAGTCAGTTGTTCTTTTGATAGGTCCCTGTGATTATGCAGATGGAGGGAAAGCTCCTTCCAAGAGCCACTGATCTCTAAGGGTCTTTCATGCAAAATACTCTTTTTTAACAAGGAGTCATATTTTGGGGTGGAATTTCCCAAGCTCCTTCAGGAACTTGAGAGAAATATTTCCCATCTCAGAAGAAACACAAGAGCTATTGAATTCTTCCTCAAGTGTAATGATTAGTTATGATTCTTTTAGGTGCAGCAGTCTAAATTCCTTTTGTATATGAATGTATAAATAGCAACTATGGGTCTTAATCTACAAATTCTAATGTATAGGAATTGTACATTTTCTTAATATAAAAAAAGAATGTTACCCCAATATGATGCAATAAGAATGGCACTTCACTTCTGTAATATTGTTACTAAAAGTTCAGTACTTGTCCCCAAGGCTGAATCAGTGAGAAGGAAGAGCAAGGATAAGTGGTTTGAGGAAATAGAGAAGTTTATTAATTTGCCAGCAAATAAAGAGGGCCGTCAACTAGCATCTCAAAAGATTGCCATTCTGTCTTTAAGCAAAAGTTCAGGGCTTTTAAAAGGGCAGATGTTGTTAGCAGTTGGGCTCATGTCTATGTGACCAGCGTCACATGTTGTGGCTTTGTGCCGTTGTTTAACTATAACTGGTGGTTCTGGTGACCTTATCTCCAGTGATGACAATCTCATGACCCTTGTCTGGAGAATTCTGTAGAGCCATCTCCTGTGGTTTAAGATTTTAGAAAACACACAGCAGGGCGGTGCCTGTGGCTCAGTGAGTAGGGCGCCAGTCCCATATGTCGGAGGTGGTGGGTTCAAACCCAGCCCCAGCCAAAAACCACAAAAAAAAAAAAAGAAAGAAAGAAAGAAAAAGAAAACACACAGCAAAGAATATTTTTCTGCCCTTTTAATTACTAGCCTCAGGCAGCAATGCAGGTTTTAATTCCCAAAAAGAGGAGGGGGGATTTAAAAAGACTACTTGTAAAATAGTTTGTTGCCCTTTTTGAGACCTTTACCTTTGTTACAGTATTTTTTTTCAAAAAACAACCATATTCCCAGTTTAATCATAATGAAAACATCAGACAAAACCACATTGGGGAACTTTCCACCAATACTTGGTCAGTACTCATCAAAGCTGTCAAGGTCATGAAAAACAAGAAAAGACTGAGAAGCCGTGACAATCTCAAAGAGTTGGGGAGACAGGACAACTAAATGCAGTGTTGTGTTCTGGACTGGAACCTGCAACAGAAAGAGGACATCAGTGAAAAAAACTGCTGAAATCCAAATGAAGTCTGGAATTTAGTTAATAGTAAGATACTAATGTCAGTTTCTTAGTTTTGATAAATGTTCTATGGTAATGTAAGATAGTAATGATAGGGCAATTGGGTGAAGTGTATTTATAGGGACTCTTGGTATTATCTTAGCAATTTTTCTGTAAATCTAAAATTATTCCAAGGTTAAAAGAGTTTAGGAAAAAACTTTACATCCAACCATGAACTCTCATTCTACTGGACTAGCTAAAAATTCAGTCCCAGTCATTAGTAGAGCTACCTGCACCCTCAACTTGTGCCAAATCATCTGGGGTTTGTGTCCGCAGCAGTTATTATTGAGGTGCTCATTGTCTACACTCACAAGGTTACCTAAAACCAACGGTTGTGTTGTCATGTTGCAGGGGGTGAGGAGGCACAGGCAAGAATGAGAATCTCAGCTTTCTTAAACATACGTGATAGTCTAAGAAACTGTCGTAGGGCAGGGCACAGTCCCCAGTGCTCATGGAGCCTCCTCACTTCCATCTATTTCCCAGTCTAGGGTTAACATAACAATAACAACAACAGAAACCCTTGTCTTTATTTTCTTGCCATCCTTATATACACCTACCTCTCCTTCCCCCTTCCTCGAAATACCTAACATCATATTTTCCTTGAGCTCAAGATTTCCTAGAAAAAGGAATCATCCTCCTGCCATTTCTTAGTAGGCCCTGCCAAGTTCCCCAATACAAGGAATACAAATTCTGGCTACATAATTGGACGGAAAACTCAAAATAAAAATAAACACAAATCAGTATATTGTTAATCCTGCCACTTATATAATTACAAACTGCCTTGTTATATAGTAACTCTAGTAACTTGTCTCAAGGGGGTACACATATAGAATTCTCTACACCTCTGTCCTCAGTCCTCATCTTGGAGCAAAAGAAGCTGATACATGGAATATTCCCCTCTTGCCTCAGAGTGCTTACTTTTCTGAATCTGGAGTTAACTACCATATTTCTGCTCCAAGAGGCACTTCTATCCCTCCCTGCTACTTTCACCTTGCTCTTTTCCAAGGCAAGAGATTTAATGAGCTCACTTAGGACATGGGAAAACTTTAATGCCAGGCGGAGAGAAAGCCCAGGTAGAATGGAAAACAGAGCAAGAGAATTTTGATGTTGCAGAGGAGGCTATGGGTAAGAAAGGTCCAGAGTAGAAAATTAAGGAGACCAGGGGTTCTAAAAAGGAATAGAGACCCAGTTTGGTCTGGGAAAGATGGCAACAGAGCAAATTCCCAAGCGCTTACAAAATCAGTGATAGAAATGTGAACTGGATTCATTAGTGGTGTGTGCAGAAATGAATTCTAAGTTCTTCAAACCACAAAATCCTTTTTGGGAGTCAAGGTTAATTGAAGAGTGAATCAAAAACTTTCTAGTTATAAAAATAGAATGACTCTCTTTTTTATTTGCATTTATTTGTTTAATTTTATTAAAAGCAGGAACATATCTGGCTTAATATTTATTCTTCTAAAAGTTCTACTGTTGGTCATTTATAACAAGTTGTGACCAATAAGGATGAGAACATCTGGAGAAAGAATGCCTGTCCCAGCCAATTAAACAGTTAATTTTGAAATAAGATATAAGTTGAATTTTAATCACACAGTTACATTTATTTTTGTAGAATACTCAGAATTCCTTAAGTGTTTTTTTGTTTCTTTTTTGTTTGTTTTTTTTCATTTTTATTTTTTTAATTTATTTTTTATTAAATCATAACTGTATACATTTATGGGGTACAATGTGATGATTTGATATACAATGTGGAATGCTTAAATCTAACTAACATAACTATTACCTCATTTACTTATTTTATATAGTAAGACATTTATAATATACTCTTAGTTGTTTTGAAATGTAGCCTTGCATTGTGCACATTAGGTGAGATCCCACCAAATACCCTCCCTCCACGTGCCCTCCCCCCTCCCCATCCCTCTCCCTCCTTTCTCCTTGTTCTTTCTGGACTATATTTGTGTTTTATCAATCAAGCTAAAAAGTTTCTGCATAGCTAAGGGCACTGCAAGTAAAGCAAACAGATAGCCTTCAGAATAGGAGAAGATTTTTACAGGTTATGATTCCAATAAACGTCTGATAACTAGTATCTACAGAGAACACAAATTAATCAATGAGAAAAGAGCAAACAACTCTATTTCTTTGTGGGCAAGAGACTTGAACGGAAAATTCTCTGGAGATGGTAGGTGAATGGCCAAAAAATACGTGAAAAAATGCTCATCATCTTTAATAATCAGAGAAATGCAAATAAAAATCACTTTGAGATACCACCTAATTCTAGTAAGATTAGCCCACATCACAAAATCCCCAAACTGCAGATATTAGCATAGATGTGGATGGAAGGGAACACTTCTACACTGCTGGTAGGATTGCAAATTAATACAGCCTTTTTGGAAAGAAGTATAGAGAATTCTCAAGGAACTAGAAGTTGACCTACTATTTGATCCTGCAATTCCACTACTAGGTATCTATCCAGATGAACAAAAATCATTTTACAAAAACAACATTTGCACCAGAATGTTTATTGCAGCCCAATTCATAATCACCAAGTCATGGAAGCAGCCCAAATGCCCATCAACCCATGAATAGATTAACAATTGTCATATATGTGTACCATGGAATACTATGCAGCCATGAAAAGATGGAGACTTCACATCTTTTATGTTTACCTGGATGGAGCTGGCTTAGGAAAGTATCTTAAAAATGGAAAAAAAAAGGTATCTAATGTACTCAGTACTATTATGCAACCAATATATAATCACTTATGCAATAGTCTCTTTGAAGGGGGGTTATGGTCACTTCTAAAGAGACACATATCCCAATTTGTGACTTTGGAAAGATTTCTTGTTTCCCTCAGTTATGACCCTGATAGAGAATAAATGGAAGCCCACATATAAGAGCTCTAAATATTTAAAAGTTATAAATTTAATAAACTATTAAATAAAATTAATTCTGTCTCCTACCTTAGCAAATGTCTTCATTATGTAAAATTAAAAATATGTGTAAAGGTACCTATCTTTTTTGGCCTTCATTTTGGCATAATTACTAGTTAGTTAATTGCTATAAACTTAATTTGTTACTTTTTTGTGTCCTATTGACAAAATTATCCTAAAGCATTAACAAATGAAATGTAATATTCAATCTGCTTACATATTTAAAATAAAAATTAAATTAAGTAGTAAAAACTAAATTTGAAGAAATTAAGTATTTTCAAAAAAGATATTTTTCTTAATTTTCTAGAAATATTTTTTAAATTTTTTCTAGAAATATTTGTCAAAATTCAAAGTCAAAATACTAATTATAATCATGAATTATAACTCAAGACTTTTTTTTTGAGACAAAGTCTCACTTCGTCAACCTCAGTAAAGTTCATGGCATCATAGTTCATAGCAATCTCAAACTCTTGAGATCTAGAAATTCACTTGCCTCAGCCTCCCAAGTAACTGGGACTACAGGCACCCACTATAATGCCTGGCTATTTTTAGAGGTCTCTCTCTGGCTCAGGTTGGTCTCAAACCTGTGAGCTCAGGCAATCCACCTGCCTTGGCCTCCCAGAGTGCTGGAATTACAGGTGTGAGCCACCATGCCTGGCCTCAAGACATTTTAACAAAGTCTTACATTTTCTTTTAATTAAGTGATCTTGTCTACATTTATAGATATAATATAATAATACTATTTGCAATGCCAAGCTTCCAGTGTCCTGCTAGTTGCCAATATACAGCATTAGGGACACAGTTCACGCATAAAATAACTAAAGAAGACTGACATACAAACACATTCAGGAGTAGAATGGATAGTTTAATTCTGCAAAATATTCCTCAGCTGCCATACACAACTGCTATGAATACCAAGTTAATTTGCTATCTCCAGAACCATAAATTGGAAAACTAGGAGTATCAAGAAAATGGCTATTCTACATACATGGAAAAATGATACTTTTTAATGCAAGAATGTTGAATTTTTTAAATCTAAAAGAAGGATTTGTACAAGTTAATTTGTCTTATTTCTTACCTAACTCTCCTAGCTCTTCTTAACCCATGCCCCAAATTCACTAGCAGCACCTGTCTCCTATGTCAGTAGCACCACAACCTTTATGATATTTAGTAACAATAACCTTTCCTTTGAATACATAGGAGAGAGACGTGAAGAAGCCATTTCCTGTGCCTGGATAGGGTCAGCCCAAGAGGGAATGATTAATGTTACAGATTACACTGCAATGGTGTGGAGGGCTGGGTCCAAAGTGACAGAAGGACCCATGTTCTTTAATAAGTTTATTTATTCGGTATTTGGCTATGTTGGGCCTCTAACATAAGAGTCTCAGGGTTGAGGCCTTGTTTATCTAAGACCAGTGACCCTACTGGTTTCTCTTAATGATCTTGGTTCCCAATCATGATTATTCAAATCCTGCAACATGTAGTATACATTTTTAGAAACAAATCTTATTATCATGACAGGTGAGATTATATCAAAATCATAGCACCTCAACAGACAACAGTAATGTGAGGTCCACAGATGGTCTTATGGAGCTAACAATAGCAGAGTAAATATCATTAAATATATTTCTCCTTCTCCTTTCCTACCATCTCAGAAAGGTGTAAAATCAAAGATAGTAAGATTGTTTGTCATTGACAGGTACTGGCACTCATGTTCAAGTTCAGACAGGTTGTTATTTATAGGTGCTATATCCTCTCTTTGCTGGAAAATTTGATAGAATCCTAATTCAGTTTGTGGTAACAGTGGGTGGCTAGATATTGCCAGGTTTTGGTAGGGTTCCTGGGATGGAGGTTCTGGAACAAAGGTACTGCTGGTCAAGCAGCAATATCACCCAATTAATAGCTTGACACATACATTCATTTCCTTTTCTCCTTTCCCATGAGCCAGCCCACCCACCTTGAAGATCACCCTGGCATCTGACTGAGAGGCAGACTGCTGTGACTGGTAAGATTTGAATTGGATATCACTGAGTTTAGTTCCAGAAAGCCCCTAAGGAGAGAACATCAGCAGCCAAAGGGAAATGGGATCCCAGAATCCCTCTTTTCTTTTCATGTAGGACATTCCATGCTCTGTCCACAAGTGAATCCCAGCCCTAATCTTCATGATCCAACTCTTAAGACTTCTCTAAAAGTAGCTCCAAATGAATTTCGGCCACAAGCTTCATAGTTTCCAGGACTGGGATCTCTACCCTATTTTCCTGAAGGTGCTCAGCATCTCAGACACTTCAGTTTTTGCTGCTGCACACAGTGGGTCAGGGGTCTTCAAGACCACCAAGCTGCTATGATAAAAATACCTCCTTTTTACAAATGGTATCCCAGGTCTCTACTCAAAAAGAATGCCATGCCAATGAAAATTATGAACTGTTCAACTTATGCCCTGAAATCCATAAGGGCTATGTCTTTTTATGGCTTATACTTTCTACCGAAACTCAAGTATATAAGTTGTGCCTGTTGTAATGATGCCTTACTGAGAAAGTATCACCGATCTGGAGAACTAAGTCCTCCAGAGGGCTTAGCTTATAAAGCTCTGAAGGTAGTCTAAAATTTTTGCTCTGGAGACCTGTGACCTATCTGCTGGGAAAACACAAGAAACATGAGCCCCATATGTACCCTCTACTCACCCGCTACAGACCTTCAGGGAAAGAGAGGTCTGAAAAGTCTTGACCAACATAGAGGACCCAAAACTGAGACCTTGAACCATTGAGACCTTGGTTCCACTCAGTCTGAATGGATCTCGTCCATTCAGGGGACAAGGTAATGGGTAATGGTTACCAAGGAAACCCATTACCCTGAATGGACGAGATCCATTCAGACTGAGTGGAACCAAGAGAACCATTACCCAGTAAGCAAAGAAACCTAAGTTACTAGGGATTGTAAAGAAGAAAGTGAGGCAGTTTGGAACAAAGTGGGAAGCTCCAGTTTGCTCAGAAGGCTTCCAGCATAGTGTTTAGGATGGTCAGCTCTAAAGCCAAACTTCTATGTTTAAAGTTCCCATTCTGACCTTGCACAAGGTAGTTAAATACCCTGTGACCAAGAAATGGAAATAATAATTAATAATAGTAGCTACTTTCAGGGTTTTATCAGGATTAAATGAATTAATGCCTGTAAATATTTTAGAACAATGCTTGGCCCTTACCAAATCCACTATTTGTGTTATTTATCGCTATCATTATTATCCTTTGCCGTTATAATTATAACTAGCTCTAAAAGCTGAGCCATTGCAGTGCCTTCTCTACATCCTGCTCTCTGTGCAAAATTATCACCACTGAACAGCTTTGGTAAGGCTGAACTGGTTCCTGGTCCTTGGAGAACTAAGAAGCAATTCCTGCATAGAAGTCACACCACCATGTTTTGGGTCCCTAGCTGATGGAAAGACCTAGTTGGGTGGTGGAGTCCTTCACTTATTAGTCATCTGCTTCCAAAAGGCATTAAGATGCAAGTTGGGTAGGAAGGGACTCTTAAAATGTTATTGCAGTCTGAGCTCATTCTCAGCCATGGACCATTCAAGGACCAGAACACTCAATAAATTATAGATTGGGCTTCCTAATGGAGACTTCCACTTTAGTATCCAATCCCAGGTTTTGGCTGAGGTTCTCAGATAATGGGTGTGCATGAGCGTCTCTATAGCTGTGGCTCAGCTGCCTGCTACAACATGCTTTTCTTTGCCCACGGTGGACAAAACAATGGTGATCCTTGATGCTGAAACTGGGATGAAATTTCTTCATAGCAATAGCCAAAGGCATTTTGAACTCCATGACTTTTACTGCAACATTTAATTCTCTCTATTAAGCAGAAAGAAAATGATACCAGGTAGAAATATGGAACTGCACAAATGAACAACACCAAAAATGGTGAATATGTGGGCAAATGTAAAAGATACTTTCCCCATTTTAACAGTTTTTACATGATATTTGACTATTTAAAGCAAAAATAATGACACATTATGGGGTTTATAGACTATATCGGAGTAAAATATATAATGACAGGCTCAGCACCTGTAGCACAGTGGTTAACGGCACCAGCCACATACACTGAGGCTGGTGGGTTCAAGCCCTGCCCAGGCCAGCTAAACAACGACAACTGCAATAGAAAATAGCTGGGCATTGTAGCAGTCACCTGTAGTTCCAGCTACTTGAGAGGCTGAGGCAAGAGAATCACTTAAGCCCAAGAGTTTGAGGTTGCTGTGAGCTGTGACACCATGGCACTCTACCGAGGGCAACATAGTGAGACTGTGTCTTAAAAAAAAAATATATATATATATATATATGCGCATATACAAAAGCAGGGAGGGATGAAAGTTGTCTGTTATAATACATGAAGTGATATAGTATCATTTGAAGATGAATTGCGAGCAGTATATATTATAAATGCTCAATTAACCACTAAAAAAAAAAGTCAATGAACAAATCATGAAGACAAAATAAACTAATAAACAATAGCCAACATAAGAAAAAGCAAGAAAATAATAAAACAAGAACAAATAGATCAGATAAGCCCAAAACATATTGATAATCACATTAAATATAAACGGTCTAACCAGGCATCCTCAAACTTTTTAAACAGGGAGCCAGTTCACTGTCCCTCAGACCGTTGGAGGGCTGGACTATAGTTTAAAAACAAACTATGAACAAATTCCTGTGCACACTGCACATACCTTATTTTGAAGTAAAAAAACAAAATGGGAACAAATACAATCACACCGCCTCATGTGGCCCTCAGGCCGCAGTTTGAGGACCCCTGCACATTCTTATTAAAATTCAGAGATTATCAAACTGTATAAAATATAAGTCTACTATATGCTGTTTACAAAAAATATATTAATTGTAAAGACAGATTGATTAGAACTAAAAGAATGACAAAAGATATACCATGGAAATACTAATCAAAGAGCAGCAAGGAACATAGGCTGAAATTTAGGATTAAATCTTAGCTCTGATGCCTAATCAGTGTTAAACTTGACTTGTCACTTAGCTTCTCTGAGTTTAATTTTCTTCCATCCACTTAAAATGGGATAAGATCTGTCTAATAGAGTTGTGGTAAAGTTTAAATGAATTAATGTACAGTATATGACTTCATTCCTTGCATATATTAACTGCCTAATAAATACCAGTGTTGTTGAATTGTTATTATTACTGTTTTTCATTTCATTGTAGAAAATTCAGATGGGACCCTTTGAAATAGTTTGTCAATTACTCATAGTGTGTCCAGGAAATTTCCACTTTGGTCTGGGCCATGGAATTCTAACCCATATGCAGAGTACATTTGTATTTTGATGGCTAAAAACAAAATTCAGTCTGAAGTAAAGGTTGCTTAGGCGGTAAGAGTTTCTGAGCAGTGGAGCTCTTGGAAAAGATCAATTGTTCTTATCTTTAAGTGGAGTTGGGGCCATCTGTCATCCCCAAGTTGACTGGAGTCTGGCTTCACTCAGCCCCCAGGGAGAAAGGATGTGCCTCATATGACAGAGAGATAGCTGGTAAGTCTGTGAGGAAAGGCAGAAAAGGCACCTGGAAGCTGCAGGGCACATTCTCTGTCTGTGGGCAGACAAGAAGGGAGCATCCGTTCTCCCATTTCCGTAGTGACATTACATAAAGATAATGTAACACAGATGCTCAGGATAAATAATTCAGGAGAAAACAAGAGACATAAAACCCAAGTGCTGTGAATAGCAGCCAAGATATCTGTGGAAGCACCTCGTGTGCACCCTCATTCTGACAAAGTCTGCATTGAACTTTATATCCAGATGTGAATCCTTGATAGGAAAGGGAAAACATAGTAATTCCATGGGGCTGGAAGCTGTGTTATGGGTTTGGCTGAAACTGCTGCCTCCAGCACCTGTTTTTAAGTACTCTGCCTTCTTCTTTTTTCTAAGCAGCAAACTGCCCTCTCTTCTGTTTCTTCTTCACTACCTTCACCCAGAAAGTTCCTAATTCTTAGAGTTCTTGAAGTCTCCCTTGGGCAACTGTGTATTGCATTCTTCTTTTATTGAAACAAATATTCAACAATTATATAATTATAATATTCAGTGATACGTAGTGAGTATTCAGCACATGGCATTGTACTAAGTTGACCTGTTTTTTATGTTTAGTACTCACAAACACATTTAGAAGAAAATTCTTTATTTTTATTTTATTTTTTATTGTTAGGGATTCATTGAGGGTACAATAAACCAGATTACACTGATTGCATTTGTTAGGCAAAGTTCCTCTTGCAATCATGCTTGCCCCCAAAAGGTGTGGCACACACCAAGGCCCCACACACCTCCCTCCTTCCCTCTCTCTGCTCTATTTGGAAGAAAATTCTATTATGTTTCCCATTTAGAACAGAAACAAACTGAGTTCAGAAAGGTTAAGTAACGTACCCAAGACCATATAGATAGTAAGTAGACTAATAATGAAAAGCTGGGCAGTCTGACCCTAGAATCTACTCTCTTAATCACTGTTTCACTACTCCATAAACTACGCAATAGTTAGGAAAATTATTTTGATGCAAGATGACCATCCAGTGTTTTTGTCTGGTTGCATAACTATAAGTTAGCAAACTTGCACTCTTGTATGGGCCTCAGTGGCAGAACTTCTGGGCTTTTTAATCCCACTTCCTTCAGTTCCTAGGTGGGTTCTCATGGGCAAGTCCCTTATCCTTTTGAGACTCATGGATCCCTGGAAGATTAAATAAAACCATTCATGTAAAGGACATAGAACAGTGTCAGGAACATATATGAGCTTATAGGACGTAGAGATTAGTGAACAGCTGAAATTGATTAGGCTTTGGTAAGTATTTGCTCATCAAGAATGGCAGCAGTTAATTAAAAAAAAAAAAGATTGACAGCAGCCAAAGCTCAGCTTCTCACTTTCCCACTACATATGGGAATCAGCTATAGAGTTATCTTGGAGAAGGTTAAACTGAAAGATGATGTGAATATATTAGAAGAGAAATTCTGTTCTGAATAATAATTAGTAGTTGTAATATTTTAAGGAAAATTATTGTGGAGACTTTGGGGAAAGTGTGGAGGTTATTAGCAATTTTATTTCTTCTGGTGGTTAGTCACATTTCCACAGGATGGAAGATGAAATTTTGTGATAAGATAGGATCTGAAACAAATATGGCCACCAAGTTGGAAAAATTAGGTTTATTAAGGATGAAGAACCAGTGAAGTCCAGGGAATTGCCAACTGGCAGCTTGTGGGAACATATATAGGAATTAAGAGGTCCATTAGATTTGGAGAATGGGGTGATGTGCCAGATGACACTGGCCTTTTTGGTATCTATTGACTTGATTGATTGACATCACTGAGCTGTGGTTGAATGGTACACAGGAGGAGAATGTAATCACCACAATACATGTGTATAAACCAACCTGCAATTTGCAGTAGAAATGAATCCTTTTTATCATTAAAATTATAAAAGGACTAGAAAAAGGTCTTAAATCAATTGAATTTCATAGCCAAGACCACTGATTAAGGAGGAAATCATACTATTGTAATGTTTTCAAAGAATAGCAAATATTTATATGCATAAAAAGGCCAACACACATTTTGGAAGTATAAGTTTTCACTATTTGACAAAAGTCCTCAAACTATATATTTTATAAATGGTGAAATGTAATGTAATTTATAACAAGTTTTAAAATTTCATTGTCTATCATTTCATTATATAGTTGACTAAACAGAGAAAGGATCTGATAGTTCTCTCTGTAAGCCACTTTCCACTGATTTATAAAGCTATAGTTTTATTAAAAAAAAAAAACAGAGAAAGGCTTACACTTTATACACAGGCGTATTTTAATTATAGATGAGAGGACTATTTTATGAGCCAGGCTATTGAATAGAGACCCCTTTCAATACTTCTATGATTAATCTTTTTAGACAAAGTTCAAATTTAATCTGATTTACTCTAGAAGAAAATTTGGAAGAAAGACAGTAAATTAATAGTGAGATATGTTTTTGTATGTATCCCACAATACTTACCATTTTTCCTCTAATTTGGCATTTGATCATTTATTTCTTTAGACTTTTACATTGTGTTTATTTCAGCACTCCCAATTATGTTATAAGAAGTGAAAGTTATGTTGTATTAGTATCTCCATGGTAATAGCACGAGCAGAGTAGTGTTTCCAAATCAAGTACTCTGTAAATACTTATTGAATAAATAAAGGTCCTCATCCACACATGCATATATTTGTACACACAAACACACATACATCCTCAAGAGTACAAACTCATAAAAAGAAATGGCTAGTGGGGGTGGCACCTGTGGCTCAAAGGAGTAGGGCACCAGCCCCATGTACCAAATGTGGTGGGTTCAAACCCAGCCCTGGCCAAACACTGCAAAAAAAAAAAAAAAAAGAAATGGCTAGTGGAATTTTTCAATGTCATATGGTTATCTATTTCATGAATAGTGATATGAATACTCATTAACCTTAATTTATATACTAAGCAAAGCAATTATATAAATTTTCTAAAAAGGCAACCAAAAAAGTGAACTCTGAGCACTTAGCTAGGCATGATGATAAGCACTATATTTGCTTTATTAATTCCTAATCCTTGAAACAACTCTTTGAAGTGAGTACTATAATCATCTCCATTTCACAGATGAGGTAACTGGGTTTTATAGGAGCTAAATAACCCACCTAAGTTACTTATCTAGAAAAATGGCGGAGAAATGATGCAGATCCGAACATGCCTCTTGGGAGTCTGTTTTGTTATTCATTTCATTAACCTGTCTTTCTTAGAGGGGATCTAACCCACTCATTCACCTCAGTGAGTGCCAGGTGAAATGGGCTCTCCACCATTTCAGAACAAACTTTTAGTGATGGAGCCAGGACAGGGACTTGTATCTCCTGAATCTCAGTTCATTGCTTTTATCCTGGCTCTTGAAAGTTGCTTTTTATTCTCCTTGAAGTTCACAAATCTCAGCGTAGTAGGGGCTCCATTTCTTTTCTTTACCTGGAAAATTATTGGTCACAAGATCACGGGGCCAGATTCAGTGAATGCCCTGCTCTAGATAAAAGCTAGGAAAGAAAGCAGCATCTCTGCAAACATTTCAAAGCCACAGGTAAGTCCCAGAGGGCTCGGGCTGGGGGAGTACCAGTTGCTAGTACTATCCAAAAATCCCCTAAGATCCTCCCAGATGTCTCAGAGCACACAGAAGCACCCAGGCCTGCGCTTGGCTGTGCTGTTCCCCACGTACCAGACTAGATGCCTTTCACTCTAGAGTCCACATCTGGTGTTGTCAGGGTGTTTTAACAGTTACTGATTGGTAATGTGAACAGAATATACTGATCCTTTTCCCCCAAGTTTTTTAAAGCACAAAGAGGAGAAGAACAAGGAAAATATGTGTATTTGTTTTGTCTGCATCCCCTTTACACTGATTACAACACAACCAAATAACTTGTGTGAATACCTGCTCAGCTTCTGTCTCCAGGCCCATGACATAAATTTCATGAGGACAGCAGCTATGTTTGTTTATTCACTACTGAACCCAATTTTTATAAATCAATCAGGGTAATAAACAGTTTTACTTAAAAAGACAAAGACTGAGAGTTGACCGAGAGAACAAGGAAATGTTGTGGATGCACTTACTGAAGCCACAAAAATAGGTCCCACTGTAATAAACTTTAGGTTGCAATTACTGCTGACTTCAAGGGTGCTACTCAAGTGTTTGTGTTTGTAAATGTGCTGCACACACAGAAAGATGGAAACCACTTATATAAAATTTGAATAGTAGTTTTTTCTTCCATGTTGGAATGGAAAAGAAGATGAACTAGATGAATTGTAGAATAGTTGATTGAAAACAGCTAATCCCAAATACCCATCTCCTACAGAAAACCAGGAACAACTGAATATTTACATATCTTAACTAGCACAGAGCAGCATCCCACAACCCTGGTATTATTTACACACATATACCAAAGCCTGTATAGTTGTCATGTTGCAATAGAAATGTTACTTGCTGGGTGGTGCCTGTGGCTCAAGGAGTAGGGCACCGGCCCCATATACCAGAGGTGGTGGGTTCAAACCCAGCCCCAGCTGAAAAAAAAAAAGAAAAGAAAAGAAAGAAAGAAAAGAAATGTTACTTGCATGATCCTGATAACTTATTTGCTAAGAAGTAGATGGAAGTAAATATATTCAATCCAATCTTATCAGTGTTCACATAGAAATTTCTACTGTTTAAGACAATTTTTGGCAAGCCTGGGGGAAATATTTCCACTGGGAAATAGCCTCATTCAGATTCTCACATAAACTTTTAGTCACTAAAGTCGATTGAATTCTCATTAATACAAGAAATAGAGATTCGAGAGTCACGGGCAAGAGTTCTGGAATTAGATACTGACAGCCCAACCTAGAATGAGTTCTGTTTTTCTAGGAATGGAAATAACAGTGGCTCACTTTATTCCTTTCCTAGTACTGCATGATTATGAGAAAAATATTACATCTCTCCTCTGAAAAATAATAGCAATCAAAAATACTTTAGAAGAAGATGTAACACTGGCCTCTCTTCCCAAAACGTTTTATGGGTTTTCTTTCTTAGATGAAGCTACAGATTTTATTCACATATAATAAGGGTGTATTTGATGGATTTTCATGATCTTTTTATTCAGGGCACTGATAAAGAAAACTGAGAAAATGATGTCTCAAAACATCTGGGATTTTGTCCCCCTATTTGTCCTCATTTTGGTAGAAAATTTGAAGGAAAATTAAGAATTATGTTTTTGGCCTTTTATTCTGGTTTATGAGAATTTTTGTTTTCTTAGTCCCAGTCATGTTGGCAAAAGAATTCCACACTTTGATTCTACAGTGCAGTGGCATTAGAATCTGACATGGATGTGACATTTAATGTTTCACACCTTGCATATTAATAGAAGGGGAGTTAGAAAGAGATGTCCTGGGGACAAAGCAAGACTTCTGTTTTTCTTCAAATCTTCATCGCTTTTCTGCTTTCATCTAGGAAGGGATTATAATGCCCAAACAGCTGTAGGCAGACATCTCTTGCAACCCAGCAGCAGCTTTGAGAAAAAAAGCTTAAATAACATTTTCCACAGAATTCACATACTTTGGATCATTTCAAGAAAAATGTAATTGTGAACTCTTTCCACTTTTTTTCTTGTATGTTGCCATAACAACTAGGATCAGATTATGTTCATAAGTAGCCCAGAATTGTATAAATCACCCTACCAGTAAGGAAGGCACTTATGACCTTATCCTTCCAATGAAAACTATTTTGGTTACTTATTTATTTCCTGTTCCATACTCAGTGAAATACGTGGTTTAAGGATTTTGTTTTGATTTTTTATTTGGTGGTAATATTTGAGTTCTTAACCAGTCATATAACTAGTCACCTCTTGGAGAACATTAGGGAGATGGTTGCAGGGGGCAAACAGGAAAGAATGTGGGCACAGAGCAGTTGGAAATTAATAAGAAGGATAAAGATCAAATTTGTGACTGACATTATTAGCAGCCTGCTCTCATTGACCGAACTGACCTTGCTCTGGAACACAGATTCACTCTTTTCCAGTTACTTAACATTTGAGTGTACACAAAAGCTATCTACGTGGGGCTTAGAGAAGGAGTTGCCTGGTTGAAAATGAAATATTCCTGTATTAGAACTCTTCCTAAAAGGACTTTTTTTATCCATGTGAAAAGAATTGGTATCCAGCATGTTTGGTAAAATGGCCATATTAGGGTTACTGGGGTTAGCCTTAAATTCTACTTATATCTACTAGAGAATGACCTAGCTGTTAAAGGTACCCAACCTGTTTCACTTCTGTTACTGTTTCAGTGGTTACCTCTCCCAAGATTATTATGTAAAGCAAAGACACCCTACTCACAACTTAAATGCCTAGGGAAGTGAAGCTTCTTAAAGACTCTAGCTCCAGTTATGCAAAAGTAATATTTAAAAGGCTTCTCTTTGATCCTATGAGGAGATAATGCATCTTTTCCTTTTTCACTGTTCCTAATGGCTCCTAGATACACAAAATTCTTCAAACTTTTACAAGGTAACAAAATGAGTTATTTTAACAACAGGAGCAGTCACACACATCCAATACTAATTACTTTCTTTTCTTTGGGGGGACTGTAGACTATCAAGGAAGAATAAAACATTTCATTTCCCCTCTTCAGGAAATAGAAGTCATTTCTGTGGATGTGGAGAGAAGGGAACACTTTTACACTGCTGGTGGGACTGCAAACTAGTACAACCTTTCTGG
This sequence comes from Nycticebus coucang, assembly GCF_027406575.1. Classification (NCBI taxonomy): domain Eukaryota; kingdom Metazoa; phylum Chordata; class Mammalia; order Primates; family Lorisidae; genus Nycticebus; species Nycticebus coucang. Next base: position 31,635,620 of record NC_069787.1, read on the forward strand.
AAGGAAGTATGGAGAAACCTCAAAGCACTCAAGCTAGACCTCCCATTTGATCCTGCAATACCATTACTGGGCATCTACCCAGAAGGAAAAAAATCCTTTTATCATAAGGACACTTGTACTAGACTGTTTATTGCAGCTCAATGTACAATTGCCAAAATGTGGAAACAGCCTAAATGCCCACCAACCCAGGAATGGATTAACAAGCTGTGGTATATGTATACCATGGAATACTATTCAGCTATTAAAAAAAAATGGAGACTTTACATCCTTCGTATTAACCTGGATGGAAGTGGAAGACATTATTCTTAGTAAAGCATCACAAGAATGGAGAAGCATGAATCCTATGTACTCAATTTTGATATGAGGACAATTAATGACAATTAAGGTTATGGGTGGGGGGAGGAAAAGCAGAAAGAGGGACGGAGGGTGGGGGGTGGGGCCTTGGTGTGTGCCACACTTTATGGGGGCAAGACATGATTGCAAGAGGGACTTTACCTAACAACCTAACAATTGCAATCAGTGTAACCTGGCTTATTGTACCCTCAATGAATCCCCAACAATAAAAAAATAAATAAATATTTGGGGGAAAAAAAGAATTGTTATGCTTTCTTTTTTTTTTAATTCATTTTCTTTTTCTTTTTTTTTTTGCAGTTTTTTTTTTTTTTTTTTTTGGCCGAGGCTGGGTTTGAACCTGCCAGCTCTGGCATATGGAGCTGGCACCCTACTCCTTGAGCCATAGGCGCCACCCAAATTGTTATGCTTTCTATTTGTCTCTCTCTGTCTTCTCTCTCTCTTTTTCTCTCTCTGCCCCTCTTCCCTTCCATTTTCCCTCCCCCTCTCTCTTCCACACACAGACATTCACACATTCAGGTATGAAGGATTCAGTGCTGGTGTTTCAGACCCTATGGATAAGTAGGCTGAATTCCTTCAAAGTCAGAGAAGATGAATACCAATGCTGGAATTTGAAGGGGCAAGGTGAAGTACTCTGAACTAAAGCAGCCTTCCCACAAAAGAAAGAAATAAGGTTTCCAGAGTCCAGGAGGCAGTAGCACCTTGATAAGGTTTGGATGTTTGGCCCCTCCAAACCTTATCAAACCAAATTTCATGTTGAAATTTTATCCCCAAATGTTGGGAAGTGGGACCTGATGGGAGGTGTTTAGGTCATGGGGGGCAGATCCCTCAAGAATGGCTTAGTGCCCTCCCCATGGTAATTAGTGAGTTTTTCCTCTGTTGGTCCACCAAACAACTGGTTGGTTTTTTGTTTTTTGTTTTTGAGACAGAGTCTCAACTACATGCCCTGGTTACAGTGCCATGGCATTGTTATAGCTCATAGCAACCTCAAACTCTTGGGCTTGAGCAATCTTCTTGCCTCAGCCTCCTGAGTAGCTGGGACTACAAGTGCCTACCACTGCTCGGCTAGTTTGTTCTATTTTTAGTAGAGATGGGGTCTCGCTCTTGCTCAGGCTGGAGTGAACTCCTGAGCTCAATCTACTTACCTCGACATAACAGAGTGCTGGTAGTGAGCGTAGGCATGAGCTCCCTCTCTTACCATGTAATACACCTGCTTCTTCTTTGCCTTTCACCTTGACTGGAAGTTCTCTAAACCCTCACCAGATGCAGATACTGGAGTCCTGATTATACAGCCTGCAAAATCATAAGCCAAATCAACATCTTTTCTTTATAAATTACCCAGCCTCAGGTATTTCCTTTATAGCAACACAAAATGCACTAACACAAACCTCACTGCAGAAGTACATCTATGATAGAGACTGCACAATACATTTCAAATTTGTGAACAACTGCCAAAATCTCTCTGCCTCAGTTTGTTGCTTACCATTGACTTGTTATGAGGGTCTGGATAATGAGCATTTTGGTGACCTCCATGGTGGACTGAACCCAGGGCCCTTTCTCCAAGTTTTTTAAATTTCATCAGCAACCTGAGATAATGGAAAGAACAGGGTACCTGAATATTGATGAAGGTTCAGAGCCATATTTAATTACCTATAATTGAAAACGTGTTTTTACTTGTACCCAAGTGTGAGATGTAAATTTATACAAATTACAAAAGTAATTGACTAAAAAAAATGTAGGTGTGCATCACCTATGTCTTGGCATGTGTCTTGGGGTTCCCTTGAAGCAGGTCATGAGACAAGGATTCAAATGTAGGTGACTTATTTGGAAAGTGAATCCAGAAAACCCCTACAGATGAGTGAGGAATGACCCAGGAAAGGGGAGGCGGCCAATAAAATGTATGTCATCAAACTAGTTATCACTGTGAGTGATGGAAACTTAGTTGTGCTTTTTGCAGGTCTCTAGCTTCAGAATTGAGAAGTGAACTTGGACATTTTTATACCCACTTACAACAGTCATTGTTGATGACTGCTTCTAAGAAGCAGTAATTCTCTGGATTTCCAAACTATCCAGTGGGTCAGAGGAGGCTCTGGCCACCAGATGAAGCCCTTAAGTCCCTGGAATTAGAGAGTGCACTAAGTGGTAATGCCCAAGGATATATGGTTCTCCCCAACCAGGATTGGGTACAGATTATGATGCAGTCCAATAGCTCTCCACTTATAATCACACCAGTAGCCTCATTTTCAGGGGTGCAGTCTTTTAAAGAGAAAATGAGTTTTCAAATGTGCTTTAGAAACACAGTGCTTGGAGTTGGAAGAAACCAGAAATGATCTAAGCCTTTTCAACTCATTTTATCAATGAGGCAATAAATGCCTACAGAAAATAAATGATCTGTCCAGGACTCCTTCCCAAAATGGTAAAGCCTATGTTAGCAGCCAGAGGTTCCGATTTTCAGTCCAACATTGTTTTAATCAAATTGTGTGCACTTTTACTGCATCTTATTTGTAGCTATTGGTCAAAAGTAGAATTCAAGAAAAATGGTACATAATATATCATCTGAGCTGGCGTGCTAGTAAGACTGATATTGTCACTGGGTTAATAGAATGTAATCTCACCCACCTTGCCTATTTATGTGTTTATTACAGTGTTACAGCATGGGATATAAACCATCTTCTGCCTCTGAGTCTCCCAGATTCCCTGACTTGACTTTGTCTCCCTCAGATGGTACCTTCCTCTGCTTGAAATCGGGTTCCACCTTAGACTCTCCCCAGATATTTTTCTACCACATAGGTTCATATTTATCTTTTCAAGTTAAGTAAAATGCCACTTTCTTTGTGAAACTCACCCTCCTACCACATCACAAAGTTACTGCTTCAGCTTCTGCCCAACTACACTTCACTACCAAATCTCCTATACGTAGCATTTACACTACAGTTTGGATGGTTGTTTACCTGCTCATTTTCTTGCCTGGATCCCATCATTCTAAGTTGCTTTGAGAACAGCAGACTTACATTATTTAGAATAGGCCAGGTTGTCCTGAGGTGGCAAATGACCCTAAATCTAAATGAATTTTTAAAAAATTAAATAAAAAGATTGAATTCTTGTGCACACTGTGTTCATCAGGAGTCAGTTGGAGCCTTTTGGCTGGAAATGCCATCTTCCAGTAATTCACCAAAATGACAAACATAAAGGGAAAGAGGAGAGGCACCCGACACATGTTCTCTAGGCCTTTTAGAAAACATGGAGTTGTTCCTTTGGCCACATATATGTGAATCTACAATAAAGGTGATATTGTAGACATCAAGGGAATGGGTACTGTTCAAATAGGCATGCCACACAAATGTTACCATGGCAAAACTGGAAGAGTCTACAGTGTTACCCAGCATGCTGTTGGCATTGTTGTAAACAAACAAGTTAAGGGCAAGATCCTTGCGAAGGGGATTAATGATCATATTGAGCATATTAAGCACCCTAAGAGCCGAGATAGCTTCCTGAAACATGTGAAGGAAAATGATCAGAAAAAGAAGGAAGCCAAAGAGAAAGGTACCTGGGTTCAACTGAAGCGCCAGCCTGCGCCACCCAGAGAAGCCCACTTTGTGAGAACTAACGGAAAGGAGCCTGAGCTCCTGGAATCCATTCCCTATGAATTCATGGCATAATAAGCATATAACATAGCACACAGGAGCACCAGTGGACCCATGTTTTTAGGTGCAAGAGCCTATTTATTTCCCATGAGCTCATGGCATAATAGGTATACAGCATAGCACACAGGATAACCAATAGTCTCCATGTAACAGTGATACAAGGTGCTGGAACCTATTTCCATGAATTCAAAAGTCAATCAACACTTTGTCACATTCAATGGCAAGGTGCCTTCCTGAGCTACTGGAACCTCTTCCCCTATGAATTCATGGCATGGTAGATACAAAAAATAGCGTAAAAATATTTCTTGTTCATTCACTACAAGTGTGATTTTTTTTTCCCCAAAGAAGTATTAAAGCAAATTTTAATGTGTCCTAAAAAAATTTTTAAAAAAAGAGTCAGTTGGAGGTTCCCTCCTGCACACTGTGGTCATTCTCATTCAGAGACCCAGACTGGGAGAGTAGATGCTTTCTGAAACATTGTGCATTGTTTTGGAGGAGGGAAGGAAAGTATGGCAAACAGCTTTTGAATCTCCTATGTGACAATGGTGCATGCCACTGCTCTGTTTCATTGACTAATGCCGTCCTTATCATGGGCCAGAATATTTGTGAGCTGCATTAATGACAACCTTTGCATTCCCCTTGCCTGGCACACGGTAAATGCTTAATAAATGTTTGATGAATGAATCAGTGAGCAAATGAACCAGTAAATGGTTATATATATTTCTTGTATTTGTTTGAGATGCATAAACTATTTTGAGTAGCATAAGGTGACATACATTGAGGTTATTTCTCTCTTTTCCTTTACATAGCAGAATCATCATCATCAATCATAGTGGTCGTTGAATATTGTGCACTAGGCTTCAAGCCAAGTACTTTAGAGATTTATTTAGTCATCATAACAATTCTGTAAGGTACTTTATTGTTATTATTATTATTATTATTATTTTATAGTTGAGGAAATTGAGGTACAGAGAAATATTATCTACTCAAAATCACATTGTGTAAAAGTAGTGGAATCGAGTCTAAATTCAGGTCTGCCTGGCTCTAAAGCCCACATTTTTAAACTATTTTTGTTATAGCATCCTCCCAGAATTTCTTCTTCAATAGCCTAAATAAGGATAGTTCCAAAAATGCTCTAGCAAGGCCTTTTATTGCTGTCAGGATATAGGAAAATATTGAATCATCCAACATTAGCACAGAGGCTTTCTGAAGCAGTTTCAAGCTGGCATTGTCCAAAAGCTCTTCTAAATTTGGTATTTTGCACTTTTTCTAGCGCTTAACACTGTGGTTACCAACTGCAAAACTTGAGGTGTCTACTGTGTGCCTATACAAATCCCTAAATAGGTCCAAAGTTTTTTTTTTTTTTTAGATTCTTGTGATAAACATTCCAATGCAAATGTCTTTGATGTAAAATGATTTTTATTCTTTTGGATAGATACCTAGTAATGGTCGGCAGGATCAAATAGAAGGTTAACTTTTAGTTTTTTAAGAATTCTCCATACTTCTTCCATAAAAGTTGTATTAGTTTGCGGTTCCACCAGCAGTGTAAATGTTCTCTCTTCTCCACAACCACACTAGCATCTGAAGATCTGGGACTTTTGATGTGGGCTAATCTCACTGGAGTTAGGTGTTAACTCAGAGTTGTTTTGATTTGCATTTCTCTGATGATTAAAGATGATGAACATTTTTTCATGTGTTTCTTGGCCATTTGTCTGTCTTCTTCAGAGAATTTTCTGTTTACGTCTCTTGCCTCTGGCCCACTTATAAATGGTGTTTTTTGCTCTTTTCTTGATTAACTTGAGTTCTCTGTAGATTCTAGTTATCAGCCCTTTGTCAAATTAATAACATGCAAAAATCTTCTCCCATTCTGTAGGCTGTCTGTTTACTTTAGCTGTGGTACAGAAGCTTTTTAGCTTGATCAAATTCCAGTCATTTATTTTTGGTGTTGCTGCAATTGCCGGGTCCAAAGTTTCTAACTAGGGCAAATGTGTACTCCTGGGCCTCTGGCTACCCATTCTGAAGCTGTGGAAATCGAGCTGGCTTTCTGCCTGTTGGAATCAGACTCAGCTCGTAAGTAATCACAATGTAATGACCACCCTGCCCCCTAGTGGGAGGGATGTGTGCCGCTGTCCTTGGTTCTGAAAAAAGCACTCGGCCCTGGGTTGCAGCTGTTTCTCATCAACCTGGCATTTGCAGCAGGACCTGGCATTTGTTCTTCACTTCTTTTGTCTGTCCCGATAAACAATAGATCTGATTTCATGTAATTCTTATGGTTCTGTTTTTTCTTACACTTACTATTTTTGTATAGGAAGTTGAGAACACATTTTTTTCTCTCTATGCATTCTGATCCTAACATTTATGTCTCCTTGGGTCTCAAGGCTATAGTTTGTTGCAATTGTCCCAATAAAAATGTGAAATAAATATATAAAAGACAGTAGAATAACTAAAAATAGCAGATAAAACACAAATTTTGAAACAAGTCTGACTATATTTGAACCCAAGCTTTCTCATTTACAAGTTGGGCAACTTTGGGAAACTTTTCTAACTTCTCTGAGTCTTGCCTTTTTCATCCTTAAGATGGAAATTTAACAGTGTCAAACTTAGAAAGTCATGGGTAACCTTAAAAATTTTTAATTAAATAATCCTTGTAAAATGTTCAACACAGATCTGGCTCCTGAAAAGTATGCAACAGTTATTAGCTGCTGCTGGCATTTTGTAGCAGCTGTTGTTATTTTTATTTTCTGGTTATAATTTTTACCAGTCATGGAATTGATTTTGTTACAGCATCTGCCAAAGGTTTCCTTATTATAATCAATGTTTTGAGGAGAATCTATGTATAGGTTAGGTAGCAATTTTCCCATTCTTTACCCCACAGTTCAAATGAGTTATGCAGAACACAGGATACCCGGATTATATCAGCTGTTTCCCCTCAGAAAATGCCAGCTTTAGTCATGCTTCCATTTATTGTAGAAAATTGGTAAAAATTATTCTTGAAGGAATCTGTGCTTCCTGCAAAGTTGAAAATATTCTTCACTGTTAGCCTATGAACCTTTTTCAAACTTTGTAACGAAGTTTCTCTCAAGGAAACTTTTCTGCCTTCTTTTGTCCAAAATATAAATGAGTATTATGTAACCTAGCATGGTTTTTGCTCTGTCTTACCTGCCAATGTGCTGCCAAACTCATTTTCTGATAGTAGTTATGAATTTATCTCAAATGCTAACTATATCCTGAACTCCCTGCCCTATGATATTATCTTTATTCTATTTTTGTCACTAATAGATTTATTTGGTTTGTTTTTCCATGCACAGCCTTCCAAAATTCTGCTATTTATATTTGATGCTTTTTATTTTTAATCAGTCTATTTTGTGCTAAACTTTATAGGCTATTATTAATAGTTTAATATAAAGGAGGTACATATTCTAGACATAAATAAACCACAATTCCAATTAACTTAATCTATGCCATGTAGCAACTGTATTTGAGGAGTTATTATGGAAAATAATATATTTATTATAATATTATAATATATATTGTATATTATATATAATATATGATATAATATATATATTATATTACCATGGATAAAATAAACTAGGACTAGAAAATTAGGTTAAGATAGTTCACTCAGTGCCATCTTTTATGTGGGCTATTACAGTATATCACAGGGATACCAAAAGATAAGCATGCTAGGGCTTTGACTCAGGATGCCCACATCTTTCTTTTATTAGCTATGTAATTTGGACAAGTTGTATAATTTTTCTGGGTTTTCCTCTCTTACCTGTGAAATAATATGGTTGTGATGTTTAAAAGAGACACAGATTAAAGAGGCCTGCTACATAGTAAGCACTCAATAAATGTTAGCTGCCTACAATAACTCAATAATAAAAACTACTATTACTATTATTATTGCTGGTATCCTTGCAGGACTACCCTGTTGGAAATTGTAAGACAAGCAAACAAAACAGAACAGCACTGATTATTTCTCCCCCGAGTTTTGGTTTTCTCCATATAACACATAGCAGCATCCCACATACTATATGCTTTATTCATTTGTTTGTTCATTTTCCATCTCTTCCACCAGAATGTGGAATGTAGAAAAAGGTTTTTATTCATTTGTTTTGTTTTGTTTTCTTACACAGTCTCAGTACCCAATACAGTGCATGCCATGTAGTAGATGCTTAGTGAGTGAAGGAATGAATGAATGAATGAACAGCTGGTCATAGGTACGTACTTGCAATGGTATTTGGTGGGAGGCAAGATTCATTAAATCCAGAATGATAAAAATGATAACAAAAAGCTAAACCCCAGATAATTCATCATAGGCCCAACCTGAGCATAATTATTTGTCAGAACTGCAAAATTCTGCATAGTGAGTTTTGAAGATCAATTTCAAGATTCTCCTTTTTAAAAAAATGGTGAAAATTTTAGCCAGTGTAATTGAGAATAGTTTTTACCAAATTATGGTGGTGCCTATATACTTAAGCCACTGGGAACAGAGTATCTGTGTCTTTTGCAAAACCCCAGTTGAAAGATAGTATTAGTGTTACTTGTTTAATCATCTAATTCTTGATCTTCTCTTGCAAGTGTCTTGCTACTCTACTCCCTCTATCAGGGTTATTATTATGTTTTTTTTTTTTTTTTTTAAGACAGAGTCTTGCTCTGTCACCCTGGGTTGAGGGCTGTAGCATCAGCCTTGCTCACAGCTCAAACTTCTTGTTTAAGCTGCCCTCCCTCCTCAGCCTCCCAAGTAGCTAGGACTATAGGCACCCGCCACAATGCTAATATTTCTGTTTTTAGTAGAGATGGGATCTTGCTCTTGCTCAGGCTGATCTCAAACTCCTGAGCTCAAGAAATCCTCCCACCTCAGCCTCCCAGAGTGCTAGGATTACAGACATGTGCCACTGTGTCCAGCCTTTTTATTACATTCTCTATCTGTACCTTCAGGAAGTTCAAATAATGTGACTGTGGTACCCTTATCGCATACAGTGTTCAAGTTGGCACTTGCATTTGACTCCCAGCTCCAACTACCTTTTAGCTGGTGGCCTTAGTCAAATTACTTAAATCTATTCCTGTTTATCTGTAAAATGAAACATGAGGGATATCTCTGACTCAGAAGGCTCTTGTGAAGACAACATGAAATAAATCACCTAAGGTGCCAAGCACATGTCAATACTCAGTAAATACTAGCTTGTGTTATCTATCTCTGATTATCATATATTCCCAATTTGACATAGCATCATTCTTAGAGGTCCACAGAGTTTTAGCTTTGACGAATAGCAAAACTGTGACCAAAATGTGTCTTTGGTACCTCTCTAGTGAGTGTTCTTTTTCTTTCCCCTGAAGCTATTTTCCCATCCCATTCTTGCCCAAAAAAAGAAATTATGAGAAAACATACCTTATACTTGTGTCTTAATTTGTAAAATGAAGCTGGGTTATTTGTGAAACAATGTCTGAGTTATGTGATATGGTTTTCAGATTTCTGTATTAGCCTTTTGTCCAAAAATTAATATTATATAACTCAGTGTGGTTTTCTCTCTCTTATACCTGGCTCCAGCCTCTAATAAGACCTCTACCTATAGCAAAGATGAACTCATTCCAGCATATCTTTCACGTGCTGTCTGTAACATATAAGAGATGCTTCAAAGAGCCAAGGACTTATAAGGCTAGAATAATGATACATGCAAGCCCATGCCCCAGACTCTGCACTTTCTAAATGCATTTGATTGAGATGCTGCAGGTATATGTGAGAAGTTTTGAGGCACTGCTTCCATGGGGAGCAAGGTTCGGAACATATGCCTTTTGTACTTGATTTTGGTCTCGTGAGAAATATACCTGAAAACAGTGGGTTCAAAATAAGGAAGAGAAGGGATCGTTTTTGAATTTGGAAATCATCTGGCTCATGAATAAATCTGCATTAAAAAAGTCTTCTTAAAAAATGAATGGTCAACTTCTAAGACCCAGAACAGCGGTTATGTTTACTGTTGCTTGGCCTGCCCTGCTGTGAGTCCCCAGGTCCCACCAACTGGAAGCGTGGTTTTCTATAAATCACCCAGGCCATTTCAACTAAAGATTGTACTTAGAAATAAACACATTTCATGTAAGAGAAATTTATTATCAAGCATTGACACATTACGTGTCACTAAGCAAGGGCATTCATACACTATGACAATATCAACCAGGAAATCTTACGGATGTCAGAAAGGCTCATGAATAAAGTTAGCTCTTGGTAGCCAAAGGCCAGTATTTGAATTAGAGAAAGTACTCTGGGAATTTTCTTTGTGTTTTGTTTGAGGGGATGCTGTTTTATTTTACTCATTTATTTTTCATGCTACGAAATCATCTAGGTAAGAGCAAGGTTGAACTCTAGTGGTGAAAAGCCCAAACTACAAGTTATTTTAAAAATCCCTCTACAAATGAAATAATAACCCTGGAATGCTGCACCAAAATAAAGAGGTTCAGGAGGCTGCAAACCCCAGCGACAGCAACAGACTTGATCTTAAAAGAGGAGTCTGTTTGAAAGAACCCGGTTTCCTCCCATATGGTGTGACTCTTATGGCTGCATGAAGGCAGCACACTGTTCTAGGGCAAATGCCAAGGGACGATATTTTTAGATTTCTCAAAAGCAACCACTGAATATATATGAATCTACAAGGACAGCATTCATGAAGTAATGTGCTGAAAATAAATTTTATTAAGAATTTCTTAAGTCAACCTTGACTATAACCACGTTAATAAGGAACAGGACTAGCTTAAGTTTCATTCATTCCACAAACATGAATTAAGCCCCTTCTCTACGTGAGACGTGGGGCGGGGGGAGGACATAAAGAAGTATTAGGCAAGTGTCTTGCTTTCCCAAGTGGAAGATAATTTGCCCCTGATACAGAAACAGAGGTGCAGAGAACCAATGTAACCAAACCAAGTTTGCCAGACTAAAACGTCTCCAAAGACCACTATAAACAGCACCTACCTCATCCCTTGGAATTGTGGTACTACAAAACTTGTACCTGCTTGCCCTGGTCTTTGCATGAAATCATGTTGTGCCTGAGTACCTTGCTCTTGTTGGAAGGCAGAAATCTATGACTATTTCATCCACGGTGAAGTGTATCAATGTTTGTAAAACATATGGATCATTTAGAGACAAGGGCATCTTTGACCTTGCTGGTTGGTTAGTGGTTTGCTTATTTCTTATCCTGTAAAATTCAAGTAACCTGGTCAACAACTCAGGCTTTTTTCTGAGGTTATCATTTTTAGGGCATGATTTTCCAAAGAATATTAGGTTAAAGTAGTATTAGATGTGTGTATCAGTGAGCCAATCTAAGAAACAAAATAAAAGAATGTATTTTTCTTATGTAACCAAAGGTCAGGTTAGGGATGGATCTGACTTTAGGGATGAGAGATTTATATGCCATATGGTTAGTATTTCTCCTTATTATTTGCAATTTTTCATTTTTTCTTCCTTTCTCTCCATCTCTCATCTAAGTCTCTCTCTGAATGTCAGCTTCTCTCGTGCCATCAACAGACTGTCTCTGTTTGGTGAAAAATATAGACCAGCCTCTTGAAATTTACCACTTAGATCCACAGCCTGAGAGGCAAGAGAAGTCTGTCTCCCAGATCCCTCATTTAACTTTCAGGAATGACTTCTGTTGGCCTGGCATAGTTCCTGTGCCACCCTTTAGATAAATCACATGCCACTGTGATGGTTCAGTGTGGACCTATCTCTATGCCAGAATACACAGGGTCTGCATCAGAAGAAGGTAGAATAGAATTATTGCAGGTCAGGTGACCATCTCAATTTGAATCTACTCAAAGAGGCTCTTTGGGAAAGGATTCTGTGCTGATAATATATCTAAGAGATTTTTTTTTTTTTTTGAGACAGAGTCTCACCATGTCACCCTCAGTAGAGTGCTGTAGCATCATAGCTCACAGCAACCTCAAACTCTTGGGATCAAGTGATTCTCTTGTCTCAGCCTTCCAAGTAGGTGGGACCACAGGCACCCACTACAACACCCAGCCATTTTTATTTATTTATTTATTTATTTATTTGCAGTTTTTGGCCGGGGCTGGGTTCGAACCTGCCACCTCCAGTAAATGGGACTGGCGCCCTACTCCTTGAGCCACAGGCACCACCCCCAGCCATTTTTCTGTTGCAGTTGTCATTGTTGCCTAGCTGGCCTGGGCTGGGTTCGAACTCGCCAGCCTCAGTGTATGTGGCTGATGCTGTAACCACTGTGCTACGGGTGCAAGTATATATTTAAGAAATTTTAAAATAAAATTAATCTAGTTGTTTACTACAGGACTGCTGAGAAGCTTTAAAGTGCTACTCTGTTATGAATGTTCAAGAAAAATATATGGAATACAGCATTTTTTATTAATCTTTTTTGTCCACACGACACTATGTCATTATTTTACATTTTCTGATTCATTTAACAAGTATCTATTGGGTATGGAGGCATGGTTCTAGGTGCTGAGGGCAGCAGTGAATAAAGCAGACAGCTTGTGAGCCCTCAGAGGATTATATTCTACAATAACAATAAGAGTAATAAAGTAAAAAAGTAATAAAGCCTCCTCCAAAACAGACAGACAGTAATTCTTCACTTAGTATTGTGGATACGTTCTGGAAAACTGCAACTTTAAGGAAAACAGCATATAACAAAATCAGTTTTACCTCAGGCTAATTGATATAAACAAGAGTAAAGCTCTTGTGGCATATTTCTAGTCATAAGAACATCACCAAACTTCTAAGTAAAGACCCAAAACACTTATAATATTAAACCCTGAAATAAACATGAGCTATACTTTTGTTTAAGAAAGATCAATTAGGCGGCGCCTATGGCTCAGTCGGTAAGGCGGCCGGCCCCATACAACAGAGGGTGGTGGGTTCAAACCCGGCCCCGGCCAAACTGCAACCAAAAAATAGCCGGGCGTTGTGGCGGGCGCCTGTAGTCCCAGCTGCTCGGGAGGCTGAGGCAAGAGAATCGCTTAAGCCCAGGAGTTGGAGGTTGCTGTGAGCTGTGTGAGGCCACGGCACTCTACCGAGGGCCATAAAGTGAGACTCTGTCTCTACAAAAAAAAAAAAAGAAAGATCAATTAAAACAAGCAAGCTAGGGCCAGGTGCATTGTCTCACGCCTGTAATCCTAGCACTCTGGGAGGCCAAGGCTGGTGGATTGCTTGAGGTTAGGAGTTCAACACCAGCCCGAGCAAAAGCAAGACCTTGTCTCTAAAAAAAAAAAAAAAGAAAGAAAGAAAAAACAGACAGGTTTTATAGCCCATAGTCTCAGCTACTCAGAAGGCTGAGACAAGAGGATCATGTTAGCCTAAGGGTTTGAGGTTGCTATGAGTTACGATACCACAGTACTCTACCGAGGGTGACAAAGTGAGATTCTGTCTCAAAAAATAAAATAAAAACAAAAATTAAAAAAAAAATCAAACAAGTAAGATAATGATTTACCCTGTTATTTCAATTCATGGGTGGCCAGAGCCTATTCCGGCAGCCCAGGGTGAATGGTGGGAACTCTCTCTGGACAGATTGTGAAGCGATCATAGGGTGCACTCACACACATACTCCCTCACACTGGGACCATGTAGATACACTAGGTAACTTCATCACCGTGTAGATAGCTTTGTGCTATGGGAGGAAACCAAGTACCCAGAAAAAACCCACAGAAGCAGGGAGAATGTACAAGCTAACCCTACCAGATGGGGTCCCCAGCAAGTGATCAATTTTCTTTTCTCATCAACATTATAACAAAATGTTGAACGAAATGAATTTCTTTTGGGACCTACTGCACAATGCTAAATAATGATAAATACTTCAAAGAAAAATAAAGCAGAGTAAAGGAAAAGAGAATAAAGATGAAGCTACATGAGCAAGGCTGGCATGAAAGGCCTCTCATGGAACTCGAGTCCAGCCCTGACTGCTATGTGAAGCCAGCCACATGAGCATTCCAGGCAGAGGCGCCAGCATGTGCAAAGGTCCTGGGTAGAAATGTGTTTGCAATGCTTGGGGAAGTGCAAGAAGGCCAGGAATTAAGAGAGGTAGGAAACATTTACTATTGCCACACGGTGGAAAAGGGTGAAAGTTTCAAGCAAATTATTAGAAGTCTGAGCTGCTGAGCTGTGCTAAGGAAACCATGCTGGCAGCTATAGGAAGCACTTGGAGGTGGATTGTCAGGAAGCAGCAGTTAGGAGACCACAGTGGTCTAGGTAATGTGGATGTGAGGCAGGGCAGCGGCAGTGGAGTGGAAAGGAGACAACTATCTGGCCTTTTTTTGCTGGGTTGGTATATTTTCTACACAGGCTTCAAGGGAGAGGAAAGACTGGGAAAGATGAATAAAGAGCTAGCTAGCCTACATCCCACTGGGAAAGATGCTTCAGTGACAAATTAGGAAGTCAAGACGGCTGATGCAAGAAGAGCTCAGAGACCAGGAGGTGATAGAGACCACATACAGCGAAGGGTGTAAACTTCAAGAAGTTAAGATTAGGTCACAAATATAAATTAGATACAGATTCCAGGCTGAAGAGTTTGCATTGAAGGCAGAGACTTTTTTTTTTTTTTTTGAGACAGTCTCACTCTCATCCTGGGTAGAGCGCAATCATAGCTCACAGCAACCTCAAACTGTCTGGGCTCATGCAATCCTCTTGTCTCATTCTCCAGACTAGCTGGGATTACAGGCACCCGACACAACACCTGTCTATTTTTTTAGAGATGAGGTCTCACTCTTGCTCAGGCTGGTCTAGAACTACTGAGCTGAGGCAGTTAGCCCAGCTCAGCCTCCCAGAGTGCTAGGATTACAGGTGTGAGACGCAGAGATCATTGATGACGTTTGACCTAGAGAATGAGATGATTAATGCAAATGTTGGAAGCACATGGGTATTACCTCTTGCCCCAGCCCTTATCAGCCCTTTGCTGCACCCAATGCCCTGGGAACCTTGTATGCTTATGTAACAAAGCTAATAATCATTCATAATTCATAAATTCCAGAAGCTGTTGTGTCCAATTCTCAAGCATCATATGTAAGTAAATTAATGTCATTTCCAGCCCTTTGGTCATGCAAATTAGGGTAATCCTAGAAGGCACAATAGCACAGTGATTTACAGTGTGAACCTGGCCTAGTTCCATCATTTTATATTGTGCAAACCATGCCACCCTTTCTGTGCATCAGGTGCTACATCTATAAATAAAAATCATAATAATATACTTAGATCAAGGATTTTTATGAAAATTAAATGAAAGAATCCAAGCAGAATGCTTAGAACGGTATCTGGTGTTCTACAAAAGAAAGGGTACTATCTTTGTTCCATAGAACTTTTCTACTTAGACCCACTTTCCATGGCATAAATCCTCATCTTCCATCATGACAGACCATTGTTGGGGTGAGGGGAATCTTCCCCTTCTCCCCAGAAGGTTCACTGAAAGATCAACTTACCCTAAGGCAGATTAATAAGAGAAAAAGATTTATTCATAGGGAGAATCACAAAGTGATTACTCTATATCCCAGTGGGGTCCAGAAATTTATTTACCCTCATTTTAGAGGGGAGGAAGAGATGAAGAATATACATCATTTCTGTTTAAGGGCAACAAGTGGTTACTAGGGAGGATGAATAGGTACTTCGGACAATGAATGGATGAGGGTAAACAGATTGACTTACAAAGCAAGGATGTCCAACCTGCAGCCTGAGAGAGACATGCTGCTTTTGAGGACATTTTGCTTGCTTGTAGTGTTGACTATCACACAAGGTGTGCATGGACCTTTTTGTTGCTGATCAGCTTTTTGTTAGTATTTGTGTATTTAATGTGTGGTCCAAGACAACTGTTACTCTTCCACTGTGCAGCAGATAAAAAAAAAAAAAAAAAAGGTTGGACACCCCTGTAAACGATTCTCTTTGGAAATTAAATTAACTCCAAAGATGGGCATCATATACAATTTGGGCCAGGTTTGTTGCATTCTTGCTCTTTCTTTTAATATATTAAGATAACAAGAAGGGAAAGGGAAATCGGTTGTTCTTTCTTTGTTTTTCCTTTGAGACAGAGTCTCACTCTGTTGCCCTGGGTAGAGTGCTGTGGCCTGGTAGCTCATCGCAAACTCAAACTCCTGGGCTCAAGAGATCCTCCTGCCTCAGCCTGCCAATTAGCTAGGACTATGTGTCTACCACAATGCCAGCTAGTTTTCTATTTTTAGTAGAGATCGGGAGAGGAGTCTCGCTCTTGCTCAGGCTGGTCTTCAACTCCTGAGCTGAAGCAATCCACCCTCCTCGGCCACCCAGAGTGCTTGGATTACTGGTGTGAGCCACTGTGCCCCGCCCTGTTCTTTTTGATGGGTCTAATTTTTTGTGAAGAAAGAGGGAAACCTCCGTCCAAGGACTATTGATCTCTAAGGGCCTTTAAATCAAAATGCTCTTCAAACCAGGGAGTCATATTTAGGAGTGAAATTTCCTGAGCTCTTTCACCATCAAATTAAAACTAAGAGAAAAAGGTTAAATCAATCCTCATAATAAAAAACGGAGAGAAAGAAAAGGCCACCAGACCTGGAGTTACAGAAAATTGCAGGGTGTGAGGAGCAGAATTTAATATTTTAAATTCTGGAATGCCTATAGCAGCCACTAGACATATGTGGACATTTAAATTTAAATTAATGTAAATTAAATAAAAATAGAAATTCAGTTCCTCAGTCACACTAGGCATATTTCAAGCATTTAAATGACCATGTGTAGTTAGTAGTCACCCTACCAGATAGCCCAGCTTTGAAGCAACAAATTTTACTCCACACACAATTCTCTTCAACTCTGTATCTAGAGGCTTGGTGGTGCATTCATTTTACTGAATATTATTCCATTGTCTGGATGTGCCATAGTTTATTTATCTATTCACATATTGGAGGATATCTTGGTTGTATTCAGTTTATGGGGATTTTAAGTAAAGCAGCTATAAACATTCGCTTGCTGGGTTTTGTATAGATATGAGTTTTCATATTAGTTGGGTAATACATAATTCTTAGAACATATAGTAAGCCTATTTTAGCTTTGTAAAAAACTGTAAAACTCTTCCAAAGTGACTGTACCCTTTCGTATTCACTGTAGTGATGAGTGAGACTTCCTCTTATTGAGAGACCACCAACAATGAGTAGTATCTCAACAATCAGTCTGTACCTCCTTAATGACAAATGATGTTTAGCATTTTTGCATAAGTTTATTTGCCATCTTTATAACTTTCTTGGTCAGGTGTTGGTTTAGATATTTTGCCCATTATCTTACTGGCTTGCTTGTTTTGTTACTGCTGAGTTTTAAGCATTTTTGTATATTAGAGACACATTTTAAATACGTGTTTTGTAAATATTGTCTCCAGGTCTGTGGTTTGTCTTTGCAACCTTTTAATAGTGTGTACAATAGAGGTTTTTAATATTAATGAAGTTCACTAATCATTTTTTTCTCCTACAATATTGTGCTTTTGGTGTTGTATCTAAAGACTAAACCCAAGGACAAGCAGATGTTCTTGTTTTCTTACCACTGAACCCAAGGACATGTCGGTTTTCTTTCATGTTGTCTTCTATAAGATTTATAGTTTTGGAAAAAAAAAAAGATTTATAGTTTTGCCTTTTATGTTAGGTCTATGATACATTTTGAGGTAACTTTGGGGAAATGTGTAAAATCTATTTCTGTGTCTATATTCATTTTTTTATATAGAGACATCTAATTGCTCTCACACTAATTGTTGAAAAACTGTCTTTTCTACAATAAATTACCTTTGTGCCTTTGTCAAAGAGCAAGCCTATATTGTATGAGTCTTTTTCTGTTTCCTGGATCTATGTATCTTTTGCCAATACTATGTTATCTTGATTTTGGTAGCTTTATAGTAAGTTTTGAAGTTGGGCATTATGATGCCTCCAACTATCTGAAATTTTGATTAGAATTATGTTGAATCTACAGATCAAATTTGGAAAAATTGCTATCTAAATAATATTGAGTCTTCTAATCTAGGAACATGGAACATCTCTCTGTTTATTTAGATTTTCTTTTTTTTTTTTTTATTGTTGGGGATTCATTGAGGGTACAATAAGCCAGGTTACACTGATTGCATTTGTTAGGTAAAGTCCCTTTTGCAATCTTTGATTTCTTTTACCAGAATTTTGTAGTATTTTGCCTACAGATCCTGTACTTATGCTGTTAAAGTTATGCCTATTCCTTTTGTGTGTGTACAACTACAAATAGTTTTTGTTTGTTTGTTTGTTTGTTCATTTGTTTTTTTGAGACAGAATCTCAGGTAGAGTGCTGTGGTGTCACAGCTCACAGCAACCTCAAACTCTTGGGCTTAAGCAATTCTCTTGCCTCAGCCTCCCGAATAGCTGGGACTATAGGTGCCTGCCACAACACCCAGCTATTTTTTGGTGGCTTTATCGTAGTTGTTTAGCAGACCCGAGCTGGTCTCGAACCTGCCAGCTTCAGTGTATGTGCCAGGTGCCCTACTCACTGAGCTACAAGCGTTGAGTCTATAAATAGTTATTTTTTTTTATTTCAAATTTAATTTTTTTAAAATATTTCAGTTGTTCATTGCTAGTATATAAGATACAATGACCTTTACATCTTGACTTTTATCCTGCAGTTTTGCTGACTTGCTTATAAAATCTGTTAGTTCTTTTGCTGATTCTTTTTTCTAACTAGATCATCATATGCAAATAAAGATAATTTTGTTTTTTCTTTTCCATTCTGTGTGCATTTTATTTCTTTTTTATGCTTTTTTGAACTAACTAGGACTTCCAGTGTGATGGTGAATAGGAGTGTTAAGAGGATATTCTTGTGTTGTTCTTAGTCTTAGAGAAAGTGTCCAGTCTGTCACCATTAAGTATGATATTAGCTGTAGCATTTTTATAGATATTCTTGATTAAGTTGAGGAAGTTCCTCCCTATTCTTAGTTTGCTGGTAGTTCTTTTATAAGGCAATGTTTGATTTTATCAGATACTTTTTCAGCATCAGTTGATATGAGCATATGGTCTTTCTTCTTTAGCCTGGTGGTATGTTGGGTTACATTGATTGATTTTTACATGTTGAACTAACATTGCATACTTGGAATAAATCTAACTTGATTATGATTTATAAATATTATGCATTGTATTTAATTTGGTAGAATTTTCTTGAGGGTTTTTATCTTTTTGCTCATGAGAGATATTCATTATAGTTTTTGATTCTTGTAATGTTTTGGATATTAGGATAATACTGAACTGATAGATTATTTCTAAAGTGTTTGCTTTGCTTCTAATTTTCTAGAGACTGGAGAATTGGTATAATTTCTACCTTAAATATTTGGTAGAATTCACCATGAACTCATCTTTTCTTAGAAGGGGTGACTTGAGTTATATTCTATCTCAATAAATGAATAAATAAAGTTATTAATGATTGATTCATGTTATTTAATAGACATTGGCTATGCTAGTTACCTATTTACTCATGTGCATTGTGAAGGTTTGTGTCTTTAAAGAAATTGGTCTCTTTAATCTAAGTTTTCATATTTGTGGGCATGGAGCTATCATGAATAAAAGAATTCATAGTATTCTTTTATTATACTATAATGTCCAATGGATCAATAATGAACTTTCTTTCATCTCTGATGTTGTGATTTGTGTCTTTTTTTTTTTTCATGGTTAGCCTGGCTGAAGGTTTATCATTTTTATTGATCTTTGCAAAGAACTAGTCTTTTATTTCATTGATTTCTCTATTGTTTTGTGTTTTCACTTTCATTGATTTTTGCTTTAATTTTTGTCATTTCTTCTACTTGATCTAGGTTTAAATTGCGCCTTTTGTCTAGTTTTTGATTAGAACTTTAGGTTGTAGAATTTTTATTCTTATTATTTTCTGATATATACATTTAATACATAAATTTCCCTCTAAGAACTGCTTTCTCTGTACCCACATTTTTACAAGTTGTATTTTCATTTTAATTTAGTTGAAAATATTTTTAAAAGTTCTCTTGAGACCTCTTCTTTAACCTATGGTTTATTTAAAAGTGTGTTGTTTAATTTTCAGATATTTGAAGATTTTTCAGATATCTTTCTGTTACTGATTTTTAGTTTAATTCTCCTGTGGTTGGAGGATACATTTTGTATGAATTCTATTCTTTTACATTTGTTGAGGCATGTATTACTCGTATGCTCCAGAATGTGGTTTATCTTGGTGAATGCTCCATGTGAGCTTGAGAAGGATCTGCGGTAACCAATCTCCTAGGCATCAGCAGTAAGTTGCAACTTTCTCAAGGGCATTCATTCCTACTGCAGAACAAATTCATACATTTTCATCATGACCATGGAGTTGTCTTCTTTGCTTGACCAAGAAGCAGCACCTCAGCAGTTAATAATTATTATAATAACAGGGAGTGCTGGGCAGCAGGCGAGTGATTAACTTACACAAGCAAACAGGGACCTGGTCAAATTTTACATTGTTTCAGTCATTAAAAAAATGCCAGAGTACTAAAATCTCAGGGGGCCCACCTACATTATTACTCGACTACCTTAAACATACAGCTGCCTTTTAATTAATTTAAAATAATAAAAATAAAATACCGTATTTTGTTTTCATTAATTTCTTCTCCAATACAATTTTGTTCTTTATGTAATTCCAAATTTCAAGAACTTCTGTTAATCTTGCTTATGGGACAGGACTATCAGTTTTTGTTTATCTAATAAAGTATTTCTCCTTCACTTTTGATGGATAATTCCACAGGGTTATAGAATTTGGAGTTTTTTAGAGATGAGGTTTCTTTATATGCCCAAGATGGATCCACATTCCTAGACTTTGGGAAGACACCCCAAAGTCTCCCCAAAGAGAGGTGAGACACAAATACTCTGTTAAATATGAATATATTTACCATACTCTAAGTATTTTACTTCACTCTCCTCTTGTTTGCTTGGCTTCTGATAAGCAATCCCCTGTAATTTTTATTGTTCGTCTATAGGAAAGATTTTTGATCCCTTCTGGCTTCTTTCAAGATTGTCTCGGCTATAGCTCAGTAGCTAGGGTGCTGGCCACATGCACCGAGGCTAGTGGGTTCGAACCCAGCCTGGGCCAGCTAAACAATGACAACTGCAACAACAACAAATAAAAATAGCCAGGCATTTTGGCAGGCACCTGTAATCCCAGCTATGTGGGAGGCTGAGGCAATAGAATTGCTTGAGCCCAAGAGTATGAGGTTGCTGTGAGCTGTGACACCACAGCACTCTACCAAGGGTGACATGTATCTTTGTCTTTAATTTTCTTTTATCTGAATATAGTATGTGTAATTATAGTCTTGTTAGGGGATTGTTTTTCTTTATCGTGTCCAGTATCTTCTAAGCTTCCTGTATATACAGTTTTGTATTTGTCATTAATTTTGAAAAGTTCCCAGCCATATTCCTTCAAATGTGTCCTCTTCTCCATTGTCTCTTTACTTTCCTCCTGGAATTCTAAGGTATACACATGTTATACCCTGTGCAGTTATCCTGCAGTTCTTGGATATTCTATTCATACTTTAAAAAAAATAAATAAATAAAACTTTTTTAGCCGCTTTGCATTTCAGTTTAGGAAGTTTCTACTGAAGTATCTTTAATGTCACTGATTATTTCTTTCCCCCTCACCCCAACCCCTGCATGGCATTCTTCATTCTTTCTTAGTGTTTCCAACTGTCTTCTTCCATTTCCTGTATGCAAATGCATTCATGTTGTCTACTTTTCCATTAGAGTTCTTTTTTTTGTTTGTTTTTTGGTTTTTTTTATTGTTGGGGATTCATTGAGGGTATAAGAAACCAGATTACACTGATTGCATTTGTTAGGCAAAGTCCCTCTTGCAATCATGTCTTGCCCACAAAAGGTGTGGCACACACCAAGGCCCCACCTCACTCCCTCCTTCCCTCTCTCAGCTCTTCCTTTCCCCATCCCTCCCTCCTTCTTTCTCTCTCTGCTCTCCCCTTCCCCCATCACCACCGTGACCTTAATTGTCATTAATTGTCCTCATTTCAAAATTGAATACATAGGATTCATGCTTCTCCATTCTTGTGATGCTTTACTAAGAATAATATCTTCCACTTCCATCCAAGTTAATGCAAAGGATGTAAAGTCGCCTTTTTTTTTTTTTTTCTTATTGTTCGGGAGTCATTGAGGGTACAATAAGCCAGGTTACACTGACTGCAATTTTTTAGGTAAAGTCCCTCTTGCATTCATGTCTTGCCCCCATAAAGTGTGACACACACCAAGGCCCCACTCTCCTCCCTCCGTCCCTCTTTCTGCTTTTCCTCCCCCCCCCAATAACCTAAATTCTCATTAATTTTCCTCATATCAAAATTGAGTACATAGGATTCATGCTTCTCCATTCTTGTGATGCTTTACTAAGAATAATGTCTTCCACGTCCATCCAGGTTAATACGAAGGATGTAAAGTCTCCATTTTTTTTAACGGCTGAATAGTATTCCATGGTATACATATACCATAGCTTGTTAATCCATTCCTGGGTTGGTGGGCATTTAGGCTGTTTCCACATTTTGGCGATTGTAAATTGAGCTGCAATAAACAGTCTAGTACAAGTGTCCTTATGATAAAAGGATTTCTTTCCTTCTGGGTAGATGCCCAGTAATGAATGGGATTACAGGATCAAATGGGAGGTCTAGTTTGAGTGCTTTGAGGTTTCTCCATACTTCCTTCCAGAAAGGTTGTACTAGTTTGCAGTCCCACCAGCAGTGTAAATGTGTTCCCTTCTCTCCACATCCACGCCAGCATCTGCAGTTTTGAGATTTTGTGATGTGGGCCATTCTCACTGGGGTTAGATGCTATCTCAGGGTTGTTTTGATTTGCATTTCTTTAATATATAGAGTTGATGAACATTTTTTCATATGTTTGTTAGCCATTCGTCTGTCATCTTTAGAGAAGGTTCTATTCATGTCTCTTGCCCATTGATATATGGGACTGTTGGCTTTTTTCATGTGGATTAATTTGAGTTCTCTATACATCCTAGTTATCAAGCTTTTGTCTGATTGAAAATATGCAAATATCCTTTCCCATTGTGTGGGTTGTCTCTTTGCTTTGGTTATTGTCTCCTTAGCTGTACAGAAGCTTTTCAGTTTAATGAAGTCCCATTTGTTTATTTTTGTAGTTGTTGCAATTGCCATGGCAGTCTTCTTCATGAAGTCTTTCCCCAGGCCAATATCTTCCAGTGTTTTCCCTATGCTTTCTTTGAGGATTTTTATTGTTTCATGCCTTAAATTTAAGTCTTTTATCCATCTTGAATCAATTTTTGTGAGGGGAGAAAGGTGTGGGTCCAGTTTCAGTCTTTTACATGTGGATATCCAGTTCTCCCAACACCATTTATTGAATAGGGAGTCTTTGCCCCAAGATATGTTCTTGTTTGGTTTATCAAAGATTAGTTGGTTGTTAGATGTCAGTTTCATTTCCTGATTTTCAATTCGATTCCAAGTGTCTATGTCTCTATTTTTGTGCCAGTACCATGCTGTCTTGACCACTATGGCTTTGTAGTACAGACTAAAATCTGGTATGTTGATGCCCCAGCTTTATTTTTATTACTAAGAACTGCCTTAGCTATACGGGGTTTCTTCTGATTCCAAAAAAAAACAGAGTCATTTTTTCCAAATCTTGAAAGTACGATGTTGGTATTTTGATAGGAATGGCATTGAATAGGTAGATTGCTTTGGGAAGTATAGACATTTTAACAATGTTGATTCTTCCCAGCCATGAGCATGGTACGTTCTTCCATTTGTTAATATCCTCTGCTATTTCCTTTCTGAGGATTTCATAGTTTTCTTTATAGAGGTCCTTCACCTGCTTTGTTAGGTATATTCCTAGGTATTTCATTTTCTTTGAAACTATGGTGAAGGGAGTTGTGTCCTTAATTAGCTTCTCATCTTGACTATTATTGGTGTATACAAAGGCTACTGACTTGTGGACATTGATTTTATATCCTGAAACATTACTGTATTTTTTGATGACTTCTAGGAGTCTTGTGATTGAGCCTCTGGGATTTTCTAAGTATAAGATCATGTTGTCAGCAAAGAGGGAGAGTTTTACCTCCTCTGCTCTCATTTGGATTCCCTTTATTTCCTTGTCTTGCCTAATTGTATTGGCTAGAACTTCCAGCACTATGTTGAATAGTAAAGGTGACAGAGGACAACCTTGTCTGGTTCCAGTTTTAAGAGAAAAAGCTTTCAATTTTAATCCATTCAGTAAAATATTAGCTGTGGGTTTGTCATAGATAGCTTCGATCAGTTTTAGAAATGTGCCACCTATGCCTATACTCTTCAGTGTTCTAGTTAGAAAAGGATGCTAGATTTTATTGAATGCTTTTTCTGCAACTATTAAGAGGATCATATGGTCTTTATTTTTGCCTCTGTAATACAGTGGAGAACATTATGGACTTGTGTATGTTAAACCAGCCTTGCATCCCCGGGATGAAGCCTACTTGATCATGATGTATGCCTTTTTTGATGATAAGCTGTAATCTATTGGCTAGGATTTTGTTGAGAATTTTTGCATCTATATTCATGAGTGAAATTGGTCCGAAATTCTCCTTTTTAGTTGGGTCTTTTCCTGGTTTGGGTATCAGGGTGATGTTTGCTTCATAGAACGTATTGGGGAAGACTCCTTGCTCCTCAATTTTTTGGAATAATTTCTGCAGTACAGGAATAAGCTCTTCCTTAAAGGTTTGATAGAATTCTGGTGTGAAGTCATCTGGACCAGGGCATTTTTTTGTTGGCAGCTTTTTATTGTTTCTTTAATTCACTGCTTGAAATTGGTCTGTTCAGGAGCTCTATTTCTTCCTCACTAAGTCTAGGGAGAGGATGCGATTCCAAATATTTACCCATTTCCTTCACATTGTCAAATTTCTGGGCATAGAGTTTCTGGTAGTAGATGATCAGAGATGATCTCTTGTATCTCTGTGGGATCAGTTGTCTTTTCCCCTTTATCATTTCTCATTGAGTTTACTAAGGATTTTACTTTTCTATTTCTAGTTAGTCTGGACAAAGGTTTATCTATTTTATTTATTTTTTCAAAAAACCAACTCCTTGTTTCACTAATTTTCTGAATGATTCTTTTGTTTTCAATTTCATCGATCACTGATTTAATTTTGGATATTTATTTTCTTCTACTGGGATTGTTCTTATTTTTCCAGTTCCATAAGATGGCTTGTGAGTTTGATGATGTGCTATCCTTCTGTTTTTTGAATGTAGGCATCTAAAACAATAAATTTTCCTCTCAAACCTGCTTTTGCAGTATCCCACAGGTTTTGGTAGCTTGTGTCTTCCTTGTTTTTATGCTCAAGGAAGTTAATAATTTCCTGTTTTATTTCTAGCTTCACCCATCTGTCATTCAACAGAAGGTTGTTTAATTTCCATGCCTTTGTGTGGGGTTGAACGTTTTTGTTAGACGTGAGTTCCACCTTTAGTGCCTTATGGTCTGAGAAGATACAAGGAAAATTTTCAATTCTTTTGCTTCTGTTGTGGTTTGTTTTGTGTCCTAGGATATGATCAATTTTGGAGAATGTTCTATGGGGTGATGAGAATAATGTATATTATCTTTGGAATAGAGTGTTCTATATGCATCTATCAAGTACAGTTGTTCTAGGGTCTCATTTAAATCTCTTATATCTTTGTTTAATTTCTGTTTAGAGGATCTGTCCAGCTCTGTAAGAGGAGTGTTAAAGTCCCCTGTTATTATGGTATTATAGGATATCATATTGCTCAGACTGAGTAAGGTCTATTTCAAGAATCTGGGTGCATAAATAATAGAATTGAAATGTCTTCTTGTATTTTCCCTTGACCAATATACAATGACAATCTTTGTCTTTTTTGACTTTAGTTGCTTTAAATCCACATGTATCTGAAAATAAGATTGCAACTCCTCTTTTCTTCTGAATTCCATTTGCCTGAAAAATTGTCTTCCAACCCTTGACTCGGAGTTTTAATTTGTCTTTTGAAGCCAGGTGTGTTTCCTGAAGACAGCAAATGGATGGATTGTGTTTTTTAATCCAGTCAGCCAATCTATGTCTCTTCAGTGGGGAATTCAAGCCATTAACATTTATTGAGATAATTGATAAGTGTGGTAATATTCTATTCATCTTATTTTGTGAGAGTCCATTGCTTCGTTTTATCTTTTGCATCAGTTTGGAAGTTAGGTTCTGTCCTTTAATTTCTTTGTTCTTACTTTGCTGCTGATCCATTGTAATGGTCAGTGTGTAGAACAGGTTGAAGTATTTCCTGTAGAGTTGGTCTTGTTGTGGTGAATTTCCTCAATGTTTGTATATCAGTAAATGATTTGATTTCTCCATCAATTTTAAAGCTTAGCTTAGCAGGATATAGAATTCTGGGCTGGAAATTGTTCTGTTTAAGTAGATTAAAGGTAGATGACCATTGTCTTCTTGCTTAAAAAGTTACAATAGAGAAGTCTGCAGTCATTCTGATGAATTTGCCCCTGTAGGTCAATTGGCACTTACTCCTGGCAGCTTGAAGAATCTTTTCTTTTGTCTTGACTTTGGACAGGTTCATCACACTGTGTCTTGGAGAAGCTCGGTTAGAGTTGAGGTGACTTGGGGACCAATATCCCTCTGAAAGCAGTGTGTCAGAATCTTTGGTGATATTTGGGAAATTTTCTTTTATAATATTCTCTAGTATGGCTTCCATTCCTCTGGGGCATTCTTCTTCCCTTTCTGGGATTCCTAGAATGTTGGAACACTCCATAAAGTCCCACAATTCTGTCAGTGAACATTCTTCTTTCTCTCTCTTCTTTTCTGCCTCTTTAACTATCTGTGTTATCTCAAGAACTTTGTCCTCTACCTCCGAGATTCTTTCTTCTGCATGGTCTAACCTGTTGCTGATACTTTCTATTGCATCTTTAAATTCCCTAATTGACTGCTTCAGTTCCTTCAGCTCTGCTATATCCTTTCTATATTCTTCATATTGTTCATCTCTTATTTGATTCTGTTTTTGGATTTCCTTTTGGTTATTTTTCACTTTATCAGCAGTTTCCTTCATTGTTTCCATCATTTCCTTCATTGTTTTCATCATCCGTATTCTAAAGTCCCTTTCTGTCATTTCTAACATTTCTTTATAGGTGGAATCCTCTGCAGTATCTACCTCATGGTGCTTTGGAGGGGTTGCTCTGGACTGGTTCTTCATGTTGCCAGGAGTTTTCTGTTGATTCTTCCTCATAAGTGATTTCTTTTATCTGTTTCCTTCCCCTAATTTTTCTTTCACTTTCTCTTGCTCTTTAAGTTGCTGTGCCTTTGGACTAGTGTTTTGATGAGTCCTTTTGATACAGGACCAGAAGGATGAGAAGGTTGAAGAGCAAGAAGGGAAAAAAGAAAGAAAAAAAAAGAAAGAAAGAAAATTAAAAAGAGAAAGGAGAGGGGGGGTAAAAGGGAATATTGAATAAAAGAAGAGAGGCACAGAAAGAGGGAGACAGAGCAATATAGGTATACAGTAGGGTACTTTGACACAACCTTTAAAAAAAAAAAAACCCAACCTCTGAGAGTGCTGGGTTGGGTAGTTCCCTTGAGGTCAGCAGCTCTTTTCTGGCCTGATTGGACACAGTACCCCACCTCTACCAAGTAGAGAGGAAAGACAAAAATGCTATAAATCAAACCAAAACAAGCAAACAGAAAACTTTATGGGATAAAATTGGGGGAAAAACCAAATAATAGGGGTAGAAACACTAGCAGAAATGACGTTCTAATTATTGAAAAGGGGAACAATGGGAAATTATATTTAAACTGGAAAAATGGAGAAAGAAAAGAAAGAAAGAAACAGAAAAGAAAAATCTATAGAGAAAAGGTTGAAATTAAAAAACAAAACAACAACAACAAAGAATAAAACAAACAAAAAGATAAGCAAAAAAATAAAGCAGTATATATATCTTGTTGAATATTGTCTGGGTAACAGGTTATCTTGGGGTATGAGATGTTAATCACAATGCTGATATGACTGAAGGCCTCTGCTGATTTCTCAAACCCCGCAGGGTAGAGACCCTAAATCTCTCTTCAGCCCTCTTAAAAGGCACTTTAAACTTCTAAACTTGTCTAAGCAGAAGCTTTCCCAGGAAAGCTCTTGTCACTGGGATTACTGCTGAAGTGGCTGTCCACTTACCCAGTGTGTCAAAACCCGTCTCACTTTGCCCTGAGGGTAAGGCCGTAAGGCAGCTCAGTCCCTGCCTTTAGGCTGCTCAGTCACTAGATTACTAGCTCCCACCCAATCCTTGCTCTGCAACCCTGAGGGTGGAGCTTGCCAGGGCAGTTCTTTCACAATGGCTCTGCACGGCCCACAGCCAAACACTATTAGCTCTGTCCAGCTCTGCGGGTCAGCCTGGGACCCTAGACAATGCCCAAAGTTCTCCACACTCCTGCCCAAGCTCTCCCAAGGCAGTTCAACTGAGTAGCAAGTCCGAAAATACCAAAACAGCTCACAGGTAAGGCCTTTCCAGTTTGCAGTCTCATTGCTGCTGTGCTTACAGCTGCCAGGGGGGATTAGACCGAAGGAACACATGCAACCACTTGCCAGTTTTCCACTGCTTTTGTCCTCCTCTTGGGGTCCATAAGTCTCTCTCTGACTCCTTGTGTCCTCAAAGGGATGATTATAGGGAGATCCCACCAGAGATGCCTGGAGTCTTGTCTCCCCAGACTCACCGTGCCCAGTTGCAAGGAAGCTGTTACTCAGCCACCATCTTGCTCGGAGCTCTCTCCATTAGAGTTCTTAACATCTTAATCTTAGTTATTTTCAATTTTCTATTTGATAATTTCAATGTCACATCTAAGTCTGTTTGTGCTACTCCCTTTGTCTGTTCAGAATGAATAGCTTTTTGTTTTGTTTTTTGTTTTTGTATTTTGGAATGCCTTGTAATTTTTTGTTGAAGGCTAAACATGTATTGGGTAATAGGAACTGGGTTTATATAGTCCTGTAGTATGAAGATAATGTGCCCAGAAATTAAGCTATGCTGTACCTATAGAAGATAAAGCCTTCAAATTCTTCTAGTGTCTTTGTCTGGGTCTCTCTTCTTGACTTTGTCCAGATACTCATTCTCAGAGAGTGGCTCTGTCTTGCTACTCAACCACAGTCTGCTATTACTATACAAGGACCCTGTTAGTGTGGTATGTGCTGTATGTAAGAGAGAATGTTCTATAATCATCCAGTTAAACCTCAGCATTTTGGTGGGCCCTTGCCTTGGGCTATGACTTTCACAAATGACTTTTCTTCTTTTCTTCTGGTGAATAGACATAATGGAGAAGCCTCTGGGCATATTTCACAATGATTATCCTTCTTCTTCTTCTTCTTCCAGAGTCACAGGGATATCTTTCTTGGATGTTTACTGTGAGAACCTGGCAGAGATTCCTAGATGTATTAATAAAATCCATGAAGGTATGGAACTGAGAGGTAACTCCCAGGAGTTTTTCACTTGTACACCAGCAAACATTCAGCCTTCAGCAGTTCACCAAACTTTCTATTTAAATGTTCCTTCCAGTTTATGGCTATAGCAGCTTCTGCTCCAGATAAGCAAATCTCAGCCACGTATCTCCAGATGTTGAGGTGATGGTTTCTTTTGCAACTGTGGTACTCTTGTTAGGTAGGTGGCTAGAATTCTGGCTCTCTCTGGGGGAAAGGTCAAAGGCAGGGCCCTCATGCCCCCATCTCACCTTAATCCTGTCTGGAGTGATTGCACACACCTGGGGAGAAAGGAACGCCTACATATCTGCCAATCAGAACTTAGCTTGCTAACTGCAAAAGGTGTAGAAGACTCTCTAGCTCATGGGCCTGGTGACAGGTTCTTTCTTACTCCCAAGCCATGTTCTTTCTTACTCCCTTCCTAAGGATTCTAGAGAAACCTCAGCCTTGACTCTGATAATGACAGACAGCTTATTCAAAAGTGCTATGGATTTTCCTTGTGCTCAATGGCCATTTCAGAAATACATTGGTGAGGGGTGGCTACCTCTCATTAGCTTGTTCTTCACATATTCAAAAGCTACAAGGTCATTACCCAGAAGGTAGAATCTCACGCAATAACCTCATCTATAAAAGTCTCTACAAAACACAACTGTGTGTGGCTTATTATGAGGATTAGTAGAAGAGGGGCCTTTGTGACTTGAAAAAAGCCACAGGGATCACATAACAGAGCACAGACATAATGCCTGGACTCTCTGTGCTCTATATGAAATAAAAGGAAAGCCATGGGGTAAAAGATAGGATTCATCACTTCTACTGCACTTTAACTTGTCTGGGTGGTTTGTGAACATTCATTACTTATTCTTCACAGCATACTTGTGAGAAAATAAGTATTGGGTTCAGTCAGAGGGAGGCATGTAGACCTTAAACTAAGCATTGCAGGTCTTCACTCCTTTTCCTTCTGACCCTGCAATAATCCCTGGATGGGTATTGCCCTCAGATGATGGAGAACTTGGAGTAAAAGAAGGCAGGAATTTCTGCTCACAACTTGAGTTTGGTAATACAAATCCTCCTTCAAAGCAATAAAGACTGCACCTATGACCAGGGCCTATTGAATTGAGAATGTTGCTGTTCAGCCCCCAGCAGTTTTGCTTCTAGATTTGGGCACTGACATTTCTTTCCAGAGCCATATTGTCGCTGAGTTGTTTACAGTTGTTCCCAGTGGTATCAACTCTCTCTGTGGACATAATTAAAAATTTTTTTGTCAAGGTACAGAAGAGTCAGGAGTTGGACATTTCTAGTAATTGTCTAATGAGAACGCTGTAGGACATTAGGGTCATTCGTCTAGAGTGTTCGTCTAAGTTGTTTCCGAAAATTGCTTCAACTCTTCATTTCACTCTTCCTGGGAAAGCACTGTCCAAATGTAAACATGGGGCTTATGTTTATGAGCATCTGTGAGAGGCGCAAACACTCTGTTCTAAAGGCTGTGCCTAAAAGTGGCTGTTCTGGGGCACTCTGCCTCCTGTTTCCAAGAGAGGCCAGATCAGCAGAACTAGGAAATAACAGCTTCTTGGAAGAGGGCCAGAAGCAGAGCAAATTCTATGAGCTCTGGATTGAATCAGGAGTTGTATGATTAGTTTGGAATGTTTTAGAAGACCAGAGGGCTGTCCATCCCAGGAGCCAGCTCCCGGCCCCCAAGTGGGCTGTATTCTGATTTCAAGGCAAATTAATTCCTAGTAACTATGAGCCTTTGAAATTTCCCCTGAACACCTTGGCTGGCTAACTTGTGTCCTCAGAAAGGATACACAGTCCCTGGGGAAGGGAGGCCTTGGCTTTCCTCCAAGACAGAGTTGTTTACTGCCAGCACCAAATCATTCCCTAATTTCACCATGTTTCTCTTACACATATATGTAGCAGAGTAAGTTATTATTCCTCTAAACCTCTGTTTCCTCATCTTTTAAATGGGGTGATAGTAGAATTTACTGTGACTAGTTGTAAGATTTAAATGCCACCCTGAAGCAGTGTATTTTCTAGTATGCAGTCAGTGCTCAGAAAGTATTTATAACGCTGTTGCGGTTCTAGCAGCAGCATGGTTGTTTTCATCTTGGATGACTTGCCTCATGGAAATATCTACTGCCTTATGCTAGATTGGGTAATCTGGGTACATTTAGCTGGTTTAGACCCTGCAGAGAAGAATTGAGAAGTTGGCACTTTGCCACCTTTCCTCCCTTCTTTACTGAGAATCTTTCTTTCCCTTTTATGCTCAGTCTCTCTCAGAGAGAGGAAGGACACTAATAAATTGTTCATACATTATTGTACATGGCTGCAAGTAAAAATCCTGTCACACCTATTTGCATTTGAAGAAAGAGGTGATTTTAAGGGTTTTTCCCCCAATCCCCCCACATACACGCGGTGGAAGTTCAGATAGAGATGTAGTTATCAGTAAAAGGGAGGAAATTGTCCTTTGAGTCCCCCAAGTAACAGCATTCAGGCACACATACAAATGTCACATACCTATAGGTTAATTCTGCACAGTCTAACATTTGCAGACTGTTGTTTATTTCTAGGAGAGAAATGTGAAGTTAAAATTTCATTGAAGTCCCATGGGCTTATTAATTTCTATATCCTTGATGTATAGTTAAATAAAATGACATCTTTACTAAAGATGCTCTTTATCAACACTATTCCCACAAAAATAATACCTCCAAGTTAGAAAGAAAAAAAAGGTGGCTTAAGATCGAATAAGAAGCAGAAGCACACAGCTTTTGAATTTAGCTCTTTTGTAGAAATTAATCTATTTTTGCACCTCTGTGCCTCTTTGCCCTTACATAAACTTTTCAGCATTAGGTCCATTCAAAGGCAGTGACAGTGTCAATCTAATTGGGAAAAGCCAAAGTTATGGAAATAAAGATATCCCACAATCAAATTTATTTGGGATGAGACAAAAAGAGACACATGTGATATACTGAGATTTTGAAAATGTTGTTTTGGTGACTTGAAAGGACAAAAATGCTTTGGAAGTTGTTCCTAATTGGACATTCCTTATCCAATTTAGTTTAGCTGAATGATTTTAAATAGCCCTAAAAGCTTCATCAAAATGGAGAAAGATTCTGTTCTGAAGCTGGGATACATAAATTTTTACAAAATCATGTGCAAAATAAACTCAAACCTTTATGGAAAGAGTCTACTGTGGCTGTTGAAATTGAAAATGTTTATTTCTGGATGCTTTTCAATGTGATAATATCTAAATTTTTAGTTTAAGGCCAAGTATTTTCTGACACAACTCCCTACACATTGGTTAGTATGCTGGCATCCTCCATCCTGAATTCTAAATTTGAAGTTTATGCAAATCATTCATTCCTCTCTGAAGCTGAGATTCTTACAAGAAGATACTGAGAGTCCTATTGAGCTGTGACCTCAGTCCACAGCCATTTGGACCCCTTGCCAGAATCCTACCTTGGCTTCTGATTGTTAATCAAGTCCCAGCTTTGATTTGTAAAATGCCCCCTCTCAGATGCTTTGAGCAAAGCCCACTTTGGACACTGGAAAAGATAACACGCCCAAATTCTTTACCAGAAAATAAAAGAGGGAATCTATTAAACAGAAAAAGATGCAGTGCAATATGGCAAAGGGGAAAAGAAGACAGAGAAGAGACAGAAAGAAACGAACAATTATAAGGCATGACTCATCTGGTCAACTTTTTAGTCATTCATGGTCCCTTGACTAAATTTGCTAAAAGGATGCTCCAGGACCCAGGGTGTATATTTCTAGAAACACAGTACAGGGAAAGATCTATTAATTAGGTTGCCTTCCATTTTATGGATTGTCTGCACAAGGGAATTTTGAAAACATTTGTTTACTGGAATTTTCAACAGCCTGAGATCTACAGAGACGTCCATTATTGGCCTCAGGTACCACCTTGGCTGGTATCCCAAGTAAGACAAGTGGCAGCCATGTGGGAAAAGTAGGTGTGGTCATCTATAGCCTCTTCTTACCTGGTATGCAGAAACATATGCCCTGAATGGATTGTAGACATGCTAAGCAAGTGACACATTAGCCCCTTGCTACAGCCTCTAGTAACCTCATCCATTTGCCCCATGTGCTTTATTTAAAAGTATCATTTTCAATGTGCCCATGATGTGAAAAGGATTAGAAATGATTGCTCTCTCTCTCTCAGTGATTCCCAACATTAGAATGCATCATCCAGCCTTGATGGGCTTGCTAAAACATGTATTTCTGCCCCTCACCCCAGAGTTTCAGCTTCAGTAACTCTCAGGCCTGAGAATTTGCAGTACTACTAAGGTGCAGGTGTTCCTACTGCTGCTGGTCTAGGCAACACACTTTGAGAACAACTGCTCTAGATCTCTTTTGAAACAAAACAAAAAGAGGATAGAAGAAGCAGACAGGAGAGTCAGAGAATCTGAGTCCTATCTTTCCTTGTATTGCTAGCAGGATATTAAATGAGAGGTAACTCTTAAATGATTTCTTCAGATCTCCAAGTCTGAGAATCCATACACATTTTGTGATCTCTGATTCCCATATTTCTCCAATTTTTTTCTGTCATATTTTAGATAACTATTTTCCACCCTTAAGGTATAGCCCAGAACTTGTCCTTACTTAATTCCATTCATCATTTCTCAAAACTGAATTCATTTAAACTCAAATCTTCTGAAATCTTAGATGGGCTTACCAATGGTCCCAGTTTCCCTAGGACTCCAGGAGTTTCTAGAAACACAGGATTTTCTGTGCTAAAACTAGGAAAGTCTGGGGAAAACTGGCCACCTACTAGGCAATCTGGCCAGATTTAAGTCCCCTCTAAACTTAATAAGCATCCATTTTTGTCAGTAAATGATACTTTTACCAGGAATACACAATATTCTCTTTATTCACAAGATAACATTAAGTAAATAAATAAAATAAAGTCTTTTTTCTAACATCACCTACCTTTATGTTGTCTTCCCACCTAAACAAACAAACAAACAAACCAAACAACTTATCCACTGCCCTTAACAGAGCATAGGAACCACTAGAGATGTAAAATAATTTTTATGCTGCAGATATCTTGTGTACCTGATGGGATGAAGAAGATCTTTCACTTTATACAGCTTTCTAAAAGACAGATTTGAAACACTAAATTAACCCTGACCTATTGCCAAAATTGGCTTTTAAAACTCACATATTTGGGAGTAAACAAAACCATTTATTTCTGAAGTCTTTCCATTTCACCTCTCTTCTGGGAGATTAATTCCATGAACTTTGCTAAAATAGTACGATTTGCCAGCAGCAAGAATAGTGCAACAAATTAATTATAGATGTATGTTAAATTACTTTCATTACCATCCCTGGTTAGGGATAGGCTCACGTGAGTGGAATAACTAATCAAAGAGTCTTTCAATCCACCCAGGTGGCAGTAGCTACTTTCATTCTGTTTGTAATGCTATTCTCAGGTAACAGAGGAGACCAAGCCCTAATCTGCAGACTATTTGCAGATTCCTGAGAAAAGAGAATATTTTTGGAATGTGAGATATCAAATACAAATGTAGGTGAACTTTCATTCCCAAGGTTTTCATTAGCCTGGTGCCTTAGTCCACTTCTGTGCTACTATTAATAGAATATTTGAGACTGGGCCATTTATAACTATTAGAGATTTGTTTCTTGTAGTTCTAGAGGCTGAGAAGTCCAAGGTCGAGGGATCTTCTTCTGGGTAGGGCCTTCTTACTGTCTCATCGCATGGCAGAAGTTAGAAGGGCAAGAGAGCTCACCAAAATCAAGGGATTGCCTTGCCTCAACCTATTTTGTTATATTCAGGCCCTCAGCAGATTAGATGGTGCCCAACCACACTGAGGGCACATCCTTTCCACTCAGTCCACCAACTCACCTGCCAGTCTCCTCTGACACACCCAGAAATAATGCTTTAGCCATTCTCTACATATTCCTTAACCCAGTCAAGATGATAACCATCACAACTGGGGTTTCAGAGGTCACATAAGCACCACGACTTTAGGCACCCTTCAAGCAGCCCTTCAGTTCTCAGCCCTCACTGCCCCTTTTGAAGCCCCAGTAACCTGTGGAAGGCCCCTGCATATCCCTCATGCACTCACAAACTGCCCTGCCCATTGCTCTTGCTCTTGCCTCCTAGTTTTTGCTCTTTCTTGGCCATTGGCCTGGGCCTCAGGGATTTGTTTTATTTCCTAATTAAAGGAACTGTAGCTCTTTACAGAAAGCCAAGGCTGGAATTCACAAGAGGTACAGAGTCTTACCTAAACTGCTAAGTGTGGAACCTCATGCAACTCGACAGACGCAAACCTTCATTTTAGAAGACTAGATATACAAATGGACGATGCCAAACCATGTATAAAAGAGAGATCTGATCCACAGTCTGTCACAACCAGTCCAGGAAGCCAAACCACAATTTCTACAGCCATTGGCCCCAGATACTCAGTATTTAATAACTGACAGATTTCCTAACGTTTGTCCCTTTTCCCCACTTCCAACATACAGCCACACAGAGAAAGCAAAACATACTCCCCTACACAGTCCCATAGGATGCCCAGCCTCTACCTAACCCACCATCATTGTCCCTGTGCCAACAGCCTCCAATCTGGGCACACTTGAAGCCTCTTTTCCCACTGTAAACCTTTCTCACTCCCCTGCCTGCCTGAGTCTCTCTGCAACACAGGGCTGGGGCTGACTCCTTTGTGCAGCAAACTCTGACTAATAATCTGTTTCAGTCTCACTTGGATGGTCTTTGTTTGTTTCCACAGTTTTCTCTTCTATAAAAGAAGAGTATTGGAAGCAAATAGAGAGCCAGAAGAGATTTAAGAATTATTTTTAGAAGAGCAGTTGCAACACTCAATTCCAAAGAGACAAAGAGTTTTCTCAGCACTCTGCAAAAAGCTTGGAGGCGGGCACATCTGTGGCTACTGCCTGAGCGCTCATCCATTTTACATTCATTGGGTCCCTGCAAGTTGAGATGGGACAGTTTCATAGCTAACCCAAGATGATAAAACTGTGAAAGTATAGTGTTCAGAAAGGCAAAATTCATGACTCTCGGGTAAATGAATACATGCCAAATATTTTATTCAATTTATTCATTAACGAACGAGCCATTGAGATATTAAAGCTAGTCCAGAGAACATTTAAAAGCCAGATATTTATAGGTAATGCTGGAATAAGATTTATGGATGAGATATAATATGGAATAATGTCTAAGACAGCCATAACTGTCACCTTAGGGTACTCTGTTCCCTAGACAGAAATTATTTGTATTTCTATAGGACAAAATCTGCAAATTAACATTGGCCCCTATAGACTTGAAAATAGGATTGTCAATAGAAAATCAAGCCCCATGCTGCCCTGAAAGAACATCTAGTAATTCTTTTGCCTATTTCTAAGTTACTTATTCTGATGAAACCCTAGTCCAGATGAGAAAATACATTCGGGGAGGTTTTGTAACTGGCTCCCCATTACAGGGCTCCTATGTGCTGAGGCTAGAGTGAGAGCTAGAGACTCTGCAAAAGAGAAGAAGCCAAAGCATCACTTCTTTTTCCCGAGCACATGCTGTTCCACACAGAGAGGGTAGTTGAGACATTCCTCCACATCCCGAGATCTCCTGCAGGTTGCTTCTGGGGATGGCTGGAAATGCCTGAAAGTAAAGGTCCCTTGGGTGACCCTCAAACAAAGAGAAAAACTGTCAGCAGATAAATAGTATTCATACCCCAGCTTCCTCATCCTTAAGGAGGACATTTCTGAGGCGTGTTCCACAGTTTCTCAGGTGGTCTCCAGCAAGAACATGCTCAAGCTGCTCTCACAAGAAGGCAACCATGAACACCTGTCTCAAGCATTTCTCCTCTCTCTTTCTCACTCCCCATCTCCTCAATACATTATTTGCACCCAAGTCCTTGGCCCAGAGTTTTCTTTAGGAGAAACCCAAACCAAGCCAGAGAGGAAGCTATGTTTTAGAGATAATTCAGCACCTCAACATGATTAATAAAAACTTCCATTGTCTATCATGGTTTGAATGAGATTTAAACATAATTAGACAGGAAAATGACAGATGTTGCAGAGAATACAACTTATCAGGAAAGATTCTGTTTAATAAATCATTGTCATCAAGTCACATTAGCCTTATTTATTAGTGTTTTGGAAGTAGAATTTAGGAATCTGTCTTTGTCTCTGCGTGTGTGTGTGTGTCCAAATCCTTTAATCCTGTGTAAATATTCAGAATATTAATATTTCCAGATTGAAGAAATTTAATTAACCTTAGATAATTGCACATTTCATTCACATTTTGAAAGCAAATACTTTAAAACTTATAATACAAAAGGTAGTAAAATCAAAATTTCAAAGGCAATATGAAATATTTTATGAATTCTTGGATACACAAGGCTTCAGAAATAGACATGAATAGTGCTAAGATCATAAGGAAAGGAAATAGAATACAGATGGTGAAAGTACTTAATTACTAAGATGAAAAAATTACACTTGTAGAATATCTTTAAATAAAATACTGATAATGTTGAGTACTATTGAATAAGGACTAGCTTAAGATTTAGTGAGTTTTCCAAATGTCTCTGGTAAGAATTAGTCCTCTCGAGATGAAAAGTAAAATTTATTTTCATTCCCGTGATGTCGAATTTTTTGAGTCCTTCTCCCAAAAGCAGTCATCGTTCGATGATCAAATAATGAAACAAATTAGGAAATATGTGTTCACTTGTGGAAATGTTCGTGTATGCAAGTGTATGTGTGTGTGTGTGTGTATCCTAATTATAGAATATACCCATTATAGAAGGCACATAAAAAGAGAAAAAGAACATTGATCTTCATGATTAAATTCGTAAACAAGTAATTGATATTTAGGCCAATATATTTCCCAATGTCATTATATTTATTAAAATTAAAATTAAATGTGTTAAGTAGGGATGCGAAAAGCATTAAAAATACCCAAATCAAACTTTCACACATGAGAACTAGAATTTCTGAGATCAAAAATACACTGAATAGGAAAATAATTACAGATTAGACATTGCACAAGGACAGGTTAGTGAACTTGAAGACATAGCAAATGGAAATAAATAGCAGGGAGATAAACAGCCTATAAAGACCAAAAAGGTTATGAGGGAACTATGGGTAACTTAAAGCAGCTAAATATATGTGTAAATTAAGTGCCAAAAAGGAGAGGAAAGAATGGAGAAGATAGAAAAAAATTCATAAAGGTGCCAAGTGCTGGGAGAGAGGTGTGAAGGAAACAACCACCTCTGAGGGAAACTTTGGCCAGTGAAAAGGCAAAAGATGAACAATCACCATTAGAAAATTTCTTCTCCATTCCTGATTCTATGCAACTGTTCTGGAATACTTGTGTCCCATACTGGCTTTCAAGGGAGCGCACACTCAGCGGACTGACTGGCTATGACTCTCACATCTCGCGAAGCTTCGACAGCTAAGTGATGCATCAAGTATCTGCTTTCCATAGGTCTTAGTGCATTTGTGCTGCTGTAACAAAACACCACAGAGAGTGTAATTTATAAACCACAGAAATTTATTCCTAACAATTCTGGAGGTTGCAAAGTGCAAGATCAAGGTGCCAGCAGGTTTGGTATCTGGTGAGGGGCTGATCTCCCCTTCCAAGATGGTACTTTGTTGCTGCATCCTCCAGAGGGGATGTATTATGTCCTTACATGCAGAAGGACAGGAGAGATCTCCCTTCAACCTTGAGCCCTTTTAAAAGGTTGCTAATTCCAGACATCAGGGCAGAGCCCTTATAACTTTAATGACCTCCCCAAAGCCACACCTCTTAATAATGTTGTATTAGGAATTACATCTTAATATGAATTTTGGAGGGGATGCCACCATTCATACCATTGCACCATCCTGCTCTAACTCAGACTGCCTTGGGATTACACCTTCCTGTAATTCATTAGCATCTCAATACTGTCTCAGGCTTTGGTACTAAGGGAACCAAACTAAAACAGAACAATGCAAGAAAGAAAAATACTTGAATTTGGTGGAAGGAGTTGAGGCAATTTTTCATTAATTGCTTTTGTTTTTTTCTTTGAAGATGATGATGAGATAAGAAAGTGAAGAGTGGAGAATATTTGACTTATGTGCTGTAGAAGCATGAGACTGAATAATACTGAAAATGCTATAATTACAGAAAATGAACACTGCGCTTGAAGTCAACAACCACAACTGTATATTGTTCTCAGGTTACACAGTTGTATCCAGCACTTCTCAGGAATCCGGGTATGGAAAAGGGGAACTCTGGGACTTGTCCAGAGAATGGAATTTTGATCAGGCAAGTGTTTGAGAAGGTTAAGAGGTAGATGGAATTTTGATCAGGCAAGTGTTTGAGAAGGTTAAGAGGTCAAGGGAATTCAGAATACTTGCAAGACAGTGATTGAGGAGGGAGAAATTCTAAACTGGGCTGTGAAAGGTGAAAGGAATTAAGACAGAGGAGCCTTGGAGGGAAACCTAAAAGGATTGTAGGTCTAAGTACAGGCAAAGAGCTGACTTCTTGTGGAGAATAGAGAGAACTGAAAGAAAAGAAGCTTGTGATCTGGGAGCAGTATGT
Organism: Nycticebus coucang; assembly: GCF_027406575.1. Taxonomy (NCBI): domain Eukaryota; kingdom Metazoa; phylum Chordata; class Mammalia; order Primates; family Lorisidae; genus Nycticebus; species Nycticebus coucang. The sequence continues at coordinate 31,675,576 of NC_069787.1, forward strand.
CTATATTTACAGTGTCAGAGGTGGAAACATTTCACTGACAAACACAAGGGTGTGGTATGGTTATAAATTGGTTGCTGAAGTACTGTGAAGACATGACTCCAAAAATCACTGGCAATGTAAAACAAAATTAGGAAAGCAAAGACTGGAAAATTATAGCCAACACTTCAGAACATTTTATTGATCTTGTCATCTCCTTCATATTCTATAACTAGGTTGCTTATTTTTTGGATTAAATATTGACTGCCTTACTTCACTAATTTGCCTTCCCCATAAGTAACAGCTTGAGTTCAGAAGAACAAAAAGTATATTTAAGTAAATAGAAGGTGAAATGTATGAATGACGGGCTAGAATACTTCAGGGAGGCACACTTTTACTGGCAGGGTTGGGAAAAGCAGGTAAAATCTGTTGAATGAGTCACTCACCCTCTTAACTTTTTAAAGGTTTCACTTCTTTTATATGTAAAATAAAAATAATGCTACTTATTGGGCAGCGCCTGAGGCTCAAAGGAGTAGGGCACCGGCCCCATATGCTGAAGGTGGTGGGTTCAAAGCAAGCCCCAGACAAAAACTGCAAAAAATAATAATAATAATTAAAAATAATAATAATGCTACTTACTTCATTAAACTGTTTTGAAGATAACAAATTAAGCAAAGGAAATTATCTAATGGTTGACATATGAAAAGAACTTACATAACCCAACAAATGCACATGCATTTCAACTAAGTTCTATTAGTTACATATTAATATTAATGTAAGCTTTTTTTTTTTCTTTTTGGTTTTTGGCCGGGGCTAGGTTTGAACCTGCCACCTCCGGCATATGGGACTGGCGCACTACTCCTTGAGCCACAGGCGCTGCCCTTAATGTAAGTTTTTCATGCTAGATGGTAATAAAAGCTATTATTTATTTTTGTAGTTTTTTTTTTTTTTTTTTTTGGCTGGGGCAGGGTTTGAACCCACCACCCCCAGCATATGGGGCCAACACCCTACTCCTTTGAGCCACAGGCACCACCCTAAAAGCTGTTATTTTTATTATGAGGTACAAAGAGGAATACTTTTTAAAATAAAATACCCATAATTAATTGTGCTTTCTGGTGAACTGTCATATGTCAGACTTAGTTTGGAATAAGATATGTCAGTCTTGTTTATTAGTCTTATATTAGTCTAAGATTTATTAGACTTTTATTTAGCAACCCTTTTCTGCAAGTAACATCAACCAGTTTGAACTTGATGCTTTTCAGAGTATGGTGTGGTAGATAATTAATTCCTAGAGATTCTCTCCCCAGAGACCTGTTTCAGAAAAACACAAACACAAATGATGTTATTTAAATTAAAGGCCACAGGGTATAAAGCTTTTGTTTCTAGTGAAGATAGAAAAAATGATCCACAGACCCAAGATAGAAAAAATGATCCACAGACCCAAGAATGAACAGTACCAGAGCAGAAAGAATAGCAATGGCACAACGGTCTGTGCCTGAGCAAGGGAAGGGAATGATACTGTTCTCCACTGCTCACCAGTATTTCTGTTTGAAGGGTCTTAAATAGGACACTGAGATGCTGAGTCTCAGTTCCTCCACCCCCCCCAAAAAATAGCCTACTTTGGCTACCTACCTCCAAGTCTTTGTAGATGCCCAAGTGAAATGATACATGTACATTCTCAGAAAGGAGATATTCATCAGGGGCAACCTGGCCCTTGTGGTTTTCAGTTACCTTTGGTCTTTCAGTTGCTTGGAAGGAGTCATCTTCCCTTACCACTTTTTTTTTTTTTTTGCAGTTTTTGGCTGGGGCTGGGTTTGAACCCGCCACCTCCAACATATGGGGCCAGCACCCTACTCCGTTGAGCCACAGGCACCGCCCCCTTTACCATTTTTTTTAATGATTCTAGTTTACCAGATAGTTTTCTTTGCATTGTAAAGCCCATTGTTTGCTGTTAACTAGAGTCTTTTTGTTTCCCAAGGTAAATAAAAAAAATACTCTTTGAATATAAAAGTGGACCTTCTTTCACAAGGTAGATAGTCAATTTAACATGAAATGAGTATCTAACCTGGCATGTTTAATGGGCATACTGAGGACCTAGAGACTTACTTGGAAATAAGCCAAGTACATTTAAAATTCTTATTACCTGGGAATGGGCAGTTCTGGGTTACACATATGTTGGTCAACAGGGAGGGCTGGGGATCCAGATGTGCGGGTGTTTTTTCCTTCAAAAATGTGTATGTAAAATGATTTGAATATTCAATTTTTCATAGCAACTCCTTGAATCAGCCAGGAGTCTAGTACTTTCCTGAAAAATCTCAACTGAGAGTTTCCATTTCTTTAGGTCCGTAGAAAATACAAAAAGAGGGCAGCAGCTTCAAATTTTAAAGGAATTCTTTGTTTTCTTTGAAAGTCTCTTTGGGCCTTATTTTGCCAAAAATGTTTGTGCCACACAGCATGATAAAAGGGATCATGATGCTGTGAATGTAAATTAAGGGAAAACTGATGAGTTATATAAGCTATGGACAAAATATGAACCTGAAACTTGACATAAAGATGGTGGCAACTGGTTCTAGGCAACAGTTTTAGATGTTTTAATTGAACATGGGTGGACCACGAAATTGTGTGCAAGATTTCACTGAAGCACATTTACAGTACATTATCCGCTGTGCTATATCATGTTCAAAAGCTGTGCAAGATTGAACAAGTATCTGAAAGATGATAGCTAACGGATTCTTAATGCACTCTCTTGGTTGTTTGGGGCTTGGAAAACGTTCATTAGACAACAAACCTTCACTAGAAACAAAAGTGACTCAATCAAACCTGCACTAGACACAAAAGCTTTATATCCTGTGGCTTTTAATTTAAATAACATCATTTGTGTTTGTGTTTTTCTGAAACAGGTCTCTGGGGAGAGAATCTCTAGGAATTAATATGCTATTGTGGCATTTGGTGTGTGCATGTGTATGTATGTGTGTTTTTAATTGCCAATAAGAACATTGATTTATTTTCTCAGAAATGTGAAAAAAAAACTAATTTGGAGGAATAAGTCTCCTGTCAATTAAAGCATCTGCTCTGCAGTTTGATCTTGATGAATCTTAGTGTTTTCACTGTACAATAATACATCTAGATTTTGGAGATATAACCTTATTGCTGAGATTGTGCTGTTAAGTGTACCATATGAAATCAAAGAAATCAAATCTACTGCCTTTTAAAAATATTGCTTTCTCTTATTCCTCCTCCCCAAATTCACAACTAACTGTGAAAAAGCCAGACCCCCAAAATCCATTTTGTATGACACTCTGAAAAAAGTAAAATTAGGATTGAAAAGAGATCTGTGATTATCTGTGATTGCAGTACAGTTATGTGATACTAGGTGAATTACACTTCAATAAACCTGGCTTTTAAAAAATTCACATAAGCTTTGTGCCATGCATAACCAGGATGATATAACGTGGAAAATAGTCTTCAACTTGTGCATTTCTTCCCCCACTGAACTACATTCACTCAGTGGCCATCATTTCATCACTTTCACCACCGTCACCATAGCCACCAATGCAGAATCGCCATCTGGAGGTACACAGATGCATGCTCTTGCTCTTGACATGCTCTTGACATGCTCCTGCATGTCAGCTCTTCCCTGTGAATGGCGCAGTGTGCAACACTGACTTTAGAGTGCCTTTCCCAGTCTACCTCTGGCAAACAAAGTAAGCATTGGCTAAATGACAAATATCTTATGTGGCATGGGTGACAGATGGAAAGCAGAATGAAAAAGTCATTGAGCATTCCTCTATTATACGTATGCATATTAGGTGTATTCACAGAGAGACTCACAGTCTGCATTTCAGGGGGTGCATCCTCAGGTCAGCGTGTGCACGAGTGTATGAGTAGGTGCTCCTCCATATGGTACATTGCTGAGGTTGTGTGATTGTCCAACACTGCCACCAAGCAATCCACCTGGGGGGTTTCTCCTTTCTACTCAGATGGATGTCATTAATGTCGTATTTATAAGCTTCTGCATAGAGTATGGTATTTACCTTTTTTGTCAATGAGGAAAGCAACAATTATGAATGCACATTCTCAAAGTCTTATTGCAGACAACATGGTGGGTCCTCAAACTTTTTAAATAGGGGGCCAGTTCACTGTCCCTCAGACCGTTGGAGGGCCGGACCCATTTCCTGGTTCTGTAGTTAAAAAAAAAACAAAAAAAAAACTATGAACAAATTCCTATGCACACTGCACATATCTTATTTTGAAGTAAAAAAACAAAACGGGAACAAATAGAATCACACCGCTGCATGTGGCCCGCGGGCCGTAGTTTGAGGACCCCTGGAAGGCTAGGAGAAAAATACTTTGATTATTTCTTTACTTCATGTTATGTTCCTTCACATGCCTAAGGAAAATCTTTATATTGAAGATTCATTTGTCCCAGCTTAATTAAGTTCAAATCCTACGTTCACCTCAAAGTGCTATTTATTATATCCACAGCGTAATTCTGAAATAGCATTTATGTAGTTATTGCATGGGTTCTTTAAAACATCAATAAACCACCCATGAGCCATTGAACCATTTTTATAAATTGCTATTACAACATGGTATAATTGGAACAAATAAAAATGGGAACCTAACAAATGTAAATGGTAACAAGTAAATGATGTGAGATTCTATTAGTGAAATTATCTGCACCCTGGTAACTAAAACTGACCTGAGATGAACCGATCTGCCTTCTGCAAGCCAGACCTCATGACACATGTGCAGGGAGGTTTGATAACGGTTGTTTAATAATCATATCCTATATTTTAGAATCACCAAATGGATTTAAATGAGCACAGTAGATTTGGGCTTATATTTTTAATATTTGTGCTATTATTTATATTTCTGGAATAACTATACTATTAACATGGCCCTCAAGAAACCATTTGGAACCCCCCACAAGTCACACTTAGAGAATTTTTTTTTTTTTTTTTTGCAGTTTTTGGCCAGGGCTGGGTTTGAACCCACAACCTCTGGCATATGGGGCTGGTGCCCTACTCCTTTGAGCCACAGGCGCCACCCTTTAGAGAACATTTTACTCCAAGGAACTTGTATCTTTTTCTCTTTGCAGCTAAGAAAACTAAATCCAGTTAATTGGTAACACAGATAATTAATTGCAGCTGGCAATAGATCCTGCATCCTCATCTCCTGATTGCTCTGATGGTCATTACATTCCAAGCCCAAAGGCCCTTGATGGCATCTTGCAGTCTACCTAATGTGGTGGTTTTCCAATAAAACAGAGTACTTGACCCCAGAGCTTCTGACTCAGTAGTTCTGCCATAGGGCTACAACCTTGCATCTCCAACAAGGTCCCAGGTGATGCTGATGCTTCTGGTCCAGAGACCTCACTTTGAGAACCACTGAAGTCTTGCTCTTCCCTGACAGTCCCCTTAAAGCTTTTCAAATGTTTACATGCATATGGATCACTCAAGGATCTTGTTAAAATGCAGATTCTGCATGTGTAGTGAATTCCTAGATAATATCAGTGCTGCTGGTACGGGGGCCAGCCAGAGTTGAGGAAACTTCCAAAACATACTCAGCCATAAAGTAAACCTCAGGAACTAAAACTAGAAACATGAAATTTGGGCCAAAAAAATGATAGAATTTACTAAATACAGCATAACTTCCAAGAGGATGTGCTTAGATACACACATAAAGCAATCCCTGTCAGCATTAGGAGGCAGGGCAAGTCGCTCACCTCCACTTCTTCTACGTCACCACAACCGCCACTTCCAAAGGGTCTCTAAGGTTGACTGGTTTGGTGACTGTCTTTCTCTTTCTCTTTTCCTTTGACTTTGGTAGCAATTTTAGATGTTTCTCAAGGGCCTGTGGCCCACTTACTTGTGTGGATGCAGAATGTGGGGAAATGCTAAGCTGCTTATATCCTGAACTGGCATTTTTCTGCTTTTCTTTTTTTTCCTTTTTTAGACAAAATCTCATTTAGTCACCCTGGGTAGAGTGCTATGGCATCATCATAGTGCATAGCAACCTCAAACGCTTGGGCTTGAGCAATCCTCTTTTCTCAGCCTCCTGAGTAGGTGAGACTACAGGCGCCCACAACAATGCTTGGCTAATTTTTCTATTTTTAGTAGAGACGGGGTCTTGCTCTTGCTCAGGCTGGTGTGAAATTCCTGAGCTGAAGCACTCCCCTCCATCAGCCTCCCAGAGTGTTAGGACTACAGGTGTGAGCCACTGCACCCAGCTATTAGCTTGTCTTCCGACCTGCCCTACTACACCACCTTTTCAACTCAGTGATCCATAACAAAACAAGCAAGCACAGTAGGCTTGTGGGCCTATGTGTCTCCCATTTCTGGGCCAGGTTAGAATCAGAAGCCCTTCTTGTATATTTACCCTGTGATTCAATCTACAGCCCTTCTGCCTCTACTTTATCTCTCACCCTTCACCAATTGCAGTTTGGATATTGGTTTAGAAGCATCTTTAGTTTTTCATGCTAAAACAATAAAACTTCTGCCTTTTGCGAATTAAATTTGAGTGAACAGTTTTTGCCTTCACATACTCCTTCTCATTCATTTACTTATGCTTTCAGCAACACTGTCATTTATCCACAATGCTGCATGCCATTTGATCAGCAACACGATGCACCATTCTTACAGACACACTTGTTTTGTGTCATGCTCTGTGCTGGACAGTGAGGATTCACTGGAGTATGATCCTGCTGGCACCGACATTTACATTATTCTAAAGGATATGCTGAGGAAACAAAGGGACCCAGACTTGTAAATGGTAAGAGTCCCTCTCCCGATGTGCTATCTTATGGAAAGTACAAAGAGCACATGGAAGAGGAGCCCAACATAACCTGGGTCATGAAACTTAACAAAGGACCTGTGAAGTGCTTTATCCTGAGGGTGACGGGGAATCATTAGATAGTTTCAACTACTGTGGATGACCTGATATGATTTATATTTTGGAAAGATCACTCTGGCTTTTATATGGACTGAGTAGGGGGTCCTCAAACTTTTTAAACAGGGGGCCAATTTACTCTCCCTCAGTGAATTGGAGGGCCAGACTATAGTTTAAAAAAAAAAAAAAAAACTATGAAAAAATTCCTATGCACACTGCACTTATCTTATTTTGAAGTAAAAAAAACAAAACAGGAACAAATACAATCACACCGCCTCATGTGGCCCGCAGTTTGAGGACCCCTGGGAGAGATAGAGAAATGGGTTGGAAGAAAAGAAATTCTGATAAGAGATGATAGTAGCCTGAACCAGCATGGGGATAGAAAGAAAGAGACATGCAAGCCACAGTCAGAAGGTTGGATCAATTGCACGGATTGTGGTGTGAGGCAGGGAGAAATCAAGGATAATACCAGGAATAATGAGATTCTGTTTGTTAAATGCTGCATATCCATGCAAGAGAGAGTGAATGTCTTTTACAGATGAGGATTTAAAGTTCCAAAATGTTAGCAATATGCACAAAGTCCAAAGAATTAATGAGTGAATGGTAGAATCCTAAAGCCATCAGTGTTATTTGGAGAATCAATTAATTGTCAGCCTCCTCTGGCTCAGAAGGGAAGCTGCCTGAATTTTAATCCAAGTTCTACCTCATAATAGCAGTGTGACCCCAAGCAAATCATTTAATCCCCCAGCTCTGTACATTTCCCATGTAAAATTTGAAGATAAAAATAAATCTAACTTCCTGTGTTTTCTGAGCACAATTGCTGGCAGTGAGCTACTATCATCATTTTATTCTTTAGCAGTTACCCTTCCCCGGTCTTCCAGAGTGGGGATATTTTTTTGCAGGTGTGGGGTTGTAGGAACCCAGCTCTTTGACAGCATACAGAGGCATGAACAATGTGTGGCAAATGCCCTGGGCTCTCAATTGGTTTGCCCTTTTTTTGGAGGAGCATTGGTCCCTGCTCATCTCCCAGATCTCTATAGAGGTAGTCCTCCAAGACCTAAACCTTGGATCTCTTGTCCAGATTTACCCTCTTTCTATGTGATCACACCCATGTTCATGACTTTAATGCCACCTATATACTGACAACTCCCACGTTTCAATCTCCAGTTCTCTGCCTTAGAGCCATGGATATTCTGCCTCCTGACATCTGCACGTGGATGGCTAACAGTCCAAATCCATGCTCCCCACTTTGTTCCCAAAGCCTACTCCTCCTGTATCTTACCTCTTTTCAATTAATGGAAATTCCATTGTTCTGTTAACTTAAGTCCAAAGCAATGATGTTATATAATACTTGGCTTCTTTTTCTCACACTCCACATTCCAGTTCATAGAAAATCCCATCAGCTCTGCCTTCAAAAGAGTCATACCTCTTCCTGTCAACTCTACCTCTACTCTCCTCATCTGAGCCCTCTTTGTTGCTGACCTGGATTGGTGTGATCACCTCCTAATTTATTTCCTTGCTTCTCTATTGACCAGCCGCAGAGTACAAAGCAGCCTCCATGATCCATTAGGACATACGTCTGATTGTGTCACTCCTCTACTCTGACCCCTCCAAAGGTATCCACAATCCAAACACTGTACATTTTCTATTCTTCCTCAGTTCACTCCTATTTTATATTAGATGTCCATTTGACTAATTCTGTATCTCAACACATCTCATTTTATAGCCTCAGGAAAATAAGAAGTATCCTGTCAGTCAGTTAGTGACTAACTCATTCTCCTGTCCTGGGCAGTCTATGCGCTATTGACTTTATACCAATTCCAAGCAGTTGGCCGTCAATTCTCTTTCCAGTTGCTACTCCTCTAAAATCCATCCTGAGGCTTCTTTTCTAGTAAAAACTAGCTTTAGATGTATGATTCCCCAAGCTGTCTCCACCTCGTCCCCAATGCTGTCCAAATCAAATCTGTTTATAAGGATTATATTAATCAATGTAGGGAAACGGGAAACGATTTAGCATGTTCATTGCGTTCAAACATTGGAGAAGTTTTCATAATACAGACCTCTCTTATTTTCCAAATCCAGTGTACCTGATCACAACCACTTGTAAATGTTGTCACATAAATAACATTTCTATTGATATGAGTAATTTGTTTTCTTGATGCGATTTTGTAACTTCCCTTAAGATTAAGATGACCACACATCCCATCACATTGTACTTGGAACAATTCTAGGTTGTTGTCTCATTCTCAATAATCATAGACCCCTCTCTTAAATTATCAAGTGTCCAGTTTGAACGATGACCATGTATACTGTACTTGTAATGTAACTGTGGCCAAAATTTGTTCTTTGTCCTTAGTGCCAAATAGTTTTCTGTACAGGTAGTGAAATTACCGTGCTTCCACTTCATCCTTTTATTGTTGGTGGGTTTTTTAAACTTACTGTTAAATTTACATATAGTGTAATTCACTCTTCTTTATTCTTTGACAAATGAATTGACAAATGAAACTTCATATAACCACTGCTACAGTGGAGATTCCTGACCCTTAACCCCCAGTAACCATCCCATCGTGATAGTTTTGCCTTATTCGGAGTGTCATGGAAATGAAATCACGTACTTTTTGAGTCTGGATTCTTCCATATAACCTAATGTATTTGAGATATATCTAGGTCATATGTATCAATATTCCTCCTTTTTATTGCTGAATAGTATTCCATTATGTGACTGCACCTCAGATTATCTCTTTACCCATGAAAGTCATTTAGGTTTTTTCTAACCTTTTATGATTATAAATAGAGCTGCTATAAGCTTTTATAAGTAGATTTTTGTATGAATGTATGTTTATTTCTCCTGAGTAAATAGCTAAAAGTAGAATTACTGGTCCTACAAGTGAACATTTACCTTTCTAAGAAACTCTCAACCTGGCTTGGTGCCCGTGGCACAGTGGTTATGGCCAGCCACATGCACGGAAGCAGGCAGGTTCGAACCCAGCCTGGACCAGCTAAACAACAATGACAACTGCAACAAAAAATAGCCGGGCATTGTGGCAGGCATCTATAGTCCCAACTACTTGGGAGGCTGGGGCAAGAGAATCACTTAAGCCCAGGAGTTTGAGGTTGCTGTGAGCTGTGACACCACAGCACACTACCGAGGGCAACATAGTGAGACGCTGTCTCAAAAAAAAAAAAAAGAAACTCTCAACCTATTTTGCATCCCAGAAGTATATGTGAGTTCTAATGGTCTTGTATCCTGGCCAGCACTGGTGGGATCCATTTTGTCCCTGATGCTTTTGGTACTGCTTCGTTCTTTGTTATTTTAGCCATTCTAATTGATGTGTAGTGGCATCTCATTATGGTTTTAATTTGCATTTCCTGATGACTAATGATGTTAAGCATCCTTGTATATGCTTATTTGCCATATCTTCAATGGTGATGTGCCTGTTCAAATCTTTTGCTCATGTTTTAAGTTGAGGTTTTGTTTTCCTATTGTTGAGTTTTAAAGTTCTTCCTATATTCTGAATACAAGTCCTTTATTAGATACATAATTTGCAAGTATTTTGTCTCAGTCAGTGGCTTATTTTGCATTCTCTTACCTTACCATCTCTCCTAGAGTAGAAGTTTTTATTTTGGTGAAATTCTTTTTAATTTGGTCAAAAAAGTAATGGAGCATATCTGTGTGAGTTTATTTCTGGACTCACTATCCTGCTCCATTGATTTATGTTCTTGGAGATTTTAATTAGACTTTAAAAGTTGAAATTAGTATCTTTTGGCTTATTAACTCAAGAGTCTTATATTGTTCAAAATAGATGATATTTCCTTCATTCCAAGGTAATCTGTAAAGATAAATGACTATATTGATAGAGAGTTGAAACCCACATAATATTACTTGACCCAAGATTTAAATGAAACCTCAATAAATGCATTCTATAATGAAGTTGGTGACATAAATATTTACCACAGCATTCTCAAAGCATTTTCCATAGATCCTCTATGAGGTGCACCACCAAAAAACAAACAAAAAACTTTCAACAAAACTATTTGAGAAACCCTGTCTGTGTCTTTTTGGCAATTAACAATGTTCATATTACAGGCTTTGAGTATTCCTACATTGAAAGGCTATTTTAATGTTGTTTATCTTAGAGTGTTCCAAGTATATGAGGATATCTGTGAGTTGACCACCCAAGGGACTCTAACAAACTGGTCAATATATGGAAGTGGTCAACATAAGGAACTAGGCCTGCTGTACTGATATGTATATATAGTGTATGTCTGGTCTATGAAAATTAGGTCACCTGAAGGAGATGGTCAGTGTAGGGAGAGGTGGTCAGCTACGGAGGTTCCCCTGTATCTGACTTTTACCTTCCATCAACTTCTATTAAATTTCCCTAAAGACTACTACTGATCTTTTTCCATATATTTGTGGTTTGTGGTCTCTCCAGCATAGGATCCCCAACATATTTTCACATCCTTTTTTTGTTTTAATACTTTGAGCACCATTTTTACCTGCTGCTCTTCTACTGATTATTAATTAAACATTTTTTACTTTGTAATTGAAGCTTTTCTGTGGGAAATGAGTGAATCATTCATGATGCAATAAAGGACATAAACCTGAAATTTTTATTGAGTTTTATGCTTTATGCATACAGAAATATTTACTATATTTACTTACAAATCGAGCTCCTAAAATGTCACACATCACAGTATTTACTGAAATCACTATATTTTGATGATTTAAGATTTACTATCATATCAGATTCTTTTTTTTATTGTTTGGTATTCATTGAAGGTACAAGAATTGGGTTACACTGATTGTATTTGTTAGATAAATTTCCTCTGATACTTGTGTCCTGTCTCCAAGAGGTATGCCATACACCATGATCTCCCATCCCTCTGCCTCCTTCCCTCTCCTTGTGCCCTTATTCCCCTAACCCCCACCTTATATTAGATCATCTACTGTCTTCATATTAGAATTGAGTACATTGAATTCTTGCTTCTCCGTTCTTGTGATTCTTTACTAAGAAGAATGTGTTCCAACTCAATCTAGGTTAATAGAAAAGATGCAAAGTCTCCATCTTTTTAATGACTGAATAGTATTCCATGGTATCTATATACCACAGCTTGTTAATCCACCCCTGAGTTGGTGGGAATTTAGGTTGTTTCCACATTTTGGCAATTGTACATTGAACTGCGATAAACAGTCTAGTACAAGTGTCCTTATGATAAAAGAATTTTTTTTCTTCTGGGTAGATGCCTAGTAATGGGATTGCAGGATCAAATGGGAGATCTAATTTGGGTTCTTTGAGAATTCTCCACACTTCCTTCCAAAAAGGTTATATTAGTTTGTAGTCCTACCAGCAATGGCATAACTGATTCTTAATGCTCTTTGAAGTAACAAAGAAAAAATAAAATGCAAAGTACTACTAACAAATTAAACCTTTATATGATATAACAGTTATAAGGAATAAAGTTTACCAAAACCTTTTTTATTTCTAGCCATAAATATGCTTGACACTTAGCTGAATTTTGTTAGGCTAAAACTAACAAAATTGGGAGGAGAGAGCAAGATGGTGTCTGAGTAACAGCTTCCTTGCATCTGGGCACCATGAGTCTGGGGAGAAAGGACTCCACGCATCTCTGGCTGGTGGGATCTGCCTATAATCATCCTTGTGAGGATACAGGGAGTCAGCGAGAGACTTCTGGACCCCAAGAGGAGAACTAAAACAGTGCAAAACCAGCAAGTGGTGGCATGTGTTCAATCAGTTTAAACCCGCCAGCAACTGTAAGTAAGTACAGTAGCAGCGAGACTGCAAACCAGAAACGCCTTACCTGTGAACTGTTTTGGTGTCTATGGACTTGGCACTCACTTGAATTGCCTTGGGGAGAGCCTGAACTGGAGTGCGGAGGACTTTGGCTGTTGTCTAGGGCCCCAGTCTGAGCCGCTGAGCCAGACGGAGCTAATAATGTTTGGCTGTGGGCCACAGGGAGCCATTGTGAGTGATCTGCCCCAGCAAGCTCCGCCCTCAGGGTCACAGAGCAAGACTTGGGTGGGAGCGGTAACCCAGTGACTGAGTAGCCTAAGGACAGGGTCTGAGCCGCCTTACAGCCCTAACCCTCAGGGGCAGAGTGAGACAGGTTTTGGCACACTGGGTAAGTGGATACCCACTTTAGCAGTGATTCCGGCGACAAGCACTTTCCTGGGAAAGCTTCTACTCAACAAGTTTACAAGTTCAAAGTGCCTTTTAAGAGGGCTGAAAAGAGATTTACGGTGTCTACCTGCTGGGGTTGGAGAAATTTGCAGCCTCCAGTCGTATCAGCACTGTGATTAACGCTCATACCCCAGAAGACCACGTGTTGCCCAGACAATATTCAACAATATATACATACTGCTTTGTTTTTGGTTGTGTTTTTTTTTTTTCTCTTTTTTGGTGTGGTTGTTTTTCTGTTTATTTTGATGCTGTTGATGTTGTTCTGTTTTTTAATTTCAACCTTTTCTGTACATAATTTTTTTCCTTCTCAATTTTTCTAGTGTAATTATAATTTCCCATTGCTGCCTTTTTCAATAACTAGAACTTCATTTTTGTTAGTGTTTCTACCACTACTATTTGGCTTTTCACCCAATTTTATCCCGTAAAGTTTTCTGTTTGCTTGTTTTGGTTTGATTTATAGCATTTCTGTCTTTCTTCTCTACTTGGTGGAGGTGGGGTACTGTGTCTGACCAGGTTAGCAAAGAGCTGCTGACCTCAAGGGAACCACCCAACTGGGCACCCCCAGAAGGTGGAGTTTTTTTTAAGGTTGTGTCAAAGTACCCTACTGTACACCTATATTGCTCTGTCTCCCTCTTTCTGTGCCTCTCTTCTTTTTGTCAATATTCCTATTACCCACCCCCATCCTTTCTCTATTTTTTTTTCTTTTTGCTCGTTCCTCCTTTCTTTCATCCCTTTCTTGCTCTTCAACCTTCTCATCCTTCTGGTCCTCTACCAAAAGGACCCATCAAAACCTTGGTCCAAGGGCACGAGAACTTAAAGAGCAAGAGGAAGTGAAAGGAAAATTAGAGCAAGGAAACAGAAAAAAGAAATCACTCATGAGGAAGAATCAGCAGAAAACTCCAGGGAACATGAAGAACCAGTCCAGAAGAACCCCGCCAAGGGACCATGAGGTAGCTACTGCAGAGGATTCCACCTATAAAGAAATGTTAGGAATGACAGAAAGGGAATTTAGAATACACATGGTGAAAACAATGAAAGAAATGATGGAAACAATGAAGGAAACTGCTAATAAAGTGGAAAATAACCAAAAGGAAATGCAAAAACAGAATCAAATAAGAGATGAACGATATGAAGAATATAAAAAGGATATAGCAGAGCTGAAGGAACTGAAACAGTCAATTAGGGAACTTAAAGATGCAATGGAAAGTATCAGCAACAGGTTAGACCATGCAGAAAAAGAATTTCAGAGGTAGAAGACAAAGTTCTTGAGATAAGAAGTTCTTCAGATAGTAAAAGAGGCAGAAAAGAAGAGAGAGAAAGCAGAACGTTCACTGTCAGAATTATGGGACTTTATGAAGCATTCCAACATACGAGATATAGGAATCCCAGAAGGGGAAGAAGAATGCCCCAGAGGAATGGAAGCCATACTAGAGCATATTATAAAAGAAAATTTCCCAAATAGCACCAAAGGTTCTGACACACTGCTTTCAGAGGGATATCGGACCCCAGGTCGCCTCAACTCCAACCAAGCTTCACCAAGACACATTGTGATGAACCTGTCCAAAGTCAAGACAAAAGAAAAGATTCTGCAAGCTGCCAGGAGTAAGCGCCAGTTGACCTACAGGGGCAAATCCATCAGAGTGACCGCAGACTTCTCTAATGAAACTTTCCAAGCAAGAAGACAATGGTCATCTACCTTTAATCTACTTAAACAGAACAATTTTCAGCCCAGAATTCTGTACCCTACTAAGCTAAGCTTAAAAATTGACGGAGAAATCAAATCATTTATGGATATACAAACATTGAGGAAATTAACCACAACAAGACCAGCTCTACAGGAAATACTTCAAACTGTTCTACACACTGACCATCACAATGGATCAGCAGCAAAGTAAGAACTCAGATATTAAAGGACAGAACCTAACCTCCACACTGATGCAAAAGACAAAACTAAGCAATGGACTCTCACAAAATAAGATGAATAGAATACTACCACACTTATCAATTATCTCAATAAACATTAATGGCTTGAATTCCCCACTGAAGAGACATACATTGGCTGACTAGATTAAAAAACACAAGCCATCCATTTGCTGTCTGCAAGAAACACACCTGGCTTCAAAAGACAAATTAAAACTCCAAGTCAAGGGTTGGAAGACAATTTTTCAGGCAAATGGAATTCAGAAGAAAAGAGGAGTTGCAATCTTATTTTCAGATACATGTGGATATAAAGCAACTAAAGTCAAAAAAGACAAAGATGGTCACTTTATATTGGTCAAGGGAAAAATACAACAAGAAGATGTTTCCATTCTAAATATTTATGCACCCAATTTAAATGCTCGCAGATTCTTGAAACAGACCTTAGTCTGAGCAATATGATATCTGATAATACCATAATAACAGGGGACCTTAACACTCCTCTTACAGAGCTGGACAGATCCTCTACACAGAAATTAAACAAAGATATAAGAGATTTAAATGAGACCCTAGAACAACTGTGCTTGATAGACGCATATAGAACACTCCATCCCAAAGATAAAGAATATACATTCTTCTCATCACCCCATGGAACATTCTCCAAAACTGATCATATTCTGGGACACAAAACAAATATCAACAGAATCAAAAGAATTGAAATTTTACCTTGTATCTTCTCAGACCACAAGGCACTAAAGGTGGAACTCAACTCTAACAAAAACGCTCGACCCGACACAAAGGCATGGAAATTAAACAATCTTCTGTTGAATAACAGATGGGTGCAGGAAGAAATAAAACAGGAAATCATCAACTTCCTTGAGCGTAACAACAATGAGGACACAAGCTACCAAAACCTGTGGGATACTGCAAAAGCAGTTTTGAGAGGAAAATTTATCGCTTTAGATGCCTACATTCGAACAACAGAAAGAGAGCACATCAACAATCTCACAAGCCATCATATGGAATTGGAAAAAGAAGAACAATCTGAGCCTAAACTCAGTAGAAGAAAAGAAATATCCAAAATCAAATCAGAGATCAATGAAATTGAAAACAAAAGAATCATTCAGAAAATTAATGAATCAAGGAGTTGGTTTTTTGAAAAAATAAATAAAATAGATAAACCATTGGCCAGACTAACTAGAAATAGAAAAGTAAAATCTCTAGTAACCTCAATCAGAAATGATAAAGGAGAAATAACAACTGATCCCACAGAGATACAAGAGATCATCTCTGAATACTACTAGAAACTCTATGCCCAGAAATTTGACAATGGGAAGGAAATGGATCAATATTTGGAATCACACCCTCTCCCTAGACTTAGCCAGGAAGAAATAGACCTCCTGAACAGACCAATTTCAAGCACTGAGATTAAAGAAACAATAAAAAATTTTCCAACCAAAAAATGCCCTGGTCCAGATGGCTTCACACCAGAATTCTATCAAACCTTCAAGGAAGAGCTTATTCCTGTACTGCAGAAATTATTCCAAAAAATTGAGGAAGAAGGAATCTTCCCCAACACATTCTATGAAGCAAACATCACCCTGATACCAAAACCAGGAAAAGATCCAAACAAAAAGGAGAATTTCAGACCAATCTCACTCATGAATATAGATGCAAAAATTTTCAACAAAATCCTAGCGAATAGATTACAGCTTATCATCAAAAAGTCATTCATCATGATCGAGTAGGCTTCATCCCAGGGATGCAAGGCTGGTTTAAGATACGCAAGTCCATAAACGTTATCCACCATAATAACAGAGGCAAAAATAAAGACCATATGATCCTCTCAATAGATGCAGAAAAAGCGTTTGATAAAATCCAGCATCCTTTTCTAATTAGAACACTGAAGAGTATAGGCATAGGTGGCACATTTCTAAAACTGCTCGAAGCTATCTATGACAAACCCACAGCCAATATTTTACTGAATGGAGTAAAACTGAAAGCTTTTCCTCTTAGAACTGGAACCAGACAAGGTTGTCCTCTGTCACCTTTACTATTCAACGTAGTGCTGGAAGTTCTAGCCAATACAACTAGGCAAGACAAGGAAATAAAGGGAATCCAAATGGGAGCAGAGGAGGTCAAACTCTCCCTCTTTGCTGACGACATGATCTTATACTTAGAGAACCCCAAAGACTCAACCACAAGACTCCTAGAAGTCATCAAAAAATACAGTCATGTTTCAGGATATAAAATCAATGTCCACAAGTCAGTAGCCTTTGTATACACCAATAACAGTAAAGATGAGAAGCTAATTAAGGACACAACTCCCTTCACCATAGTTTCAAAGAAAATGAAATACCTAGGAATATACCTAACGAAGGAGGTGAAGGACCTCTATAAAGAAAACTATGAAATCCTCAGAAAGGAAATAGCAGAGGACATTAACAAATGGAAGAATATACCATGCTCATGGATGGGAAGAATCAACATTGTTAAAATGTCTATACTTCCCAAAGCAATCTACCTATTCAATGCCATTCCTATCAAAATACCAACATCGTACTTTCAAGATTTGGAAAAAATGATTCTGCGTTTTGTATGGAACCAGAAAAAAACCCATATAGCTAAGGCAGTTCTTAGTAATAAAAATAAAGCTGGGGGCATCAGCATACCAGATTTTAGTCTGTACTACAAAGCCATAGTGCTCAAGACAGCATGGTACTGGCACAAAAATAGAGACATAGACACTTGGAATCGAATTGAAAACCAAGAAATGAAACTAACATCTTACAACCACCTAATCTTCAGTAAACCAAACAAGAACATACCTTGGGGGAAAGACTCCCTATTCAATAAATGGTGTTGGGAGAACTGGATGTCTACATGTAAAAGACTGAAACTGGACCCACACCTTTCCCCACTCACAAAAATTGATTCAAGATGGATAAAGGACTTAAATTTAAGGCATGAAACAATAAAAATCCTCAAAGAAAGCATAGGAAAAACACTGGAAGATATTGGCCTGGGGAAAGACTTCATGAAGAAGACTGCCATGGCAATTGCAACAACAACAAAAATAAACAAATGGGACTTCATTAAACTGAAAAGCTTCTGTACAGCTAAGGAGACGACAACCAAAGCCAATAGACAACCTACACAATGTGAAAGGATATTTGCATATTTTCAATCAGATAAAAGCTTGATAACTAGGATCTATAGAGAACTCAAATTAATCCACATGAAAAAAGCCAACAGTCCCATATATCAATGGGCAAGAGACATGAATAGAACCTTTTCTAAAGATGACAGATGAATGGCTAACAAACACATGAAAAAATGTTCATCATCTCTATATATTAGAGAAATGCAAATCAAAACAACCCTGAGATATCATCTAACCCCAGTGAGAATGGCCCACATCACAAAATCTCAAAACTGCAGATGCTGGCTGGATGTGGAGAGAAGGGAACATACACTGCTGGTGGGACTGCAAACTAGTACAACCTTTCTGGAGGGAAGAATGGAAAAACTTCAAGGACTCAAGCTAGACCTCCCATTTGATCCTGCAATACCATTACTGGGCATCTACCCAAAAGGAAGAAAATACTTTTATCTTAAGGACACTTGTACTAGACTGTTTACTGCAGCTCAATTTACAATCGCCAAAATGTGGAAACAGCCTAAATGGCCACCAACCCAGGAATGGATTAACAAGCTGTGGTATATGTATACCATGGAATACTATTCAGCTATTAAAAAAAATGGAGACTTTACATCCTTCGTATTAACCTGGATGGAAGTGGAAGACATTATTCTTAGTAAAGCATCACAAGAATGGAGAAGCATGAATCCTATGTACTCAATTTTGATATGAGGACAATTAATGACAATTAAGGTTATGGGGGGGAGGAAAAGCAGAAAGAGGGACGGAGGGAGGGGGTGGGGCCTTGGTGTGTGTCACACTTTATGGGGGCAAGACATGATTGCAAGAGGGACTTAGCCTAACAATTGCAATCAGTGTAACCTGGCTTATTGTACCCTCAATGAATCCCCAACAATAAAAAAAAAAAAAAAAAAACTAACAAAATTGTCGCTGGACTGTTTATGTTCTAAAGAACAACTTTAAATTGATTTTTTGGTCAAAAAATTGTGTTCACATTTCATAGGATAAATTAGGTATTTGTGGGACAATGCACAGTTTTTAAGGTATTGTTTAATTGATATTGATCAGATACAAAAATAGCACATATAATAACAAAGTATCCGTATATCTCATGTAATAAACATTTTTAACCAACTAATGAAGGCATGCATTTGTAAAAGTATCAGACTATGCTATAACTTAAAATGGAAAAGAGTGTACTTAAAATTTTTGATTGTATAGAAAAGTGGAAAACAAAGTTAAAATCAGCATAGATCCAAGGATTGTCTATTAACTGATGTCTAGAATCTAAAATATTTCACAATGAATGTTTCAGGAGTGTCCAACCTTTTGGCTTGTCTCCACCACATTGGAAGATGGTTTGTCTTCGGCCACACATTAAATGCACAAACACTAAGAAAGCATAGGTCTGTGCATAATTTACATGATATCTGCCACCACAAATAAGCAAAAATGACTTCACATAACCCACTTGTGCCCCGGGACCATGGGTTGGACATTGCTGTTAGCATTCCACATCAGCCTCCCAAAGTGCTAGGATTACAGTGTGAGCCACTGCACCTGGGCAATAATATGGTTTTGATTCTAACTCTGATATGTCAGGGATACCTATTGGCTCACATAAAAATTCAGTAAGTTGCTTTTCACTCCATGTAATTTTGGTATAAATCTGAAAGCAGGTTTGTGACAAAGATAGTGGGAAATGAATAGTTTCCTTCAGTGGATTATATTTTAACATATGTACTTCAGATTGTAAAACTCATTGATAGCATGTACTACTCTACAAATTAACATTTAACTGTTAAGAGATATGTGAAAAGAACTTTAAGAAATTTCTAAGATATTATACAAAGTTTTGGATATGTACTGGAAATATCCAACTTATTTATTAATCTGCAAGAAAACATTCCTTTAAAATTTACATGTTTCTGATTTAATATGTAGGTATAATATGTTTTCAGTCAACACAATTGAAACATCAAAATTTTAGAAATATCACAAAGTGTGCTCATGTCAAATACCACTCCATCTTCTTCTTAGCATACTTACTTAGGTACTGATCTCCAAACCTCCTGATCACCAGCCACCCTTTGTGAGTCATCTCGAGTTATTTCAGGATGTGGGATGGGGGATAGTCTACGTTCTGGGATTGTATGATCTAAGCAATCCTTCACCTCACCTGACTCTGATTCTGTATATGTATCTGGAGTCATTTAATGTTAACTTAATCTTCCAACCAAAGGCTTTATTTTTATCCTCTTGATAACAGTGAATCTACCTAGCTGACAAAAATCAGCCTTTTATCATATGGGCAGCTGAACCTGCCCTTCATAAGGCTAATTATTGAGCCTTTAGGCATTATTGTATGGCTAACCCAAGTCCTAGAGCACAGAGAACTAATCTAAGATTAGGACACAGCATGTAGTGGACACAGCATGGCCACTCTTAACAGATTACCTGGGTTCAAACCCCACTTCTGCCACTTTCCAGCTACATGGCAAAGGGCAAGTTACCTAAGTTCTTTCAGCCTTAGTTGAAAATGAAGATAATCATACTTACAGAGGTTAAATAAATTAATTTAAATAAAGCACTGATAATAGTGCTTGACACATAATAAGTACTCAGTAAATATTAGCTATTGCTACTGTTATTAAGACCTTGTTTGATTTTCAGCCTCAAACTTTCTGGCCTCATTGGTTGATAGTTCCAGTACATCTCTGAGGCCAGGAGGGTCCAGCATGGAAGTCCTTTGAACTTCCATAGATCCCTGCAAACTTTTCTGGTATAGTTAAAGCTCTGACAGTTTCCTAAAATAATTTAGGGTAACACAGAACCAAAAAAAGAGGTGATAAATTTGTTTACTTCATTGACAGAGATAATTTTTAGAAGAAATGTTTTGGTCTATTTTCAAAGGTACCAACTCCCAAGGATTTTCTACTCTACCATCTAACCCCGAATATTCCTGCTTTATTTACTGAGTAAATATAGGCACTGTATTCTTGAGGGAAAATGCCTGAACTTCATCCCTAATACGACTTTTGAAGGCCTGGTTTGACCTGGACACTGCCTTTCTCCCAGATTCATCTCATAACACCCATCCTTCTCACTCCCTTCTATCCCCCATTTCTTACTATACATCATTGACCTTATTCACAAATACTCCAAGTTCTTTCCAGCCTTAGGACTTTTGCTCATGCTGTTCCCTTGCTGACCATCATTCCCTAGAATGTCCCATCCTTCAGGACTCCCTATCAGAAAGGTTCTCTATGTCTGTACTACTTGTACTAGGAATTTCTCTCCCTGTTGTTTTCTTAATATCTCAGTCTCTTTTGATTTTTTTATATCACTCATCCCAACTTGCATCCAATATATTTCTATCAACTTCAGGGAGGATGCAGTGGTGAGAAGAGCTAGGTCTTCTAGTATGGTCCATAAGGGCCATTTCTGTCTCCACATTGTTATATTTCTCAGTATCTAGCACACAGTTTTACATGAAATAAATGTTAATGAGTAGATAAGTGGCCAATAATGCATATCTGTATACACATTATTGAAGTATTTCTAAATGAGGAATCTTTCTGATCTGCTATAATGGATAATTAATAAAAATTTAAATTAATATGTTAATAATGTCTCAGTACTTTCCTTTCATAGTTTATTCCTGAGAATTTACTTATTCAATTAATTTGCTCTGAAAATACTTTTATTTTTAAGTATGAGTGTAATGATAAACTTTGGCTCATCCTTGGGAGGATAATGGCATTTTAAATTTCTCTGATCTGAATTTAGTTGTTGTATAAAATTTAGACACTTAATTATACAGACTCCCTTTACTCTTAGCTTATAAATAGAATTGACTTATGTAATAAGAACTCTTGTGCATAATCTTATATAAAGCACATAAACTCCCAACTTTATGGCAAGACTAGCTATGTCAAGTCCAGGAAATCCTACCCTATAATCACCTTTCTATTAAAACATTTCATTGACTTATCATTAAAAAAGTCATACATAACTATCAGGTAGGATTCATCCCAGGGATGCAAGGCTGGTTTAACATACACAAATCTATAAACATAATTTGTCATATCAACAGGAGCAAAAACAAAGACCATATGATCCTCTCAATAGATACAGAAAAAGCATTTGACAAAATCAAACATCCTTTCCTAATTAGAACACTGAAGAATATAGGCATTGGCACCACATTCTTTAAATTGATCGAAGCTATCTATGGCAAACCCACAGCTAATATACTGAATGGAGTAATACTGAAAGCTTTTTCACTCAGGACTGGAACAAGACAAGGGTGTCCTCTATCACCACTACTATTCAACACAGTGCTAGAAGTTTTAGCCAATACACTTAGACAAGAAAAGGAAATTAAAGGCATCCATGGGTGGCGCCTGTGGCTCAGTCGGTAGGGCGCCGGCCCCATATACCGAGGGTGGCGGGATCAAACCCGGCCCCGGCCAAACTGCAACCAAAAAATAGCCCGGCGTTGTGGCGGGTGCCTGTAGTCCCAGCTACTCAGGAGGCTGAGGCAAGAGAATCGCTTGGGCCCAGGAGTTGGAGGTTGCTGTGAGCTGTGTGAGGCCACGGCACTCTACCGAGGGCCATAAAGTGAGACTCTGTCTCTACAAAAATAAATAAATAAATAAATAAAATAAAATAAAGGCATCCAAATGGGGGAAGAGGAAGTGAAACTCTCTCTCTTTGCCGATGATATGATTTTATACTTAGAAAACCCCAAAGACTCAACCACAAGACTCCTGGAATTGATCAAAAAATACAGTAATGTCTCAGGATAGAAAATCAGTGTCCACAAATCAGTAGCTTTTGTATATGCCAATAACAGCCAAGTTGAGAAGGAAATCAAGAAAACAATACCCTTCTCAGTAGCTCCAAAGAAAATGAAATACCTAGGTATACACCTCACAAAGAGGTGAAGGACCTTTATAAAGAAAAATATGAACCCCTAAGAAAAGAAATAGTAGAGGATACTAACAAATGGAAGAACATACCATGCTCATGGCTGGGAAGAGTCAACATTGTTAAAATGTCTATATTTCCCAAAGCAGCTACAGATTCAATGCTATCCCTATTAAAATACCAACATCATACTTTCAAGACTTGGAAAAAATAATTCTTCATTTTGTATGGAACCAAACAAACAAACAAACAAAAAGTGTAGCCAAGGCAATTCTTAGTTAGTAAAACAAAGCTGGGGGCATCAGCCTACCAGACTTAGGCTGTACTATAAGGCCATAGTGATTAAAACAGCATTGTATTGGAACAAAAATAGAGACATAGACATTTGGAACCAAATAGAAAACCAGGAGCTGAAACAAACATCTTATAACCACGTAATCTTTGATAAACTAAACAAGAACATACACTGGGGGAAAGAATCCCTATTCAATAAATGGTGCTGGGGTGGCGCTGGTGGCTCAGTTGGTAAGGCGCCAGCCCCATATACCAAGAGTGGTGAGTTCAGGCCCGGCCCCGGCCAAACTGCAACAAAAAAATAGCTGGGCGTTGTGCTGGCACCTGTGGTCCCAGCTACTTGGGAGGCTGAGGCAAGAGAATCCCCTAGGCCCAGGAGTTGGAGTTTGCTGTGAGCTGTGATGCTACAGCACTCTACCAAGGCAATAAAGTGAGACTCTATCTCTTAAAAAAAAAAACAAAACTGAGGCAAGAGGATTACTTTAGCCCAAGAGTTGGAGGTTGCTGTGAGTTATGACACCATGGCATGCTACCCAAGGTGACCACTTGAGACTGTGTCTTTAAAAAAAAATTGGGACAGTGCCTGTAGCTCAATGAGTAGAGTGCTGGCCCCATATACCCAGGGTGGTGGGTTCAAACCCAGCCCCGGCCAAAACTGCAACAACAAAAAAAAAAGCCAACAATCCCTCAGATCACTGGGCAAGAGAAATGAATAGAACCTTCTCTAAAGAAGACATATGAATGGCTAACACACATATGAAGAAATGCTCATCATCCCTAATTATTAGAGAAACGCAAATCAAAACCACCCTGAGATATCATCTAACCCCAGTGAGAATGGCCCTCATCACAAAGTCTCAAAACTGCAGATCTGGCATGGATGTGGAGAGAAGAGAACACTTTTAAATTGCAGGTGGGACTGCAAACTAGTACAACATTTTTGGAAGGCAGTATGGAGAACCCTCAAAGAACTCAAGCTAGACCTCCCAATTTATCCTGCAATCCCATTGCTAGGCATCGACCCAAAAGAAAAAAAAAATCTTTTTACCACAGGGACACTTGCACTAGACTGCTTATTGCAGCTCAATTTACAATTGCCAAAATTTGGAAACAGCCTAAATGCCCACCAACCCAGGAATGAATTAACAAGCTGTGGTATATGTATACCATGGAATACTATTCAGCCACTAAAAAATACATCCTTTATGTTAACCTGGATGGATGTAGAACACATTATTCTTAGTAAAGCATCATAAGAATGGAAAAATAAGAATCCTATGTACTCAATTCTGTTATGAGGACAATTAAGGTCCCAGTACACAATGGAAGGTGGGGGATAGGGAGAGCTGAGAAAGGAAGGAGGGAGGAGGTGGGGGGTCGGGGCAAGACACAAATATAAGAGGGTCCTTATCTAACAAAAGCAATCAATGTAACCTGGTTCTATGTACCCTCAATGTATCCCCAACAACAAAAATATTGCTAAGACCAGATTGGGTAGCTCATGCCTATAATTCTAGCACTCTGGAAGGCTGAAGCAGGAGGATCACTTGAACTCAGGAGTTAAGACCAGGCTGAGCAAATGTGAGACCCACCCCCCACCTAAAAATAGAAAAACCAGTCAGGCATTGTGGCAGCCACCTGTAGTCACAGCTACTGGGAGGCTAACGCAAGAGGATCGCTTGAGCCCAAGAGTTTCAGGTTGCTGTGAGCTATGACAGTGATATTGGAATTTCTTCATCAGTAGGTCCTTGGTCTGGCTGATTGGAAGAATGAATCCACAGACCACATATTAGTGTAAGACAGGGTTTACTTTACAGAAAAGAATACAGAGAAAGCACCTGAGCTTCTGGCAGAAGGAAAACCCAGTGGGAATAAAATCTCTGGGTCCTTTGTCCGGCGGTACATATAGCCCAACAAATGAATAGATACCCCTTTCCTTCTGAAGGGTAGGAAACTTACATGAAATTGACCACACCTGGGAAATGAGGGGTTCCCTGTTCAGCCAGAAGTGTGAAGGGAGGGAGACACTAAGGCACTAGTGTCTCCCCAGCAGTTGTCTGGCCCCTCTGGCTCCTGGAGCCTCCTGCCTTCCCCCCGCCCCTCCACCAACCCGCTGGTTCCTCTGCCCTCTACTGCTGCACCAACACACCAGGGCTGAGATGGCAGGTCCTCCCCTCAGCTCTGCTGGCACCAGCCAGCCCTGTATCAACACCAAGGCACTCTACTCAGGGAAGCAGAGTGAGACTGTCTCAAAAATAAATAAATAAGTAAACAAACAAGTAAGTAAAACATTCCTAAATTATTATTTCTACTTTAAATATAATTCATTATTGTAAGTCCAGCTGGTCCTGAAAATTTTTTGCTTAATTATATTATTAAGTGAGCATCAACTTCAAGCCAAAATCTCATGTTTATATCTTATTTTAAGGAAAAATGTGTGTAACTATTGAATATTTTGAAATAAGAAAGAAGCAAAACCAATTACCTTCACTCTAGCATGATTTTTGCAAATATTTTCGCTTTAAATGCTTTTTTGAAAAAAGAAAAAAAAAACTATATCCACCTGAAAATGATAACAGTTGAATCTTTTCTATTTTTTAGACCCCAGAAGGGCTGATCAGTTTCCTCCTTGGAAGTTTCTGGTTAACTGATTTAGTATTCCTCTTCCTGTACCCTGGCAGAACTTCTTTTATTTTTTCTCTACATGTACTGTGTTTCCCTGAAAATAAAACATCCTCTGAAAATAAGACCTACTTACAGGTTTCCTTCTGGGTGAAATATAAGGCATCCCCCCGAAAATAAGGCCCCCCCTAGGTTCTGTCTCGGAATGAAAATTAATTTACCATAAACTGGTTGCTAGGGCCTCCCCGACTGGCGTCTACCAACCAGTGACATTACGCGGAGTCCTGACGTCACTGCTGTGTGGAGGTGGAGCGGAGGTCGGAGAGAGCCATGAGCGTGGGGTGAGAGAGAGGAGGAGACTTTCGCAGATGCGTGTAGAATAACAGGAGGATCAGAGCGGACAGGAGGCGGCGAAGGTGGTGAGTGCTGGTCTGTCTCTGGTGACACTGCCTGAGGCTCAGGGCCGCCCTCCTGATGACTGAAGGTAGGATTCACAGTTTGTCTGCTTTGTGTTGACAACTACCATACTACCGTACCGTATACAGCTAATAAATTTCCTTTATTTTCATTTAACAATAAATGTGTACCATATTCTTCTTCATGGAAAAATAAGACATCCCCTGAAAATAAGACCTAACGCATCTTTGGGAGCAAAAATTAATATAAGACACTGTCTTATTTTCGGGAAAACAGGGTAGCTACATTTAAGGAAAGAGACATGAGGAGAAACAGAGTATCAAGTGAGGATATCAAAAACATTCCCAGCAAGACCATTCTTAGCAGAGCTTATGTAGGAGACAATTCTCAGGAATACTGGGAGAGTTTCAAATTGCAGTGACCCAGTCACACCAAAACAGGTACTACAGGGTATGCCAAAGGTATAGAAATTTATTTTCTATAAATTTGCCATATATAGGGAAAATGGGAAATTGTAGCTAAATGTACCTTTATTTACAAAATATTTATTACATTTTACAAAAAGTTGGCCAACACCTAGAGAATATTTTGTAAACATTTTTTAAGATGTTGTAAGACTAAAAAAAATGGAACAGACATGTAGTGGAAAGACGAGGAAAAAAAAAGATGGAGAGGAACAGAAGAAATATCTGTAGCAATAACAACTGAGAGTTTCCCCCAAATTAATGTCATATACCAAACCACACACATAGGAAGCTCAGAGAACACTTAACAAGATAAGTATTTAACTAAAGAAAGAAAATGAGAGAGGGGAAAAAACTACCCCCAGACATATCATATTCAAGCTGCAAACAGAAAAAACAAAATTTAAATAAGCCCCCTCCCAAAAAGACAGCTTAAAGAGCAAAGATACAAATTATATCTAACTACTCCTTAGAAACCATACAAGTAAGAAGAGAACAAAGTGAAATATTTAGAGCATTGGAAAGAAAATCCAAGCAACTTAGAATTCAGTATCCTATCAAATTATTTTTTAAAATTGAAGGAGAAATAGAGACTTTCTGAAACAAACAAAAATTGAGGGAATTTGTTGCTAGTAAACCTGCCTTGTAAGAAATGTTAAAAGAAGTTCTTCAAAGGCTGGATGCAGTGACAGATGCCTGTAATCCTCACACTCTGGGAGGCCAAGGCAGGAGGATCCCTTGAGCTCAGGAGTTTGAGACCAGCCTGAGCAAGAGCGAGACCCCATCTCTACTAAAAATAGAGAAATTAGCCAGGTGTTGTGGTGGGCACCTATAGTCCCAGCTATTAGGGAGGCTGAGGCAGGAGGATCATGTAAGCCCAGGAGTTCAAGGTTGCTGCCACCATGGCATTCTAGTCTGAGGAATAGAGTGAGCCTCTGTAAATAAATAAATAAAGTTCTTCAGAAAGAAGGAAAATGATAGATGACTGCTCAGCACCCATGGTTCAGTGGTTAGGGCGCTGGTCACATATACCAGGGCTGGTGGGTTTGAACCCAGCCCAGGCCTGTTAAACAACATTGACAACTACAACAAAACAATAGCTGGGCACTGTGGTGGGCGCCTGCAGTCCCAGCTACTTGGGAGGCTGAGGCAAGAGAATCACTTCCGCCCAAGAGTTTGAGGTTGCTGTGAGCTGTGACACTACAGCACTCTACTGAGGGCGACATAGTGAGACTCCAAAAAAAAAAGAAACCAAGAAGGAAGGAAGGGAGGGAGGAAGGAAGGAAGGAAATGATAGATGTCATAAAGAAATGAAGAGCATTAGAGAAGAAACAAGTGAAAGTTAAATAAAAGCTTTTGTTTTTCTAACTCTCCTTTGATCTAACAGATAACAGTTTGTCCAAAATAATGATAGCAACAATGTATTCAATTATAGTTATGTATAAGTGAAATGAATGACAGCAGTGATACAAGGGATGAGAGGAAGGAATTAAGCATACTCTTTTATTGTAAAGTACTTGCACTGCCCATGAAGTAGTATAATGTTATTTGAAAGTGGACTTGGCTTAGTTATAAATGTATACTGCAACCCTTCAGCAGCCACTAAAAAGACTAAAAAAGAGAAGAACTATTGATGTGCTAAAATAGAAAAAAAATGGAATCTCATAAAATGCTCAATTAAAATCATGAAAGTGAGAAAAAGAGAGGAAGACAGTCTTTAGGCTGAGGGGGTTCTTAAAGAATGCCTGCTATTCCACAAAGAAAGAGAATTTTCCCTAGGAGAATAAAGTTCTCCTTTCAGCTATAACTATGACATCAACTGGCTAAAGGGAAGCAAAAAGGCCATCATTCCATTACCATTAACAGATGACCTTGTTTAAGTATTTTGAAATCATTCTCAGAAAAGAAAATCACTGAAGCTAATTCTTGGAATTGTTTGTACCCTCTGCACATAACAATTGCCTCTCTAAAAGTTAGCATATAGGTGGCCATAACATGCTCCAGCCAGGCAGCCCCGCTTCCAATGTAATGGAGGAAGGTCAGACAGTGAACCATGGAGCTGATGCTGACAGGGAGGGCAAGGGGCCCTGCGTTAGGCAGGGTTGTACAGTTGAAAGAACCAGACCAGCGCCATCTTAGGAGTTAAGTTTCGCTTTCCCCACCATTTCATTCAGTAAGTTTCACTTTCCAGACAAGCCTAGGCAATTCCCTGAAATCATGAGACAACCACCCACCAATCAGGGACCCCCCACCTAACCAATCCAGAAGCACACCCTTTGTTTCAAGCTTTGCACGCCCACCCCTTCTGCCGGAGGTAAGAACCCCCTGCTCCAGAGCTCGAGGCTCCTGGCTCAGATCTGTTGCAGCGGAGTCCCCGGGAGCTCAAGTTCGAGCTTGCAATAAAAGGCCTTTTGCTTTTCCATAGGATTTGGCTCCCTGGTGGTCTTTGTGGGGGATTTCAAGATCTGGGCACAACACAGTGCATGTTAAAGGTTTAGGTCGTAACAACATTTAAAATGAACAACCACTGACCTATGGGCGCCAAGCTTCTTGGTTATCTTTTATTTGTGTTTCCTATTTTTTTCTTGAGTAAAGATTTTATAAGTATTTTCTAATTATTTTCTCATGTTTTCCCATGAGTTCATATGCCATGTGCATGGTAATCTCTTTTTATTCTTACTTCTCTGTTACTTATTTGTAATTATACATTTTTTTCTTCCCAACATCATTTATTAAGATTTTTTAGATTTTCTTAAATTTTCCAGAAATTTGTCTATTTTCCTTATTTTACTAAAGACCTGGTTTGAAATCACTAATTTCTACAATCATCCTCATTTCTTTCAGCTATTTGCAGCAGGGTTTATAGAAGTAGTTTCGAATTAACTCTTGAAGTAAATGCATTAAAGACCATCGGTTTTTATGTAAAAACATACTGGTTATCTTCCATAAGTCCTACTGTTTCATGTTTAGTTTTTTATTATTTTTAAAATCAGTTTTCAAATTTTTAAAAATATCTTCTTTTGCCAATTGTCATTTTGGCAAATAATTAAAACTTGTTGAAGTAGTTTGAATTGTTAGTTTGAACTTCTATTAATTTATTTTTAAAATGCACATCTATCAGTTTATTGTTTAATTATGGAATGATTTAGGCAAGCAGGAAAGTATAGAAAGTAACTTATGTTCATGTAGCCATGAACTCAGATGCTAAATTTCATCATGCTTGCTTCAGAACTATTTTTACAGAAATAAAATGTTAGAGCTGTGAAGTCCTCTTTTTTCCTTTCCTTTTCTCTGGCGCCCTCTATGGTTTTCTCTCCAAAGGCAACCTCTATCCTGATAATTGTTTCTATTTTTTTTTCTATTAATATGTATATATATTTGCTATATTAGCTGTATGTAATTTTTTTTTTTATATATAGGGTCTTGCTCTGTTGCCTTGGCTAGAGTACAGTGGTGTCATCACAGCTCACTGCAATTTCAAACCCCTGGTCTCAAGCAATCCTCATGTCTCAGCCTTCCAAGTAGTTGGGACTGCAGGCACAAGCCACCAAGCCCGCCTAATTTTTGTAATTTTTTGTAGAAATGGAGTCTCACTGTGTTGCCCAGGGTGGTCCCAAACTCCTGGCCTCAAGCAATCCTCCTGCCTTGGCCTACAAAAGATCTAGGATTGGGCAGCGCCTGTGGCTCAGTGAGTAGGGTGCTGGCCCCATATACTGAGGGTAGCGGATTCAAACCCGGCCCTGGCCAAACTGTAACAAAAAAAAAGTAGGCGGGTGTTGTGGCGGGCACCTGTAGTCCCAGCTACTCGGCTGAGGCAAGAGAATCACCTAAGCCCAAGAGCTAGAGGTTGCTGTGAGCTGTGACACCATGGCACTCTACCAAGGGTGACAAAATGAGACTCTGTCTCTTAAAAAAAAAAAGAAGTGCTAGGATTATAGATATAAGCCACTGCACCCAACCACATTAAATATTTTTATATAACTTACATGATAAACACTGTAAAACTTGCTCTTCACTCAGCATCATGTTTTGACATGTATTAGGTATATTTATTCATTTTAATTGCAATATAGAATTTTATCATTTACATGTTCATTTCCATAGTTTTTTCCATTTCTGAAATGAATATGTTTATATGCATCATGTATTTGTAAAAAGTTAAAGTATATTCCTGAAAGTGGACAGATTTATCTTCAACTTTTTACTAAGTATCATCAAATTTGCTTTCCCAAGTACTTATAGCAGTTTATACTTCTGTCAAAAGTTCATAAAAATTTCCTCTTTCTCCCTAATACCTGGTATTAATAGACTTTTAAATTTGGAAGTGATTGTTTTCATTTGCATTTCCCCAATTTCTAATGAGTTTGAGCATCTTTGAATATGTTTATTTGGGCTTTTGCATCTATGAATTGCCTATTGATACCTTTTGCCTTTTTTTAGTTCTCCTTTTTTATTTATAGGTCCTAGAGCAATTTTTGTTGTTGTTGTTACAGTCTTGCAAATATCTTCTCCCTTTGTGCCAAGTCTTTTAGTTTATAGTGTATTTTTTATATACAAGTTTTTCATTTTCATGTCAAACTTATCAATCTTTTCTTTCATAATGTGTTCATTTTTGCTTTCATGGAATAAGAACATTCTCCTAACTTCTAAAAAATTGTGAAGTTTTTTTTTTCTTTTGGTTTTTGATCTGCCTAGGATATAATTTTTTATATGTTCTTTGCAGCAAAATGAGGGGGAAAGAATAGATGAAATCATCAGCTCTCTACATTTCCTGTCAAAGATGAGATAAATGAAGCACTTTACCTGTGGATAGGCTGTCTGAGTAACCATGGTAATTCACTTATGCTTCCCAAAATTTTTGACAGTATCAACTTCTCCACTTATTTAAGGGCTTCCTGTTATATATAATTTTTTTTCTGGAAGCTGGAATATATAGCAAAATACTTTATTTTTGCTCTATGATGGATAAGATGTGAATTAGTAAATGGAAAAAAGAAATACAGTCTTTTCAAGGCTACTGTTTTGCATCAATCAATGGGGTGCTATATTGGGATTGGAAGAACTGGCCAGCAAAGAAACAATGGGAAACATAAATTTGTTGTCTCTTGAGTCAGACAATCATATTTGACTATTATTTAACTTCAGTTTAATGTGGCTTTATTATTTAAAAAACGTGAATTTCTAGAATGAAGGTTATAATCAAGTATATTCATAGGATGTATAAATATATTCTGAAAACAAGAATAATTATGTCAATTTTTTCCACTTGGATTAATGGACCATCTCCTAATCTTTTAGTAGGACAGCACTAAGCAAGAATTAGCTATATGGCAAAGCCTTCTAATTTTTCTTTAATGAAAAATGGTTTTTTTTACAGTATCAGGAATCTGCTAACATGGCTTTTCCCTAGATCTGTGTGTGTGGATAAGTTTACTTAATAGATATTTCATAAGCATTTTTATTTTTTTTTTTTTTTTTTTTTTTTTTTTAATTTTTTTATTAAATCATAAGTGTATACAATGATATGATTATGGGGCATCATACACTCACTTCATAAACCATTTGACACATTTTTATCCCAGTGGTTAACATAGCCTTTCCGGCGTTATCTCAGTTACTGTGCCAAAACATTTATATTCTACATTTACCAAGTTTCGCAAATACCCCTGTAATATGCACCACAGGTGTGATCCCACCGATTCCCCTCCCTCCACCCACCCCCCCCTTTCCCACTTCCCCCTATTGTTAAGTTGTAGTTGGGTTATAGCTTTCATGTGAGAGTCCCAAATTAGTTTCATAGTAGGGCTGTGTACATTGGATATTTTTTCTTCCATTCTTGGGATACTTTACTAAGAAGAATATGTTCCAGCTCCATCCATGTAAACATGAAAGAGGTAAAGTCTCCATCTTTCTTTAAGGCTGCATAGTATTCCATGGTATACATATACCACAATTTATTAATCCATTCGTGGATCGATGGGCACTTCGGCTTTTTCCATGACTTAGCAATTATGAATTGGGCTGCAATAAACATTCTGGTACAAATATCTTTGTTATGTTGTGATTTTTGGTCTTCTGGGTATATGCCCAGCAGAGGAATTACAGGATTGAATGGCAGATCTATTTTTAGATCTCTGAGTGTTCTCCATATATCCCTCCAAAAGGAATGTATTAATTTGCATTCCCACCAGCAGTGCAGAAGTGTTCCCTTTTCTCCGCATCCACGCCAACATCTCTGGTCTTGAGATTTTGTGATATAGGCTAGTCTCATTGGAGTTAGATGATATCTCAAAGTAGTTTTGATTTGCATTTCTCTGATGATTAAAGATGATGAGCATTTTTTCATATGTCTGAAGGCCGTGCGCCTGTCTTCTTCAGAGAAGTTTCTCTTCAAATCCCTTGCCCAGCCTGCGATGGGATCCCTTGTTTTTTTCTTGCTGATGCGTTTGAGTTCTCTGTGGATTCTGGTTATTAAACCTTTGTCAGAGTTATACCCTGCAAATATTTTCTCCCATTCTGAGGGCTGTCTGCTTGCTCTGCTTACTGTGTTCTTAGCTGTGCAGAAGCTTTTTAGTTTGATCAAGTCCCAGTAGTGTATTTTTGAAGCTGCTTCAATTGCCCGGGGGGTTCTCCTCATGAAATACTCACCCAGACCAATTTCTTCAAGGGTTTTCCCTGCATTCTCCTCTAGTATTTTTATAGTTTCATGTCTTAAGTTTAAATCTTTAATCCAATGAGAGTCTATCTTAGTTAATGGTGAAAGGTGTGGGTCTAATTTCAGTCTTCTGCAGGTTGCCAGCCAGTTCACCCAGCACCATTTGTTAAATAGGGAATCTTTTCCCCACTGAATGTTTTTAATTGGCTTGTCAAAAATCAAATAGCGGTAAGTAGCTGGATTCATCTCTTGGTTCTCTATTCTATTCCAGATATCTACTTCTCTGTTTTTGTGCCAATACCATGCTGTTTTGATCACTATCGATTTGTAGTAAAGTCTGAGGTCTGGTAGTGTGATTCCTCCTGTTTTGTTTTTATTTCTGAGTAATGTCTTGGCTATTCGAGGTTTTTTCTGATTCCATATAAAACGAAGTAATGTTTTTTCAAGATCTTTAAAATATGACAGTGGAGCTTTAATAGGGAGTGCGTTGAAAGTATATATTGCTTTGGGTAGTATGGACATTTTGATAATGTTGATTCTTCCTAGCCATGAGCATGGTATGTTTTTCCATTTGTTAACATTTTCAGCTATTTCTTTTCTTAGAGTTTCATAGTTCTCTTTATAGAGATCTTTCACGTCTTTTGTTAGGTAAATTCCCAAATATTTCATCTTCTTTGGCACTACTGTGAATGGGATAGAGTCCTTAACTGCTTTTTCAATTTGACTGTTGTTGGTGTATATAAAGGCTACCGATTTATGAATGTTGATTTTGTAACCTGAGACGCTGCTGTATTCCTTGATCACTTCTAGGAGTTTTGTAGTAGAGTCCCTAGTGTTTTCCAGATACACAATCATATCATCTGCGAAGAGCGAGAGTTTGATCTCTTCTGACCCTATATGGATACCCTTGATCGCCTTTTCTTCCCTAATTGCGGTGGCTAAAACTTCCATTACAATGTTGAAAAGCAATGGAGACAATGGGCAGCCTTGTCTGGTTCCTGATCTGAGTGGAAATGATTCCAATTTAACTCCATTCAATATGATATTGGCTGTGGGTTTGCTGTAGATAGCCTCTATCAGTTTAAGAAAAGTCCCTTCTAGACCAATTTTCTTGAGTGTTCTGATCATGAAGGGATGCTGGATATTATCAAAAGCTTTTTCTGCATCAATTGAGAGAATCATATGGTCTTTGTTTTTTAATTTGTTTATGTGCTGAATTACATTTATAGATTTACGTATATTGAACCAGCCTTGAGACCCTGGGATAAAACCAACTTGGTCATGATGTATAATTTGTTTGATGTGTTGCTGGATTCTGTTTGTTAGGATCTTGTTGAATATTTTTGCATCTATATTCATTAGTGATATTGGTCTATAATTTTCTTTTCTTGTTGGGTCTTTTCCTGGTTTGGGGATCAGGGTGATATTTGCTTCATAGAACGTGTTGGGTAGTCTTCCTTCTTTTTCTACATTTTGGAACAGGTTGAGTAATATAGGTACTAATTCCTCTTTAAAGGTTTGGTAGAATTCTGACGTGAAACCATCTGGTCCCGGGCTTTTCTTTTTAGGGAGGTTTTGTATAGTTGATGCTATTTCTGAACTTGTTATGGGTCTGTTCAACATTTCCACTTGATTCTGGTTAAGTCTTGGAAGGTGGCGTGCTTCCAAGTACCGGTCTATTTCCTTCAGATTTTCATATTTCTGAGAATAAAGTTTCTTGTAATATTCATTAAGGATTTTTTGGATTTCTGATGAGTCTGTGGTTATTTTGTCTTTGTTGTTTCTGATTGATGATATTAGAGATTTTACTCTTTTTTTCCTGATTAGGTTGGCCAGAGGTTTATCTATTTTATTGACCTTTTCAAAAAACCAGCTTTTTGATTTATTGATCTGTTGTATTATTCTTTTGTTTTCAATTTCATTTAATTCTGCTCTAATTTTGGTTATTTCTTTTCTTCTACTGGGTTTGGGGTTGGAATGTTCTTCCTTTTCCAGTTGCGTGAGATGTCCCATTAAGTTGTTAACTTCCTCTCTTTCCGTTCTCTTGAGGAAGGCTTGCAGTGCTATAAATTTCCCTCTTAGAACTGCCTTTGCAGTGTCCCAGAGGTTCTGATAGCTTGTGTCTTCATTGTCATTTTGTTCCAAAAAATTGGTGATTTCTTTCTTAATCTCATCTCTGACCCAGCTATCATTCAGCATAAGGTTATTTAACTTCCATGTTTTTGTATGGGTATGCAGATTCCTGTTGTTACTCAATTCAAGTTTTATTCCATGATGGTCCGAGAAGATGCATGGAATAATTTCTATTCCTTTAAATTTACTGAGGTTAGACTTGTGACCTAAAATGTGATCAATTTTGGAGTAAGTTCCGTGGGCTGATGAGAAGTATGTGTATTCAGTTTTGTTGGGATGAAATGTTCTGTAGATGTCTGCTAAATCTAAATACTGGATGGTTAGGTTTAAATCTAAGATTTCTTTGCTCAGCTTCTTTCTGGAGGATCGATCCAACACTGCCAAGGGAGTGTTGAAATCTCCAACGATTATGGAGCTGGAGGAAATCAAGTTACTCATGTCTGTTAGAGTTTCTCTTATAAATTGAGGTGCATTCTGGTTGGGTGCATAGATATTAATAATTGAGATCTCGTCATATTGAGTATTACCCTTAACAAATATGAAGTGACCATTCTTGTCCTTCCTTACTTTTGATGGTTTAAAGCCTACTGTATCTGCAAATAAAATTGCAACACCTGCTTTTTTCTGATTACCATTTGCCTGAAATATGGATGACCATCCTTTCACCCTGAGTCTGTATTTGTCTTTTAAGTTGAGATGTGACTCTTGTATGCAACAAATATCTGGCTTAAGTTTTTGTATCCAGTCAGCTAACCTATGCCTCTTTAGAGGACAGTTTAAGCCATTCACATTGATGGAGAGTAAGGATAAGTCTGGTGGAATTTTGGGTATCGAGTTTTTCAAAGGTCCAGTGGACATTTTTAATCCTTTCGCCAGTGTGGAAGTTGGAGTTTGATCCGAAGTTTCTGAGTGAGTTTACTTTTGTGGTATAGGATTGGGTTGGTCATTGTGGAGGATAGGTCTGAGAACATCCTGAAGAGCTGGTTTACTTATGGCAAATTTTTTCAACATATGAATGTCATTGAAGTATTTAATTTCTCCATCATAGATGAAACTCAGTTTAGCTGGATACAAGATCCTGGGTTGAAAGTTTTTTTGCTTTAGGAGATTAAAAGTTGATGACCAGCCTCTTCTTGCTTGAAAAGTTTCAGCAGAGAGATCTGCAGTTATTCTAATATTCTTACCTTTGTACGTTATAGTTTTCTTTCGCCGGGCTGCTTTGAGAATCTTCTCTTTCATGTTAACTTTAGTGAAGCTAATTATGATATGTCTGGGAGATGGCTTTTTGGGGTTGAATCGTGCTGGGGTTCTGAAGCTGTCTGCTATCTGAATTTCAGATTCTCTAGGCATGTCTGGAAAATTTTCTTTCATAATTTCATGTAGAAGGGCCTCTGTGCCCTTGGCTGCCACATCATCAGCCTCCGAAATTCCTATAACCCTTATGTTATGTTTTTTCGAATTATCTGAGAGCTCTCTGAGTGAGTGATCCGTTTTTGCTCTCCATTTCTCTTCCTCTTTGAGAGATTGGGAGCGTTCGAAGACTTTATCTTCAATGTCAGAAATCCTTTCTTCTGCTTGCTCCATTCTGTTACTGAGGGATTCTACTGTATTTTTCATATCTTTGAGGGCTGTAAGTTCTTGTTTCAGTGTGTCTAAGTCTTTGGTGGTTTTGTCTTTAAATTCGTTAAATTCTTGAGACAACTTTTGAATTTCTCCTCGAATTCCTAATTCCATTTTATTAATCTTGTCTACAAACCAAATTCTGAATTCGACTTCTGACATCTCAGCCAGTTGTTTATGAATGGGATCTTCAATCACATCTGCCGTATCTTTTCTTGGGGGGGTTGATCTATTCTGGTTATTCATGTTACCAGAGTTTTTCCGCTGATTCCGCCCCATGGTTTACTCCCTTTGGTTTTTCCCCTGGGGTTTTATCGAGGGCCCGTACAGTGTTGTGGCCTGAGAAACTGGGGCCCTGTCTGGTGTGGTGGAGCAAAGTGGTTCTGTCTTGTTTTCAGCTGGTTTCTGTTCGATCCTATTGCAACTTCTACTCTGGCTTGAAGTCTCAGCTGTGTGAAAAAATCAGCAATTAAGTCACCCCGCCTGCCCACCTCTGGCCCCAGTTGGAAAAGGAGAATCAAACCTTCCTACAATCGCACACCCAGGGCACCACCTGAAAAGTCCTCAGTCTATTAGCCCAGTTCAAAAGGTCCGAATCAACTGTCTCAATCGGCACTTGTCTCAGGTGGAAGGGTTCAAGAGGTCTCTGGGAACTGGATCACAGGGGCCTGGTGACTCCTCTGAGACAGCTCACCCCAGTGCAGCGTGGAATCAGGAGGAGCCACCCCGCAAACAGAGCAGTCTGGGAAGGTTGACGTCTCCTTCCCCACTTTGCCCCTCCGTCGGACCCAGTCACTGGTATCTCTGCAGATGGCTAACCCAGTTGCCTGCAGTGAACAGACACTCCAGGGGTTTGCACCTGCCTGAATCGCGAGGAAGTCTGCCAGGCCCCCGCAGACTGCCGCTATCTAGCAGGAGGAGATGGGGCCTGACATCTTTGAGTGTTTGATGCAGGTGATGGGAAGGAGGTGTTCACTCAGGCTTAGCCCCGTCCCTGATGGATGCTGCTAACAGAACAGAACAGAACAGACAACTTTGTGAGGTTCTGTCTCTGTTCCTGTCATCGCCTACAGGAGACGGGCTGTTTTGAGTTCAAACGTCTTTGCTGCTGGAGAATTGCGTCTGAACACCTCTCTGGGTCGGCCCCGCCCTGGAGGCTTCTGGGTTTGTGAGCCACCGGTGGCCTCCTCTGGTTGCCCAGGGAGACAGGGGGTGTGGCCTCAGAATATCCAGAAGTGAGCGTTCTGCCGTTAAAGAAAAAACGGCTGTTGATCTACCTCCAGGGAACTGCTGCTCTGGTGTGGGCACTCAGGCGACCCTTTTCTCCTCTGTCCCGCGCCCCAGAGTCAGCACTGAGCGGCTGCAGTTTGTGCTGGGTCCACACCCCTTAAGAGATCCCCCAAGAATCAGAACTCTTGGGGGATGGGCCCCCAGACCCGGATTGGGAGTGGGGCGGGGGGAAGCTAGAGTTTCATTCAGTTTCACGCAATACTACGGTCCGGGGAGGGCTCCTGCACTGCACCGCAGGGAAGTGCCGCCAAGGCTTGATTTCCCCTCAGCGGAGTGCCCTCTCCTTGCTCACGTGTCCCAGAGTCAGCGCTGACCTGACGCAGCTCAGGCACTGTGCACTCCCCTCGAGAAATCACCCAAGGAGCCAAACTCCGGAGGGATAGGCCCTCAGACCCCGAGTGAGAGTAGGGGCTCTCAGCTCTCAGCGGGGAGGCCAGAGTCTTATTCAGTCTTGTGCCCGGGGAGGGCTCCTGCACTGCACCGCAGGGAAGTGCCGCCAAGGCTTGATTTCCCCTCAGCGGAGTGCCCTCTCCTCGCTCACGTATCCCAGAGTCAGCGCTGACCTGACGCAGCTCAGGCACTGTGCACTCCCCTCGAGAAATCACCCAAGGAGCCGAACTCCTGGGGGATAGGCCCTCAGACCCCGAGTGAGAGTAGGGGTTCTCAGCTCTCAGCGGGGAGGCCAGAGTCTTATTCAGTCTTGGGCCCCGTATGCCCGGGGAGAGTTGGTGCACTGCACCGCAGGGAAGTGCCGCGAGGCGTGACTCCCCCTCAGCCCGGTGCCCTCTCCTCACTCGCGGGCCTCAGAGTCAATGCTACCAGTCGCAACTCGGGGACTGTCCACTCCCCTTGAGAAATCACCCAAGGATCCGAAGTCCTGGGGGACAGGCCTCCAGACCTCAGTGGGCGGGAGGGGAGCGCCGGGGATTCAGGGTTGCCGGCAAAGGATTCCCAAAGTTTTATTCAGCCCTATGTCCGGCAGGAGAACGCCACGGCACCCCAGTAGGGGAGGTAGGTCCAGTTTTTAGAAGGTCTTTCCCGTGGAGTGTAGTGGGAGGGCCTTTAATTTCTGCCCGCTTGTTAAATTGTGGGGCTCCAGAGCCGGTCTCATGGGGGAGGGGGACTCCCGTCCGCTTGGTGGTGGATTTTGTACCTTTTGTTTGCGTCCTTGTGATCACAACTTGTCTCAGCGGTGTTGATGTGCGTTCTTCAGCCTTCTCTCTTGGTGAGGCTCAAGTCCACCAGGATACTTACTAAATTCCTGTCCCTTAACTCTCCTTCTGGACGGGAGCCTTTGTTGAAAGCTGGCTTCAGTCCGCCATCTTGTCTCCCTCTCATAAGCATTTTTAATCCAGCCAAAATCTAAGCAAAACTTCTAAGCTCAACTGACCAAAATTGGCTGTTCAGACAACTCTTAGATGTGTTCAACTCTAATACAGCAGTATATTACCCTGGACCTCAGAAGAGAACCCTCTTCTGAAGTCCTTTTTCTCTCCCCACAACACTACCCATCATGCCCCATGGTGCCACACCCCTTCAAGAGCCTTGTTTGCCCATTAGAACACAGAGGCAAAAGCAATATAACATTTTGTCTATTGTCAACTATGATTGTACACTCAAAAATTTATTACAAGGATATATATGGCTGGGCATGGTAGCTTACTCCTGTAATCCTAGCACTCTGGGAGGCTAAAGTGGGAAGATCCCTTAAGCTCGGGAGTTCAAGACCAGCCTGAGCAAAAGAAAAATGAACCAGGCATTGTGGTGGGCGCTGTAGTCCCAACTCTGGAGGCTGAGGCATGGAGATTGCCTGAGCCCAAGAGACAGAGGTTGCTGTGAGCTATAATGATGCCTCATCACTCTACCCAGGGCAACAGAGTGAGATTCTGTCTTAAAAAGAAAAAAAAAGAAAAGAGAATACATACCATTTTAAGTACTTCTACCACAATGAAATAAAATTTTTTAAAAAAGGATTTATGCCACTTAATACTTTCTTTTCTTTTTTTTGCCATGTAATACTTTCTTTTTTTTTTTTTTTTTTATTATTGGGGATTCATTGAGGGTACAATAAGCCAGGTTACACTGATTGCAATTGTTAGGTAAAGTCCCTCTTGCAATCATGTCTTGCCCCCATAAAGTGTGACACACACCAAGGCCCCACCTCCCTCCCTCCATCTCTCTTTTGCTCAAAACAAGAAGATGATGGGAGTTTGCAAATACAGCTCTCACAACCAGCTTATAATGAAGGGAAGTCAGAGTTGTGATATTAGCTTTCACAGGTTGCTTGGGAAATTATCATAATGAGGAAAATGCAAGTAAAGGTCAAGATTTAAGGATGGCTAAAATCATTAACATGAATTCTTTAGAAGAAACTGACTCATTTTACATTGCCTACTTTTAGAAAGGAGTTGCTAACTAGAGTTTACCACTCTTCTAAAGTAGAATAACAGGAAGGAGAACTAACAGAGACATGAAGACAATATATTTTTTAATAGATTTTATTTCATGACATAGAAAGGGAAAGTTGTAATTAGGCTATAATTCTAGACCCTGGTAATTTGCCTAAGTCATCAGTAATGTAAAGAATATATGTGTTAATATTTTTCATGCTTCTGACTAAGCTACCAGCCTAGTGAGAAATGTTAGGGACTTGTATCTTCAGCAGTATTTATTATTACTGTTCATGATGTCTTAGCTAAAAGATCTTTAGCTGATATAGACAAAGGACAAAACTAATGAAAGGCCAAATCTGAAAAATTTACTGTTAGTCTTACAGAATGGTCTATTATTTATTTATAGATGTTTATAGAAAGTTTAACTTTACATTTTGCAGAAAAGAAATCCAGCCTTTTTGTAAAAATACTATGAAGATATAATGTCATAGCATAGCATTCTAAAGAAATGAATTTAATATAATCATGATATTTGAGAAGCTTGTGATGCATATTGATTTATTAGAAGTATGTGAACCCTATCCTCTGAAGAGCTCCAACATGCCCTAATTCAACTCCAAGAATTGCTTTGATAACCCTCTCTTGGGAAAATTGGATGAAAGCTAATCACTCCTTGCTCTAGGAGTGATTAAGAGCTTTATGGGATTTATACACCAACATGAAAGCTCAGGATTTTAGGCTTGCACTAATTGTTTGCAACCCTGAGTCCCAAAACTCTATTGAGATATCTTTAAAAATATTTCAAAATGTGCTTCAGGAGTCCCCCATTTATTTAATTCAAACATTATTTCATACATTTTAAGATATGATTGAAGCTGTAACACACACACAAACCCACTTGCTAAAACATGATATAAATATCAAATTTTAACACATTAGAGAGCATTAATGCCTGATCTTGTCTGTCAGATGATGTCGTTTGGGAACAAGTTTCTAAATCATTTGCTTTGACATCTCTTTCCATACAGTTGGATCTTTTATAAATGAAATATTAATTTCTTTTAATGTATACGGCTTTGTGCACTTTTTTATTCATGAGTACAGATTCACATTAGATTATGCATTTTCATCAGCTTTTGCGTCTTGCTAATATTTTTACAACATAAATAAGATTCATTATTCTGTTCAGATTGCAGTAATACCATCCTCAGTAATGAGACCAATTGTTGGATGTAACATGCAAAACAAAATCCATTTTACTGTTTTGGAACTTTGACTATTTGATAGAGACAAGCACTCAGGTATACAAAAGATTGTTTAAAACAATTACAAGATGAATTTTTAAAGTATTTTTTACCAAAAAACTGATGCTACCTTTTTACAACTTCTCTGAACTTTGAACACTGCTCAATTAATTACGTGGATAATGGAAATGTTGGAGATAAACATAGAAAAGCAATGTAGCATTCTTTGTAGTGTTTCAGAATCGATTTTTAATTGTTCAGTACCCCAAGAATGCAAACTGAGTAGGTTACAAAGGTGCTGTTCACACCTATTAATAAATTAAGATTTTCTCCCTATCATGTAAACAAACAAAATACAAAAATTAGTAGAGTTGAAAGTTGCCAAAATACTGCAATTGCCATAACAACTGTGATAATGGTAACTCGTTTTCAAGTATCAACTGTCAAAACAGTCTATTTTCTCTAGTTGTATAGATAAGTAAAAACTTATAAATGTGAACTTATAAAATAGGTTAAAACCCATAAAATTCTATTTTTGTTTGCCTTATGTATGTATATGCTGTAGAAGGTAGCATTTGAAAGTGAGTTAATCACCAGTTTTTAAGTTGCATAGTTTCTTAAATTTTGTTTGCTTTTCTTGTTTTTTAGGGTCTGAAGCTCTAAGATGTAATTCTTGTTTTGAAAACTGCATCTGTCTGAAGAGCCAGTGTCAGCGCTGTACTCTAAACAACATGCACAAAAACAGTGTGATATTTACCACGTGTATTTTGCAGATTTACATGTTTATGGCAGCCCTTCAGCAGCCTCCATGTTTCTCTGCCCACTATCTGAATTCCCTTTGAGGGGCAGATGCTGCCATTCTATTTGTAGTGATATCTAAATTATAACTTTAAGAACTGAATAGCTCGCCTTCCTGCAGGCACGATTAAGTCAGTCAGCATATTTAGCACAATTTTCATGCTCGGGCTTTTTCTAAGGTGAAATTCTCTATTGAACAAAAATGCAGACATAATGAAGAAACACTGTCAGCAAGATGTACTATTTTAGACAAAAACTTTGAGAAGATACCAGCCCATAGCCTGGGTATTCTTGAAAACTCATCTTCAGCTCTTACTGCTCCCTTGTTTATTTTCACTTTGGGTTTTCTTTCAAAGCTTTGGTGAGTCTCTTTCAATCTGATTTTTCTCCCTTGTTTTTCTAGGGTTTCTTTAAGGAATTAAAATATTATCCACTATGGTCAGTTATCAAAATCACTGCAGACTTTGTTTTTCCAGGCAATTCATATTGTAATCTCATCTCCATTTCAGCCAGGCTCTTTACATTTAAAAATTCATTTTTAAAAAAAGAGCTTTATCTGGTTTCTCA
Organism: Nycticebus coucang; assembly: GCF_027406575.1. NCBI lineage: Eukaryota > Metazoa > Chordata > Mammalia > Primates > Lorisidae > Nycticebus > Nycticebus coucang. Next base: position 31,719,155 of record NC_069787.1, read on the forward strand.
AGTTACTGGCCTTATTTCTCTGCTTTTTAAAGATGCCTCTCATCCAATAGAAAAAGGGAGGTTAAAATATCAAGAGGCATCACAGTAATTCTAGCTTGCTTCTTGTTTAATTGGAATGGAATTTCATTTATTCTAAGCCTGCCTGATCTTTTTGTCGTCTGCTCTCTGTATGCACAAAATTGGTCTTCAGAGTCAGAACTTGCCCTATTTGAAAGGATACGGGCTGCTTTTCCCAGAATTTAACTTTTGAAGGAAAGACACACCTAAACATAATATAAAAATGGTTTTAAAAGGGAAGTTTCTTTAAATGGCAGTTTCTTTCTCTAAAATATCTTATTAATCCAAAATACCACTTGTGTATGTAGCATCTGAAAATGGCAGTTTTCTCCCTCTCTGCCCAATTTCTCCCTACTTCTCTCCTCTGGGTTTATACATGTTTGAGCTCATAGGGCTTTGGAGAGGCGAAGAGTTAGGGTAGATTTATTGAGGCCAGAGGAAAAGGAAAGAAATTCAGAGTGGGGATCCTGGCCAGCCATGGGCAGTATGTCCCTTGTATCTGCTAACTCTGCGTTCTGGTGATGGATTGACTTGCTCTTGCTCTACTCCTGGCCCCAAAGCCCATAGCCTGACTTACCAGATCCCTGGAGTTTTACTTTAAAACCCAATGGATGGAGCGACGCCTGTGGCTCAGTGAGTAGGGCGCCGGCCCCATATGCCGAGGGTGGCGGGTTCAAACCCAGCCCCGGCCAAACTGCAACCAAAAAATGGCCGGGCGTTGTGGCTGGCGCCTGTAGTCCCAGCTACTCGGGAGGCTGAGGCAAGAGAATCGCTTCAGCCCAGGAGTTGGAGGTTGCTGTGAGCCGTGTGACGCCACGGCACTCTGTACGAGGGCGGTACAGTGAGACTCTGTCTCTACAAAAAAAAAACCCAATGGATGGAGTCAGAGAGTTACAAGGATGTTACTGACCATTCAGAAGTGATTATGAGAACTACAGAAAACCTAACCCAAAAGGCCGATACCCTTGTCAAACTGAGTACTATTTCAGCCCTTTTGAATTTTAGCACCATGTGGGACAAATTCCCACATGCTATTCCTAGTCAATTACTTTTTTAAGTTGATGTTGCAGAATGTTTTAGGTTGATACCTAAAACAATCCACCCTCCTGGGCCTCCCAGAGTGCTCAGTGTGCCCAACCCACCTTTTCTTTTATGGGTTCTGATATCCTAAGATCAGGAAGGAATTTTTCTCATTCAGTCTTATGCTTTCATGATTTCAGTTTTTACATTGATATTTTTAGTCTTCCTGGAGCTTATCCTGTAGATCAGTTATGAGGTACAGATACAGTTTTTTCCTTGGTAGCCAACCAATTGTTCCAGTAACAATTACTCACTAAGCATATTTTTTCCACTGACCTAACATGGTTTTGTTATAACTGGGTATGTAATTGGGTCTATTTCTGGATTGTCCTGCTCCATTGGTTTCTCTGTGCAATCTTAAACTGATATCATAGTGTTTAAATTATTGGAACATTATGGGTACAATTTACTACGCAATAGGGCTAGTCCCACTGCTCAGCTTTTCTTTTTTATAATTTTTATTTTTTGTTTATTTTTCTGTATGAATTTTATATTTAGTTTGCCCAATTAAAAAAACTTGGTATTTTATTGATATCATAACATATTAAATTTTAAATCAACATAGGAAGAATTGACAATTTTATGATATTGAATCTTCTTAATTTATAACATAACATATCTTTCCATTAGTTCAAGTCTTTTTTGTATTCATTGGTAGTATTAGAAAGGTTTCTTCATGTAAGTCTGGATATTTCTAAATTTACTTGCTTTTATCTTTTCAGTTGCTACTATAAACAGGATTTTTTCTTCCATAATGTTTTTTGTATTTTTTTAATCTCTAGATTTTCATAAATGCTTGATTATTTCAAGTAATTATTTCAAATCTCTTGATTTTTCATAAAATGCTTGATTATTTCCATGAATGAAGAGGGGGAAAGGTATAACATGCAAGTCATTCACATTTGTGGTAGAAATAGAATTATTCAATGATGTTTTATCATGAACAACTATAAAATCTGAAGCCTCACTTCATAGAAAATACCAAATATTATTGAGAAGTTCTTATGCAGGAATTACTAAGAGGTACCCATTCTGTATTTGACTTCATCAATTTTCAGATCTTTCCCATAACCCACATCAAACCAGTAACATTATGCTTCCTGCTGACAAAACTTATCTAACTATTGCAAATTGACTTATCTCAGAATTCATTTGCAGCAGTTAAGGAATGTTTATGTTTAATTTTTAATTTTAATACTTATCTTATTTAATGTCTTTAAGCTATACATTATATGCTTAGTAAGAATAAACTCCAATTTAAGTTCTTCTACTCCTTGTCTCCAAACTATTTCATCGTTCTTACCCCAAATTTGACCACTCACCATTTCTTCTAAACTCCAAACACTTCATTATCTTCATTCAAAAAACCCATCTCCACTGATCAAAATTCTGTCTATACCTCAAGGCCTAGCTAAAATGGTCCCCCGTAATAGTTCTAATTAGATAGTTCTTCCATGGAAGTTCTATCTGTGTCTCTCTAATTATATAGTTCTTCCATGGGAGTTCTATCTGTGTCTCTTCATGCCACTTTACCAATAGGTCTCTGTGGTGGAAAAAATGTCTCCCGCTCCGCCGCAATGCCTGGCTATTTTTGTTGTTGTTGTTTAGCAGGCCCAGGCTGGGTTTGAACCCATAACCCTAGTGCATGTGGTCAGCGCCCTAACCACTGAGCTAAGGCACCAAGCCAAACTACTTGTTCTTAAGCATCTCGTCCAATGCTAAGTGTAAGAGGAGGCGTTCAGTCCATTTGAATTTATTTATGGTTTGACCAGTATTTCTTGAACACTGCCAAAGTGCATATCATCTGTTTCAGAAGGTATTTAGTCTTGAATATCAGGTAAGAGAGTATTTGCAAGGGCACTATATGGGTTGTCTTGATAATGTAAATTAATAAAATCATTTTAAACCTACAAAAAAAAAATTTAAAAAAAAGTATGCCCCCTGCTAAGATGCCCATACTCTAATCCCTGGAACCTGCGAGTATATTATGTTATAAGGAAAAAGGACTTTGCACAGGTGCACGGCCTAGAGACATATGAAAAAATGCTCATCATCCTCAATCATCAGAGAAATACAAATCAAAACTACTTTGAGATATCATCTAACTCCAGTAAGATTAGCCCACATCACAAAATCCCCAAACCAGAGATGTTGGCGTGGATGTGGAGAAAAGAGAACACTTCTACACTGCAAGTAGGAATGCAAACTAACACTTATTTTTTTGGAAAAATGTTTGGAGAACACTTAGAGATCTAAAAATAGACCTGCCATTCAATCCTACAATTCCTTTACTAGGTATATCCAGAAGGCCAAAAATCACATTATAACAAAGGTATTTGTACCAGAATGTTTATTGCAGCCTAATTCATAATTCCTAAGTCATGGAAGAAGCCCACGTGCCGATCAATCCACGAATGGATTAATAAATTGTGCTATATGTACACAGGGAATGTTATGCAGCCTTAAAGAAAGATGGAGACTTTACCTCTTTCATGTTTACATAGATGGAGCTGGAACATATTCTTCTTAGCAAAGTATCTCAATAACAGAGGAAAAAGTATCCAATGTACTCAGCCCTACTATGAAACCTATTTATAGCTTTCATATGAAAGCTATAACCCAATTATAGCCCAAGAATATGGGGGAACGGGAGAATGAGGGGAGGGGAGGGGGGAGGATGGATGGAGGGAGTGTAAAACAAGAAAGGAAAGGAAAGGAAAGGAAAGGAAAGGAAAGGAAAGGAAAGGAAAGGAAAGGAAAGGAAAGGAAAGGAAAGGAAAGGAAAGGAAAGGAAAGGAAAGGAAAGGAAAGGAAAGGAAAGGAAAGGAAAGGAAAGGAAAGGAAAGGAAAGGAAAGGAAAGGAAAGGAAAGGAAAGGAAAGGAAAGGAAAGGAAAGGAAAGGAAAGGAAAGGAAAGGAAAGGAAAGGAAGAGACAGAGACTTTGCAGAAGTAATTAAAGCTATAGACCTAAAATGGAAGAGCCCGGGTTATGCAGGTGGTCTCAATCTAGTCATGTGAGCCCTTAAAGGCAGAGCACTTTCTCCAATTGGAGTCAGAGAAATGTGGCAGAACATCAAATCAGAGAGGCAGGAAGCATGAGAGGGTCTATTTGCCATTTCAGGCCTGAAGGTGGAGCCAGTCACATGGAAAGCACGAGAAGGAAATGAGTTCTACAAACAACCAGTGAGCTCCTAGAGGACCCTGAGTCCCAGGTGAGAATTTCAGCCCCAGCTGATATTTTGATTCTGACTAGATGTTAACTTCTGCCTACATCCACAAAATCACAATATAAAGAGCATCAAAAGACACTTAAATCGTTATGGTGGAATCTCAGAATTCACTTATAGCAATTAAGGAATGTTTTTGTTTAATTTTTAATACTAGACGTCACAGTGAGATTTGGAGATAAAGCTGACACTCAAATTCTCTGAACAGAACTGGCAAGTGAGAAAAATGGTGGAGCACATTGGCAAATCAAGAAGAGAAAGTGCTTTGATTTATGGTGGCCGCATCAAAAGAGGTGGGAACTTTTAAGCATGCATTATTTCCTCCAAAGTCCTAAAAAGGGGTGTGTGTGTGTTTGTGTGCATGCATGCCTCTGTGTGTGTGAGAGAGAGAGATGTAAGATGATGTGGCAGTTTGGGGGCAGTTCTCCCATGACTAATATAATTGGAACATCTGTAGTGAAGGAGGATAAAAGGAACTGAAAATTTGGTACTTGATAATAGAAGAAATATTAATGAAATTATAATGAACTTAGGCACAAATAAATTCAAGCTTTCTTGCTATTTACAAGACACTGAGCCTATAATCAATGACTATTTTTAAAGAAAGTAATGATTAAATGGCAAGGAATCAGCAGAAAGCATATGGTTTGCAGAATTGTTCAGCACAGAGCTTAGTTTAACTAGAGCAACATATTGTCTTCATTATGGAGCATAAAAAATTGCTCATTTTCATAGACTTTTTTACCGCGATGCAATATTACTTATATCCTAGAGACAGATGACACAAATGATACCTTAGTGAGCATTTTTGGAAAGAGTTCCTTATTGATTATAAACACTAAGCTTTCTCTGGATGTTTCTAAATTATGGTACATTTTCTTTGGCAAATTTTGTTGCTATAAATCCAGCCATTAGATATTTCTGAGAACATCAGCATCATGTGAGAAACCACTGTATCTCCATTGGGTCTGACCCCTGAAATTAAACATTTACAGGTATAAGTGTTTCTGAAATAAAAGAGGCCATAAATGTCATCAGATGTCCAAAAGAGTCTAGATTGAACCAAAAATTTTTTTCTTAAAAATTAGGAAAGTCCGTGCTCTGAATATACAAGCTTTCTTATTTCTAGCTGAAACCATATTTTGACCCAGTGTGTTTTCCATTATCTCTAAAAGTTCTTTAGATTCATGAACCTAGACCCTCCTGCTTGACTCTATGTGGCAGGAGAGAGTCCAGTAAAATTCTTAAAACAATTACATTGTGACTGGCAAGGTCCAAAGAATTAAGTCATCTTTTCATTTTTAAACTTTTAGCAAACTTTCACCAATGATGTTCATTTCAACTTTGGAAGACAGGGGGATGAAATTTGTAGTGAGCACAATCATCAGATCATGTGCGGGAGACTTAGTACAGATTTTTAAATACCTAGTTTCAGCCATAATAATAGAGTGGTTCTCAGAATAACATGTGTTTAAAATCCTTCAATGGTGCCCCAAAACTCCTAGAATAAATCCTAAATTCCCTCATTAGCTAACGTCAATTTAAATCTACAGGTGATTTATCCATAACAGGGTTTCTCAGCCTAAGCCCTGTTGACATCAGGAGCTGGGCAATTCTTTGTTATGGGTACAATGTCCTGTGCATTGTCAGACATTTGGCAGCTACCCTGGCCTCTACTCACTAGAGGCCAGTAGCAGGACTCTCCACCGACTATAACAACCAGAAATGTCCCCAGGCATTGACAGATGTCCCCTGAGGGCCAAAATCTGATTGAGAACCACCAATTTATAGTCCTCTACTCTGGCTAATTAATTATCCCACAATTATGAACTTCTATTTCAGAAAACACGCAGTTCTTTGTCCTCTATACTGAAGTACTTTCTGTGTACTTTATGTATGCAGCATTTCCCACGCCTATGCCTAGTCAGCTCCATCTTATCTTCAGGGCTCAACTTCGCAAGGGTTGTTAGTACAACTTCCATCTGCATTTCCCTTTTCACAGCCTGTGTGAAGGGGGAAGGTTTATCTGTATCTCCTATTAAACCATAAGTTGCAAGAGATCAGAGGCTGTTACTGAGATCTTCACTGTGTTCCATTGCCCAGCACATACTAGGTACATAATAAAAAGTTGTCAAATAAACTAACATTTGAGTCCAAATAAACATTCGTCAACACTGCTATAGTGTTACTTTTTAAAAAAAAAATACATCTTCTAGTATAGTTATTAAACATTAAGAGTTCAAAAGTAACCTGGAGAATAAACTGGTACATGTGTAAACACAAATCACTGTTTCAACTTCATTCTTTCCATGCCTTTGACCTTTATAAATCTTTATAGCTGAATTTATTTGATCTTAAAACCTATATTTTATCACAATTTGGCAGATTTTTGTTTGCTGTCTATTAGCATGGTAAAGGTCACATCATTAGATGAAGGCTGGTAGCAGGAAAAAAACAGTAATTTGCCAATGGGAAATACACTAAAAGTGACTTCATTTTTTATGTTGTCCTGCAACTTTTACCTTGGGGTTGATTTTAAATGTTATTATTCAAAATTGAAAATTATGTCAGAAATAAATTCTGGAAAATACATAAAAGAGAAAAACTACTTAGAGATCCAAATTGTAAACCATGATTACTTTACACAATTAAATATTAGAAAATGTTTGAAATATTTTGGCTGACAAAGAGATGTAAAATTTTTGAAATAAAAGCTATGTAAGTGTATGGACACTCTGGGCTATATGCTCCTCCTTGGTTCTTATAGCTTTTTCTAATTATGAAAGAAACTAATTCTAACAATAGTTATGTGTCAGAGAGTTAATTATTTGATGTGTACTCAATTGGATACAAACTGTAATCCATTCTTGACAGTGTTATGTACAACCCAAGGTGATAGTCACAACAATTATCTAGGCATTGGTTTTCACTTCAAGGACTTTTCGACATAAAGCAAAGCAATCTGTTAAAATGATTTACTGGATGCAGTGGCTCACCTGTAATCCTAGCACTTTGGGAGGGCAAGGCTGGAGAATCACCTGAGGCTAGGCGTTCAAGACCAGCCTGAGCAATATAGCAAGACCCTGTCAATAGTCCCAGCTATTTAGGAAGCTAAAGCACAGGGAATTGCTTGAACCTAGGTGTTTGAGGTTGTAGTGAATAGAGATGACACCACTGCACTCCAGCCTGGGTGACAGAGTGAAACTCTGTCTCAAAAAAAAAAGATTTGCTGAGTGTTCAACGCTATGAAACACCAACCTATGTTGATTGCAAGAGATAACCAAGACATGGCACTTGCCTAGAGAAACCACCAGCTAGGCATAGGATAGGTAGGTGGAGGGAGGGGAATTAATGGGATTACATTAATGATTACATATGTGAATCTTAGTAAATGTGGAATGTAAAGGTCTTAGCAAAATAACTAAGAAAATGCCAGAAAAGCTATGTTAACTAGTGTGATGAAAATGTGTCAAACGGTCTATGAACCAAGTGTATGGTGCCCCATGATCATACTAATGTACACGGCTATGATTTAATAAAAAAAATAAATAAATTGGAAAAAAAAGACATGCCCACAGAGGACATCTTTAGTAAAGAAAGCCCTATGTGTTAACATAAACGCAACACAACATGAATTCAAAGACAAGAGAGATAACGTGTGTGTGTGTGTGTGTGTGTGTGTGTTTCTAATGGCCTTGTCTCAGAGAGCAGGGCATGTTAGACTAATTAATGTGTTTCAAAGCAGTATTTACAATAAGAACATGTTGATAACAATGAACAGAAGATGGAAGTATTTGAATGTTTGGTGACTTACAGTGAAGAATGTGTCTTCACCTCGGTTAACAGGAGGCACATTTTAATAATTTTTCTCTCTGTCCTATTAGTATTGAGTAGCACGCCTGTCCCTCAATTGGTGGTGCTAATGGTGTATGTAAGAGGGGCAGGGAGGGGAAGAAGGAAGCAAGGAAGGGAAGATACTCACCAATAAGAAGCTGCTAGAGATGTTTACATCAAAATACTAGAACTTAAGCTACACTGAACTCAGGATTTCCCTGCCAGTAGGCATAGAACAGACTGTCAAAAAAGCTAAGTCACTTGCTAAAACCACCTACATAGAAGAAAAATGAGGCCCTGGCATTGTAGTTAACCAGGGGGATAAAAAAGAAAAGATTTTGAGAAAGATACTTTATATGGAGGATTTCAGGGATGTGATAAGCACTGAATTAGGCACAAGCAAAAAAGACTTCGTACCACTGTGAGGTTTCACAGTGGGACAACTTTGTAGTTAAAGAAGCTATAAGTAGAAATGAAGGGAAGAAAAGGAAGAGTTCAGTTTTTGGAAGGTTGAACTGTCAGTGCATGCAGATTTCTGGGCGCAAATATTCAGGCTCAGCCTCAAGGCTCAGGTTGAACCCTTGGGGAACTCTGGCATGGAGGAAAAGATGGAGAAGACATCGATGTGGATGAGAGGGACCGCTGAGTGGGGAAAGAAGACACATGTGAGACAGGACATTTGGTTAAGCCTTTATTCAGACTGACAAAATGACGAGAAGGAAAGCAACCCAAGGTCATGCTCTCTGAGAAAATTCAAGGGCAGAGACTTAAAAAATGTAGGGGAATCATGCCTCCCACTCCTTAAGAGTAAGCTGCTTAGTGACTTGCTTCCAAAGAGAATAATGTGGAACAGAGGAGAATAATACGGGCCTTTACAGGGAAGAAACCTGGCAAACCTACCACAGCCAGGAAGTGGCAAGTATCTTTATCTTCCTGCAAGTCTCTCTTATCTGTAATGAGAATAACAGTACCTACCCCTATAGGTTATCAGAAAGCTTAAATGAATTGATATTTTCAGGTCTGAAAATTATATCTGGCATGCAGTTAGTGTTCAGTAAATGTTGGATATTATTTCTTTTGATTCCAGCATGTACTAAATGAAAGAACTCAGGATGTATAATTTAGAAATGACATCAAATTAATATAAATTGCAATGGTTTGAACAGCAGTAATACATTTTAAAATTCTCTTAATTCCCTTCCACATTTTTGAACACATAACTGTGAAATCAGGGTGTAGGAGTTGTGAACAGAGACAGGAGTAATGACAGTCACTGCCCACAAAGAGATTGTTATCACTGTCCTCAGAGGTCAGAGAGACAAATGGTACAACAGAGGATCCATGGTGTCCATCTGGGTGCACAGACTGGGGAGGGTGTGGGGAAGTCCTCTTAAATATGGTGACACCTGAGTTTGCTTTAAATGACAGGCGTAAGTATCCACGTAGAGGTGAGCAAGAGGCCTGCACCTTGAAGGCATGAAAAACCAGGACACATTCACAGGAATTCGAGTGATCTGTTGTGGCTGAAATTTAGAGTGCTCGTGTGGGACACATGAGCACAGGCATTAGAAACTACTGAAAGATGGTCTATAAAAATAAAATGAAATTCATTAGAAATAAGTATAAAACGGGGCTTTGAGGGAAAAATAAAAATAAAGGTAAAAAAAGTGCTGAAGTTAGTAGAGAATGAAAAATATAAGTGAATACAAACTCACAAAGTGATCTAATACGCAAGAAAGACCAAAATGGTACCAGGCTTCACTAAAAAGAATACAAATACTGATGAGGTGTGATACTTGGCACTGTTCAAATGCTGAGTTTAAGATCAGTACGCTTTAAATTAATTTGGAGGAGGAATTTCAATTAATTCCTTTTTAATTATGTGAGGGGTTCGAAGAAAAGATAAGCTGATTAGATATTTTCCAAGTCCATGAAGCCCTCAAAGAGAAGTGGTCTTCTTATCAAGGAGACAGGAATGTAGCACAAAAGGAGGTTTAGGAGAGAGGCTTTGGAATGGACCAATAGAGCGTGACTATGCCTCCGCCTTCCCCCATGGTTCTCAGCAGAAGGCCACCCTCTTCCTCCTAATTAGATGCTAATCCTCCTAAAGACTTCCAGTGCCTCTTTCTAGGACTCTCAACAAAGAGTCATGATTTGATGATCAAAGACCAAAGTACACTTTCAAAATCATGTCTAATAAAATCTGGTAAAATATAGAAAAAGTAGAAGAAATCTTACCACACAATTTCAAGTGACTATAGGATAACTACTATGTAATTACAATTAAAAACGTTTGAAATGCATCTCTGAAACAGAATTCACGGGGGAAAAAAATGAAAAACTATTAAAAACCAGCACTCTTCACATATTTTAATCAGTTTTCTGCATTTTCTTTTCTTTTTTTTTTTTAGCTCACACTCTTTATAGTGATTTCCTATGTTTTCTAACACCAAAGAATCCCAGTCAGTTTTGATTCTGCACTAAACATTCTAAAATGGAGATATTGAGTAAAATTTCCACTGTTACATTCTTGCTAACCTCCTGACACTGAAAGAACACAAATTATATATATTTTTTAAAGTTAGGAAAGAATTAAAGATTTGAAAAAAATCTCTTCAGTGTATATAGTACATTTTGGAAATATGAGACACTCATTTGGAATGAGCTTTCTTCTATCAAATTAGTTATGAATCATTATCACTAGAGTCACATCCAACTCTACCAAAAAACTAATGTTATAATTTTAATATGTTTAGTTAGCCCTTGACAAAAAGGAGCAACAACTAGGATCTAAAATAACCAAGAAGGGATAAATATCACAGAGCTTTGGGCAGTTTTGTTTCATAATTAAAATAGGCACATCAAATCCCCTCAAAATTCACAATATAGTTCTTCAAACAAAGGAATTAAAGTAGCCATGGTAGGACCTACTTTGGAAAGAGCAACTAGAGTATTCATTTATGCTAAGTTGCTCCCATCTCAGAATTCTTACCCCCAGAATAAGATGAAAACACATTATTGTGTTTCTAAACCAGATAGAAAGCACCGTGCTAGGAGGACTCAAATTTAATCGCACAATTTCAGGTTCGTACCATTCTGGAGATAGAGGAGAAACTGGTTTTTTAAAGCTATCAACTAACATGGTGATAAAAATACAACCAGAAATATTTATCATTTTGTCTACTTAGATGTATGCATAAGAATACACTCATATGAAGATCAAAGTATGTGTTTCTTTTTTAAACAAAAGATAAAGGTATTCTTCTCCTACCGATGGGGCTCCTGAAAGAACTTTTTCAGAGTTCTGCAGCCTCCTGGCAGGGAAAGCCATTGCATAAATTAAAAAGCAATAACATGAGGGGAAGAGGGTGAGGTGTGGGAAATAAAATGGATAAAAAACTAAAGGTGAGGTAAAAATTCTATGTTATATATTTTTAGAAACAAATAGGCATGTCAAGAGAGTAATATATCTTAAGTAGTGCATCATACTTTCTTCATTCAATTTGAAGAAAAAGAAAAATGAGAAAATTGATATAGAAATCAATTTATTCACCTAAGTAGTAGAAAAGGATAATTTTATAAAACATATAAGTTGACACTTACTTAGAAAAAAAATCAAAGTTTAATATGTATAGAAAATTAACTAGCAATAGTAAAGTAATTTAGGGAAATAATACCCAGCAATTAAACACACACTCCTAAATCACGGCTAACTAATACTTAAGTGGAGTGCTTACTATGTGTCAAGAACTTTTAACATGTGTCACATACATTATCTTATTGATCCCCTAACAGCACTAGGATGTAGGTACTATTATTACTGCCATGTTAAGAATGAGGAAACTGAGACATTGAAAACTCAAGTAATTTGCTAAAATTACACAGGCCAGTGAGTGGTGGAGATGGGTATCAAATTCAGGGAGTTTCAGTGTTAATTTTATTATACATTCATAATAAGTCCCCAGCCTTTTTGGCAACCAGGGACCAGTTTCCTGGAAGACAGTTTTTCCACAGACCTGGAGTGGGGTTTAGAGTCTTATAAGGAGCACAATCTAGATTCCTCACATGAGCAGGTTAGAGTAGGGTTCCTGCATCCATGAGAATCTAATGCAGCCACTGAGCTGACCAGAGGCAGAACTCAGGTGGTGATGCCAGCAGCAGGGAGCAGCTGTAAATACAGATGATGCTTCCCTCCACCTGCCGCTCACCACCTGCTGTGGAGCTGGTTCCTAACAAGCCATGGACTGAGGACCACAATAACTGAAAGGGCCGCACTCGACCAGCAGAGATCTCACAGACCACCAAGGCTTGTATGAAAGGTCTTTATTGGCAAGGGATGCTGCAGAGCAACACCAAGGAGGAGAGAAAAGAGAGAGAGAGACCAAAAGAAAAGCACACCTTTATATACATTCAGTTAGGGGAAGTCTCAGAATGGTGATGGGATGTAGAATAGCCAATAAGGAGTCACTGCTCTGGTGGGAAAAGCCATTAGGGGCAGGCCATAAGTTTGAAATTTTCAGCGGGTAATTGGGACAGGGTGATGAGGTAAGTTCTGTGGCTGAGAGATAAGGAGATGTCTAGTAGGGAACTCCCTGTTGTTCAGAGGGCAACTCCCTGTGCTTGGAAAGGAGTTGTAACTTTAAGAATGAGGCAGCTAGTCTTGGTCTGTTGAACGCAGGAAGGGGCTTTTCTGGGGCAATTACCTAACAATAATAAGTAATATAGTCTCTTTGTTTAAAAGTACCAAAACCCAAATAAAAGGAAAACCTACTGGGAAACAAACAAAAGTGTATCCCAAAAAGTAAGTATAAGAAGACATGTAAACTTGTTGCAGGAAGGCCCAATGAAGAGAAAGAGCACCCAAACACCACATTTATAAGAGGAAGGGCTTTATTTACCAGCTGGGAACCTACGGCATAGAAGAATTCCAAATGGCCGTGCTCTCCAACTGGCTTGGCCTTTCCCTTTTTATCAACAGTCAAACATTTCACCCCACAGCTACCCTTCTCATTGGTCAGTTTGAATCAAGCAGGAGATGCTATTCCAGCCCCTACAGAACTACAGGATTTCACGGAACTTGGACATTTCCAAGTTCCAGGAAGTTGAGTTTACAAATTCCCAGGAGTTGAGTTACCATGGAGAGGACCCTGCATGTGTATCCTTGTGGTCTCCTTGAGAATACCTGTTCTCCTAGACCTCACCCTTCTCGGGTATCCTCTCTGAGACTTAAGATACACATGTATACACAAAGCATTTTCATAAAAATGAGGTATGCTTGTGCAACACATATAATTTTTTTCTTAATACTATGAACTAAAAATAAAAACCTAAGCTCCCCACTGACTGAACAGACTCCTCTTAGCCAAAAGAACCCCAGAAAAACCTTAAAACTGAGTTCCCAGGCTGGGTTCAGTGGCTCAGGCCTATAATCCTAGCACTCTGGGAGACTGGGGTGAGTCAATTGCCTGAGCTCAGAAGTTCGAGACCAGACTGAGCAAGAATAAGACCCCATCTCTAAAAGTCACCAGGTTTTGTGGTGAGCACCTATAGTCCCAGTTAGAAGGCTGAGGCAAGGGGATTGGTTGAGCCCAAGAGTTTGAGGTTGCTGTGAACTATGATGGGAGGGCACTCTTGACAAACTGAGACTATCTAAAAACTGAGTTCCCAGCCATGATGGTAGGAGAAGCCAAACACACATCATTTACCCTCCCTCCTTAATGGCCATTGGGCTGTATTTCCTAAAGTCTGGGTCGTCTTTCCTGATAAAAGACTACCAGCCATGAAGTGGTTTTAATAATACAGAACATGCACAGAGAGGGATTTTATGTCCTTATTTCACCTTTTGTCATAGAGGGTAGCCTTTTTTTTTTTTTTTTTTTTTGCAGTTTTTGGCTAGGGCTGGTCTTAAACCCGCCACCTCTGGCATATGGGGTCAACACCCTACTTCTTGAGCCATAGGTACCACCCAAGGGTAGCCATTTTTAAACACGGACTCCATAAAAGGACAGAAAAACCCATTGCCCAGGTACTTGTTTGCCGCACCCTCGGCATCAAGCCGCAGCGAGGTGGCGCTGTCCGCGTTGTAAGACGCATGGGTAGGTGGTCTGTGCTCCCCGGAGCGAAGCCCCCAGCACCCCTAGTATGCGACAGCAGCGCAGAAGTTGCCTAGCATACTGTTTGTTAAACGTAATTACTTAAGGTGCGGCATAAAGCCTGAGGAATGCCTGTGAATGAAACCTGTCTGTTCAGTTGAATGCCTGATTGTCGTGAGAGACTAAAAATAAACATAATGACTTACTAATCCATAATTAAACATAGCAAAGGATACCTGTGAAGACTCAATGTCTCCAGGGGGAACGATGTAAGAGCACGTTCCTATCATAAATGTCAGTGAATTGAGACAGTGCATTGAGACAATGCAGGAGCAGCAAACAAGATGTTCCATCCAGATATGTGCTTACACCACCCACAGCCACCCACGACTTAAAACTTTCCACATACCTTTACATTTCATATATTTCCTAATACTATAATCACTTACATAATTTACACATATATGAAATCTTTTCAGCACATTAGAAGTAAATAATTTGTGAATTATTACTAATACTAGTAGTTATAAAGAAAGAATTTTCACGTTTTAAAACTTTAACCTTTGAAGCATTTACTTAGATAAGGGGTAGTGAAAGACACAACTGATAACCAATAACCTTTATTCCCCCTTGCGGACAAAACCCCTTGCGGGCAGGACATTGTTCAAGTGGGATGGTTGAATACTCACATCTACAAGGTTAGATAATAACTTGTAAGGCTCAGCAAGTTGTAAAAATACCTTTTGTAATTTGTAATGCTTTGTCAAAAATGTATAAATACCAATACAAAAATTCAGTAAAGTACAGCTGCTTTCTTCATCACTCGTGGTGTGTGGCAGTCTGTCATTTTATCCTGCGTCGACCTTTCAGCCAACCTGTACCGTTCGCCCTGAGCACCCTCGGACTGAGGCCCATCGACCGGCGGTCCACGGCACTTGTTAAATAGTTTATTTAGCCATCCATTTAGTATAAAATCCTGCTCCCTCTGTCCCTCCCTTGGAAGCATGTTTCCCTGGCTTATGCCCAGGTTCCTTTTTTCTAGCCTGCCAGAGATCACTGTGGGCTGTAAACCCTTCACAAAAAATAAAGCTCTTCTTTATTTGGTAACCAAAAACTAATCCAGGATCCCCAGACTCCCTCAGCATGATGAAAGGTGAACACACTGACATCTGCATGAGCCCATTGACAGCTCATCTCCCCAACATCCCTGGGAGGATCTAGAGTAAGCTCCCCTGGATCCCAGATCTCCCACTTTTAGGGTAAAGAAAACCAGAGACTTCATTTTCTCCTCACCCCTTCCCTTCATTTCTCCCCAGTTCTGGTTCCCTCCATTCTGGGCTCTGGATGGAATGTCTGTGATGGCCCCACATTTGGGAGGACTACCACAGCTTTCCCAGTTTTCTCCATTCCTGGACCCAGAGGAAGTTTCTTTGTCTGTCCTGGGTTTGAGTGAACCTAGTCAGACTCAGCTGGTCCGTAAGATTTTGTGAAGATGCTCTCATTAAAGGCACAGACGAGGAACACCTTCATAAGGTGAATGCAGTTATGGAAAATCTTAGTTCTAAGGAATCAGTCTTTAATCCACTGTCATCAGAGATTCCAGGAGCTACATAGTTAAAAACTATTTAAAAATTCTTATAGATGTTTGGATTCCAAATAGAGCTAAGTGGAATGATTTAAAGCTTTGCTGGCCACAGTAAAAATCTTAGGAGATCTCTAGTTGATCTGCATGCTCAGTTAAAACAGAGGCTATCAAACCTTCCAAAGCAATGATCATTCTATACTTGGTGTTTTCAGGCTTCCAAATGGGATCAAGAGTTTCTCAATGTCTCCCTTACTGAGGGTAATTTAAATTTAAAAAGAGACTCCATGAATAGGTGCTTAAATGGCACATCCCAAATATTTAAAGTCAACTCTTACCTTTTTCTTATCTCTCCTCCATCTCTGCTCCTAAACAATTGTTTTTTTCCTTTTCTTTGCCCAACTAGTTTAGGAATTCCTTCAAATGTTAACCTTTGTTTTTCTTCTGTGTGAAAGCTCCTGTATAATGTCAGCTGTTTGTCCCAACTATAGTCTATGCCACTGACTTTTACTCCTTCCTCCTCCTCCTTCCTCTTTACCATCTTCAGTATCATCTGGGAAGAAAAAAACAAAACAAAACAAAACAACCTGGAGGGAGTCTCTAACAATTCAGACCTCCTTAAAGAACTCAGGAGAAAGATACTACTCATCCTTCTTTTTAGGGTCTTCTGTTTCCCTTATGGAGTGTAAAGAGCATAAATGGATTCCTCTTAGATATAAAACTCTACTCTCTTTCACATTATATTACCTGATCTCTTGGGCTTTGGGGATACAAAAAAAATTACTTTGTATTGGGAGAAAATTTTGACATGCGTGTGTGTCATGGCTAGCTAGGAATGGCCATGTTGAAGGCAGTTAAATGCTTCTCTTTTGTTTGGGCCTTAGATAAGGAAAGGTGTGGTTTAAACACTTAGAAAAATGTCGTTATGGAAAATATAAAGACGTTGTGTGACGCTGTCCCATTGTGTCTCTCTCTTTTGGGGGCCCAGGACTCAGTGCTACCTAACTAAATGAAGTTGGTCTCCTTGTAAAGTCCTGTGGTAAATTCCTGGGATTGTATTGCCTTGGCACCCATTTTTCTCTTCTTCTAGCACACCGACACTCATTCCTGAAGGGTGTTGGATTTTCTCACTCTCTGCTTTAAGATATTAATGCCCTGTTTTCTCTGCAACTCAGTGAAGGCTTAGGACACATGTGAGACAAAATAAAAAGTTACTCATTCCATTCTGAATGGCATGGTTTGGACTGGTGAGTTTTGCCAGTTTTGTGGCTAGACATTTTCACCTGGACCCATTCCATCCAGAGCTGATAGGTCAGCTACTGTCTCTGCTGAATGTGTTAAGGTCATAAACTGCTACTTTTGTAATAATTTTAAGACTTGCTAGATTTAACTGTGAACTTATGTTTTTGAGCCTCTGAATTGTAGGGTGTAGATGTCATGGTGAAGCCTGGGGACATCTTTTCAATGCCTAGACCAGCAGCCACAAGGTATAGTCAAGACCAATATGGCCTCTTCTTACCTTCCCCAACTTTGACAACTGGCTATTCCAGGAGGGGTCGCATCCTCTGGGCATCCTGTCTTCTGTCCTGAGCTTTACAAACCTGGTATGTATATTGAGGGCAGAGAGTCTGTCCTTCCTAACCACCTTGGAAGCCACATGGCTACTTGAAACTTAAGAGGAATGGAAAAGACATTAGGGATGGTACCCATGTTCTAGTTTCAAAATTCTTTTCAATGACTTAAAATCTTAAAGTCATATTATGTTAAAGAAGATAATCATATAGCTGGGCATTGTGGCGGGCACCTGTAGTCCCAGCTACTTGGGAGGCTGAGGCAAGAGAATCACTTAAGCCCAAGAGTTTGAGGTTGCTGTGAGCTGTGATGTCATAGCACTCTACCGAGGGTGATATAGTGAGACTCTGTCTCAAAAAAAAAGGAAGATAATCATAAAATGCTTGAGTCATTTGTAACTAAGTTAAAATACTGAAACATTAATTATTGAACGTAAGTTTGACATCTTATTTGTATGTGACATGAAAGCTAAATATTAATATATTTAGATGTGCTAATAAAAATTGGGAACTGAGGGCAGTGCCTGCGGCTCAAAGGGGTAGGGCCCTGGGCCCATATGCCGGAGATGGCGGGTTCAAACCCAGCCCCGGTCAAAAACTGCAAAAAAAAAAATTGATAACAGTTTAGTTACTTTAATTTCTGAGGTTCTGAGGTTTTTCAACAAAAATAAGTGTTACTAAGCTTGACGTTATAATTAATATGTATAATTAAAATTACTAGATATAAGAGAAACAATTCCATATCATGAAATATATTTTAAAAGTTGGTTTTTGGTTAAAAAAAAAAAAGCTTATCAGGAGACATAAAGTATAGTTTTTGTTAAGTAGAAAATAACTGATTGCAAGAGGGACTTTACCTAACAATTGCAATCAGTGTAACCTGGCTTATTGTACCCTCAATGAATCCCCAACAATAAAAAAAAAAACAAAAAAAAAAAAGAAAAGAAAAGAACTTTGCCTAATTTGAAGGTTTTAGAAGTTGTTTTAAATAAAATAGGTAAGCAAATATGAAAGTTGGGGAAAATGGTAAAATTTTAAAAGGCCTTATAGAAATCTTACCATATGGTTAAATTAATTAAGAATAAATAGTTCTGTTTATAAAGTTTTATTAAACTTAACTTTAACATTTAATACACTGCTGCAAATAAAAGTTCTCCCTTTTAACAAAATTTTCAAGTAATATTATTAAGATAGTAAAAATTTCTATTCACCTTTTAAATAACTTCATTAAAAAAAGGAGGAGGAGAGAAAGACATTCAATTTCTCTTTTTATTAGCTTTTATTTTTCAATTTGTTCTGATTAGGTTTTATTTTTTGGGAAACTGAATCTTCTATTAAAAAGAAAAGTTTTCACCCTTAACATCTTTAAATTATCACTCACTTTGGCTAAATAAATATTATTTTATAGTAATTTGTAATCCTGCTTTATGACAATGAATGTTTTAGATCTTTGATATTTGACAACCTTTCCAAAAATCAAAATTCAAAATTCAGTCTTTTTGACCTATACTAGTTTTGTTTTTTTTTTGTTTGTTCGTTTGTTTTTGCAGTTTTTGGCCAGGGTTAGGTTTGAACTCACCACCTCTGGCATATGGGGCCGGCGCCTTACTCCTTTGAGCCACAGGCGCCACCCTATACTAGTTTTTTTAATATTTAAAATTACTGAAAATCCAAAGGAAAAACATTTAAAGCTTACAACAAATTGGTAAAATATATATTTTATTTTAAATATGTATGCATATTTACATATATACTATATATATACATATATATATATATATTTTTTTTTCAGATGGAGCCTCACTTTGTTGCCCTTGGTAGAGTGCCGTAGCGTCATAGCTCACAGCAACCTCAAACTCTTGGGCTCAAGCAATTCTCTTGCCTCACCTCCCAAGTAGCTGGGATTACAGGCAACTGCCACAGCACCCAGCTATTTTTAGAATTGGGGGTCTCACTCTTGCTCAGGCTGGTCATGAACTCCTGAGTTCAAGCAATCCACCTGCCTTGGTTCCCCAGAGTGCTAGGGTTAAGGCATGAGCCACCACGCCCTGGCTGGTAAAGTATATTTTTGCAAACAATTTAAAGCATTTATTTTTCTCTTTACTTGATTTCTCCAGAATTTGGAAACTATAAGTATCTTTATTTTATGGCAATATAGTTATTTGCATAAGTCCAGTAAGAATCGGTTTTCTTTTATAGCAAAACAAAATTAGAGCTGCTGGCTATCTTACCAAGGCTTAGGCAAGAATGGCATATTTTTAGTTATGCCCAGACTGCTTTGAGGAATTAGGTTGTTTTTATAAGTCCAATAAAAGTCCTTTGGAAAAACTGGCCTGATAGGTATAATGTTTCCTGATCTGTGTTAAGTAAATTATGTCGCTTTCTGACAGATCAAGGAAACCCAAGTTACTTTGGGACCTTGAGAAAAGAAGACTTTATCCAATTCATGAAGGTATCTACAGATAGTTAAATTCTTGGCTTGGCTGGAGAGGCTTTAAGTCTGACCTAAGATTCTATTTGGAAAAAAAAAAAAAAATTGCAGCAAAGCCAATTTTAAAAAGATAGCCTATATGGCCAATGATTATTCTTACTGTACTGCAAATAATCAAGCCATGTGTAATAACACTAACATTCATTTTGTAAATACATTGGTCCGACTATGATTTGTCTTTCATAAAAATGGAAAACTGGGGAGAGAAAATTTTTGCAGATTATAAACCTCCATTTTTTAGTTAATAATAGCAAAATACGTTTCCATGTACCATTATAAATAATACAATTACTATCATTATGCACATGAATATTTGGGACAAATTCTAGGATGAATGATAAATTATCCTCCAAAAGGATGAATTAATTTATTAATTACCACTTTGAGTGTAAATTTAAAATGAGATCATCATTTTTAAAAGCTCTTGTTGGAATGCTTGTATTTTCATTCTTATATTAACAAACAGCTACTATCTCTGCCTAACTCACTCAGCTGTATAATTATTTCTACCCTTTTCAGCTTGATTCTCTTAGACTTCCAGGTAGCAAACCAATCATCCACAAATAAACTTGGGTTTTTTGCCACAAAATTCTATTCTTATTTTTCTCCCTTGTCTGCTTTTGCAATGATTAGCATTACCAGAGAATGGGGATGAATACAGGACTCCTTCTTCTGACTTTAATGGGAATACCTTACAGTTCCTCTGAGTTTCCACTAAACTATTCTTTATAAATAGAGCCAGTTTATTTCTATTCCCAGCTTACTGAGTATCTTTATTTACTTCAGTTGTTGAATTTTACATCTATCTGAATGAGAACATACCTTATCTTCTGGTGTGATTTTTCACATATTTCTTCATGTCCCTGCCTCTGTTTTTAGCCGTCTTTTCTTTTTCTTTTTTTTTTGGAGAGACAGAGTCTCATTTTATGGCCCTCGGTAGAGTGCCATGGCATCACACAGCTCACAGCAACCTCCAACTTCTGAGCTTAAGCGATTCTCTTGCCTCAGCCTCCCGAGTAGCTGGGACTACAGGCGCCCGCCACAACGCCCAGCTATTTTTTGGTTGCAGTTCAGCCAGGGCCGGGCTTGAACCCGCCACCCTCGGCATATGGGGCCGGCACCTTACCGACTGAGCCACAGGCGCCGCTCACAGCCGTCTTTTCTACTTTAACTCTTCTTATCTAATTCTGTTTTCTACAATGCTTTGATTAGCTCCCATTTCTTTAGGAAGAAGGCACAGCTTTAATCTTCTTTTTTGTCTTCTCATCACTTCCTTGGTCTCTTTTTTTCTATATAGTGTATGTGTTCTTTAATACAAAAATATGGAATATGAGTGTACCTAAATAATAGCTAACACAGTACTTACTAGGTACCAGGAACTTTAAAAATATTTTATGTATTTGTCATATCTAAGATGAATAAGTTACCTGTATGTATGTTTAAATAAACATAAGTAAAAATATAAAATGTTTAAATACATTTAAAACATTAATAAGATTATTTTTTAATATCTTATTAATCCTTTAACAAAACAAACCTATGAAGGAGATGCTATTATTATCTTCATGTTAAAAATGAGAAAAATGAGACACTGAAAACTCAAGTAATTTGCCAAAGATCACACCAGCCAGGCTTCGGTCATGTTTTTCTTATCTACAAGTTACTTGTTCCCCCCCTTCTTGTCTCCCTCCTTTGTATTATCAGTGTAGATTCTTTCTCCATGTCATTCTTCAAATATGGACACTTTATCTTGACCTGTTGACTAGGGATAGATTTGAAGGAACAGATATCTGCCAGTAGCTTTAATTTTGATATCTTATTTTTAAATATTTTCTCATCAAATCAGCTGCATCTTCTGTTCTGAAGGAAATACCATTCCTCAGTTTCTAGCACTCCTCAACTTGGTGTAAGCAGGAGGTTAAAGCAATCCTTTTGCCTGAGTTTTTCTATTTTTAGTAGAGACAGGGTCTCACTCTTGCTCAGCTGGTCTTGAACTCCTGAGCTCAAGCAATCCACCTGCCTCAGGCTCCCAGAGTGCTAAGATTACAGATGTGTGCCACTGTGGCTGCCCTTTCAGTTGTTTTTAATGAAAATGGAGATATATCCAGCTAGTCTTAGCATAGAATATTTCCTTTATTCCACATTTCCACGTTTACCTGGGCACAATTTGAAGATTAGCCTTCAAACCTGAGATGAAAGTTAAATATTAATGGTACATAGTCTCTGTTCAGTTATTCAGCTTCTGAGCAGAGAAGGGAGTGACCTGGGCTGTGCATACCCATGGTCAGCGATCTTGACTACTCTGTACTTTCTCTTTGAACGTGTTGGATTCCTTAGGGGTGAGCTGTGCCAGAGTGGGAACTGTTTATAACCTTGCTAGGGAAACGCCTCATATTTGAGGGTCAGCAGGACACGCTGGTAAGAAGTTGGATTAAAATGTCAGCCAGCAGGTCTTAGTTAGATGGATTAACAACTACTTTATTCTATATATTTCTCTGCACAGCTGTGTCCTGCAGCAAAAACACTGACAGAGCCCCAGATTACCCCCTCGGGCCTCACTTTCTCCGGGAAGGTGAGACATAGAAGAAAGCACTCACCAGTGCTTGGTGATAGCATGTGCCCTCCAGTCCTGCTCCTGCTGAGGGAAGGGGAGCATCCTGCGCATTTTAGAAAGAAAAGCAATAGCTGGTTAGTTACAAAGAAATAAGAATTAAACTGGTTTGATTAAACACTGAATGTTAGAAAATAATAGAAATACCTACACGGTTCTAAGAGTAAAGGATTGTGAACTCTCATAGTCAAAGGTAAGGGTAAAACCAAAAACATAAAAACATCCCCTGGTACTCAAGGATTCAAAGAGTATACCATCCATGAACCTTTATGAACCTTTAGCTTGAAGACATAATCACCCCTTGTTGTCTGTATATAATATCCACATATAACATATGCATGCCATAAATATACAAGAACAAATAAAATGGGATAGGAGACAACTGTGAAAAGGAAATTTCAACCAAATTTGGCAGGTTAGAACAGACGGACGTGTGGGTTTAGCAGGTTGGAAGAAGCCACACCTGAAGTGCATGCAGAGGGGTATGGATGAGAAGAAAGCTGACTTGCTCCACCGAAGCCTGGAGGGTCCTAGAACCTAAAAGTGCCAGGGAGGGCAGAAGACACTGGTGGGGAATGGGACTGAACACAGGACAGGACCAAAGATCCATATATGGAACAATCAAACAATTCCCCTCCACCTCCCTGACACACTGAATGGCAGCAGCCAGGGGTCTACCCCTTGGATTCAAAGCATGGTGGCATGGCTAGGAGTTTTAAGGATTTTACTCTTAACTGTGAGTGTAGGCTGGGCGCGGTGGCTCATGCCTATAATCCCAGCACTCTGGGAGGCTGAGGTGGGTAGATTGCCTGAGCTCATGTGTTTGAGAATAGCCTGAGCAAGAGTGAGACCCCATCTCTAAAAAATAGCCAGGCATTGTGGCAGGTGCCTGTAGTCCCAGCTACTCAGGAGGCTGAGGCAAAAGGATCTTTTTAGCCCAAGAGTTTGAGGTTGCTGTGAGCTGTAATACCAGGGCACTCTACCAGGGCAAGAAAGTGAGACTGTCTCAAAATAAATAAGTAAATAAATAAATAAATTGAGTTTAGGTAATCTAGGAACCCAGACAGATGAGGTCAACCTGGAAGATGGGAAAGAGATAAAGATAAACAACAGAAGAAATGGGTCTTAGAAAAAATGGAGATAATCCAGAGCACAAGGGACAAAAATGTTTTAAGAATTATTAGATAAATATGTGATAACACAAATGTATGAAAATTATAGAATTTAATTGTAGGAGCTAGGCCATAGGTATATTGGTATTTACTGTATTTGACCTTTCTATATGTTTAAAATTTTTTATGATAAAATGTTGGGGGAAAAATAGGATTCTCAGAGAAATAGCAGGAAATATTTTATACACATAAAAAAAGAATATCTGTTAGGTTACTATAAAAAAGAATGATCATAATACAAACAACTCCTTACAAATCAAAAGACACATTAGCTGAATTATTAGACAGCTTTAAAGTTTCAATCAAGAAAATCTCCAAGAAAACTGAGAGAGAGAGAGAGAAATGAGAACAGAAATATCTAAGAAATCCAATATCTGACTATTAGGAATTTTAGAAGTTTTTCAGAGTCAGAACTTAAAACCATCGCTTAACAATGAAAACTGTGAACAAACACAGGGGAATAAAGTATCAAATAAATGACAGGAGAGAATTTCCCAGAGTGCCAGCATATAACATGAAAAAAAGCACATACACCTAGACAATATCTTTTAAAATTTCAGAATAAAAGGAAAAATAGAAGATTCTAAAAGATTCCAAGGAAAGGAAGAGGTGATTTGCAAAGGTCAAGAAGCCAGAATGACCTACAACTTACCAGTGGTAGCACTGGTCACTACAAAGCAATGGCTTCCCTAAACTGTATATTAATAGAGATGAAAGAAAGGGAAAGCAACGGATAATTTTTAATCTCTTGTGGGAGCCCATCTGGGAATCTAATGGCTATTTGTGCAGCATGAAACAGGTTACAAAATTTAATATTGTAGCTCAGATGGATGTAAGGAAAATCATTTCATTATTTTGAATATAACCAATCAGACATCCCTCTGAGTCTCCCTCACTGCAAAGTAGAAAGAAATTAATTAAATGTCCACTTTCATTTAAAGCTAAGTTTGATCTGGTAAGTTGAACAATTCTCTTCCCCTTTTCCCATCTCTTTTAATTTTATTTTTCTGTACCCTTCTCCTCCATACGTGCAACATGATAAAATAGAATCAGTACAGCTGTATCATTGTTGGAATGAACTGAAATCTAAATTCTCCAGACATGTGTTAAGCCTTTAGCAAAAGTGTATGAAAACTCAATGCAGAGAAATATTCCCCATTTACATCCCGTTGATTCTCAGTCAGAAGGTGGTATTTCCATCGCCGGTTCGTTCTCCAAAACAAAAGGCAGTACTCTTCCTAAAACCTGGTGAAACAGAGTTCAAGTGTTACACAATAAGCAACGGTCACATTATGTACAGAACACATGTGTAGAAAAGCACCAGATATTTCCATCTGTCCATCTTTATCTGCAGCTAATTGATTTCACA
Source organism: Nycticebus coucang (assembly GCF_027406575.1). NCBI lineage: Eukaryota > Metazoa > Chordata > Mammalia > Primates > Lorisidae > Nycticebus > Nycticebus coucang. The sequence continues at coordinate 31,744,241 of NC_069787.1, forward strand.
AGTTTTCTGGACACTAAATGCCAAGCCCCATATAAAAAGGTTTGCCAATCACAGCTAAGCCTGAAAATACATCTTTCCAAACAACGGGAAATGTAGTGTCAGTGAGGCCCAGAGAGGAAAAATAAACTCACAGGAAACAAAAGAAAGACGTTCATGTCATCGTTTCTCCAGCAGTTGAAGGACTCCTGTGCACCAGGCATCCAATCCCTGCTCAGTAGGCACTGAAGATGAAGGGCTCCTGCCCTTGGGGAGTTTCCTATCTACCTGGACACAGAGGAGGACCAGAGTCCTGTGTGGAGGCACAGAGGGGTGAGAGGACAGGGAGGCAACAGACATTAACAAACGGGAAAGTTCCTGTGAGTCACAAGTTAGGGAGTGAGGTGTTCTAGTCAATGAAATCATTCATATAGTCATTACATATGAATAAACAATTTTTCAGAGTCAGAACTTAAAACCATCGCTTAACAATGAAGACTGTGAACAAAAGGTTTAACGGAGTTTCCAGGAGTCGCTGTCATTGTAAACACACAGTTTCCACCTGACATGGGGCCTCTTTTTCTTTCGCAAGACTATGTTCCTGGTTCTCACAGGACCTCTTGTTCTTGGCTCATGGAAAAGCTCTCTTTCCCTTTCTCTGGCCTCACGTGGGCCCTTCTCTCCTAGCTCCCTCCGACCAGTATGTGGACGCCTGCCAACACCACATCTTCGCCTGACCTATCACCTTCATTCAGTTTCCTGTCTCCACACCCATCCTGGCTGTTTCTCGGCACAGCAATCTATACATAGTTATCCCCTGTTATTTGAAACTCAGCTCTTCCAAAAGTGAGCTCACTCACTTTACTTCCCAAACTGGCTGCTTTACCCACAGCACCTCCACGGTCTGCTTTTGAATAGAAACATTCAGGCCATGCTCCTGGATCCCGGCTCCCTAGGGAGTGGGAGGAAATTAACATGACTGTTTTCACATGTGGCTAAGTTTGATCTTCTAAGTTTAACAATTCCCTTTCAGTTGCATTGTTTCTTCAACAGTAAAAGGGAGGCAGTGATAGATGGTTGAAGGACCAGTAGTAGGATCCAAAAAGATAACAGATACAAAAGCATTTCAAAAAGTAGAAAGTGTCATGCAAGAATAAGGTATTAACCAGGGCTCACGTCTCTTGTGTGAGAGGTTGTTGCTGTACACAAGAATGATAAATATGGAGTTTGTCATGTTAAACAGGAAATCAACTCTGTACAGCTCAATGCCCAGTAAAGTGTGGCTAGTATTTTATTTTTTGAAGCAGTGAAATGTAGGTTTAAGAGAAAATCATAACCATTTCTTAGAAAACTTCATGAACGATATACAGTAGAACTCTCTAAGTTGACTACCCCAGGGACTTTAACAAACTGGTCAACATACAGAGGTGGTTAACATAAGGAAAAAGACCTACTGGACTGACACGTACATGTGGTGCATGTCCAGTCTATGAAAATTAGATCAATTTAAGGAACTGGTCAATGTCGGCAGGGGGTCAATTATGAAGGTTCTTCTGTATAATATATCCATACACATACACATGGATAATGTATATATATTGGCTGTTTTATCACGTTTATAAATGAATACCAACATTTCTTCTATCTCCAGCTATAGTTCTACTGTGATTTTTTACACTGTGGACCAAAGTTGTCCTAGGACTCTTGGAGTTTAAGAGTCCATAAAACTCTCCATTCCCTGGGGCTGGCCCCTACATGATGGGTCCCATCTTCCTGGCCTCCCCACCTTCGGATATGCATGTTCTGATTAGCTCATCCATTCTTCTGCCTGTGACACCTGCCATCACCACACCCACCACATACTTTAGAAAACGCAAGATATTTAAGCACTTACCACAAGCCAGATGTTTTGGGTCAGGGTGGGGACTAGATCTGGCTCTGGGGCAAAGAAGCAAGAAGTTGCAAAAACCATTAACATTTGCATTTTCTTTCAGAAATGTGAGGATCCACAGAATGTGTGTCTATTTCACTCTGGGTCAGGATTTTTGCATTTTTTATTCTTTTTCTAAGGGTTTGTCTTTCATTAGTCTTGTCTCTTTGCCTATAGGTTTTTGCATGTCCATAACCTATATGGTTTTCACTTTAGGGAGGAACAGGGACTACAGAACTCTCAACTGGGAATTGTCTGGAAATGGGATAGTTATAACTTTTTGCATAGATCTTTCTCATTGCCCATTTTCGATTGAAAAGGCCTGAGTGCTCTGATTTTCTTAACCCCATTTCTCTGGCACCTCCACGTCTGAGGATCTCCCCACCTGCACCCTGACCACCTGACACTCACTCACACCCTCCCCATGCCCTTCATTCACAGCAATTGATTTCCATTGCTAGCACTTTGCTAAAACTATTTTCTCATTTCTGATCTTTAAGGTGACAAATCCAAGAGCCTCCTTTTAGTCTGGACTTCATTTGTGCTCTTTGGATCTTATTCTGGTTGTCTCTAGAATACAGTCAGTCCCCAGGTTAACAACATCTGACATACAACTCACATTTATGAACAGAAGCTATAGGTAAATGTACCCATTCCATCTTACATACAAATTCAACTTAAGAGCAAACCTGCAGAACCCACCTGGTTGGTAACCCAGGGACTGCCTCGACTACATCCCTGTGGTTCCTCTTACTGTCTGGGAACTTCTCAGTTGCCTTCCTTCTGACCTTTCAGCTAACTTTCATAAATTTTGATCTTAGCTACTTTCACTTCTCATTTTATACTGTCTTTGAGCAAACCCATCTATTTGCTCCTATTCAACTAAAACCAGCTCTGTGGATGCAGGACCCCTAAGTCCCCTTGTTAACCTTGACCTAACACTTGAGCTTTAATACCAGGTGTCAGAGAACCCTGTGGATTTCTTGCCATCTCAGACTCTCACTGAGTACGAGGAAATATTTCCCATGCGGTACATTGTCATATGCTCCTGAAGGCTTATTTTGATTGTTTGACTTAAAGTTCAGTGTCAGACATCCTAATCTAAGTGTTAGTATAAGTTGTTTTAACTTTATCTTTTAACCTTCAAGGAGGCTAGTAATCATGTTTCAAGAACTGATGTGACTTGAACTCTGTTAGATCCTGCTGTGGACTGAATATTTGTGTCCCCCTATCCCTGCCCTTCGGATTCTTATTTTGAAATCCTAATCCCCAATGTGATGGTATTAGGAAGTAAGGCCTTTGGGAGGTGGTTAGGTCATGAGGGCTTTGGGATTGGTTCTCTTATAAAAGACACTAGAGAGCTTGCTTTTTCTTTCTCTGGTTTCTACCATGAGAGGATGCAATAAGAAGACCTTCACCAGACACATAATCTTCTAGAACCTTGATCTTGGACTTCCAACCTTCAGGACTGTTAGAAATAAATGTTAGTTGTATAAGCCACCCAGCCTGTGACAATTTGTTACCACAGCCTGAACTGACTAGGCCAGGTCCTTATCTCTGAATGAGAACAGAGGACAAGATAAATTCTAAGAACAGATCCTTTTCAGTTTTGAAAAACAAACTTTATTTTTATTTTGCAGTCAGAGGTTACAACCCTTGTAAGTGTATAAATCACTTTACATACCATTGGTTTAATTTCAATCCTTTAGAAATGCATAGTCCAGAAAAGAAAGTGAGAACTGTGGGACTGTGAAACTGTGAAAATCGTTTTCATGCTGGGCTTATGGGCACAATCAGAGTCCAAATGGCTACCTTTCTCATTAATATATACTTTACATTTACTATTAAGGAATATTGTTCTACAAAGGTTATGCTGTAAGTATATATAGAAAACAGTGGTATAATTATTAATAATAACAACAGTGAATATTTATGGAATGTTCATTATATGTCAGACACTATAATAAGTGTTTACATGCTTTTTTAATCCTTAAAAGAAACCTCTATAAGATGGGTTATATTAGCCTATTTTATGCATGAGAAAATTGAAGTGCAGAAAAGTTAAGTAATCTGCCAATAGTCACCCAAAACATTGTAATTCATGTTCATAAGCCCATTATAAGATTCTTGTTAATATTTATTGCAATGTTTTGTTCACCAAATCATATCAATGTACATATATTTGTGAAACAGGAAAAAAAATGACAGAAAGAATTTATTCAACCTTGTTTATTTCTAACAAACTAGCCAATAGAAAATGTTCTGTATATACATAATAAGGATAATTAAAAATGATTACATTGTAATTTTCAATTTAGTTTTAATAGTCTCATAAAAAACATCCCCAAAAGATTGATAATTTTAATTAAATTGTATAATATAATTTTAATTTGGTCCTAGAATGCTGGGTTGTTCAGTACTCAGAGTTAGCATTCACCACAACTTGTCAAGTAATTCTATGACCATGTAAATTACAAATAAAAGATACCAAAATATGATTAGGTGTAGGAACATGTTTTACAAAGTGAGATCAACTTTTTTACTTATTTTTATTGTAAAATATATCACACATATAAAGGAGGAAATAAACTATTCCATATAAACTAAAAAATAATACATTCATTCAATTTAAAAATATGTATTTAAAGCTTCTTACAGGGAATTTTGGATTCAGTGCTAAAAATGCAATGATCTTGGATATTGTCACTTTCAAACTTACGATTTTCTCGTTCAAACTAAAGGTACATGACTTTTCATGAACCGGTCAGAGAAATTAGTTTGCATGACATTCCCACTGAAATCTGGAGTACAAGCACATCCACAGCAACACAGGCAAGATCTGTTACTTGGACTAGGAGTACCAATTGCTGGCACTCCATAAACTGGCAAGAGACCGCCTAAATGGCTATTTTGACTGAATGGCTGGAGGCTGTGAACTCCCACAAAAAGGAGAAACTCCTTGGAGCCTCAGTCTTGTGGGGCACCTACAATTTTGTGGATTTTACCTATAGGAAAACCACAGGTTCTTATAGCAAAGAGCTGAGAAAGATCCCTAGTGGCTCTGAGTGGAGGAAAAGAGGAGTCATAAATATGAAACACACCTAGAACCTTTTTATAACAAAGGCCTGCTCTCCAGGGAAATGTACTTTAACAGAGCTTGATAAAAGCTGGGAGAAGAGCATTCCTCCCATCCCAAATCCCTCTAGGTTTCTTTTCTCACATAGGGGAAAAGGACTGGACAGAATCAACAGGAGTCAGAGTTTCAAGAAAAGAAGACTGGGAATGCTGCATCCTGGGAAGGGAGGACAGAGCAGGGGAAAATAAAAAGCTATGCCACTAGAGAATTACCTGCAAAGGTCATGGCCTCAAAGCACAGGCCCACTAAGCCACTGAGATTTAATCAGAAGAATATTCACTTTTTAATGTTGAAGAAAAAACTAAACCCTCCCTAATCTGGAATTCTAGATCCAACAAAATTACCCTTCAAACATAAAACAGAAATAAAGACATTCTCAAACAAACAAAATCTGAAGTTATTCATCACCTCCAGACAGGCCTTGCAAGCAATGTTCAAATGAAAGAAATTCTTTGGGCAGAAAGAAATTGATACGGGACAGAAACTTAGATCTATATAAAGAAATGAACAGTGTCCAGAGATGGGATAATTGATGGTGAATTTTTTTTTCCTTCTGTCCTTCTGTCACCCTGGGTGGAGTGCCCAGGCATCATAGCTCATAGCAACCTCAAACTCTTGAGCTCAAGTGATTCCCTTGCCTCAGTTTTTCTTTTTCCTTTCTTTCTTTCTTTTTCTTCTTCTTTTTTTTTTTTTTTTGAGTTGAGATAGAATCTCACTCTTATTCAGGCTGGTCTCAACCTCCTGAGCTCAAGCAGTCAACCCACCTAAGCCTTCCAGAGTGCTAGGATTACAGGTGTGAGCCAACACGCCCGCCATAATGTCTTATTTTTTAAACATCAATTTATCTAAAGGGATAACAGTGTAAAGTAATAACAATAAACTGAACAATTCTAGCAAAGGATAAGGTAAAATAATGACAGCAATGCCATAAGGTGTGAGAGGGAAGAATTAGGAACTCTGTTACAAGGTACCTGCGGTATTCATGAAGCAGTATAGTCTCAGTTCCCTGCATTATTTAAAGGTGAACTTAGTTTTAAAACATATGTTATAAATCTAAGGCAACCACTGAGAACAATTTAAAGTAAAATTTGTAATCTAAAAAGAAAATCCTAAGCCTTCCATCCAACTAAACAGACCCCGTTTTAGCAAAAGGGATCCCATGAAACCTGAAAAACTGAATTCCTGGCCATGACGGGGATGGGAGGTAAGACATGCCTTGTTCTACCCTCTCCCTTGTGGGGTTTATACACAGCACCTTGACCAGCATTAATGCTAAAATAGAGACTATAAAACAGATTCTGTAGCAAATAAGATACCAAATTATAAGCAAGAGGTAAGGCCATTTCAAGACATCAATTTGCTTATCAGGTCACTATGAGTCAGTACACTGTGGCTTGCTCTGTGATTAACAGATTTACTTACCTGAAATATTCCTTTTTACTGACTCCAAGCTTTTAGAGAAAGCATTATTCTTTTAACCAATTGCAAATTAAATAATCTCTGCATCTACCTATAACTTGTAAGCTCCAACTTCAAGATAGCCTGCCTTTTCCAATGTAAATCTTCTGTGTATTAACTTACCTTGCCCGTAACACCTGCATCCCTGAAATGTAGAAAACTGAACTGTAACCTGACTGCCTCAGGTGCACTTTGTCAGGACTCCTTGAAACTGGTTCCTTGGGCTATATGCATACATATTATTGGTTCAGGACGAACTTTTAAAAATATTTTCCAGAGTTTGGTTTTTCTGTTTAACAAACAGAAAAATTGCTGTGCTAAGAGGAGATAAAATAGAATCATATAACATCCTCAATTAAAGCCAGGGAAAGAAAGAAAATAAGTGAAAAAAAGAAACAACAATGGCAACAAATAGAAAACAGTAACAAATACACATGGTAGATATTAACCCATCTATAGATTAATAGTCACTTTAAATGCAATGCTGATCTAAATATACCAATTAAAAGAGATTCTCAGTGGATATAAAAATAAGTCAATTATTAGTTGTCTACAAAAAACCAACTTTAAGTATAAAGGCTAAGAAAGGTTAAAAGAAAAGGGGTAGGGAAAGATATATCAAGCTAACATTGATTAAAATAAGGTTTGAGTGGCTATATTAATTGCAGACAGGGAAAACTTCAGAACAAGAGGGATTATCAGGAATAAAGAAACGCATTGCATAATTATGAAAGGGTACATTCTCTAAGAAGACACAATAAATAATTTTGTACTAAAAAAGTGAAAATAACATATCAAAATTTGTGGTATGCTATAACAGCAGTACATAGAGGAAAATTTATAGCATTAAATGCATATATTAGAAAAAGAAGGAAGACCTAAAATCAATAACCTAGACTACTGCCTTAATTACAGAAAGAAGAACAATTAAAGCTTAAAGCAACTAAAAGACAATAAAAATTCGAGCAGAAATCAATGCAATTGAAAACGCTAAACAATAGAGAAAACTCACTACAACTAAAACCTCATTCTTTGAAAAGACCAATAAAATTGATAAGTCATTAGCCAGGTTAACCAAGATAAAAAATAAGACACAAATTACCGACATGGTAATGAAAGAGCTTTAATCACTACAGAATCCTATGGACATACAGGATTCAAGAATACAAAAGGATGATTACCAACAACTCTATGTCCACAAATTTGATAATGTAGATGAACTGAGCAAATCTTTTGAAACACACAAACTCTACATGAAGAGAAATATATAATCTGATTATCCCAGTATCTATTAAAGAAGTTGAATTAATAATTAGTAAAAATAACCTTCTAAAAGAAGTTGAACTAATTATTAGTAAAAATAACCTTCTAAAATAAAGCTCCAGGACCAAATGATTTAACCTGTAAATTCTACTATATATTTAAGGTATAAATTATATCAATTTCCCATAATCTCTTCCAGAAACTTACCTGAGGGACAGAACTCATTACAGTGACTTATTACTATAGTATAATAAGATAGTGATGGGGCAATATAGGAGAGGCAACAAAGGAATTTTTCTACCTGATCTACTTCCTGGTTGACAATCACAGCTATAAATTACAGTAGATGTTTTCAGTAAGTGTTAGAGAAAAAGTGGAACTCTAAAAAGGTCACTATTAAACACAAAATATAGAGCATCCACCTTTTCTGTCAGTTTTGCTTGGAACCAATTTAACACAAACGAGGTGAAAGTGGAAATCTCGGTTCTAATTCCAGGTGAGCCCTTTATTAGTTAGATAACCTTCAGCAATTCACTTGGTCTTTGGGTTTCCTCTCTGATAAAATAGAGATGATAGTATACTATTCCTACCACTTCTCAAGATGGTCTAAGATTTAACTGAAAATTCATTTTCTTCCTACAAAAATGTATTTGAGTACCTACTGTGTGCCAGGTACTGATCTAAAGTGCTACGGTGAATAAAAAAATTCCTGGCCTTCGTGGAGCTTGCATACCAATGGGGGAAAGACATATATGAAAAATTAAAGCAGGAAAAGGAGTGGTATAAGTGAGGGTGGAGTTGGAGGAAATTCACATTTTCACAAAAAGTAATCGAGGAAGCCCTGTGAAGTTAGGTGATGTTTTAATAAAGACTTAAATAATTAAAGTGAGTTGTCAGGGCTTCTTGGCAAGACACAGCAAGAGCAAAGGCCCTGATGCTCGAGGTTCTCAGCATGTTTAAGGAACAGCAAGATCCATATAGCTGAAATAGACTAAAGTAGGGGAATAGCAATGAAGTTTAAGAGAGGGGGTTGGGTTTAAGTATAGATCATGTAAGTAAGGAATTTGGCTCTCATACGAAGGGAGCTGGGAAGCCATTGGGGGGATTTGAGAAGAGGACCATGATCTGACTTACATTTAACAGGATCACTCTACTATGCAGGGACAAGAATAGATTACAAAGGATCAAAAGTGATTCCGATGAACTGGATATGAAATGTGTTAAGAGAGGAATCAAGGACAATAAAAAATATAAATGAGCTTGCTTTAGAATTTAAAGAACATTATATATAATACTAACTAGTTCATTTTCTACCATAGGGCAGATATTCAACAGATTAAAATCTCATTCCATTCTGTCAAGACCTGAGGTATTTCATAATTTTAAATAAATTTTAATTTTGCAAAACTCACTAGTCAGAAGTCACTTTATAACACTAGAAGTTTTCAATCAGAAAAGGTTTTATTATAAGAAACAATGACATCAGGTAAAAATGCAAAAAACTGTGCAATTATGGCAGAATGTTTAAAAAATCTATAATTTGCCCCCATAGGACTACAGTACTTACTACATACCTGAGCACTGAACATTGAATGCCATCTTAAACTGCTTTACATAAGAAATCTGATTCCTTGAAGATCACATTCACTTTTTCTCTGACCAATGAAATCACCTTGATGCTTAAGCATCAACTTTGTAGGATAACATAAAAAGATGGAAGATAATAATACAATTTCTACTTTCCTATAACACAGTTATACCAAGTCCAGTTTTCAATGTGTAAAAAAATACATAGGAAAGTGCTACATACATTCTTCAGATGCAAAAACAAGATTAAAGTAGGACTGGCATATGTTAGACCCATATTTTCATTGTGTAGTACTCACTGTGCCTTTTACTTACCATTTTGTCACACTACAAAAGTATACCTTAAATATCTAAACATAAACCCACACATATCACTAATCTTAGTTTTCTAAGACATCTTCTGATTCCATTTAAAAGTGGTAAAATATCCCAGCTATAGAATTTAAAAACAAATAGATCTTCATACAAAATTCAATATATATTCTACTACTATAACAAATCCTAAGCCTTGTTTTGACACGCTAAACTTAGAAGATCATACCTTCAGTATAAATGGTTATAGCAAAAGGATCAACTGTTGTGCAGATCAAAAGAATAAATCTACTATAGAATTAACCACAGTATGTTGTTCTCTTATATGTCATAGAGCACATGTAACTTGCTAACCCAAAGTTCTGTCATGTTTTCAAGTAATACATTTTTCTAAACATAGAAGATTGTCCAAAAGAGACAGGATATCTTATTAAACAAAGCTTTCAAAAATAAATTACATTGGTTGCTTGTGTTTTTTTCCTTCCTTCAGCAATGCAAAATTGTAAAGAATGACTTTAAAAAAATTGCAGAAATAACCCCCAAACAGCATTTTGATAAAGAAAAACAGTAAAAGATGAAGAAAAACTGGGAAGGGAAAAATAATTGCTTGACAAAGTTTATACACAGATTACAGATATATTATAAAGGCCAATAAGAAGAAACCACATATCTAGCTTTCTATAACTACATTTAAAATTTTTAATTCTATAAATGCTGTCCATTTTAACTTCTTTTACAGAAAACTTTCCCTCCTTGTAGAGTCTATGTAAAGCAGTATGGAAAGCTTCTGAAAAACGAGGTATGTGATGCAAAGAGGCAATGTTTTAAATTTGTTTCACAGTATCACATTACAATTTGTGCAAGATTTTTAAAATACAAACCATGCCAGTTTGCTTCTAAGTTAATAAAAAATGGTACTGATTGAGGACACACTCTGGGCTATACTTAAATCCTTTACCAATAATTCCAGGCTTAGTAAAAATAAGTTACTGATCTAAATATCTGCTTTAGATGTACAAATCAGTTTGCGGTGCCTTCATGTTAATATTCCTGTTAGAAATACACCAGTTAAATACCAAAAATGATTTTGTACCTATAAAGCTGTGGTTCTACTCATTCACTCTTTTCCTTCTCAATCCCCTTCAGCTAAAACAAGGATTTCAATGTAAGAGTATTCATCCCTCTTAAGTGCAAAAATGAAAAAAAAAGAGGTTTTAATTGTAATATGAAACTTAGACGCTATAAAATTACACCACTGCAGAAGTTCTGTGTTTCTGGAAAACAGAATTTTAAACGTAGGTGTAAAAGTTCACATTATGATCTGCACGGAAGAGAACCTCCCGCTGTACCGATAATAACTGGACAGGTAGGTGGAAAAAGAAGGGGGCAACAAATGGCCCATGTTAGTGCAAACTGGGTATAATGTTCCTACTATTCTAAGACTTAGTCCAGCTAGACCAATACCTGGCCATATCTTCCTATCACATAAGGAGAAAATCTTGTGAATCATATGAGTTTAACAAGTAAAATAGTATGGCCATGATTCTCACATACCAGTTTGAAAGACAGTCATTGGCTCAGACCACTTAAATCTCTCTATTCACATAAATTAGCTTAAACTAGCACCAGCCACCTATGGATTTGAGCACTTTTCCAGATTTTAAAAAATGAGACAGTGTTAGCACTTGAAAAAGTGATCAACAGAAAACTGCCACTTCAACACTTTAGCTTAACTTAAAGTTACATGGGAAATCTGAAAGACTAAAAGCTCTTTCTGAGACTAATTTGTTTCTCCTTCAATCTACTCTAATAACAGAACACATTTAAAATTCAGTACAGTTGAAAACAGTACACACACACAAAATATATATATATATATAAATATTAAGAATGAGGATCTAAGTTAGTGCTTCTGTGTGTTAGAGGTCATAGCTAAAGTAAAATCCTAGTGATATTGCCTCAGATTATTACCCGTATTTAAAATAAAAAGTCACATCAAACTAGTTTAAATGTCTCTACCCAATAATATTCTAACCGCTCTTCTAAGAGTACACAGTCATCTTGATTCATCTAGTGTCTCAATGACTATTTATCACAAAAATCTAGAATGGTGTGATTACTTTTATGCCAGAAAAAAAAAAAAAACGCTCATAATTGCACTTTGTTTGCCCTTTCTTAGTGAAATGATATGAAACATCACAAGGATGAAAGCAAATTCTTTCCTACACTGTAACCTTTAAGAGCACCCATTTCTTTGTACAAAACTCTCTCAGCTTTTTAAAATACTGACAACACTCCTTAGTATCATGAAACAAGTTTCCTAAGTGTGAGACACCAGTGATACACAAAAACTTGTTAGAGGACTTTCTGAAGACACTGAGGATAGAGTTTAGCTACAGCACATTCAAAATGCCGGCCAAGGTCCCAGAGCCGATCTGGGGTCTCATACACTTTCATCCATTGGTCAGCAATGTCATCATATTGGTAAAGGGAATTTTTCCTGCTGGTTCTGAAGACATGTTCTTCAACAGTAACTTGAGTAGCTCGAACAAATAAATGGAGTTTATTCTGGAAAAGTACCAGTTTAAGGTATGGGTTTATGGACTGTTCACATGGAAAATCCTTTTTACGAGTCCATTTATTTAGCTCAATATCATAGGCTTCTACAGTAAACATCCGCTGATGATTTCCACAGGTTCCAGCTATGTAGTAGATTGAGTCCTTGTATACAGCTGCTAAGCCTTGGATTCTAGGCACAGTCATGGGGGTTAAAAAACCCCAGTAGTCTTTTTGAGGCTCATAGAAGAGGAAAAATTCTCCTAAAAAAAAAGAAAACAAGAATATGTACATTTTCATGTTTGATTTTTGGCTATATGTGGTAATTCTAACCTCTGAAGACTAAAGAGCATAATTTTCTAAATAGTTCACATTTAAAATTTTTATTTTATAATCTCCAGACCTATATTAATGAGGCTACAATATACCACAAAACTTTTTTAATTCCATGATACAATATAACATGATTATAGTCAATCTAAATTGTGATGTTTATGGTGAGAAGGTATAAGGAGTTACTTTGAATTGATGGCAGAATAATAGTTAAGAGCTTGGTTCCATGTTCTATCCAATTTTGTATTACAGAAAATTTAATCAGCTCTAAAAAAGCATTGTTACTAGCTGGGCACAGTAGCTCATTCCTGTAATCCTAACACTGTAGAGGGAAGATTGCTTGAACTCAGGAGTTCGAGACCATCCTGAGCAGGACCAAGACCAATCTCTACTAAAAATAGAAAAATTATCCAGGTGTTATAGTAGTGCCTGCAGTCCCAGCTACTGGGGAGGCTGAAGCAGGAAGGTTGTTTGAGCCCAAGAGTTTGAGGCTGTAGTGAGCTATGAAGACACCACTGCACTCTACCCAGGACAATAGAATGAGACTCTGTCTCAAACAAAAAAAAATTATTACTAATGTTCAGCTAATACAACCAAATGCCACCATAAATTTGTGTTCTTTTTAATTAGAAGATAGCATATGGGATTGTTTCAGATGTATGTTTAAGCCAAGGATGTGCTTATTTGAGTGTTGCTGTAAGCCAAAGACAAGTATTCGACATGAGAAAACACAGCTTTAACAAAATAGAAAGCATACATAGTGTATAGCATGGACTTTAAGTCAACTTCTATTCTAATTGGACAATAAAAAAATATGCTGAGTCAGAATGCCAATATGATAATGTTAGGAAGAAGTAGTGAAGGTGGGTACAGTGGTTCACACCTGTAATCCTAGCACTCTGAGAGGCCGAGACAGGTGGATCACCTGAGATCATGAGTTTCAGACCAGCCTGAGTCAGAGTGAGACCCTGTCTCTAAAAATAGCCAGGCATTGTGGCAGGCACCTGTAGTCCCAGCTACTTGGGAGGCTGAGGCAAGAGAATCACTTGAGCCCAAGAGTGTGAAGTTGCTGTGAGCTATGATGCCATAGCACTCTACCGAAGGCAACAAAGTGAGACTCTCTCTCAAAAAAAAGGAAGGAAGTAGTAAAGATATTTAAGAATTTTCTAATTTATAACATTTGTATAAAATCTTCGTAATAAAAATCTGATCCCTTTTTGGGTAGGTTAAATTATACTTCAATAGCCACAGATTTTTAAAAAATTAGTTCAACATAAGCTTCCAATTATACACATCAGATTTATTGATGTAAAGAGGTTTTGTTTAGATTAGGAATTCCTGATTCTAAGTTGAGCTTCCTCTTGAAAATTGTTCGGAACTAGATTTACTATTTACTACAAATTCAACTGCCAACTTAATACTAGTGACACTTTACCTTCAAATTTACTTAAAATAGTTTGTTGAGCTCCTAGATTTACTTCCACATCATCTGCCCTTCTTCATTAACTTGTAACAGGATTCTTGATAAAGACAGGAATCCAAACTTTCTGATGTGTGCTACATCTCTACAGATTTCTTTTAGAATATATGACACACAAAAATGTTGATTTTTAAAATCCAAAGTCCTCTTTAATAAATTAAAACCAATGACAAGCAATTAAGAAAAGCCTCAGGGCCTCAGATTCCTCTGACATAAAATATAATATTGGATTAAATGCTGTACATTCCAGCCCTGAAATTGTATCAGTTCACTGCTCTTTTGCTTTAGTGTTTGCATTATTATACAAACTTTACATTCCAAATTGGGAGTCTTATAATTAATTCTACTACTATCGAGCCAGTAAAACACACACGCACAGCTTCATGATACTGGATAAATATACGTTTCTTCTTCTTCTTCTTCTTTTTTTTTTTTTTTTGAGAAAGGGTCTTTCTCTGTTGCCCAGGCCAGAGTGCCATGGCCTCAGTACAGCCTTGAACTCCTGGGCTCAAGGGAGCTTCCTGCCTCAGCTTCCCAAGTAGTACTACAAGTTCTACAAGTAGTACTACAAGTTCTACAAGTACACACTACCTCTCCCAGCTAATTTTTCTATTTTTTGTAGAGACAGGGTCTCACTTTTGCTCAGGTTGGTCTGGAACTTCTGACCTCAAGCAATCTCCCTGCCTTGGCCTCCCAGAGTACTAAAATTATAGAGGTGAGCCACACATGCCTGGCCCTTATTTTCTTTGTATATCCTTTGACAGAATTGAGTATTCTAACAAATATTTTACTAAGGAAGCCAGTGGCATTTCTCAATTAACAGAAACTAACACCTGTTTCAGCATAATTAAGTAAAACATGAGTTAATGTGTTACCCTTCCCTGAAGAACTAAATCGCTTAGGCACGTACCCTGTAAAACATAGATCTTTTCTTTGTACTCCACAGCATTATGAAATTCCATTGCTACTGGCATTGCACAAACAGTCGTCCAACAATTCTCTCTACTGTCATAGCACTCCACAGATTTTAGTGAGTTTCTTCCATCACCTTCATAAACACGACCTCCAATTGCATACATTTTACCACAGCAATATACTAGTTTGCAGCCTATTCTGGCTCGAAGCAAAGACGGTTTGGGTAACCATCTGTTAGTGGAATGATCATACATCCAAAAATCATTTTCTGCCTTGTGGTCGATGGAGACCTCACTGCTGCTTGGCCTATATCCTCCTGCAATGTAAATGTCATTATCTGGTGATACAAGAATCCCAACTTCTCTCAAGTCATTTGGTGGTTTGCATAGTTTAAACACTCTTCCTGTGACAATATCTAGACAAGGCACTGTTTGCTTCTTTCCTGAGTGTTTGTGGGCAGCATCAAAACATATGATCATTTCAGAAGCAGTCATTCCAAGTCTCTGGGTACAGCCATTGGTGTTGGATGGTCCCTTTTCTACATAGCATTTGGCTATAGCCTGTGCAAACTGGGGTGGAATTTTCTCTATAAAGGTATCTTCCATCAGAGGAAAACGTATGCATTTGGCAAAAATTTCTGGAAGGTGCACTTCTCTTTCATTCTGTTCATGTTCAAACCACCTTATAATGCTTTCATAAACGTGCTCTTCTCGGTCTACATTTAAATCATCACTGTCTAGTATACTAATCAGTTGGTCTTTTGTCAACTGGAGAAACTCTTGTTCTTTGGTGACACACAGAAACTTTTTACGAATGTATTCCTTTGCTCGGTCTCCAAGTTCCTGATGACCATAATGATCAGCAAAGATAAAGACTCCAGTAGAATTCTGTGGGTCCAAATGACTGATCATATACTTAGCACATTGGTCTTGGATGGAAGGAATCTGGAAGATGCTAGCTGCAGTGAACAAGGCTTGAACATTGGCCTCTGTCAAAATAATTCTGGAGGTGTAGGCATAGTTCAATACTAAATCCATTGATTCAGCTTCAACACCGACTATTCGAACTTCTTTTTGAGTACTTTCTGTAAGGCCGCTAGTGAACATGGATCTAAGAAGGAAAGAATCATTAATATTATATGTGTGCTACAAATGAAAATTATTGTGGCAAATTTTTAGAAGTACAAAGTTCGCACCTTTTGTAACTGAGTACTTCCTAATACAGTTCCTGATTCTCTTAAGAGGGGTAAAAATTGAAATCTAGCGGAAGGATTTTTGGCTAATCTCAAAAACCATATTCTGTGGTTAGGCTACTTTGTGCCAACAATGAAAAAAGAAAAGAATACCTAAGTAAAGCAAACCAAAAGCGGACTTGGCATATTCCTTGTACCTTATTTTCCTTGGAGCCCTTTCCAGGTTTCTAGTCAAGTTACCTTCGGGACATAAGATTTTTTTTTTTTTTTTGAGACAAGAATCTCAAGCTGTCACCCTGGGTAGAGGGCTGTGGCACCACAGCTCACAGCAAGCTCCAACCCGAGGGCTCAAGCAGTCCTCTTGCCTCACTTTTTCTGTTTTCAGTAGAGATGGAGTCTTGCTTTTTGCTCTGGCTGGTCTTGAACCTGTGAGCTCAAGCTATCCACCCACCTCAGCCTCCCAGGGTGCTAGGATTACAGGTGTGAGCCTCTGCACCGCCGGAACATAAGATCTTAAATCATCATGCCAATCAAAAAGTTAAAGAATCCCAGGTGGGCATGGTAACTCATACCTATAATCCTAATACTTTGGGAGGCTTGGAGTCAGGAGTTTGAGACCAGTCTGACAAAAAGCAAGACCCCCATTTCTACAAAAAATAGAAAAATTGGCTGGGCATTGGTAGTAAGTATCTGTAGTCCCAGGTATTCTCAGGAGGCTGAGGCAGGAGGACTGCCTGAGCCCAGGCATTCAGGATTGTGGTTAGCTATGATGACACCACCATAATCGTACTCTAACCAGATGACAAAACAAGACTGTGTTTAGAAATTAAAATTAAAATAAATAAAGGAACACCTATAAAGGTGTCAACATGATACATTAGCATAGAAAAAGACAAGAAATAGTCTAATAAAACTTCTTGTATCCCAGTGAAAATTACAGGGCAACACGTGTCCAAAATGTTTCTTTAAAAATTTCATCTTAGTTTGGAGGTGGAACACAATTATAAGAAGGACTTTATGTAACAAATGCAATCATTGTAACCCATTCTTTGTACCCTCAATGAATCCCCAACAATTTAAAAAAAAAAAAATTCATCTTAGGAAAGCAAGATGTTCTTTAAAAGTATATATTCTCTACTTATGCCATTTAAAAACTATTATTTGTTAAATGTTTCTTTAATCATATAAGGAATATAAAGACTATTTACCCTTGGATATTTTAAAAATCTTTGCTTAAAAAAATTTCATTTTCTCTGTTAAAATTACTATATCTAGATATAAATAAAGATTATGATAGGGTAATATAAGGCCTCTTCTAAAGATAATTTAATAGTCAACTGATTCTTTGGAGATAATAGTTTTTAAAATGTCAAACTTTTGCCTCTAAGGTCAAGTTTTTTTTTTATTATTTAAATTAAAGTATCACCGCATAAGGGATTTTCTTTCTCTTTCTTTCTTTCTTTTTTTTTGTGAGACAGTCTCATTATGTCGCCCTCAGTAGTTCTATGGCATCGCAGCTCACAGCAATCTCAAACTCCTGAGCTTAAGCAATTCTCTCGCCTCGGCCTCCTGAGTAGCTGGGACTACAGGTACCTGCCACAACGCCTGGCTATTTTTTGGCTGCAGTTGTCATTGTTGTTTAGCAGGCCCTGGCAGGGCTCGAACCCGCCAGCTTGGATATATGTAGCTGGAGCCCTACTCACTGTGCTATGAGTGCTGAGCCATAAGGGAATTTCTTGACCAAAACATTAAGTAGGCAAAACCTGGCTCTTTATTTAAGTATATTAGTCATTTACAAACATCATTTGCCTTTCTTTTCTCACCTTTAAGGTTTCATTCTAGACTACTCTTAAAATTAAATATAAAAATCAAATCAAAAGCTCTTTTTAAAGCCTTTTGAGGAAATTCGGGGTATGTGCTATTTATCTTTATTCTCAAGGTCTAGGTGCTTAACAGATGTTTGTTGAAGAAACTGACCTAACATTGGTGATAAAAGTTGATTATTCTCATCCAGACCCTTCCATTTTTAAGTGCTATTTTGGAAAATAACTTTAAATGACAAGAATTCCAGTAATTTTTGAAGTATCCATCAAATCCATGGACTTAATTTTAAAATGCAGTATGGGAAACACTGGAGGTACAAGGACTCAGCCTGCTGCCCAGGTTAATCACTTTTGAGTCCTATTTTTACTTCTATAATGTAAATTTTAATATCACAAAGGCTTTTTTGATGACTAAAAACTAGACGTTCTTATGGAGGAGTTGGTTTTCAATTCAGGTGCTGAAAGACTCACCTATACAGCTACCAAATAAGAAGAAAAATAAAGCCCTTCATTAGGGAGAGATTAACTCCCAAAGGAGAACATTACCACCTATCCTTTATCATGGGAACCACTGCTGACTTGAATAGGCTTGTCTCACACACAAAAGCAGTCTGACACTTGATGAGTGTTCCTCTGTTCTAATAAGTTCTTCATGCAAATTCAATACAAAGCAGAAGCACATCCTCATACAAAATCCACAGTAGCAAAACATTCCTAATAATACAAATTTTAATTCTGATTAATCACTAGGATCGTAAAAAAAGCCATGCCAGCTGGCCAGCTATTCTTATTCTTCTACCAGTGATGCAAGACTTAGAAATTATTAAGTATGACTCTTTAGATCCCACATAAGGAGTGGCACTGGTGCTGAGAAACTTTTGTAGACATACCTCTAACACGAGATAAAAATCTAATCCTTAAATTTTCTAGTAAAATTTCTTTCTTTGAAAGCATAAATCTTATGCTTACCTAGTTTTTTAAGTTTTTTTAAAATCTTTGGGAATTAACAAATTAATAAATTATTAATGTCATAAGAAAATTAAAGAATTTAAGATTTTAAGGAATTAAGGAAATTAATAATCTATTGTGGCACACTTCTTTTAATTTGTCTAGGTTTTCAAAACTAATCTTCAGATGATATTTAAGTCAAATAATCCAGAGTACAAAATTTCTGTAAGATATAGACATTTTCACACTGAAGTTCTAATTTTTTTAACTGATTTTTACTAATCAAATCTAACATACAATAAAAATTTTTTGAAATGAACTTTAAAAAGGATCCACCCTTGTTCCTTAAGAGTTACACAGTGATTAAGAAGCCTGACTCAAGAATCAAATCCAGCCTTTATCATTTACTAGTTAAATGGTTTAGGCAGGTTATTTAACCTCACTGAGTTTCAGTTTCTTCACATGCAAAATGAAAAAAGTGTACAAAGATTAATTTCACATCTTCTGCATATATGACTTTCATCTTTTTTTTTCCCCCAGCTCACTGTTCTGTGATGATTAATATTTGGTAGTCCAACAGCCTACCAAAGGCAAATCTAAACTGTTACAACACCAGTCTGAAGTAACTATATTTAACCCAGTCTTCTGAGAAAGAGGAACCATAAACTACTGCCTACAACTATGTGTCTTATAAAGGTAAGGACCTTCAAAAGGAAAAAACACATTTAGAGTGTGATTGAGAAGATGATTTTACTGTCACTCTGCACCACTTCTGAATATTCAAAGACTTAGAAAAGTGTGCACTTGACACAAAAGAAGAAGTTAAACTCAGGCAGGAAACTTGCTTTTTCCATTAATCTTTTCCTAAAGTGGTCCAGACCCAAGTTTTAAAATGTTACTTTTCAAACTTTATAATAAACAAGAATTAATGTAAAGAAAATAAAAGCTTCTCTTAAAAATACTTTTGGAAATCTTAGAAATCATTAGTTTGGGGTCTAAGGAACATGTTACTAGTTAAAAGGTTTAGGCAGGTTATTTAACCTCACTGAGTTTCATTTTTATCATCCCATTGCTTTTACTCCCATAGGATTAAAACCATCTATTGAATGGTAATTTGTTTTCAAAAGAACCAGCTACTATGTCTTAAATTCTAAAAAAGTTACATGCACTAAAAAAATATGCATCATGGATAATTTTTTGGAACCAATTCTAGATCAGCACCATCCAATAAAACTTTCAATGATGGCAATGCTGTGTATCTGTGCTGCCCAATATGGCAGCCACTAGGCATGTCGTTACTGAGCCCTTGAAATGTGTTTGATGTAACTGAGGAACTAAATATTTATTTAATTATACATAATTGAAGTTTAAGTAGCCACATGTGGCTAATAGCTGCACATGTCTAGATTTTCTGGTCATTTACCTCAGGTCCACTAACATAGGTCCACTAACTTAAACATAGGTCCACTAACTTAAAAATCCATCATCTAAATTCTAGATTAATCTCTCAAGTTAAAAACAAGAGCTTTATAAGATTGGGCCTATTACCTATTCTCAGAAAAAAACTCATTGGTTTCATTTCATTATTGCATCTCAGTGTAATGATTAAGTGGGCAATACTAAAGGGGAAAGGGAGTTCTGTGTAAACATCAATATTAGTTTCTACCATCATCATACCTGAAGTAAGGGCTGATTGCAGCAAGAACGTTTCTATGACAGGAAAATGTTTTCCCGTGATCCACTTCCACTACAATGTCTGTCAACTGTCCTTCATCGTACATTGTTTTGAGTTGCTTAAGAATACTGCAAGCATGTAAGGGGTCCATGGCATCGTTGGCTGTGTCTGAAGACGGAATCCCATTCGGTGTAGGGGAAGACTTACTTAAATCTAGGAGGAGAAAAATCGTACAACCACAAGTTCCGAGCCAGCTACGGCGTCACGGATCTAGGATTCCCCACTCGCACCCCAAAATAAACATGCGTATATACGCACCACCTCATGGCACCGTGAGGCTAGGACCTGGGAGTCCTGAGAGCTAGCGGCGAACAAGTTCAAAGGCTACACTGCTCCTACGGGACCCGGACGAGCTCGGTGCCCCACGCTCGCGGAGGGAACGTGCTAGCAGAATAGGCGACGTGCCTGCGGGGACTCCGCGGAGAGCCGGCACGTCCCAGCCGAGAGCGAAGGGCAGGAGCCTCACGAGGGAAGCTTGACGGATGGCGGCCGCCGGTGATCCTGTCAACCGCTTCCCAAACGGGTTGGAGAGAGGGCGGGTACCCAGCCTCCCCATCCCTGTCCAGCCAGACCACCCACCGTCCTCCGCACCATTCATCCTGCCTTCCCTCGACTCCCCTCTACCTCTCCATCCTTCTCTCCGGCTCCTCATCGCTACCTCTTCAGCTCACAACCTGTGCCTAGCCCCGACCCACCTTCTCCCTCCTCCCTCCACAACGCCCTAGCCAGCACACTACCCACCTGCCGACGCGGCCATGTCTCTGTGGGGCCCCGGCTCCAGCTATTTAAAGAGGAAATGTCATTTCGCCTCTCCAGCTCCCGGGTTCCGGCTCTTCTAAGCTTCCCCTAGCCAATGGGGTGGCCTGTGCATTCGGCTCCGCCCCCCAGCCTTGGAACTCTTGGTAGTGATTGGCCAGAACTCGAGCATATGCGCGTCGGGAAATGTAGTCTTATTGCCCCCATTCCCGCGTGGTCCGTGTCGTGCGGGGAACCACGCCGGGGTTCCTATTGGCTGTTTCAAACGGAGGTGGAGAGTAGAGAGCCGGCCAGCCTGTGGCTGTGGGGCGCGCAGTGCCTGCTGGGAGAGGTAGTCTTCTGGCGCAGGAGAGCTGTCATTCTGAGAGGCTGCGGTAGGGAAAGCTCTTCAAGTGCGAATTTCCCCATTTTAGGCCTCTCTCCTGGCCCCTGGCTCATTTTTTCACCTTTTCCCTCATTCCCTAAACTTCCTGCCAATGACTAGCTTCCGATAGGAAATAAGGCTCTGCATGAGGGCTGGGAAACAAGAAAAATTTGGAAATGGACACAAGGGCTGTTGTACAAAAATGCAAAGGAAATCTGACACCCCACCCTGAAGAAAAATATCAGAAGGCCCAAAAGCAAGCTGTCTGGATGAATCAACTGTGGCACCCAATTGAAAAAGCATTGACTTGGCTGGGTCTTTGGCTTTCCACAGATTAACTGGGTCTGGTTATAGTGGCTGCTTTAACTCCCACTCATGCCTTGCTTTTCTAGCACACCCAGAGAACACCTGTTCCCACTTTTAAAATCATGTCAGCATTATAGAAGATTTAAGATACTTTCCTTCTTTGCTCCTGGGAAATGGAGGGTTTACATAATACTAAGTAATATGGGATTTCCTTTGTAGAAATGTTGGAGATTGTGTCTTCACTTTGTTGATTGTTTCCTTTGCTGGGCAAAACCTTTTTATCATGATGTATTCAAGTGCCTCAAATCTGCACCCAGGGACAATTACTGAAGTCTTGACTCTTTTACTCACTCTATGTGAGACCTTATACTTTCAGCTCTGCAGATCTCAGCACTGTGATCCTTTACTTGTAATATGTGAATAATAATCCATATTCTTTCTGCTTTATAGACTGCAAGCCTTTTGAAAGAAAACCAAAACTTTACTCTTTTTTTTTTTTTTTTTTTTTTTGCAGTTTTTGGCTGGGGCTGAACCCACCACCTCCGGCATATGAGGCTGGCACCTTACCCCTTTGAGCCACAGGCACTGCCCTAAAACTTTACTCTTAAGTAGTTTTGATTTACTCATCTGTGTTTCTAACATCTAATAGGGTGTGTATAATAGATGCTTAATATTTTAAAGATAGATGTAAGGTGCAAATAAGCTATGACTGGGAATGATATTTCTAGAACTTTGAAATGTAAGGAAGTATAAGGAATGGAAATATAGTTAGTCCACGTATTTAACTTTTCTAACACCCAAAAGGTCAAATAGTTGAATAGTTGATTGATAAAGGATCTTGGCATTTCAATTGTGATTGAGAGAAAGGATTTTGAGAAACCAATTTGGGTCTGCTGAGAAATTTAGAGCTCAATCCTCTCAAATTCAGAAGTAGTGTTTCCTCCCAAGTGGAGTTTATGAACATCCATATGCATTTATAATTCTTCTTTATGAAAACCCTGACTGCACAGTTAAACATGGATGAAATTGATTTAACTTTTTTTGCTCATAACTGTAAATTTCTACTTTTCCATTTTTTGTAAGTTTAATGCTGTTGCTTTTTAGTTTATTAAAATAGTGGGTTTTTTAAAATTACAGTACTGATAGTAAGAAAACAAATGGCCTCAATCCTTAGGTTGTCAGATTTAGCAAATGACTAATACAGCAGATGTTAACATAGGGCATGAATTATTTGAGGCATACTTAAACTAAAATATCATTTGTTGTTCTGTATTTTATCTGGCAACCTTTGTGTGTGTGTGTGTGTGTGTGTGTGTGTGTGGTGTTTTGCGACACAATCTTACTCTATTTCCCCAGGCTAGAGTGTCATGGCATCATAGCTCACAGCAACCTCAAACTCTTGGGCTCAAGTGATCCTCTTGCTTCAGCTTCCCAAGTATCTGGGACTACAAGTGCCCACCACAACACCTGATTGTTTTTAGGGACAAGGTCTTATTCTTGCTCAGGCTGGTCTCCAGCTGCTGAACTCAAGCAATCCACCTACCTAGGTCTCCCAGACTGCTAGGATTATAGGTGTGAGTCACCCCACATGGCTACTGGCAACCTTTTAAAACCCGTTAAAATAGGGGGGGTTTGTTTGTGTTTGTTTCGTAGCCACCTATCTACTTAAGCCTTAAGAAATGTAATCAATTTTCTTTTCCATTCAATTGCCGAGTAATTAACAAAAACTTGGCAATATTATTGATTAATTAAAAAGACAATTTTCTAATTCCTTGACCCACAGAGATTTCTAAATTGGAAGTATAGCAAAATACAAAAGAAAAAGCAATCTAAATAGGAATAGGAAAAAGAAAGATTTATAATAGCAAAGTTGCCATTTCTCAGACACTATAAATAGACTCCATTCTACTGGAAAGATGGCATTACATAGTAAAGTGTAGGATCTCAAAAGTGAAACAGTATGACAATTATTTTTGCTCAAGGAAGATTCCTTTACAGGGCTGATACTTAATAGCCAAAAGTTACAGTTTTGTTTTCAAATTTCTGTCATCTGAAATTTAGTAAGAACCTACTAAACCTACTGCCAATCTGGAAAGGCAGCAACAAAGATAAACCAGTTTTCTTCTTAATACACTGAGAAGCATATTACAATGTTGGCATACATTTACAGCTTAAAGTAAAATTTGTCAAGGATAGAAATTGAAAAAGCAAACCAAAATATTTGAAGGGCCTATATTTAGTTCAAATTAGACATTTAGAAATTTATAAGATATTTTTACCTAGCAACCACAAAGAGGATTGCTATACCTATTGCTGTTTGAGAGAAGAAAAGTCTTTTTTTTGAGACAGAGTCTCACTATGTTGCTCTCAGTAGAGTGCCGTGGCAGCACGGCTCTCAGCAACCTCAAACTCTTGGGCTTAAGTGATTCTCTTCCCTCAGCCTCCCAAGTAGCTGGGACTATAAGCACCTGCTACAACACCAGGCTATTTTTTTGTTGTAGTTGTCACTGTTCTTTGGCAGGCCAAAGTTCAAACCCACCAGCCCCAGTGTATGTGGCTGGCACCCTAGCCACTGAGGTACAGGTGCCGAAGCAAAAGAAAAGTCTTAACATTTAAATTCTAGCAAAGATGAAGATAATGAAAGCAAATTTGGAAAATGTGAAAATTGTGGTCTCCTCATTTTATTCTGCTCCCCCTTCAAGAGAGTGACTTTTTAGTGATTACCAGCTGTACCCAGGGGTCAATAATAATCCCACGCAACGCAAGAATGATAGCAACTCTGACAAAGAAGATGTAAAAGAAAATAAAACTTCACTTCTGTAAATCGATTTTGCAGTTTTCCAATTTCCCTATTCAGCACTGGTTGAGACTGAAATTGACCAGAGCTATATAAAATGAAAATAAAGAGAAAATACTTGAGACTCTTACCTTTTAACAAATCACATCCCAATATATTTATCCTTCTCAGCCTACAACTACAACCTTGTTGATATCTTCAATGTGACATTTTTTCTTGATAAAAACTTTTGCATTGGCTATATTAATGCCTAGAATCACAAAAAAGTGATTATTCAATATAAATTTAATATAGTATCAGATACATCAACAGATTTGTTTTAATTCCTAGAAACTTGTATATTCCCTATGATTTAGTTTATTTTAAGTGCAAAACTCTAAATATTAACATCAGGCTTACTGATTGGGCATTGCTGGGCTTAGTTCTATTTTTTTTTCTTTGAGGCGATATGAAGATTCAGCATGGTAATAACTAGAAGATTGCAGTCATAAATCACTGAATTTGATCATACAAGGGATATTAAAACACATTAATTAAAGTATTTTGAATTAGCATATACATGAAAAAAAGACAAACTAATGGCAGTGAAATTCAATTCCTCAAAAATATTTATTGTCCGCCCCCCCAATCTGCAATCTGGGAAGGCACCATGTGAAGCAATGTTTCAGGTACTAAACAAAATAGATAAATAGATGTTAGATAGTTGTAGAGATATGAGATTCCTAACTTCAAGGGCCTACAGTTTATCTGAAGGCAGCCTATAATTGGCATTAAATGAGTGTTTTAAGCAATTACTGTTAGGGTTTCAGAAGAGATAAGAGATGCTATTTAGCTGGTGTGGAATGTAAGCTGAACAGCCAAAGAGAGCACACCATGGAAATATTTGCAAAAGTAATGGAGTACTTTTTAACCTATTTGCTTTATCTTTCCTTGACTCAGAAGGTAAAGCATCCAGTTCAATATTGATGGGACTTGATTAAGAATTAAACAAGAAAAATGAATTATTGGCTATGTGTTACCTATTAATACTTTATTTCACTTTATTTTACATTTTAATTAAATTTTATAAGAACAATGTTACAAATGAGAAGACAAAATCTGGGTGAATTTTGATAATCTGCCCAGAGTCCTATAGAGGTCTTTGGCTCCAAAGTCAACTCTTTTTTGATTATAGTACATAAAAGTCTGGGAATAAAGCAGAATATTGAAAATGAGATGTGGTGAAATTTTCTCCTCATTAAACAAATAGTATCTGTTATGAAGGTATAGCATTATTGGTATAAGTTTGAGATAGTTTTATACCCCAAGAAATGAGGAGAAAAAGGAAAAGGTAGGTGGGGGGGTGAAGGTCACACTGTTAAACTGATTTGACTATGTCTGACCAAACTGATAATTTTACAGGTATAGTCATTTGCTACTTTTGTCTTTCTACTAAATAATCAAAAGGAATGGCTAAAATATATAGGTGTGTAATTAACCATTAATATTTATTAAGTTGCCTGTGTTTCACTATTCTGCAAGACTGAATTGTTGTACAATATTGAAGACCTTGAAGAGATTTACTCTACTGTTCTCTTATTTATTCAACAACATTCAAACTTAGAATAATTGTAAGAGCCAAAGCCACTGTCAAAATGTGAGATATCAGCACTCCTCTCTGAAGATTAGCTTATAACCCAAATGAAACTAACAGAATTAAACAATGAATGTTGATTATTTCAAACCCTGCTCATGATCTGATTTTTTTTTTTTTAAGCTCATGGAATCACTAAAAAGCCTAAATGGAAGGAAAATTAGTGGGCAGGAGTCTTCAGAGTATAGACTGAAATTCATGGAGAATGAGCATTAGATTATTTGGAAAGAAGTACCTTAAACACAGAAGAGAGAATATAAAAGATGAGCAGTTGATTGTACATAAATCCTCCACATAATCAAATATTTATAAACCAAACTTAGTGACATACTATAATAGTTTCAGGGTTATTTAATCTTTATATCAGGTGGTTCTACCACAGGGCTTTCTTCATCCCAGTGCTATTGACATTTGCCGCTAGACAATTCTCTGTCTGGGGGCTGTGCTCTGCATTGTCAGCTACTTAGCAGCATCCTTGTCCTCTGTCTACTAGATGCCAGTAGCACCCACTCCAAGAAGTAAAATGAAAATGTCCCAGACCATGTCCCCTGTGGAAAGTCTTCCTGGTTGGGAACCGCTGTTCTCCATGCACTCTCACCTGCTCTGTGCTCTTGTGTTGTGTGTTCTCCCACTTTGACAAAAGCTCCTTACAGTTTTCATAAACATACTAGGCTTATTATTCAAAACTATTTTGTTTATTTTCCTTTTAAATATCTGTTTCACAGAGTAGAGTTACACTCCTCAGTTCTTAAACAGTGTTATTTTTGATTAATAATGTCATGTCTTATACATACCATTGTCTATAATCCCCATTCTCTACTTCCATCCTCTTCCAACTTCAAATACAACCATTATAATGGGTTTGATGTGGATCCTATGGATCTGTTCTCATAAATTATGTGCTGATGTTTTATGTGGTCCTATAATTTATATAATGGATCTTACTTTTTTCATTGTGCTATGGATCTTACTTTTTTGCTGATGTTTTATGTGGTCCTATAATTTATATAATGGATCTTACTTTTTTCATTGTGCTATGGATCTTACTTTTTTGCTGATGTTTTATGTGGTCCTATAATTTATATAATGGATCTTACTTTTTTCATTGTGCTATGGATCTTACTTTTTTCACTTGCTGTTTGTTTTAAAGTCTACATTTGTTGCTTTGTTTACATCTATTCTTTTTATTCTTTTCATTCATGTGAACTCCTTCATTGTTTGATATATGTCAGGTACTCAATAAATGTTCATGAATATATTGAATGATGAATGGATGTGAGAGACAGAATTATGGCAGCCCAAAGATGCCCATCTTCTAGTCCCCAGAAACTGTGAATATGCTACCTTATATGGAAAATGAGATTTTGCAGAATGTGATTAAATTAAGGATTTTGAGATGGCGAGATGATCCCAGATTATTGAGGTGGGACCAACATAATCACAGGAGTCCTTATAAGAGGGGATTAAAGGGCCAAACTGAGAAAAAGAGGTATAATGACAGCACAGAGGATGAGTGATGTGTTTTAAAGATGAAACAAGGGGCCACCAGCCTAGCAATGCAGGTAGCTTCTAGCAAGTGGAAAGGCAAGTTCTACCCTAGAACTTGCCTGAGGAAGGAAGTCCTGCTGACATCTTGGTTTTGGACTCTGACATCCAATACCATGGGATAATTTCTGTTGTTAAGACATTAAAGTGAGCTCTGTGGGTAGGGCACCGGCCACATACACTAAGGCTGGTGGATTTGAACCTGGCCCCAGCCTGCTAAAACAACAATGACAACTGCAGCAAAAAAAATAGCCAGGTGTTGTGGCAGGTGCCTGTAGTCCTAGCTACTCGGGAGCCTGAGGCAAGAGTTTGAGGTTGCTGTGAGCTGTGATGCCATGGCACTCTATCCAGGGCAACAGCTTGAGATTCTGTCCACCCTCCTCCCCGCCCCCCAAAAAAGACATTAAACATGTATTAGGCTGGGTGCAATGGCTCATTCCTGTAATCCTAGCACTTAAGAGGCTGAGGTGGGTGGATTGCTTGAGCTCCAGAGTTTGAGACCTGATTGAGAAAAAGATAGGCCCTTTCTACTAAAAGTAGAAAAACTAGTCAGGCATCATGGTGAGTATCTACAGTCCCAGCTACTTGGGAGGCTGAGGCAAGAGGATCACTTGAGCACAAGAGTTTACAGTTCCTGTGAGCTATTACTCCACAGCACTCTACCCAGGGTAACAGAGTAAGAGTCTCAAAAATAAACAAATAAATAAAAGTGGTAATTTCTCTGTCTCAAAAATAAATAAATAAATTTGTTATTTATGGTAATTTGTGGTAATTTGTTATAGCAGCAATGAAAAAGTAATACAATGGGTGAATTAATACATTAAGAGATTATAGATCTATTCAACAGTGAAGATATAATTTCATAGCCTCAGTTTTTTGTTTGTTTTTTTTTTCAGTTTTTGGTCAGGGCTGGGTTTGAACCTGCCACCTCTGGCATATGGGGCCAGTGCCCTACTCCATTGAGCCACAGGTGCCACCCGTTCATAGCCTCAATTTTACTTTTCCCTCATCTCTCCTCCCTGTCTGTCCATCAAGAATACAATATTAATGAAACATTGACAGAATCTTAACATTTTAAGGAACTCAAATAAGTAATAGTCCATATGGAATATAGAAGGCAAATTGCAAGGTAAACAGTTGCCCCCAAACTATCTGTCAAGTGTGTCGTTAACTTGACTGCAGTGAGGGCTTACTGGACCATCTTGTAAGAAAAGTGAGATTCAGTGTGGGAAGGAACTGCAGAAGGGCCTGAATATCAGGAGGTATGGGTTCCTGGGGGCTATTTTTGGAAATGAGCTACCTTACTGGGTTTAAGTCTTAAAACTAGTCTTAAAATATAAATGGACTTCTTACTCATAATTGTGCCTGAAGCTGGGCATGGTAGCCAAGGCAGGATGGTTGCCTGAGCCCAAGTGTTTGGAACAAGTCTGGACAACAAAACAAGGCCCCCATCTCTACTGCACTCCAGCATGGATAACAGAACAACGAGAACAAAAATGTTTGATAAGTGCTATCTATATGTTTGGAAACAAAATTATAATACTCAGTATATTCGATGTGACACAAGGCCAATGAAGCATCTTAAGGAACAGATGTTTTGTATGTTGCTCTCTCACATACCCAGTTCAATCCCTAAGAAAGAAGTATATTCACCTAAATATAGCAGCTCTGAGCAACTCAGTCTACCATAATCCATGGAGAAGCACTAGGCTTCAACTGATCTTGTGCCATTTCAAATATATGTCATTTTTTTCAACCATTTCTCAAGGCTTTCACATAGCTCAAATTTGTGTCTCTGTCTGAACCATACATAGGTACCTGGTTTTATGGAGAATCATTTTATTATTATTATTATTGTTGTTTGGGATTCATTGAGGGTACAAAGAATTAGGTTACACTCATTGAGGTTGTTAGGTAAAGTCCCTCTTGTAATTGTGTCCTGCCCCCAAGATGTGTGCCATATACCGTGACCCCCATCCCCCTCCCTCCTCCTCTCTCCCCATCCCTCATTCTCCTTCCCCTCGCCCTTATATTAGCTCATCTACTGCCTTCATATTAGAATTGAGTACATTGGATTCTTGCTTCTCCATTCTTGTGATGCTTTACTGAGAAGAATGTGTTCCAATTCAATCCAGGCTAATGCAAAAGATGCAAAGTCTTTATCTTTTTTAATGACTGAATAGTATTCCATGGTGTACATATACCACAGCTTGTTAATCCATTCCTGGGTTGGTGGGCATTTAGGTTGTTTCCACATTTTGGGCAATTGTAAATTGAGCTGCGACAAACAGTCTAGTGCAGAGAATCACTCTTTAGGACGTAGATTGTCACTGTTGTGAAGTTGTGAAGAGGCACATGCTCTGGAATCAGACTACCCAAGTTCAAATTCTCACTGAACTATTTTCTAGCTATGTGCTAGAGCAAGCTGATACATTTGCCATGCCTCAGTTTTCTGTTTTAAAATTGGGCAAATAAGCTACACATGGTGATTCATGCCTATAATCCCAGTACCTTAAGAGGCTTAGATAGGAGGATGGCTTGATATCAAGAGTTTGAGGCTGCAGTGAGCTATGCTTGCACCATTGCACTCCACCCTGGGCAACAGAGTAAGACCTTGTTTGAAAAAATAAATTAATTAATTAAATTGGGCAATAAGACCATTTACCTCGGAATACTTTTATAAGGAATAAAAGAGATAATTTATGCAATATATTTAGCCTACTGTCTGGCACAGAGAAAGTACTTCATGAATATTAATTGTTATTATTTGCAGCAGTACCCCAATGAATTAAATAAAATTCCATATAATTTTTCAGGTAATTACAGAGGTTAATGTATTGTTCTTCATGGAAAATTGACCAGTTTACAGATTGATCATAGTTAAGCTGGAGCTGAAACCTTAGATAAAGCTATGTCTCTAGCTCAACATCTTGGCAAAGGTTCACCATCATCTTTGATTTCTGGCCTTGCTATGGGTGAGAGAAGAGGAACCCAGTCACTCAAGAGTGTTCTTAACTCAAATGTTCATGACCCTAAAATCCATCTGTATGTGTTATTTTTGAGCAATCCCACCCTTTCAGTAGCTTAAATTACCAAAATTTTATTTTTCACTCATGTTTACTTCCAACTCAGATCAGCAGGAGGCTCATCTCACTACAATGACTCAGAGGCCCAGACTGAGAGAGCAGCCACCTTCACAAATGTTCTTGTCACCACACCAGCAAGAAAGCAAGTATGTGGCAAATCATGGACTGACTGTTCTAACGTCTCCCCCCTGGTGAAACACACATAACTTTCTGTCACATTTCATTGACCAAAACAGGTCATGTGGCCACCCCCACATGAAAGTAGGATAGGAAATTCAATTCTACCATTCTCAGAAGGAAAAAAGCCAGAAATATTTGGGAATCAGCACCAATGACAAAGATGTTAAACCAGGACTATGCTAGACACTCTCATGTGGAGATCACAAAACCTAGTACCTACTCCCAGTGACCTTGCAGGTAAGGGGGCCATCTGTGGGATATACCCATATGATTCCCAAACAAAATAGCAGTTGCTAAGATTGGTTTACCTCCATCAGGTGAGAAAAATAAGCCAGAACTATCTATGGCAGGGATTCTCCACAAAGGTGATTTTGTCCCCCAAGTGATATATGGCAATGTCTACAGACATTTGGGGTTGTAAAATTTGAGAGTGTGAAGGTTGCTACTGGCACCTAGTGAGCTGCAGGACATCTCTACCACAAAAAAAGAATGATCTGGCTTCAAATCCAAAATTCATAGGATGGGTCCACAACAGAATTATCCAATCCCAGATGTCAATAGTACTGAGGTTGAGAACCTCCAGTCTAATGTAATTTCCACTTCTCTCACACATGCTCCTAAATCTGCTGAAGTGAAAATTATGCCTTCCAAATGTCTGCCATTAACCCTATATATACAATGTTCACGACAGGACATTCAAATATGCCCTACCACCACACATTTCATGGCCAGGCATATAGCACTTTTATTCAGAAGTGTGAATCTAATATATTTGTGTTGAGTTCCAAATGTTTAAATGTTTACATTTAAATTCAAATTTAAAACACTACCCTTCAAAACAGACAGTAACACAAATATATCTATCTGCCTACTTGATTAATTAAGGTTTAGTCCCAAAGAGGGGACAACATGGTAGGACGTAATGCAATCTTATCACTGATAAGAAACTTTATATGAGAGCTATTGTGAGGCCATCTTACAGGAGCACATTTCTCTATACCACAATAGCAGCAGTCAGGAAATGATCAACTGTAAGTGACTTGGGAAAGGGT
Source organism: Nycticebus coucang (assembly GCF_027406575.1). Classification (NCBI taxonomy): domain Eukaryota; kingdom Metazoa; phylum Chordata; class Mammalia; order Primates; family Lorisidae; genus Nycticebus; species Nycticebus coucang. The sequence continues at coordinate 31,776,604 of NC_069787.1, forward strand.
GCGTGTTGACCAATTGAGTATGTGAGACAAGCTTTGTCAAACACAGATGAACACAGAGGCGAAAGTCAGGTGGAAGGAATCTGTCATTTAAAGGCAGTAAACTATACTGAAGAAATTTTGATCCTCCAGCACCAACCTGCATTAGAATTTAGGTTTAAAGTTATTTCCCAGAAGGCAAGTTTTGTTTCCTCATCTGAGCTTCAAGCCTGAAACTTGCAGACCAGACTGGCTGCAGGATGTAAGATGTGATGCCTGGCAAAAGGATATTTGAGAGTTGTGAATTTGTGAATCAGAAGGCAAATCCTGCCCAGAAGGATGTTAATCCTGGTGGCTAAGAGGGAGACAATGTGATCACAAGCATGCATCACAGCATGGGGTGGTCTCAGGAATAGCTTAAGAAAGCTTCAAATATGACTGGAATTTACAGAATCAATAAATTGCTAAATTTCCACCTGTGTGTTAGCCCACTTACTCCTCAGGGAGTTCAAGCTTGTAGTGTAAATACAATCTGAATACTTTATTAATTACTCAGGCTAAAACAAGTCAAAGTAGCATGCCTACACTCAGTTTAAAATTCTTTTATTTACTAGGTTCCTGCAGTCAGCAGGGAAATTTAATTGCTCTGCAAATTCTTCATTAAAACAATTGGCCCCTTTCACACCTGTCCTCGGTAAATATCTTCCTTTTGCTCTCTAGGATCTGTTTATTAAGTAAACATTCTTTGTTCTAAGAGTTCTTCAGAGTTTACGAGTGAAGGGTTATGATTTCTGTAACTTATTGACAGATGATTCAACATAAATAATAAGTATAAAAGTACCTGTACACACACACACAGAGAAGGATAAAAGTGGCAAAATGTTAACCTTTTGGTAAATTGAAGACTTTATGAGAATTCATTGTATATCTCTGACAGGTTTAAATACTTTTATTTATTTATTTTTTTTTTTGTAGAGACAGAGTCTCACTTTATGGCCCTCGGTAGAGTGCTGTGGCCTCACACAGCTCACAGCAACCTCCAACTCCTGGGCTGAAGCGATTCTCTTGCCTCAGCCTCCTGAGTAGCTGGGACGACAGGCGCCCGCCACAACGCCCGGCTATTTTTTGGTTGCAGTTTGGCCGGGGCCGGATTTGAACCCGCCACCCTCGGTATATGGGGCCGGCGCCTTACTGACTGAGCCACAGGCACTGCCCGAGGTTTAAATACTTTTAAATGAAAAAGTAAAGAAACAAAAAAAAAGCTAATAGAAGAAGATTCCTTTTTTGTGCGAGAGAGGGAGAAAAAGAGAGGCTGGCTCACTCTGTTGCCCCAGGCTAGAATGCCATGATGGCATAGCTGACAGCAACCTCAAATTCCTAGGCTCAAGCAATCCTCTTGCTTCAGCCTCCCACATAGCCGGGACTACAGGCACCCATGATACCTGGGTAGTTTTTCTATTTTTAGTAGAGACGGGGTCTCACTCTTGCTCAGGCTGGTCTCAAACTCCTGATCTCAAGCAATCCACCCACCTAAGCCTCCAAGAGTCCTTGATTATAGGTGTGATCCACTGTTCCTGGTCAAGAAGACAGTTCTACTAAGACTTGAACTATTGCTATGAGATGACAATGTTTACCCTTAAAGAAAATGTAGCAGAAGTAAAGGAGTATTTGGATAGGATGAAAAAGCACTATAAATTGAGTATTCATGTCTCGAATGTTTGGGACCAGAAATGTTTCCATTTCTGGATTCGTTTTGGCTTCTAGAATATTTGTTTATATATAATGAGATACCTTGGATATGGGACCAAGTCTAAACAAGAAATTCATTTTTGTTCCATGTGTACCTTATATACATAGACTGAAGAGAATTTTATACAATACTTATAATAATTTTGTACCTGAAACAAAGGTTTGTGTTTTGACTATCGCATGAGGTCAGGTGTGGAATTTTCCATTTGTGGCTTCATATCAACACTCAGAAAGTTTTAGATTTTGAAGCATTTCAGATTTCAGATTAAGGATGTGCAACCTGCATTTAAATCTTTGTTAAACAAATGCAAGTGGATGCTGGTACTCTTCCAAGGTGCTTTTTTATGATAATTTAGTCTGAGTTTGACTTTGATTTATCAGCACTGGGTCCTGAACAGCTTGCCTAACTAGGGTCACATTGTGCTGAGAAAGAAAGTGCTCATTAGCACTCAGACCATGTTTAGTCATTCCACACAGTAAATTTATACAATTTGATCTGTCAATGTGAAAAATAAAATAAAATAATAAAATAAATACTATCCCCCTCCAAAAAAGAGATAGCAGACAGCCCTCTCTTTTTCTCCCTCTCTCCCATCCTTCCTTTCTACCATCCTCCCTTTCTTCTTCTCTCTCTTCCCCTGGTAAGTGAGGACACAGGAAGAGTGTGGCTGTTTATAGCCAGGAATAGAACCCTCACAAGAACTATGCTGGCACCTTGATCTTAGACTATCTAGCCTCCAAGACTGTTGGAAAATAAATTTTCATTGTTTAAGCTACCCAATTCACAATACTTTGTTATGGAAGCCTAAGCTGACTGAGATAATGTCCAAACATTTTGTTAGGAGAAAGAGCTGATTGGAATTGGAGGAAATATAGAGAATGGTGTAAGCTACATAGTAATTTTAAAATACTAAAGCTAGCCTATGTAGGTTTTCCACTTGGTGAATAGCTCTACTTCACTTGAAAAAGACATATTAGAATAGGGAGACACATCAAATGTGAACCGATGACTTATTTCTGTTTTTTAATTTTTCTTAGTTTATTCTTATGCCTGGCCTGTATCCATTTATATTAAATAAACTGTATTAACAGCTGTTTTTATCTTTGTATGACAAACATTTAGTGATTCTAACATTTCTGCATCTAGAACATTAGCACAATTGTAATAAATTTCTGGGAGACGTAATGCCTAAGCTGAAACCCAGCCCAGAGGCACCAGTATTATAGGACTGATGCCTACAAGGCTCTTCTGTCATCTCATATCAGTTGGTTTTCACACGAGAGAGTGCAAATAGAAGCCCTCTTACCTAAATAAAACATCTGTTAAAATAAAGAATCATTTAAAAAAGAGAGACCGAGTTTAAACTTTTAATTTGAATTCAATGCATAAAAGATCTTTTTCCCCAGTCTTTCCTTGCAAGACCAGTTCCTCACCTTGATTGAGTTTGCTGATTGGAATCCTGTCCTATTTTTCTTCCTTCTACATAATCTGTAATTGCAAAGTCTATGATTTCTATTTTTCATATCTGTAAAATACAATGAGAACTTAAGGAGATTTGAAACAATCCACATGCAGAATTCTGCCAGATTATAACATTCCTTCTGATAGTTTTAACAGTGCTTTTACCCCTGCCTAATTTGACCAGACTATTTTTTAAGGGTCTTTATGGACGATGCAGCTGCACCATCACACCCACCTGGTCAGCAGAGGTTGACAAACCACTGCCCATGGGGCAAATCCAGCCCGTGGCACATTTTGTACAATCCACAAGCTAAAAATGGATTTTACATTTTGAAATGTTGCTTTAAAAAAAAATACAAAAGACCGAAAATGTTTTCTGTCTCTTTACATAACATTTATCATCCCCAGCCTCAGACAATTCAGGGACATCTTCTGGATTCTTTGCAGATGCAGAGAGAGACAGCAAGGGGAATTTTATTTGTTTGTTTATTTTATTTTATTTTATTTTTTGCAGTTTTTGGCTGGGGCTGGGTTTGAACCCACCACCTCTGGCATATGGGGCCAACGCCCTATGCCTTTGAGCCACAGGCACCACCCAGCAAGGGGAATTTTAAACACAAACCTAGACTTGGTGTTCATCTTTTTGCTACTTTCTGTTGCCCAGAACTCAATCAAATAGATTCCCCCTACCTGCAGGGGAGGCAGGGAATTGTTGTTTGGTGGTAAATCCAGAGAAAAAAAGTATAGTGAAGAAATAATTTGTCTCTGCCCTGTGAATTCTCTTGCAATCACTTAACTTTGCAAAGAAACAAAAACTCTTAGTTTGTTCTCTTATCTCACTAAATCACACATTTATGGAAAATACATAGTTAAGAACTAGTGCAACTGACATAGCAGCTTTTTTTTTTTTTGAGACAGAGCCTCAAGCTGTCATCCTGGGTAGAGCTGTGACATCACAGCTCACAGCAACCTCTAACTCCTGGGCTCAAGCGATTCTCTTACCTCAGTCTCCCAAGTAGATGGGGCAACAGGCACCTGCCACAACGCCAGCTGTTTTTGTTGTTGTAGTTGTCACTGTTGTTTGGCATAGAAAAGGGACACTTGATAAGCCTGAGGCCCAACTAATGGAATCTCAGCCGAGAGCCTAACCTGGAGGGCTCAGCAGGCTGTGGTTACCAAGCATTCTGTGTTCCTGTGGTTACCAAGCATTCTGTGTTCCTGATGAGTTACAGCGGTGGTTCTCTATTAGTGGTAATTGCATCCTGGAGGGAACATTGGCAAAGTCTGGAAACATGTTTGATTGTGGCAACTGGAGTAGTGCTACTGACATACTTTAGGCAGTGTTGGCCAGGGGTGCTGTTAAACATCCTGCATCACACAGGACAGCCCCCACAACAAAGAATTATCTGGCCCAAAATGTCAGTAGTGCTGTGGTTGAGAAAACCTAGAGCAGGGAGTGTTAATTGATCTGGCAAATTGCTAAGTCTGCAGTTTGTTAAGGGAGCATGGCTTTAAAGGAAAACTTCAAAGGAAATCAAGTCTTGGAAATTGTTGAGGTTTCTAAGGAAGCCAATTCATTCATTCATTCCCCCCTCTCTGGATCCTAAGTTGACTGAGAATTAGACATAGAAAGTAGACAGAGATCAATACAATAATAGCTTTATATCAGGCCATGCCCAATTGAAAAAGATGTCATAGACTTACACAGAATGGCGGACAACATTAGCTAGCACTCGCTGGCTCTCTAACGGGGAAACAGAGGACTACAAGAGACTGAATTGTATCTGTCCCTATTGCCAACAGACTCATGTTCAACTTTTGCTCACGAAAAGAAGCTGGGAAACTTTATATTAGTCCTTTTTTAAAAAAAACAGTTAATGTAAAATTATAGCAAAAAAAGTAACCTGAACTTTAGTAACACAGCTGGAACAATCCGCAGCAGCAGGAGGCGATGTTTAATTTAGTTGATTTTCTGTGCTTGTGTTTGTTCGCTAGTCTCACAGTGATGGAAGCTGCACAGTGTTTGGGAGGGACGGAAAAGCTACTGGAGGTTTGTTTCCCCCAGCAGCAACCTGATGGCAAACCAAGGATGTAGAGATCTTCACATTATCCCAAGATCTGAGTGGGACATATTTTGAAGGATGTGCAATGTTCGATCATAAGTGTGACAAAAACTGACAAGCAGGAAGCTTATGTACTCAGTGAGAACAACATGTTCATCTCCAAGAGACATTTCATTTTGAAGATATGTGGTACCACCCTCTTGTAGAAAGCACTGGTTTCCCTGTTGTAGCTTGCTGGGGATTACAGAGAGTTTGACTCAATTCAAAACTTCTTTTATTCTTGTAAGAATTTCATGAAGCATTCTCACCAAGGGCACCCACACCAGAATTTCCAGGAAGAAACAGAGTTTCTAAATGCAATTTTCCCAAATGGAGCAGCATATTGTATGGGACGTATGAATTCTGACGGTTGGCATTTATATACTCTGGATTTCCCAGAGAGTTGAGTAATCAATCAGTGAGAGCAAACCCTGGAAATTCTGATGAGTGAGCTTGACCCAACAGTTAGGGACCAGTTCTACATGAAAGATGGTATCATGGCTCAGTGTCCTTGCTAAGTGGTTAGGGCACTGGCCACATGCACTGGCGTTGGCTGGTGGTTTGAACCCTGCCTGGGACAGCTAAACAAACAACCACAACAACAAAAGATAGCCAGGCATTGTGTTGTGTGCCTGTAGTCCCAGCTATTTGGGAGGCTGAGGCAAGAGAATCACTTAAGCCCAAGAGTTTGAAGTTGCTATGAGCTGTGATGCCATAGTACTCTACCAAAGGTCAAGGGTGACATAATACCCCATTTCCCCGAAAATAAGACATCCTCCGAAAATAAGACCTACTTACAGGAAAGATAAGATGTCCCCTGAAAATAAGACCTAGCACATCTTTGGGAGCACACCTTAAAACAAGACACTGTCTTATTTTCGGGGAAACAGGGTAAGACTCTGTCTCCAAAAGAAAGAAAGAAAGATGGTGTTACCACAAAGGATGTCACTCACTCATTGAGAGTGGAATTCCTGACCACCTGACACCAGGTTCTGTAATTGATGCCACATTGTTCAGTCCTTGTGGGTATTTGATGAATGGAATGAAATAGGATGGAACTTACTGGGCTATTCTCATCACTCCAGAACCATAACTTTCTTATGTTAGCTTTGAAACAAACTTTAATCAGACCTCCTATGATGACCTGATCAGGAAAGTTGTGAAAGTCTTCAAGCCAGGAAAATGTGTGACCACCTTGTTTGTTAATCAGAGTTCTAAATGTTGCACTGTGCTTTCTTTGCCCCAGAAGATTAGAGGCTTTAAACGTCTTGTCAGAGTGCTATGTTCGATGATACCAATTCGGTTTTTACCAGTTTTGCTAAGAAGAAGCAAGAGTTGATTAAGAAAAATGAATGAAAAATGCAAAAAGAGAACACATGTTGAAGGTGGTGGCTGCTTTCTAGATGTTAATACTGGGGGCCATGCTTTCCATAACCACCACCTTACAGTTGCAGAATGCCCTAGATGTAATGATAGTGTAGTCATATTGAATTTTATGCATTATTACATCAAAGAGTTAGATGTTAGTTATCTTGCATGAATGTTCTCTTCTGTGTTTAGGTATTCTATGCCACTCTTGCTGTGAAATTGAAGTGCATGCAGAAAAAAACCTTTTACTAGGAGGCAGAGACAAGATGGCTGACTGAAGCCAGCTTTCCACAGAGGCTCCCATCCAGAAGGAGAGTTAAAAGACAGAAATTTAGCAAGCAATCTGGTGGATTAGAGCTGCACCAAGAGAGAAGGTTGAAGAACACACATCAACCCCGCTGCAGTGAGCTGCAACCCCAAGGATACAAACAAAAGGTACAAAATCCATCACCAAGCAGATGGGAGTCCCCTCCCCAATAAGAATGGCTCAGAGTGCCCCACAAACAAATGAGCAGAGTTCAAAGGTCCTCCCACTATACTCCATGGGAAAGACCCTCTAAAAACTGGACCTACCTCCCCTACTAGGGTGCCATGGCGCTCTCCTGCCAGGCATAAAACTGTCTATATTCTCTACCTGCAATTCTGAGCTCCCACCACTCCCCTCCACTCTCACTCTGAGGTCTGGAGGCCTGTCCACCAGGAGTCCAGATTCTTGGGTGATTTCTCGAGGGGTTTGGACAGGGCCTGGACTGCAGCTGATCAGTGCTGATTCTGCGGCACAGGAATGAGGAGAGGATGGTCAACTGAGAAGGAACCATGCCAGAGTGGTGGTGCCCCAAGGCGCAGAGCAGCAGCCGTTTTTTGGCAACAATAGGGCTCACCCCTGGATATTCCAAAGTCACACCCCTGTCTCCCTGGGCAACCAGAGGAGGCTGGGCATCTTCTCAGGTGACAACCACCGTGGAACAGATCTGGGATGGAAACACAGGCCCCGTGAGTAAAGGGTTTGCCTGAGGCAGTACTGGCCTGGGTGGAGCACGGGGACTAGAAAACGCATGCGCAGAGCAGAGAGATTCCCAGGGCGGGGCTGACCCAGAAGACTGCTTTAATGAGCCTAAGATGCACCCAGCCCCCAGGGGACCATCAGCTTAAACAAAGGAGAGCAGGCAGAAGCTGGATCTGACAGGTAACCGTGCTGTGAATACAAACAGCTGAGACCATACAGCAGCACAGACAGGGCCTGAGGCACAGGTTCTGGGAATTCAAAACAGCTTTTTTTCTGCTGGGGAATTTAGCAGGGACAGACACAAATTCCCACAAAGTTGTTCTGTTCTGTCAGTAACATCAATCAGGGGCGGGGCTGGAACTGAGTGAACACACCCCAGCTTCCATCAAGTGCCCGAGGTTGTCAGGTCTCACCTCCCCCTGCTACATAGAGGCAGAGAGCAGCAGCCTGGCTGAGCAGACAGATTTCCTTGTGATTCAGGCAGGTGCAAACCCCTACAGTATCTGCTCATTGGAGGCAACTGGGTCACAGTCCTGTGGGGTTATCATGACAGAGGTGCAAGGTGGGGAAGGAGGCATCGACCTTCCCAGACTAATCTATTTGCTGGGTAGGTCCTCCTGACTTCACAGAGCACCGGAGCGAGTCATATTTGAGTTGTCAGCAGACCCATGCGATTTAGTTGCCAGAGACCTTTTAAACTCTACCACCTGAGACAGGTGCTGACTGAGAAAATTTATTAGGACCTTTTGAACTGAACCAATCACCCAAAAACTATCCAAGTGGTGCCCTGGGTATGTGTTGTAGGAAGGTTTGATTTTCCTTTTCCAATTGTTACCTGTGGGGAATGGGTTGACTTAATTGCTGGTATTTCTCCACAGCTGAGACTTTGACCCAGATTAACTGTTTCACTACGGTCGGACAGAAACCAGCTGAAAACAAGACACAGCCACTTAGCCCCACCACACCAAACAGGTCCCAGTTTCTCAGGCTGTAGCACTGTACGGGTCCTCAACAAAGCTCCAGGGGAAAAGTCAAATGTAAAATAATCATGGGATGAAGTCAGCGGAAAAACTCTGGTAACATGAATAACCAGAATAGATCAACTCCCCCAAAGAAAGATATGGCGGATGTAACCGAAGATCCCATTCATAAACAGCTGGCTGAGATGTCAGAAATTGAATTCAGAATTTGGATTGCAAACAAGATTAATAGAATGGAGGAAAATTTGGAATTAGAAATTCATGGAGCAATTCAAAAGTCGGGAGTAGAAATTCGAGGAGAAATTCAAAAGTTGTCTCAAGAATTCAATGAATTTAAAGACAAAACCATGAAAGATTTTGATGCACTGAAGCAAGAATTTGCAGCCCTCAAAGATCTGAAAAATACAGTAGGATCCCTCAGTAACAGAGTGGAGCAAGCAGAAGAAAGGATTTCTGACATTGAAGACAAAGCTTTTGAATGCTCCCAAACTCTTAAAGAGGAAGAGAAATGGAGAGCAAAACTGGATCGTTCTCTTGGAGTGCTCTGGGATAATTTGAAGAAGGCTAATATCCACCTCATTGGAATCCCTGAAAGCGATGAAGTGGTTTTGCAAGGCACAGAGGCCCTTCTCCATGAAATTATGAAAGAAAATTTTCCAGACATGCCAAGAGATTCTGAAATTCAGATAGCAGACAGTTTCAGAACCCCAGCACAACTCAACCCCAATAAGACATCCCCTAGGCATATCATAATTAACTTCACTAAAGTTAATATGAAGGAGAAAATTCTGAAAGCAGCCGGACATAAGAAATACATTACCTACAAAGGGAAGAATATTAGAATGACTGCAGATCTCTCTGATGAAACCTTTCAAGCCAGAAGAGGGTGGCCATTGACTTTTAATCTCCTAAAACAAAACAACTTTCAACCTTGGATCCTGTATCCAGCTAAACTGAATTTCATGTATGATGGAGAAATTAAATACTTTAATGACATTCATATGTTGAAGAAATTTGCCATAATCAAACCAGCTCTTCAGGATATTCTCAGACCTATCCTCCATAATGACCAGCCCAATCCTCTACCACAAAAGTAAACTCACTCAGAAACTTTTGATCAAACTCCAACTTCCACAGTGGCGAAAGGATTAAAAATATCCACTGGACTTTTGAAAAACTCGATACCCAAAACTTTACCAGACTTATCAATATTCCCCATTAATGTGAATGGCTTAAACTGTCCTCAAAGAGGCGCAGGTTGGCTGACAGGATACAAAAACTCAGGCCAGATATTTGCTGCATACAAGAATCACATCTTACTTTAAAAGATAAATATAGACTCAGGATGAAGTGAAAGGATGGTTGTCCATATTTCAGGCAAATGGTAATCAGAAAAAAGTGGGTGTTGCAATTCTATTTGCAGACATAATAGTTTTTAAAACAACAAAAGTAAGGAAGGATAAGAATGGTCACTTCATATTTGTTAAGGGTAATACTCAATATGATGAGATTTCAATTACTAATATTTATGCACCCAACCAGAATGCACTTCAATTTATAAGAGAAACTCTAACAGACATGAGCAACTTGATTTCCTCTAGCTCATAATACTCGAAGATTTTGACACTCCTTTTGCAGTGTTGTATAGATCTTGCAATAAGAAGCTAAGCAAAGAAATTTTAAATTTAAACCTAACCATCCAGCATTTGGATTTTGCAGACATCTATAGAACATTTCATCCCAACAAAACTGAATACACATACTTCTCATCAGCCCACAGAACATACTCCAAAATCAATCACATCTTAGGTCTAACCTCAGTAAATTTAAAGGAATAGAAATTATTCCTTGCATCTTCTCAGACCACCATGAAATAAAAGTTGAACTCAGTAACAACAGGAATCTGTATACTCATAAAAAACATGGAAGTTAAATAACCTTATGCTGAATGATAGCTGGGTCATAGATGAGATTAGGAAGGAAATTGCCAAATTTTTGGAACAAAATGACAATGAAGACACAAATTATCAAAACCTCTGGGATACCCTGAGGACTGTAAAGGCAGTCCTAAGAGGTAAATTTATAGCACTGCAAGCCAACCTCAAGAGAACGGAAAGAGAGGAAGTTAACAACTTAATGGGACATCTCAACCAACTGGAAAAGGAAGAACATTCCAACCCCAAACCCAGTAGAAGAAAAGAAATAACCAAAATTAGAGCAGAATTAAATGAAATTGAAAACAAAAGAATAATACAACAGATCAATAAATCAAAAAGCTGGTTTTTTGAAAAGGTCAATAAAATAGATAAACCTCTGGCCAACCTAATCAGAACAAAAAGAGTAAAATCTCTAATATCATCAATCAGAAACAACAAAGACAAAATAACAACAGACTCATCAGAAATCCAAAAAATCCTTAATGAATATTACAAGAAACTTTATTCTCAGAAATATGAAAATCTGAAGGAAATAGACCGATACTTGGAAGCACGCCACCTTCCAAGACTTAACCAGAATCAAGTGGAAATGTTGAACAGACCCATATCAAGTTCAGAAATAGCATCAACTATACAAAACCTCCCTAAAAAGAAAAGCCCGGGACCAGATGGTATCACGTCAGAACTCTACCAAACCTTTAAAGAGGAATTAGTACCTATATTACTCAACCTGTTCCAAAAGGTAGAAAAAGAAGGAAGACTACCCAACACGTTCTATGAAGCAAACATCACCCTGATCCCCAAACCAGGAAAAGACCCAACAAGAAAAGAAAATTATAGACCAATACCACTAATGAATATAGATGCAAAAATATTCAACAAGATCCTAACAAACAGAATCCAGCAACACATCAAACAAATTATACATCATAACCAAGTCAGTTTTATCCCAGGATCTCAAGGCTGGTTCAATATCCATAAATCTATAAGTATAATTCAGCACATAAACAAATTAAAAAACAAAGACCATATGATTCTCTCAATTGATGCAGAAAAAGCTTTTGACAATATCCAGCATCCCTACAAATTGGTATAGAAGGGACTGATAGAGGCCATCTACAGGAAACTCACAGCCAATATTGTATTGAATGGAGTTAAATTGAAATCATTTCCACTCAGATCAGGAACCAGACAATGCTGCCCATTGTCTCCACTACTCTTTAACATTGTAATGGAAGTTTTAGCCGTAGCAATTAGGGAAGAAATGGCAATCAAGGGTATCCATATAGGGTCAGAAGAGATCAAACATTTGCTCTTTGCAGATGATATGATTGTATATCTGGAAAACACCAGGCATTCTACTACAAAACTCTTAGAAGTGATCAAGGAATACAGCAGCATCTCAGGATACAAAATCAACATTCATAAATCGGTAGCCTTTATATATACCAGCAATAGTCAAACTGAAAAAAACAGTTAAGGACTCTATTCCATTCACAGTAGTGCCAAAGAAGATGAAATATTTGGGAGTTTATCTAACAGAGGATGTGAAAGATCTCTATAAAGAGAACTATGAAAGTCTAAGAAAAGAAATAGCTGAAAATGTTAACAAATGGAAAAACATACCATGCCGATGGCTGGGAAGAATCAACATTGTTAAAATGTCCATACTGCCCAAAGCAATATTCAATTTTAATGCAATCCCTATTAAAGGTCCATTGTCATATTTTAAAGATCTTGAAAAAATAACATTTTGTTTTATATGGAATCAGAAAAAACCTCAAATAGCCAAGACATTACTCAGAAATAAAAACAAAGCGGGAGGAATCATGCTACCAGACCTCAGACTATACTATAAATCGATAGTGATGAAAACAGCATGGTACTGGCACAGAAACAGAGAGGTAGATACCGCAATCTGATCTTTGACAAGCCAATTAAAAACATTCAGTGGGGGAAAAGATTCCCTATTTAACAAATGGTGCTGGGTGAACTGGCTGGCAACCTGTAGAGGCCTAAAACTGGACCCACACCTTTCACCATTAACTAAGATAGACTCTCATTGGATTAAAGATTTAAACTTAAGACATGAAACTATAAAAATACTAGAAGAGAGTGCAGGGAAAACCCTTGAAGAAATCAGGCTGGGCAAGTATTTTATGAGGAGGATCCCCCAGGCAATTGAAGCAGCTTCAAAAATACACTATTGGGACCTGATCAAACTAAAAAGCTTCTGCACAGCCAAGAATACAGTAAGTAAAGCAAGCAAACAGCCCTCAGAATGGGAGAAGGCATTTGCAGGTTATGTCTCTGACAAAGGTTTAATAACCAGAATCCTCAGAGAACTCAAACACATAAGCAAGAAAAGAACAAGGGATCCCATCGCAGGCTGGGCAAGGGACTTGAAGAGAAACCTCTCTGAAGAAGACAAGTGCACGGCCTACAGACATATGAAAAAATGATCATCATCCTTCATCATCAGAGAAATGTAAATCAAAACTACTTTGAGATATCATCTAACTCCAGTAAGATTAGCCCATATCACAAAATCCCAAGACCAGAGATGCTGGCATGGATGTGGAGAAAAGGGAACACTTCTACACTGCTGGTGGGAATGCAAATTAATACATTCCTTTTGGAAAGATGTTTGGAGAACACTTAGAGATCTAAAAATAGATCTGCCATTCAATCCTATAACTCCTCTACTAGGTATATACCCAGAAGACCAAAAATCACATGATAACAAAGATATTTGTACCAGAATGTTTATTGCAGCCCAATTCATAATTGCTAAGTCATGGAAAAAGCCCAAGTGCCATAGATCCACGAATGGATTAATAAATTATGGTGTATGTACACCATGGAATATTATGCAGCCTTAAAGAGAGATGGAGACTTTACCTCTTTCATGTTTACGTGGATGGAGCTGGAACATATTCTTCTTAGTAAAGTATCTCAACAATGGAAGAAAAAGTATCCAATCCAAAAAGTATCAGCTCTACTATGAAACTAATTTATGGCCTTCATATAAAGCTATAACCCAGTTATACCTAAGAATAGAGGGAAGGGGGAGAGGGAGGGGAGGGAGAGGGTAGGATGGGCAGAGGGAGGGTGATTGGTGGGATTACACCTTCAGTGCATCTTACAAGGGTACATGTGAAACTTAGTAAATGCAGAATATAAATGTCTTAACACAATAACTAAGAAAATGCCAGGAAAGGTTATGTTAACCAGTGTGATGAAAATGTGTCAAACGGTCTATAAAACCAGTCTATGGTGCCCCATGATCGCATTTATGTACACAGCTATGATTTAATAATAAAAAAAACCTTTTACTATATGAAACTTTATAACGCTTGTGAAAACAATTCAATTTGGTTTATGCAAAGTGTAATATTGCTCCAGATGTCCTCCAAAATTCTCCATTGACAAGGCTTTTGTCCTCATTAGGTATCGGCCTTAGCCTAAACATCTGGACTGTTCTATTGCTGCCAGAATTTTACATCCAGTTGCCTCCACTTTCTAGAACTTATTCTTTACTCATGTTATTGGGACAATTTCTACTTTATAAATTTGTTTTTTCCAACAGCAATTAAAAGTTTTTCATCCACAAGTTGGGTCCTCTTAAGAAAATGATTCCAGTTATTTTGCGTATTACTATTTTAACATTATTTAAGTCTGTGCATTTATACTCCTATCATTGATTTCTTCCCTCACCATGGTGTCTCCCCCAAGCCCTCCAAATAAAGCAATACACTGTCAACACTGTGGGCTTATATACAAATTTTGTACCCCCCAGATGGGGAGAAGGGGAGATAGTCCCTGGGCTTAATTTTCTTTTAAGGACATGGGAATTTGGCCTCCTTTTTATTGATATGAGTTCTTTTGGATGACAGTAACAAAATAAACTTCTCCAATGTTCATTAGCAGGGAAGACCGATAGAGAATTGTGGGTGGAGATTAGGGTGTATTGGGTGAACTTTGGAAATCATATGTAATTCTGTGCTCCCTAGTAAATGAGATTAGCCTTTACTTAACTTGCTAAGTAGTATATAAAAGGGTTTTTATTACTAAAATGATTACCAGGAAAGTTTAGCATAAAGTTTTATACTAGATTCAGTAAGTCAGGTCAGCTTGGATCATTAACATCAACTTTTCTTTTAGTGGCCATTTCCCCTAATTTTACTAATAATATACTGTCAAACTTTGGTTCAAAGCAAAATCAATGTCTTTTTCATCTTGTGACTTCAAGTTCTGTGACTTTGTGATAGCATGTGAGTGTTCTGACTTCTTCTGTTTTCTAAGTATGGCTTTCTTTTACCATGGAATTCACAGGATCAAATGAGTGATTGTCCAGAATGAGAATCAATCCAGGTTATTCAGATAAACATCATGAAGCAGAATATATGAATGAGTGAAGAAATAAGTAAAACATACAAAATTCAAAAATACTCTGTGGGAAATGACTAAAATAGAGGTTTTCATCCATGAATGGATTAATAAATTGTGGTATACATACACCATGGAATATTATGCAGCCTTAAAGAAAGATGGAGATATTACCTCTTTCATGTTTACATGGACAGAGCTGGAACATATTCTTCTTAGTAAAGTATCTCAAGAATGGAAGAAAAAGTATGCAATGTACTCAGCCCTACTATGAAACTAATTTATGGCTTTCATATGAAAACTATAACCCAATTATAACCTAAATATATGGGGAAGGGGGAGAGGGTGGGGTGGGAGGGGGAAGTATGGGTAAAGGGAGGTGATTGGTGAGATCACACCTACGGTGCATCTTACAAGGGTACATGTGAAACTTACTAAATGTAGAATATAAATGTCTTAACACAGTGACTAAGAAAATGCCAGGAAGGCTATGTTTACCAGTGTGATGAAAATATGTCAAATGGTATATAAAACCAGTGTATGGTGAAAAAAATAAAATAAAATAAAATAGAGGCTTTCAAGAGTCGGCATCTTTTAACTATATTTGCAAATACTGTGGGATATAAACAACTAAGCAAACAGCAAAGTTGACTAAATTTTGTACTTTTTCTTCTCACTATATTTTGATAATTACTGTATTGATACAATGATGTTTTTGATAGGGGGGTTGGTGCCCATCCAGCTCCCCTGAGCCCTTGCAGTGTTGGTGCGGAGGCAGCCGGCAGAAGAACCAGCAGGTTGGAGGGTAGGTGGGGTATGGGGGCCACCAGGAGGCTCCAGTTGCTGGAGAGGCCAGACAACTGCTGAGGAGACACCAGCACTTAGTGTCTCCCTCCCCTTGCACTTGCAGCTAAACAGGAAACCCCCCTTTCCTACGCCTAGGTCAATTTCATGTAGGTTTCCTAGGCTTGGGAACAAAAGGGATTGTATCCTTTCATTGGTTACCAAGTCCTGGCCAAATGCAACTACAGAGGATCCATGTGACTATATGTACCCCTGGACAAAGGGGTGGGGGGAGGGAGAGAGCCTTCTTTCCACTTGGGTTTTTCTCTCTGCCAGGAGCTTTGGTGGTTTTTTCCTCTGTATTCTTTTCTGTAAAATAAGTCTTGTCTTATCACTGATCTATGGTCCTGTGGATTCATTCTTCAAATCCCTGAGACCAAGGACCTACTGAAAACGAAATTCCAGTATCATTTTGCTCCTTCTATATTTATAAATGAAACACCTTCTTTTAGTGTTTCTAAACATAAAATCTACTTGGTTTGAAATCAAGTGGTATGGAACATTTTTGACTTATTTTAAGAATGTTCAAGGAAAGTTTCATTGAGGAAGTTTCTGATTAGTGTGATCAATGAGCATAGCACCTAATGTTTTCAGGGGTTCTATTTGGAGGACCAATGCTCAAAGTGATTTTGTTTTTTAATAGTATCCCAGGCGATCTGATTGTTGGCTTGACATCTGATTTTTTTTCCTAACAGATTTAAGAATTTTTCTTCTTCTTCTTTTTTTTTTTTTTTTTTTTGTAGAGACAGAGTCTCGCTTTATCACTCTTGGTAGAGTGCTGTGGCATCACACAGCTCACAGCAACTTCCAACTCCTGGGCTTAGGTGATTCTTTTGCCTCAGCCTCCCAGCAGCTGGAACTACAGGTGCCCACCACAACGCCCAGCTATTTTTTGTTGCAGTTTGGCCAGGACCGGGTTTGAACCCACCACCTTCAGTATAGGGGGGCAGTGCCCTACCCACTGAGCCATAGGCACTGCCCAGATTTAAGAATTCTAATTGAAAACCTGCACATTTGTGTGGAACAAAGCCTAGAAAAGAGAAAACTAAATTGAATAATAATCTAAATTAATCTTCATATGATAGAAGAGGGAAAGTTTTGGTGCCATAATTTCTTCCTTCGTTGGTGTTGGACTTAAATTAGTTGAAATACATTTCTATACCACAATTTAAGCTTCAATAAAAGTTTAATTTTCTAGTGACATCTAAGAAAAAAATAGAAAAGAATAAAATGACATAGACTAATGGCCAAAGAGGGGTTATGAATGCTTCCCTCATATCTGGGTATGGAGAGAAGTGTGTCTGTCCAGCACAATCAGAAATTCACAGATCTGGAGAGAACAAAGCCACAGAAACAAAGCAATATTTAACTGATCAATGTCTCCTTGTAGAGAAATGTAGTTTGTGGATGTCAGAGTATTTGCCATCTTAAGAGCTAGGTAGTTCTTTCCTCTTCCCGGGAGAAATGTTGAGGAGGTAATAGTTTCAACCTTTCCAACAGAGTAGAATTTCTGTTTTATTGCATGGAAGGTCTGTAGAAAGAAGAAAATGTTCGTTCTTCTTCAAGCATAGTGGATAAAGCACCTAACTATAGGAGACCCAATCTTTTCCCTTCTCCTTCTACCTTACCTGAATATAGGAGGACTCTGGGCAAGTCACCTCTCCTCACCCCAGTTCTCTCATGTGGATAGTAATCCAGATTTGTCCGAAGCCTAAGAACTGGCTCAGATAATCTGTGGTGTTCTCTTTCAATCTTAACAGCATTCCAAAGGATACATGATGTAAAGACAGCATAAAAATGTATGCACTTAGGAAATCTTGATTGTGAAATCAAGTATATAATCTGTCTTTCTGAATGATTAGTATGGTGCCCCATGATCATATTAATGTACACAGCTATGATTTAATAAAAATTAAAAAAAAAGAAAAAAAAAGAAATGCAATCAGTATAACCTGGTTCTTTGTACCCTCAATGAATCCCCAATAATACAGAAATAAAATAAAATAAAGGAAATGCCTCAAAAAAAAAAGAAAATTATGTCACCTGCAAAAAAAAAAAAAAAAAAATGAAATGGGGCATGGAAGAAGGCTGTTTGTTACCCTTTAATTGAAAAGGTATGGGTGATTTAGGACATGATCCCACACTTTTCTAGGCACAGTGTCTTCCTTGGTTTCATTGGTAGCTGCATCTGTATTTGGGAACTTATATATTCTGTTCCCTCACTTTTCTTTGTTGCCTTGGGCTATGTGACAGTTCTGACATGCATCTTTTATTATTTCTTTGAATATCCTGTCAATTATAACTCTCATGTTCAGTGGGTCTCTAAAATGGCTCCAAGATTTTTAACAGTCACCTAAGGTATTTCATGATTTGGGCCTTATGGTGATGGGAGTAATAATCATACAGGACTTAGAATCCAAGAATGAGAATTTTAGTTTTGATGCAGCCTCTTGCTAGGCAAGTGATCAAAGGAAAATCACTCGATGCTTCTGAGCCTTCATTGTTTTGTTTGTAAGATTGGGATAAAAATAGTTCTTAACTCTCAAGGATCTTCTGGAGTTAATGTGCAAGAAAACTGTGAATCACCCACAAGCTTGAGGAGGTGTTTAATTTTTCCGCCATTTGCTGCCATTCTCTGGGACATCATAAAGCAGGGGTCCTCAAACTACGGCCCACAGGCCACATGCGGCAGTGTGAATTGTATTTGTTCCCGTTTTGTTTTTTACTTCAAAATAAGATATGTGCAGTGTGCATAGGAATTTGTTCATAGTTTTGTTTTTTTTTTTAAACTATAGTCCGGCCCTCCAATAGTCTGAGGGACAGTGAATTGGCCCCCTGTTTAAAAAGTTTGAGGACGCCTGTGACATAAAGTCTTCCTTGCTTTGAGCAATGAATATGCAGGAAGGAAAGTGTCGATTTACCCAGTATTTAGGTTGTGTGGTGAAAACAAATGGGGGTCCCTTTCTACTGATTGAAACATCCACATGTGTTTGCCTTACTCCAGGTGTGGTCCTAAGAGTTCCATCTCAGCATGACCACTTAAAGTACAGAAAAGAAACCCTCAATCTCACTTCTCTGTGCAGTGAGGGGTAAGCCCAGACCCCCTAAGGACACTATTTGATTAAGGACCTCTTCCAGGGGTCTCTAACCTTTTTTCTTTTCTGCCTCACATTGAAAGAAGAGTTGTTTTGGGCCACACATTAAATCCACAAACATGAATGAAAGCTGATGAGCAAAAATAAAGGTCTGTGCATACTTTTCACAATATCAGACACCACAGATAAGCAAAACAGTCCTCAAATAATCTGCATGCAGCCTGTGGGCCACAGGTTGGACACCCCTGATAGTGTTTTCTGACAATATGAGTTAATGTTGCTGAAATGTTCCTTGCTGTGATGCTTCATCTCTTTACATCTCTGCTTTAGAACCTGTTTGACCTCATTAGAAGGGATGACATGAAAACGCATTTAACCAAAAAGTTTTCTTTTCCTGTTTCCTTACTCAGTAACTATTACAGCTCAAAGACAGAGCTAAGAAAAATCAACACTATGGTTTAACTAGTCTTTGTAATGCAGATTTCTAAACTATAACTTTCTGATCTAGCGGAATTCTAATGGGTCTCTATAAATGAGCTAAAAAGGTGGACCTTGGCTCAGAACAATGTATTGGGCTCAATATGTTGCCTGGTTGCCTGGTAATACTGATCACAGGAAGACCCATAGCTACATCCTCACTTAATTTAATTTAACTCAGAATTCTATCTCCTGACCCAGGAAGTTGGCAACATGTGTTTAAAGAGCCATAGAATTGTCCATTTTCTTTAACTCAGTAATTTTTCTTTGGGAATTTATTCTAAAGAAACAATCCAAAATATTGGATGTAACCCCAAACCCTCATTTCTGCTTGATTTAAAATATCAGATGAGTGGAAAAAGCCTTAAGAAAATGATCAAGTCAATTGTGGTGTATGCATTCAATGGAATATTGTACAACCAATGAACATTATGTAATAGTTAAAAATATTACATTAAAGCTGGAAATGCTTATTATATAATGTTATATAATGTTAAATGGAAAAGGAGAATTTGCAGATTCTGGTGAATTTTAATTATATGCCTAAGAAAAGACTAGAGAGAAATTTAGCAGAATGCCACTATCATGTTAGGGTTGCCAAATCATAAATTGTTTTTTAAGAATATTTTTCTCTTTCCCATAATGAATAATATGTTTTATAATAAAATGTTTTCTTTTAGAGATTTACAGCTCTCAAACTTCCTTTTATCCCACTTCTCTTTCATCGTGCAGTAGCACAATATGGCCTTATTCCACATTTTGGGGATTAATAGATAATTAAGAGGAACCCTGGAACTATAAGGAATGATTACAGGAGGCATCCTACACATAAAAGGACATTTCAGAAAGACAGAAAGAAAAAAAATTGTGCACATGAGTAGGCCATGTTAATATTATTTTATGGGTTCTAAATGCTCTATTGCTTCCAGCTTTGGAGAAAGAAATATCTCTAAGAAAATGAACTCCTCCCTATGGGAATGACTGCCAAGCAAGGCTGTGTGCAGATTTACCTGGGCTCTCAAGGTGCCACAGGTGGAAGTGCTCTTGTGATGGAAGGGGCCCTGGCCAAGGAGTTCTAAGACCTGGATCTTTATTTAGATTCAAAATGCTTTTGCAACCTCCCACATAATCTCTCTGAACATTGCACTAAAACTAGGACAGTACTATCTCTAATATCCTTTCCAGCTCTGAAATTTATCCATTTCTTCAATCAACGTATTTTATTCTGCACACAATACATTTCAGACACAGTGTGAGGTACTCACAGATGTAAAAACAAAACAAAATAAAACAAAATCAGAATAGGACATAGTTCCTAATCTCAAAATAAACATTTGAGCTCTATTTTAGAAATGGGCATATAGAAGCAGGATAACAGTAGGCAGCCTTTGTTTTGAATTTGCCTTTAGAAATAGATAGATTAAATTATATATCATATATATTTATTTATTTTAATTATTTTTATTAAATCATAACTTTGTACATCGATGCATTTATGGGTTTCAGGGTACTGCTTCGACATACAATGTGAAATGTTTACATTGAACTAAGTAACACATCCATCACAATTATACTGTTACTTATGCCTGGCAATACTGATCACAGGAAGACCCATAGCTACATCCTCACTTAATTTAATTGAACCATTGCATCATGCACATTAGGTGAAGTCCCCCCAAATGTCCTCCCTCCTTCCATATCCCCCATCCCCTCCCCTCTCTCTCCTCTTCCATTCTACTTTCTGGACTATAGTTATGTTTTGCCATTTGTATGAGTGTGTAGGTGGTTATATATTGATTTCCTAGTAGTATTTGAGTACATTGGATACTTTTTTTTCCATTCTTGAGAAACTTTACTAAGAAGAATTTGTTCCAGCTCCATCTAGGTAAACATAAAAGATGTGAAGTCTCCATCTTTTTTATGTCTGCATAGTATTCCATGGTGTACATACACCACAATTTGTTAATCCATTCACAAGTTGATGGGCACTTGGGCTGCTTCTATGTCTTGGCTATTATGAATTGGGCTGCAATAAACATTCTGGTGCAAATGTCTTTGTTGTGAAATAATTTTTGATCATCTGGGTATGTACCTAGTAGAGGAATTGCAGGATCGAACGGTATGTCTACTTTTAGTTCCTTGAGTGTTCCCCAAACTTCTTTCCAAAAAGGTCGTATTTACTTGCATTCCCACCAGCAGTGTAGAAGCGTTCCCTTCTCTCCGCATCCACACCAACATCTGTAGTTTGGGGATTTTGTGATGTGGGCTAATCTTATTGGAGTTAGATGATATCTCAAAGTGGTTTTGATTTGCATTTCTCTGATGGTTAAGGATGATGAGCATTTTTTCATGTGTTTGTAGGCCTTGTGCCTGTCTTCACTAGAGAAGTTTCTGTTCAAGTCTCTTGCCCACATAGAAATGGGGTTATTTATTCTTTTCTTATTGATTTTATATATATAATTCTATATATTTTAAATTGTATCCAAACTTTATGGCCACCCTGTATATATGTGTGTATGTGTGTATAAACTTGTATGTATGTATATGTATGTATATATATAAATGTTTCCCTTAATAAAATAGTCAAAAGGGATATTATTACTTTGTTCATTGTACTAATACTATGCTCAGTAAATTGAAAACCAGTTAGAAAAATTTACTATCTGCCTTTGAGAATTTGTACTACAAGGAATTATAAGTGAAATAATGAATATTTTAAAACAGATAGGTTATAAGGACCTAAGTGGGAGATAAATACCCTGTTGTCTCAAATTTGAATCCCTTATTATATATTGGTCTCTGTCCTTTTCTTGTTAACATTCATTTACATTTTTATTCCTCAAATTGACAGAGGGTAATTCTAATATTCTCAAACTTCCTACTAATAAGAGAGAGAGAAGAATGTTCACAGTCTAGCTGAGGCTTCCCACCAGGTACCAAAATCCAAACCTTCATTTACTGTTGACATAAAACTAGACCGAGACACCCACTAGTCAAATACCAGAATGTAAACTTTGCCAGTACTTTAACTCCGTCTGTAAGTTTAAAAATCCTAACATGGTTTCCTTTTCTTCATTTATTATTGAGTCTTTCTGTATTCCTAGTCCTTCTGTTAATGAAAACAGCTAACACATACCAGACATTTGCTCTATGCCAGGAACATTGCAAGACAACTTCTATACATTATATAAGTTTTAATCCTCACCAAAATCACTATGAGATAGGTGCCATTAAAAGAATGAGAAATTGAGAATTATCTAGGGTTACATGATAATAGTAATAACATACACAACAAGGTAGCAAAATATGTCACTTTGAAATTAACATAAAAATATCAAATTTTCACTTTATGTACATTTGAAACCACAACAACCATGCCTGCCACGTACAGGGTGTTACACTGCTGAGATGTCCTCTGTCAGAATTTATTCACCTACTTGCTACAAGTGAAATGGGCCAACTGGTCTCAAGTCAGTGTCTCTTCAGATTTTGCCTTAGCTAAAGACAGCTGCCTGCTCAAGACCATACTCCCTTCCCTTCAATAACTAACTGAAACAGGGGTATGAAAACCTGATGTCTTTGCCCTAACATTGGATATCCTAAATGAGCCATCTCAGCTTCGCAGTACCCTGTGCCTTTGTTATAACCTCATTCTTTCCTACTTCTATGGATATCCCAACACTATTCTTTAACATGTTCCATCCTCTGCCTGCGTCAGTTTTAGATTATCTGAGGACTTCAGGAATAGATTCCCTGCATAAAATGTGTTTGCCATGTCAAGTGTGCTTTTTAGTTAGTTCGTTGATTTGCCTAACTGCCTAAAACAAACAGTCCCATGGGGTAATTAAACATTTGAAAATAACCTGATGCCAGCTTGATCCTTCCTTGGAAACTCTACCCATTATTCTGGGATTTGATTAAACACCTAATAAGGTGAGGACTTTGACTCTACCTGTATCTCAGGCCCAAGACAGTGACCAGCACACAATATTACTAAACATTTACTGGTCAAATGAATGGGTTAGAAAAGTTTCTTTAATTAAAAATGTTAATGGAGAAGGGAAGAATCCTTCCTCATAATTATAGAGGATTATTTTGTGTATAGATTTGCCAGTCAATATTTTAAAGATTGGTTTTTATGGCTCACCAGAAGGGTAATTATTAGGCACACAGGCAATGATGTTCAATTTTGAACTGAGATGACCAGAAATCTTCAATTAATATTGTATTGTATAGAATCATAGGTTTTCAATTTAATCCAATACATATTGAGCTTTTATAACATATAAGACACATGGGGACAAGACCCAATCTTGACATTGAGGTTATTATATCGTAAAACTATGAGGAGGACACACACACAGTCTTTAACACAGCTACAGTGTGATGAACACTAGAGGTCAGATACAAGTAAAGGACTTTGGGAGGGACAATGAGGAGGGACCAGAGACTTATTTGGCAAGAACGAGAGATCAAACCTTCATTTTGAAGACTGATTGCCTGGAATACAACCCTGAATAGTTGCTCCCCTCCTCAAGAAATTTCAAGAGCTTCCTGTTGCCTGCAAATACAGCTAAACCCCTTCACATAGCCTTCAAGCTCCTTGGTGATGAATCACAGCCTCTACACATGGGGAAATTACCTTACCCTGGTTTTCCTGGGACTCTTCCAGGTTTTGCTGCCTCCCTGGAAAATTTTTCAGTTGCAGGTAAAGACAGGTAGGTGATTATCCTAACTGCACATTTCAGTGTTTAATGAGCCCAAACTGAGCCACACTCTGGTTCATGCTCACATTTATCTTTCTCATTTCTCAGTTGTTCTTCTTGCCTGGGTTCCTTTCCCCAGCACTGTATTCAAGTGCTACTCATAATTGAGGAACCACATTCAGTATTACCATCACCAAGGCTTAATGACAATATTAGCTATATTAATATCACCACTACCAGTAATAGCTAACTTTACGGAAATTTCTGTAGCATTTTAAGTGGATTTCCATATCTAATCTTCACTTTACCCTTCATCATGTAGATTCTACAATTGCAGATATAGAAACCTCATGAGGCTAAGAAAGAATATTATAATTTACCCAGAGGTATCTAAAGACTAAGTGGCAGGCTGGGTGCGTTGGCTCATGTCTGTAATTTTAGCACCCTGGGAGGTCGAGTCAGGAGGATCACCTGAGTTCAGGAGTTGGAGACCAGCCTGAGCAAGAATGAGACCCTGCCTCTACTAAAAATAGAATAACTAGCTGGGTGTTGTGACAGGCACCTGTAGTCCCAGCTACTTGGGGGGCTGAGGCAAGAGGATGGTTTGAGCCCAAGAGTTTGAGGTTACTGTGAGCTGTGACACCACAGCACTACCCAAGGTGACTGAGTGAGACTCTATCTCAACAACAATAAAAAAGAACAAGTGACAGAGTTGATATTTAACTACAGACCTCTGTATTATGCTCCATACTTTTAGCTATAAGGGTACATGGTACACATCATCTCCCTTCCCAGATTCTTCCCAGGTTAAATTAACACCACCTTTAAAAATAAATGACTTTTTGGGCACTTAAGACCCTACATTGCATTAAGAACTTTATATACCTGACTTGTTTCTGCTCTTAGACAAGGAGCTATTTCCAGTTCATTTCTTAATCCCCCAGAATACGAAGAGACAAGAGACAATGTATCATATGACAAAATGGACATGTGGACAAATGGAGGAGGTTTTTAAAGTGGGTCTTAAAGAAAGCAGTTTTAGATGGGGAAGTTATGCCAAGTGAAGTGAGTAGTTATACTATTAATTACAGCTAACATTTGGTGTGTTTTTACTCTTCAAGGGACAATATGCTTCCTCATTCAGGTAGGTAAACCATGGAGAAAAGTCCTGTTACTATCATCATTTTTCAGATGGAGAAACCAAGTCTCAAGGAGATGACAACTTGCCCCAAACTGCATATTGACAGAGGTGATTCTCAGACTCACCTTTATTTGATTCTCTACCACAAGGTGAAAACACTATGCTGTATAAGGAAGAGAGGGGAAAAATTCCAGGGTGTGCTTGTGAAAACTCCAATTCAGGGTTTCCCTAAGCAGAAGTCCTCAAACTTTTTAAATAGGGGGCCAGTTCACTGTCCCTCAGACTGTTGGAGGGCCGGACTATAGTTTAAAAAAAAAAAAAACAACTACGAACAAATTCCTATGCACACTGCACATATCTTATTTTGAAGTAAAAAAACAAAAACAATTCACACCGACTCAGGTGGCCCACAGGCCGTAGTTTGAGGACCCCTGGTAGAGGGCAGAAGGAGGGTGGTAATAATGATGGTGACTGTGGTGGCTGCCCTGTGTTTTGTAGACGCTCCCCATTCCCTGTCTGATTTGTAACAAAGGCTAACATTTGAGTATGCTATTGAGGGAGCACCAAAGCACTTTCCATGAATCAACGATCTCTTTTACTCCTCACAACACTTTTAAAAAGTGCCATCACTACCCTTATTTTTGAAACAGAAAAATTAGGCTTACAGGGGTCAAGAGGGTGCTAAAGCTCAACTCCTTAAAAACCTCTTTTCAAGGTTTTAGAACTCCGTGAAAGGGTGATCAGGGCAACAGTATTCAAACATACAGACGCTCTCCTGCGTACCTGCCCCACGTGGACCTCCAATTAAGCTTCAGGGCAGTATCAGCTGGAACCTCTTCCAGAAAGGCCTCATCTCAGAGCTTCCCAAAGACTCTGCATCTGTAAGTAACTTGGCATTTGAGGGGATCCCAGCCTCCCCTCAATGTGCTTTTTGTATTGATTTGGGGTTCTATTTTGAAATGTGATCTGATAGATTGAAGAACAGGGCTGTTCAGTCAAGCCCTTTCTTATTTTATTATTAATTTTTTTTTTGAGACAGAGTCTCAAGCTGTCGCCCTAGGTAGACTGCTGTGGTGTCATAGTTCACAGCAGCCTCCAACTCTTGGGCTCAAGCCATCCTCTTGCCACAGTTTTCCTATTTTTAATAAAGAAGCGGGGAGGGTGTCTCGCTTTTGCTCGGGGTGGTCTTGAACTTGTGAACTCAAACAATCCACCCGCCTCGGCTTCCCAGAGTCCTAGGGTTACAGGTGGGGTCCACTGAGCCTGGCCTTGCTTAGCCCTTTCAATGTGGGTTTAATCCCATCCATCAAATAAATTGCAATGAAAGGTTTGAAAGAGTTGTGCGTATTTAGCTCACAGCAGTTTCCCTCTTAATGAGAGGCTGTGGTTGGAGCTCAGGTCAGCCTCAAGGCTTCTCTTTGACACCAGAGAGAAGGTGAAGCTTGGAGCAGACGGGCGGCGGCAGCAGCCTGAGCTGAGCAGGAGAGCCTGGACTCATGGCTGACTCTCCCCTGCCACCTAGCGCTGTTCAGAATGAAAGGTCTTGCTCTTTTTGATGTTCTTAACAACAGTTTTTCTTGTGTGGACTAGAATCTGGTTGTCTTTTGTGAGGTGTATTCTTTGTGATATACTAAAGGTTAGTCATCTCCTCCGGCATTTCTATCCTTTTGAAATTTGGCAGCATCTTGATCTTTTAGAAAATGAGTTTTGATACTTTGATGCATGGAGAAATAGTACTAAAGGAGGTAGATCTCAGATATATTTACATGTGAACTTCTTGGAATCAATTTCAATTTCAGAGTTGGCCCTTTGACAATACAATGCGGGCTTCTTTAGCAGAATCTCACCTGTAGTTCCTGTCCTCTGACTTTTCAGAAGTTGGTCCTTTGATACAATAAGCCAAAAGATTTTAAAAAATGAAATCTAGAAGGTCTGGGGCAATTTTTGAACTGTGACATTTAGTTTAAGAGACCCATGTTTAACAAACATTTTTAGGGAAAAGATTCCGTACTTCGGAATTTCCTTGGGGAAAATGAGGAGAATATAGCTGTTGTTCCTATTTACAGATACAGAAAACCCCCTAACTTCTTTTTTCCATCTTATTGTCATGTCTGACTATCATGGGTGTCAGTGGGGTCTATGAAGACTTGTTTCCTTAACCTCTGAACTTTGTAAATGAAAGGGTTTATCTCTGTATAATTGCTATGATGATTAATGTTACATATTTACATTTATTTGGAAGGCACACCTAAAATTGTTATAAATGTATTGAAAACTGATAAAAACAGCAAAAAACACTATATAAATCCCTCTGTTGTAGATCCATTTTTTCAGAAAGCCATTTGAACTGGTACAATTAAATTATTAACTAGTATAATTAACTCTGTTCTGCACAAGCTTAATTTTATAGAAGCTATCTTTGGAACTTTGAACTAATTTTCCTAAGTTGACTCAAATTCCATGAGATATGGTAGCATCTTTTCCTATTGTCCCGTACAATGGATTTGGCCTGGTTTTGAAAGGGTGGTTGGAACAATAAACATAGATAGGCTGTGGATCTCCCGTGTTAACAAAATTTTATTGAACAACTTTGTTGAAACAAATGGTTATTTGTTGTTTATTTGGGGGGAAGCTTCCCAAACTATTAAACCTTGATGTTGAAGGAAAAATTAAAATCACATGCAAATACCTTAGAAAAATTAATCTAAACATCATAGGCTTTACACATCCTAGTTGGGCCAGGAATGATCACAGTTTCCAGAAGAATTCAAACAGGTTGTTCTCCATAAAAACTAGAAATGATATTCAATCTTCTATGTTAGGAGAAATCACATCCCATAGTTTCTTTTTCCATGGCTATATTGGTATTATATTATGTGCATGTAGTGTTTATAAAAACAATTTTAACTTCTAAATACATTTTAAGATTAAATTGTTTTTAAAAATAATTCAATACACTTGTATTAAAAGACAAAAATAATCTGTGAACTTGTTTGGGATTTTTCTGTTTTTCATGTTAACTGTGATTGTCTGTTTGCTAAGTGGGATTACAGTGCATTGACTTAATTTGCAGTGTAGCTATAGGAAACAGCCTCAAAATGAATGATGATGATGGTGATGATGATGAGACAAGTTTACCAGATGCGTGACACTGTGCCACAATGCCTACTGTATTATGGCCCTTGATTTGCACTCAATTCCATGAGGTGTTCTCTCCTTGACAGGTGAAGGTGGAGTCTATTTTGAGTTGAGGACTTTCATCCAGACTCAGGACTTTGTGGCTCATGCTCTCCTCCTCCACTTTCATGTGACTTTCCTCTCCTATGGTTAGTAAACACAATTAATCAGAGCAGATGATATACAATAAAGCGAGGCACTGGTTGGATCCTTAACTAGCTTTTATTCTCCTATTTTCACAATTTCATAAAGATACAGAGTTCTATTCATTACTCAAAAGGACTAAGACCTGGCCACACTGGCCCTCTATTTGTTCAGGCAACAACCAGCCGCCTGGATCAGATGGGGCTGTGTTGTCCGGTTCACCCAAGTCCTCTCTGCCTTCAGTCCCCACATTACCTCTTTGGCCCCTATTGTTCCCTTCCTTTGTGATTTCTGCTTTATTCCAAGGCCTGCAGAAAAGCAAGTTAACTTAACAACTAAGATTTATGTATCAGAAGTCTCCGAAGTGTTTCAATTTAGTATGTAACACATTTTTTGTTCATGCGATTTATTCCTTTGTTTTTAAAATAGCTTAAAATATATAATATAAGAAATTTTGAACGTTTTCATGGAATGCTGGAAACACATATATGATACTAAAACACAAATTCAAAAGTTTGAGATAAATAGTAAAATTCTCCTCACCCTTCAGCAAAGCAGAAACTCTCAAGTGTTTTATGTGCACCCCATAACCAGAAGACATAGGGAAACTATGTACACTCAGCTGTGACCTCATCTCACCCAGCCACCGTCCCTACCCCATGCATGCCACGTCCTCAGAGGCCCCTCAATGTCTGAACCACAGACTGAGCTCTGCTCATGACTTAAAATAAAGCCTTGAACCTCCCAAATTTTTTCATTAATAAAGTAAGGGAATCGGTCTAAATTATTTTTAAAGTTCCCTTCTTGCGTCAAGGTGTTCTTACTCAGAAGTTATGGCATCTATTTTCTTTTTTTATATCTAAAGAAGAAAAAGGAACAGAGTTATCTTCCTTATTGGAATTTTAGATTATAAGCAAAATTTTAAACCTTCTTTCAAGTAAGATCATATTAAGATGAACTGTGATAAATTAAAATGCTCAGAGTGCAAGTCTATAGGGTTTAAATGAGTACCATCAGTACCCAGAAAGAAGGGCGGACTGGTTGTCATTGTTCACAATGTTACCTGCAAGGTTAAGACTTCTATTTAATGTCTTAAAAAATATTTAGAAGAAAATCCTAGAAAGTTTGAATATGTTTGGAGTTTTCCAATGACATTAATATTTTATTTTATTCAACTCTAGTAAGCAAAAAAAAAAACCCACAAAACCTGTTATTCTTATGAACTACTGATAATTTCCTTAATTGCATTAGCTTTGTTCAAATTTGTATTGATTTCATAGGCCTAAATAATTTTAATTTCATGAATGTGGTTTTCTCATACTTAAGAGAGAAAAGTTCAGTGTATGTGCTTTATTCTTTCTATGAATTTTGTTGTTTTGAATATAAAATCTAGTTGTCCCTAAGGCAATAAAAACATTATTCTTTTTTTTAATCCTTTCTATTGTAAGAAAATTGAATGAACATTGAGAATAGACTAGGAACTTGATAACAAAATTCAATATACACTTATTCTCAATATAGATAACTTTTCCATTAACTAAGAAAATTATTTTAGCTTTTCCTTTCAATTGAAATTTTTTATTAAATAACTTCTTAAATTTAATAGAGGAAATGAGTTTTTCATTGCCAAATTTTTGTTACCCAGTTTTATATGTATGGGAAATAAGGGAGAAGAAATGCAAATAAGGGAGAAAAGGAGAATGAATTTGAGCACCTGTTAATTGGAGGGCCTGTCCCAGGTGTTATTCTAGCTAATTCTCAGAAGAATTCTCTATAGTAGGTATCGCAATCCCTATTTTGGTTAAATGAGGAGGCTAAAATGTGATTACTAGCTCATCTATAGGCAGGATCTCTTTTCTTTTCTTTCTTTCTTTCTTTTTTTTTTTTTGAGGCGGTTTCACTGTGTCACCCTGGCATCATAGCTCACAGCAGCCTCAAACTCTCAAACTCTTGGGCTCAAGCATTCTTCTTGCCTCAGTTTTTCGTTTTTATTTTATTTTTATTTATTTATTTTTTGAGACAGAGTCTCACTATGTTGCCCTCGTTAGAGTACTAAGACGTCACAGCTCACAGTAACCTCAAACTCTTGGGCTTAAGCGATTCTCTTGCCTCAGCCTCCCAAGTAGCTGAACTACAGGCACCTACTACCTAGTGCCCAGGTATTTTTTGTTGTGGTTGTTGTTGTTGTTTAGCAGGCCCAGGCCAGGTTCAAACTCACCACCCTCAGTGTGTGTGGCTGGCACCATAACCACTGTGCTACGGGTGCTGGGCCAGTTTTTCATTTTTAGTAGAGATAGGGGTCTCAGCCTTGCTCAGGGTGGTCTTAAACTCATGAGCTCAAGCAATCTGCCCACCTTCACCTCCCAGAGTGCCAGGATTACAGGCATGAGTCACCATGCTTGGCCTATAGCCAGGATCTTGATTTTAGGTTTTCTTGGCTCCAAAGCTTGAGAGCTTTCTATTCATCATCCTGCATATAAGAAATATGTTTTTGTGCAAGTATTATTTCCTATCTATCTTCTCCATTAGACTACAAACTCCATGAGAGCAGAGATGGAATTTGTCTTCTTTGCAGCTCCATCCTCTTTCTTAGCATACTTCTTAATCTGTGGTAAATGCTCCAGAAATATGAAATGGATGAGCAAACAAGTAAAATAATGCACAAGAACATAATCATTAAAATTTATTTCACTTTCTATATTCTGAGGCATGTTATTTTTAGGCTACTAAAGAGGGCAGTTGGAGACATTTGGTGTTAAGTTCAAGAATGATGTTGGTGAATCTCCTGAAAGGAATATGTGATCAGCATTTAAAATAATTATCTTCCTTTTAGATTCTATCTTGTAAAAGTGGAAATAGCACAGTACAGTACAGTACCTCCTATTAAAAAGTTTATAATTAAGACATTTTGAACGAACCATAGTCTGTTCTCATTGAATGTCAAGTAAACTCCCAGTAAATTGCTGTAGAATATCTTCCCAAAATAAAGCATTAACTACCTGGTGATAGTTTGTTTGCATTATCCCGAAGAACAAAGTCTCCAGTTTAGTCTTAGTGATAAAAATCAGCAACTGGAGGTTACTCACTGTCCTCCACATATTTACTTTAAAATCAGCACACGTATGCCAATACCTTAGAGTCAGAAACTGTGTTCCTTATACAAAGGTTCTTGACCTCTCTTTGGATAAAACACTTTCACATCTTCTTTCATATATTCCAAGCTCATTCATTTTATGGTAATTAGCTCGGGGACTTAGTGTCTCAGTAAAAGCGTGCCTGTTTTGTACTTGGTTACCTTCAAGAAGAAAAGTCTTGAAACGAGCTGATTAAATGTGTCCAAGATTAAAATGATCCTCTTGTACTCTTTTACCAATTAATTAAGTCACACACAACTTCACATATGATCCCCTGTAAGTTCTTTCATAAACAGATTTTGTTTTGGGGTCAAGAGCATTCTCTTTTTTGTAACTGGTAGACCACTATCTATAAACTTCTGAAATGGACAATTCTGCCTTTTCTGAGAAGTGTTGGTTTCTATTTCATACATTAGTAATCAGTGGGAAAACAGTCCTGAATTTTGAATATTATATCCTCATAGTAATTACCATTTTAGTGTCTTGATTTGACATTAATTATTCAGCTTCTTAGTGCTATATGTAGTACTACATATTTCAAACAAAGCTACACAGAGAAACCAAATTTTGTTAAAACTATAGCTCCTGTTGTGTTGAGGAGAGTAAATAGATTTTGCTCTGTGTTTCAGAAAGAAGAAATTTTACTTCACATCTCTAAAGGCGCAATCTGGCTAATGCTATATACCTTCTATTCCTAATACATAGCTGTTAAAAGACCTTGTTTCATTTTTCCTTTTAAATTCCAGATTGGAACACTGATAATAACAATTTTAGACCCCAATTGTATTCCTTTCTGCAAATTTTATTAATCTCAATCACCATTAATAAATTACAGCAACCACTTTTGAAAGAATTCCTGTTAGAGCTATATAGAGTCTTAAATAAGTCAGCTTTGATACTAAATGGTTAATCTTTTAGTCTTTTGTTTTCACAAGTCTTCATGTTTATTTTATCTTATCCCTTTTCCTTATATAAAAACAATTCTTTATTGATGCTAAGTCCTTTTTGACTTAATTTAGGAAATGATGTGTTCTGGGTTAACGTTGAGAACCTGAGTTTGGATCTCAGGGAGAACCATATAGAATGATGCTTGTTTTGTCACTTTTTAAAAAGTGACATTGTCAGGTGGTGTCTGTGGCTCAAAGGAGTAGGGTGTCGGCCCCATATGCCGGAGGTAGTGGGTTCAAGCCCAGCCCCAGCCAAAAACCGCAAAAAAAAAAAAAAAGTGACATTGTCTTTATTGTCAGTAACTGTCATTTTAGCAAAATTTTTTATTCCTAGTCACATACATATGACATACCCCATTGTTTGTCATGTTTAGGTAATATTGTATGTGGTTAGAAACTTCCCTGCCAGGCAAAGTGTAAATTTTTTCCAATCCAAGTCTATCCAGAAATGGTGGTGGGATGGTCTGTAGTTCTCAGATTTCTTTTCTTTTTTTTTTTTTGTAGAGACAGAGTCTCACTTTATGGCCCTCGGTAGAGTGCCGTGGCCTCACACAGCTCACAGCAACCTCCAACTCCTGGGCTTAGGCGATTCTCTTGCCTCAGCCTCCCCAAGTAGCTGGGACTACAGGCGCCCACCACAACGCCCAGCTATTTTTTTTTTTTTTTTTTTGGTTGCAGTTTGGCCGGGGCCGGGTTTGAACCCGCCACCCTCGGTATATGGGGCCGGCGCCTTACCGACTGAGCCACAGGCGCCGCCCAGTTCTCAGATTTCTTATTCCTCCTTTCCTTCTTCATTTATCAAACATTGATAGAACATCTTACACTGCATACTTATCATCTTATACTACGTACTTATCGAGAACTAGAGATCCAAGATGAATAATGTGCCTTTGCTCTTGGTTCTCAAACCCCTGCAGTTAGCCATTATAGATGGATGCAAATACAGGTTACGAGGAGGCCACATGATGAGAACTGCGATAGGTAGAAGGTGTCGAAAACACTGTGGGATCCAAGGGAAAGAAGAGACCAACCCTGTGTCTTGTAGCCATGAAAGGGTCCAGGGATTTGCTTCAAGGAAGCAGAAGGTTCTACCAGATGGTGAAGGTGGGAAAGAACATGAAGTTTTTCCCTACTCATAGCTCTGAGCCTTGGAGATCACACACTGTCAGAAAGACAGGGCCCAGCTCAGCTTCTTTTCTGCCGTTTATGGGTACTTACTCTTGAGTAAGACGTTTAATGTGCTCGTGCTTTGGTGTCCTCATCAGGACAACAATCCTGTAAGGATTCAGTGTGCCCACCTCAGAGATGCTCGTTAACATTAGTTTATCCCTTTACTTGAGTGTTCAGGGATTATCAGCAGCTGGAAGTTGGAATATATGTTATTGGTGAGGAAGGACCAAGAGGGACCAAAGGTAAAATAGGAAAGATAGTCCTGTGGACAGGACTGTGAAAGGTCTTCTATTTTATACTTACGTTTTAATAGAAAGCTAATGAAGTAGCAGCAGAGTGATGAGATCTGATCTATTGCTAGAATTGGATTTCTTAGGGCAGTCTAGAAGATGGGCTGGAAGGAAATGTAAAATAATTCCTTTACTTGAGTGTTATTTTGGCTTGTCTTTCCAATCTTTCTGTAATCTACTGAAAATTTATTGGGTTTTCTGAGCTGGAGAGGGTGAGAAATGGATTCCAGCTACTGGGAAGGTGAGGAAGGCTGCTGGGCTGGTGTGTGGTATAGGCAGAGGCACATTGTTTCCCAGGAGGGGCAATGAGCTGGGGGGATGGTCTCTGAGGCATTGGAAGCCCCAGAAAATGTGCTCTTGACCCAGATACCTCTTTCCAAAAAGTTCATATTGCCCTGGAGAAGGAGCAACTGCTTTATAACACCTAGACACGGAGAATCAGGGACTGTCCCATTCTCCCAGAACTTGCAAGACCCAGGTAGCTCTAAAGAGCTACTCTCAGCCTTGACAAATAAAGCTAGCACTAGATGTCATTGCAATAACTTGGAAAAATATTACTTTTCTTTTTTTGTGCTTGAGTAACATGATACAGTATACACATTTCAAAAAGGTTGTAGGAATAGAGATGGCTTCAGCATGCCACTCCCTCTAACTTAGGCCTACCTCTGCCTTTCCCTTTCAAGCCGATCTCCTTGAAAGACCACTCTATGTTTTTGGTATTAGCAAGGGTTCCACCAGGAAATAGATGGCACCCAGGAACGGGAATAATTCAAGAATGGTTTAGTAAAGGAACTATTTATAAATGTGTGGGCAGGGTAAAGGAAAGTCACAGAACAGTACCATCATCTGGGGCTGTTAGCACCCCAAGATCATCAGAAACTGGGTATATCTTAGGGTGGTAAAAATTTTACTTTAAAATTCCTCCAGGTTGCTATTTCTAGTATGTGATGCAGAAAAGATACATTTCAGATGTGTATTAAATACTTAAAAAAATTTGTCACATCTCCTTTTTCATAAGTTGAGGACTATATAAAATTGTTAGAAGTTTTATTGTGATGGGGCTTTTCCCTGTGAGGAAGTACTTTGTGTTCTACTTCTACATTATTAATATTTTCCCTCTGTATTTAATTGAGACAAGTGTGTGTTGAACAATAATTTAAAATAATGATTAATTAATGAAATCCAAATATAGCTGGTCCATCAAAGATTTAGGAAGATTTAGTAGGAAATAGACACCTTGATGAAATATTAAATGTAGAAGAGGATAAAACCAATGCTTTTGTTTATTCCTTTTCTCCTGACATGTCCTAGTCTTATTCCATATCTTACCTGGGAATGTATCTTTAAGCCCCCAGTTTAGCTGTTGTATCTCCTGTGTCCCATTGGCCTTTTCTCTTGATTTTTAGATGGTAACTTGCCCCTTGGAACCATTTTTATCTTCTTTTCCTTTGTTTTTTTATTCCTCTTCTCGTGGCTTCACGTTGAAGGTCCTATTTTCAAGTTTTATCTTTATTGATCTTCTTCTTCCTTGTTGATTTTGTCTTTCATTAAATGTGATATATTTGGGGATGATAAAGATAATTAAGGGTTAAGAACAAAGTCATTGATTTAGCACAGGAAGACAAATAGAACAGGGGCAAAGGGCTTAACTTAATTCCATCTCTGAGCCCCTCTTATGTCAATACGTGGAGTACACATCATGGAATTTAAACACCTCTGTGCCCATAGGAATTGCAATCCCAGGTAGAACCGCTGATGGCAATGTGAAGGTAGGGAGAGGATCGCCTCACACAGGTTAGGATTTTGTTCATGCGGCATTTACTCCTATGTGGGCTCTGTCTGGACTCATGGGTTCTAGTTCTGGCTTTGTTAGTAAACTGCTTAGACCATCTCCCTTAAGTTCCCTCATCTGTTATAAAGAGAAATTTAGATAGACTCCAGTGTTGGCACAAAATGATCAGCTTATGCTCTTTTAATCCTATATTTTATAACACAAATGAATTCATAATTAAGATAAAATATAATGCCTTTTAAGTACCTGGCCTTTCACATCCTTATTTATTTATTTTTTATTTATTATTATTATTATTTTTGAGACAAAGTCTCACTTTGTCACCCTCAGTAGAGTGCCATGGTGTCACAGCAATCTCAAACTCTTGGGCTCAAGCAATTCTCTCGCCTCAGCCTCCCAAGTAGCTGGGACTATAGGCACCCACCACAACACCTGGCTAACATCCCTATTTATTTTAACTACTACTTGATTTTGAGGTTGAGTTTTTAACAAATGCAAATATGAAGAGACACATACCCAAACAATATTTCTTCAAGGACATACATCATTGTTTGTAAGAAGGAATGATTAAAACAGCCTAAATGGCCATCAGTGAAAGACTGATATTGACATTCAAAAAAAATTTAATATTCAAAATTCAACAAGAATGCTACACAGATATTTAAATGAAGCAGTGTGCTGCCATATAAAGACCTTCAAGATATATTTAACGGAAACAGAAGAAGAGTAGCAGACCACTTAATAGAATCCCCTCTGTGGAAAGAGAGGAACAGGGGCTGTGCTTACTGCACTCATGTACAAGTGGAATTAGAGGTGGGCTGAGGACACTGAGCTCCTGGGCGCTGCTGCATTTTCATCAGTTGCATGCGTTACTTTATTGTTTACAAAAGTGTAATGAACTTAGGAGGAGATGAGATGGCTGACTGAAGCCAGCTTTCCACAGAGGCTCCCGTCCAGAAGGAGAGGTAAAGGATAAAAATTCAGCAAGTAACCTGGTGGATTTGAGCTGCACTAAGAGAGAAGGTTGTAGAACGCACGTCAACCCCGCTGAGGCAAGCTGCGACCACAAGGATACAAACAAAAGGTACAAAATCCATCACCAAGTGGACAGGAGTCCCCTTCCCCATGGGAACGGCTCAGAGTGCCCACAAACAACCGGTCAGAGTTCAAAGGTCCTCCCACTACACTCCACGGGAGAGACCCCCTAAAAACTGGACCTACCTCCCCTACTAAGGTGCCACAGCATCCTCCTGCCAGGCATAAAACTGTATAAAGTGTATATAGTCTCTACCTGGAATTCTGAGCTCCCAGCGCTCCCCTTTGCTCACACTGGGGTCTGGAGGCCAGTCCTGGTCGGTCGGCCAAGACGTGACTGCACCAGAGTGGCAGTTCCCTGAGGCACAGTGCGACAGCCATCTTTTGGTGACAATACGGCCAGGCATAAAACTGTGTGAAGCTCTGTGTGTTCTCTGCCCGCAACTCCAGGCTCCCAGTGCTCCCCCCACTCCCCTCTGCTGTCACTCCAAGAT
Organism: Nycticebus coucang; assembly: GCF_027406575.1. Lineage (NCBI taxonomy): Eukaryota > Metazoa > Chordata > Mammalia > Primates > Lorisidae > Nycticebus > Nycticebus coucang. The sequence goes on from NC_069787.1 coordinate 31,814,018, forward strand.
CTGGAGGCCTGTCCCCCAGGGGTCCGGACTCTTGGGCGAGTGTTCGAGGGGTGTAGACCGTGCTGGGCTGCAGCCTGTTGGTGCAGACTTTGGGGTACGGGGAGCGGAGAGAGGACGGTTGGCCGGAGGGGAGCTACACTGGAGTGGCCGTTACCTGAGCCATAAAGCAGCGGCCCTCTTTTGCTAGCAATACGGCTCACTACCGAATATTCTGAAGCCACACCCCCTGTCTCCCTGGGCAACCAGAGACTCTGAGTTTGCCTGAGGCAACTCCAGCTTGCAAACCAGGGAAACTCCCAGGGTGGGGCTGACCCAGAGGTCCGCTTTACTAAACCTAAGACGCACCTGGCCCTCAGGGGATCGTCAGCCTATAGACAATACAGGAGCAAAGACAAGCTGATTTGAGCTCAATTCAGCTTCTTTTCTGCAGGGGAACTGCAGAGTTGTTCTGTTCTGTTCTGTTCTGTTCTGTTCTGTCAGTAACATTAATCGGGGGCGAGACTGGACCTGAGTGAAAACCCCTCAACCTTCATCAAGGCCCGAGGTTGTCCTCCTGCTGGAGAGAGGCAGAGCGCAGAGGCCTGGCAGACTTCCTTGTGATTCAGGCAGGTACAAACTCTTGGAGTACCGATTCACTACAGGCAACTGGGTCAGCCAACTGCAGGGCTATCAGTGACAGGATGTGAAGTGGTACAAGGTGGGGAAGGAGGCAGCAACCTTCCCAGACTGATTTATTGGCTGGGTGGCTTCTCCTGACTACACGCAGCACTGGAGCAAGCCACACCAGAGTAGTCACCAGACCCCTGTGATCCAGTTCCCAGAGACCTCTTAAACTCTCTCACCCGAGACAGGGGCAGACTAAGACAATTGATTTGGACATTTTTGAACTGAACCAATTGCCTGAGGACAAATCAGGTGGTGCCCTGGGTGCACGGTGAAGGTTTGATTTTTCTTTTCCAATTGTTTACCGGTGGGGGGCGGGGTGACTTAATTGCTGATATTTCTCCACAGCTGAGACTTCAATCCAAAGTATCTGTTTCACTGGGGTGGAACAGAAACCAGCTGAAAACAAGACAGAACCACTTAGCCCCACCACACCAGACAGGGCCCCAGTTTCTCAGGCCACAACACTGTATGGGCCCTAGACAAAATCCAGGGGAAAAAATCAGAGGGAGTAAAACAACCATGGGGCGGAATCAGCGGAAAAACTCTGGTAACATGAATAACCAGAATAGATCAACCCCCCCAAGGAAAGATATGGCAGATGCAATTGAAGATCCCATTCATAAACAACTGGCTGAGATGTCAGAAATCGAATTCAGAATTTGGATTGCAGACAAGATTAACAAAGTGGAATTAGGAATTCGAGGAGAAATTCAAAAGTAGTCTCAAGAATTTAACGAATTTAAAGACAAAACCACCAAAGACTTAAACACACTGAAGCAAGAATTTGAAGCCCTCAAAGATATGAAAAATACAGTAGAATCCCTCAGCAGCAGAATGGAGCAAGCAGAAGAAAGGATTTCTGACATCAAAGATAAAACCTTTGAACGCTCCCAAACTCTCAAAGAGGAAGAGAAATGGAGAGCAAAAACGGATCACTCTCTCCAAGAGCTCTGGGATAATTCGAAGAAGGCAAATATCCGAATCATAGGGGTTCCAGAAACAGGTGAAGTGGCCTCGCTGGGCACAGAGGCCCTTCTGCATGAAATTATGAAAGAGAATTTTCCAGACATGCCTAGAGATGCTGAAATTCAGATAGCAGACAGCTTCAGAACCCCAGCACGACTCAACCCCAATAAGACATCCCCAAGGCATATCATAATTAACTTCACTAAAGTTAATATGAAGGAAAAAATCCTCAAAGCTGCCAGGAGAAAGAAAACCATTACCTTCACAGGCAAGAATATTAGAATGACTGCAGATCTCTCTGCTGAAACTTTTCAAGCCAGAAGAGGCTGGTCACCGACTTTTAATCTCCTAAAGCAAAATAACTTTCAACCCCGGATCTTGTATCCAGCTACTGAGTTTCATTTATGATGGAGAAATTAAATACTTTAATGACATTCATATGTTGAAGAAATTTGCCATAACCAAACCAGCTCTTCAGGATATTCTCAGACCTATCCTCCATAATGACCAACCCAATCCTATACCACAAAAGTAAACTCACTCAGAAACTTCGGATCAAACTCCAATTTCCACACTGGTGAAAGGATTAAAAACACCCACTGGACTTTTGAAAAACTCAATACCAAAAACTTCACCACACTTATCAATATTCTCCATTAATGTGAATGGCTTAAACTGTCCTCTAAAGAGGCATAGGTTAGCTGATTGGATACAAAAACTCAGGCCAGATATTTGTTGCATACAAGAGTCACATCTTAACTTAAAAGAAAAATACAGACTCAGGGTGAAAGGATGGTCGTCCATATTTCAGGCAAATGGTAATCAGAAAAAAGCAGGTGTTGCAATTTTATTTGCAGATACAATAGGCTTTAAACCAACAAAAGTAAGGAAGGACAAGAATGGTCACTTTATATTTGTTAAGGGTAATACTCAATATGATGAGATCTCAATTATTAATATCTATGCACCCAACCAGAATGCACCTCAATTTATAAGAGAAACTAACAGACATGAGCGACTTGATTTCCTCCAGCTCCATAATCGTCGGAGATTTCAACACTCCTCTGGCAGTGTTGGATCAATCCTCCAACAAGAAGCTGAGCAAAGAAATCTTAGATTTAAACTTAACCATCCAACATTTGGATTTAGCAGACATCTACAGAACATTTCATCCCAACAAAACTGAATACACATACTTCTCATCAGCCCATGGAACTTACTCCAAAATCGATTACATCTGAGGTCACAAGTCTAACCTCAGTAAATTTAAAGGAATAGAAATTATTCCATGCATCTTCTCAGACCATCATGGAATAAAACTTGAGCTGAGTAACAACAGGAATCTGCATACTCATACAAAAACATGGAAGTTAAATAACCTTATGCTGAATGATAGCTCGGTCAGAGATGAGATTAAGAAAGAAATCGCCAACTTTTTGGAACAAAACAACAATGAAGACACGAACTATCAGAACCTCTGGGACACCGCAAAGGCAGTTCTAAGGGGGAAATTTATTGTACTACAAGCCTTCCTCAAGAGAACGGAAAGAGAGGAAGTTAACAACTTAATGGGACATCTCAAGCAACTGGAAAAGGAAGAACATTCCAACCCCAAACCCAGTAGAAGAAAAGAAATAACCAAAATTAGAGCAGAGTTAAATGAAATTGAAAACAAAAGAATAATACAACAGATCAATAAATCAAAAAGCTGGTTTTTCGAAAAGGTCAATAAAATAGATAAACCTCTGGCCAACCTAATCAGGAAAAAAAGAGTAAAATCTCTAATCTCATCAACCAGAAACAACAAAGATGAAATAACAACAGACTCCTCAGAAATCAAAAAAATCCTTAATGAATATTACAAGAAACTTTATTCTCAGAAATATGAAAATCTGAAGGAAATTGACCAATACTTGGAAGCACGTCACCTTCCAAGACTTAGCCAGAATCAAGTGGAAATGTTGAACAAGCCTATATCAAGTTCGGAAATAGCATCAGCCATACAAAACCTCCCTAAAAATAAAGCCCGGGACCAGATGGTTTCACCTCTGAATTCTACCAAACCTTTAAAGAGGAATTAGTACCTATACTACTCAACCTGTTCCAAAAGGTAGAAAAAGAAGGAAGACTACCCAACACGTTCTATGAAGCAAACATCACCCTGATCCCCAAACCAGGAAAAGACCCAACAAGAAAAGAAAATTATAGACCCATATCACTAATGAATACAGATGCAAAAATATTCAACAAGATCCTAACAAAAAGAAATCAGCAACACATCAAACAAATTATACATCATGACCAAGTCGGTTTTATTCCAGGATCTCAAGGCTGGTTCAATATACGTAAATCTATAAATGTAATCCAGCACATAAACAAATCAAAAAACAAAGACCATATGATTCTCTCAATCGATGCAGAAAAAGCTTTTGATAATATCCAGCATCCCTTCATGATCAGAACACTCAAGAAAATCGGTATAGAAGGGACATTTCTTAAACTGATAGAGGCCATCTACAGCAAACCCACAGCCAATATCATATTGAATGGAGTTAAATTAGAATCATTTCCACTCAGATCAGGAACCAGACAAGGCTGCCCATTGTCTCCATTGCTTTTTAACATTGTAATGGAAGTTTTAGCCACTGCAATTAGGGAATAAAAGGCGATCAAGGGTATCTGTATAGGGTCAGAAGAGATCAAACTTTCGCTCTTCGCAGATGATATGATAGTATATCTGGAAAACACTAGGGACTCTACTACAAAACTTTTAGAAGTGATCAAGGAATACAGCAGCATCTCAGGTTACAAAATCAACATTCATAAATCGGTAGCCTTTATACATACCAACAACAGTCAAGTTGAAAGAACAGTTAAGGACTCTATCCCATTCACAGTAGTGCCAAAGAAGATGAAATATTTGGGAATTTATCTAACAAAGGACGTGAAAGATTTCTATAAAGAGAACTATGAAACTCTAAGAAAAGAAATAGCTGAAAATGTTAACAAATGGAAAAACATACCATGCTCATGGCTGGGAAGAATCAATATTGTTAAAATGTCTATACTACCCAAAGCAATATATAATTTCAATGCAATCCCTATTAAAGCTCCACTGTCATACTTTAAAGATCTTGAAAAAACAATACTTCGTTTTATGTGGAATCAGAAAAACCTCGAATAGCCAAGACATTACTCAGAAATAAAAATAAAGTAGGAGGAATTACGCTACCAGACCTCAGACTATACTACAAATCAATAGTGATCAAAACAGCATGGTATTGGCACAAAAACAGAGAAGTAGATGTCTGGAACAGAATAGAGAACCAAGAGATGAATCCAGCTACTTACTGTTATTTAATCTTTGACAAGCCAATTAAAAACATTCAGTGGGGAAAAGATTCCCTATTTAACAAACGGTGCTGGGTGAACTGGCTGGCAACCTGTAGAAGACTGAAAGTGGACCCACACCTTTCACCATTAACTAAGATAGACTCTCACTGGATCAAAGATTTGAACTTAAGACATGAAACTATAAAAATACTAGAAGAGAGTACAGGGAAAACCCTTGAAGAAATCGGGATGGGCGAGTATTTTATGAGGAGGACCCCCCCGGGCTATTGAAGCAGCTTCAAAAATACACTACTGGGACCTGATCAAACTAAAAAGCTTCTGCACAGCCAAGAACACAGTAAGTAAAGCAAGCAAACAGCCCTCAGAATGGAAGAAGATATTTGCAGGTTATGTCTCTGACAAAGGTTTAATAACCAGAATCCACAGAGAACTCAAACACATTAGCAAGAATAGAACAAGGGATCCCATCGCAGGCTGGGCAAGGGATTTGAAGAGAAACTTCTCTGAAGAAGACAGGGGTGCAGCCTTCAGACATATGAAAAAATGCTCATCATCTTTAATCATCAGAGAAATGCAAATCAAAACTACTTTGAGATACCATCTAACTCCAGTGAGACTAGCCTATATCACAAAATCCCAAGACCAGAGATGTTGGCGTGGATGTGGAGAAAAGGGAACACTTTTGCACTGCTGGTGGGAATGCAAATTAATACATTCCTTTTGGAAAGAGATATGGAGAACACTTAAAGATCTAAAAATAGATCTGCCATTCAATCCTGTAATCCCTCTACTGGGCATATACCCAGAAGACCAAAAAGCACATCATAACAAAGATATTTGTACCAGAATGTTTATTGCAGCTCAATTCATAATTGCTAAGTCATGGAAGAAGCCCAAGTGCCCATCCATCCATGAATGGATTAATAAATTGTGGTATATGTACACCATGGAATATTATGCAGCCTTAAAGAAAGATGGAGACTTTACCTCTTTCATGTTTACATGGATGGAGCTGGAACATATTCTTCTTAGTAAAGTATCTCAAGAATGGAAGAAAAAGTACCCAATGTACTCAGACCTACTATGAAACTAATTTAGGGTTTTCACATGAAAGCTATAACCCAGTTATAACCTAAGAATAGGGGGAAGGGGGAAAGGGGGGGGAGGGGGGTAGAGAGAAGGGGATTGGTGGGATTACACCAGCGGTGCATCTTACAAGGGTATATGTGAAACTTGGTAAACGGTCTGTAAAGCTAGTGAATGATGCCCCATGATCATATCAATGTACACAGCTATGATTTAATTTAAAAAAAAAAGTGTAATGAAGATATCTTTGATATTTTCTTGATTACAATTGAAACTTTTTTTTTTATTCCTTAAGTAAAGAATTGAATGGCTCTTCCTTTTAGCTTCCTTTCTCTCTCCTTCCGTCCTGAGCAAGCAGTTGAGGCAGAGCAAAGCAGGTATCACATGGAGGAGTGACCTGGTGTGGAATGTTGGGCACCACCCAGGGCGAAGGGGCCATCCACATGCGTGCGGGCAGGTGTGGGCACTTAAGAGCCCAAATGGGGTAAGGAGGCTATCTTTGCAGAGTCAGCCTGGTGCAGGGCCCATGTAGAAGAGAGGATGGCCCCTACAGTGAGCAAGAGGCTAGGCGAGCTGAGGAAGGTATCACAGATGAGAGTGGCCCGGCATGGAGTATCAGAGCCTGAGCTGAGTAAACCACCATGCCTGGTTTCAAAATAAAAATTAAAAGCAAAAATGTGTAATATTGAAGTTTGAGATCGTTTCAAAATAAAAATTAAAAACAAAAATGTATAACATAATATTACATTAAAATGTATTTCTTATTTTTGTAAGCTTCAGATTTTTTCATTAAATTATACTTTGTGCAAGTCTAGATAAATTAAAGAAAAGAAAATGTTTCTACTAATTATCTTTGCTTAGCTTAATGATACTAATGATTTAACTCTAGAAAAGTAAATGTTAAATTTGGACTTCATACACAAAAATAACTAAAGGCTATCACTGTTTTTCTTTAAAACAAAACTATAACATACTTAGTCATTTTGGAAAAATGTTCTTTATATATATCTTACTTTAATACAATACACAGTAATGTATTTTTATAGAATAAGTTCTAATGTAACTAATATCTTCGTATCAAATTCATCTATACATATGAGATTTATATTTTTATAAAATCCTAAAAGGACTTCTTTCCCATCTGAATCTGCCAAAGGATCCTACCTAATCTTTCCCCATCTCTACCTGTGCCCTAATCCCCAGCTAAATTAAATGCAGCCCAAATGAATGAAGTCAGTATTGTTTCTGCTAAATGTGCGAACAGGCAGGATATTTTCATTGTATTGAATTTAACTACATTACTGAGCTGCATAATAATAAAAATGAAAAAGACAGATCTCCATCCTAAAGGTATATTTTCAGCAATGTCACCTAGAGGTTTGCTTTGATAAGAGAGTGAAGTAAACAAAAATATCTTCCATTTTCCAGAATTAAAAGAAGGTCACCCCAAGTCCTCAGGTACTAGGCTCTGTATTCACTCTAAAGGTCTTTTTGAATTAATGAGTGATTATCCCAGAGTAGAAATTGAAATAGAAGAGCAATGCGTTAAGTTGCAGACTGTCATTCCCTGCTTGCCTCTGGACAATTTTTAAATCACCTTTAGTCCACTATAGTGGACGTTTTATCATTGCAGTTTTTAACCTAACTGAAGTCAGAGCATGTAGAGATCCTCTCTATATAATTGTAAGCTAAATATTTATAATAAGCACATTGTTAAATTTCCCATTTTAGCTATTAATTTCAAATGTATCTGAGTGAAGTTGAGAGGTAAATCAGAAGAAAGGAAAATTAACCACTGTTTTGATATCGCTTAAGTCTTAAAATCTTATGGATAACACTTAAAAATTGCATGCTAGAAATCACTTTAGCTCTTCAATGCAAAATGCTCTCTAGAACAATAGACGGCTTAGAATTAGCTCCAGTCTAAGATCAGTACAGAGCGAATCTGACCTGATGTGCTACCAGGCACCTCTTTAAACAAAGGGTCAGAACCCCGAATGTGGAACAGGCCAGGGAAACTCACTCCTCATGTTCCAGGCACTAGTATATGTCAGATTTAAGAGTCAGTCCATACAAGAACCCAGATACACTTGGAGCTGTTTGTGCTACATGGAGTTATATGCAACATCAATGAAGAAGAGGTTTATTTTAAAAATAAAATACATAGAAGAATGCACATAGAAGAATAAAAATGAAGAAGACAGTCTTCAGACTGAAAATATGGTGCTTGGATGCTTAAATATTCATTTCATACCTTTTGTTTAAATTCATGCTGTGGAAAACAAGATTTTATTTAAGTGTGTACATCTCTGTTTATTTACACATACAGTTAGACAGTGGTTTCACACATACACACTCATCTAAATGATTCTTGAATGAACCAATCTGAGATCCTTTCATTATACTTCATCTTAGATTTAAGCAATTTTTAACAGCTTAACATCCTACATGGATTTTCAGCACCTCAAATAGCCATTGTCAGTCCCTACTTTACTACTGTAATATTTATCACCATATATTTCTAAACATTTTAATTTTTTTAAAAATATAGTGACTTTATTTTTTATTAACATTATTAATCTTCCCTTCTGCTATACAGAAAGGAAATATATGATCACGGAGGAATGTCACCTTTTTGTATGGCAATCTTTATAATGATTATTTCCCGTCAGCAGTTGGGATTGGAGATTCTGCCTGGCAAATAGGCTTCTGCAGGCTCTCCCTTCAGCAGTGTTTATCAGCTGCATGATAATGAGTCAATTTCTATGTAAATATAATCAGTATTTGATGGTGGTGAGGAAACCTCCTAGATTAAATGATTTTTGTAGTTCCTTAATTAACATACTTTATGAAACCATTACCATATGCACTGCTGTTGCACATTTGGAAATAGCTCAACTTCAAGTCTAAAGTATTTCTCAAGAAGTGTGACACCCCCCCCCTTTTAGGAAAAAAAGTACATGTGTGTACTCCTATGGTATTTTGATATGCATGTGTTCATCCATTTAACATTCAATAATTAGGTATTGAGAATTAACCATGTTCTAAGCCTGGTGTAGGCGGGTATAAATCACCCCAGCAGTCAGCAAGAGATACAAGGTCACCTGACTTCAGGGAATCTCTATCTGATTCTTTCTGGGAGAGGGAAATAGTCATGGAAACAAATGCCTTTATTTTAAGTAATGACAGAAGAGGGGAAACTATTGGGCTTCTTTTACGCTGTGATCAGGCAATGTCTTTCTGGGCTGACATCTGCTAAGACCTAGTAGAAGGAGTAATCTGAGTGAAGAGAAGATGAACAATCCAGGGAGCTTGAAGAGCAGGTGCCATAGACCCAAGGATGGAGTGAGCGTGGATGCTAAAAGCACATGGAGGACAACAGGGCTGGTATAGGCAGGAGCAGGTGCTGTGACGCTAACAGAGTGGGCATGACATTTAGGGCCATTGTGTAGGGTCAATAAGGTGACCAGATTTAGTGGATAAAAATACAGGACACCCTGTGAAAATTGAATTTCAGATAAACACAGAAATTTTAGTATGTCTTAGGTGATATTTGATATTTTGTATTTTATCTGGCAACTCTATTATCTTTCTGTTTATCATCCAAGCTGGAATACCTTTGAGTGAAGAGAGTGTTATTTATAGTTAATCTAGGACAGTGGCTTTGCTTGAGTCTGAGTTTGGATTTTTTTTTTTTTTTTTGCATTCAAATATTTGTAGGAGGTCATTGGAGAACTATAATTGGTTCTGTGTGGCTGTTGTGTAGAGAGTCAACCCCATGTATAATAAAGAATAACCAACATCAGTTAGTGGGAATGGGGTGAATGAAAAACATTGATGAACAGCAGTGGGATAAAGGTAACATGGAACTCTTCTTTTTTCACTGAATAGTGTTTGACTTGGTTGAGATGCCAACTCCACCCTCCAAAATCCCCAGTAAGCCAGTTTCCTCACTTTTAGAAGATCAGTGCTACATCATATCATAGGAAATATCTTTAATGGCACAAGCATATCTTTTTAAAATGCATGTGTAATTAAGAGCCATCTTACACATTAGGAAGGTTGAGAACCATCTAGAATAATGCTGTTCCAGGCACCCATTCATTTAATATCAGGCAGGGTTCAGACAGGGAGGGGAAGGGGTGCCTCTCTATACATTAGCTGTGACAAATTTAAGGTAGGAACTAGGGACTTATACAAGTGTTGGAAGTTCCGGGGGAGTAAAGTTTTGGGATGGTGCACAGAGACCCCAGCTGAAAGGTTTTTTTTAGAATATAAAAGTATAAGTTTATTTTATATTCAAGAAAGGGAAGACAGTGGGGAAAAGAGATGAGAAAGAGAAGAGAGCACAGAGCAGGGAGTAAGGGAAGGAAAGATGGGGGTGGAGAGAGAAGGAGTGAGAGAATGGCATGGCATCCCAAAGAAAGAAAGGAAGAATGCCCCCAGCTAAAGTTTGGAAGCAGGTGGTTCTGTAGAGCTCACCCAGAGTCTACAAAGTCTTACCAGAGAGTCTCAGGGCAATTCCCACCAAGTCCCTCTGCCTGTAGTCATGAAGCACGTTTCCTAGGAGCTCCACAGGAAGCTGCTAGGATATACAGTACCTCTCTCTGCCCACATGTCTGACTCCAACTACCTCGATGGAATAAAGGATCCTCCTTCTCTTTTACCTTCTGGATCTTACACATGTGCTTCTTGTTGCCACCTCCAATGCAGAACTGTACACACAGGGCAGGTGATTCAGGGATGTGGTTTCCAGCATCTTCTCTGCAAAACAGAATAGAGACCTTTGCTGGCTGGTGGAGAGGCAAAGTGGGCCTTAGAGAAGCTGGCACCCTTTTTCTTTTGCAGGGGACAAAGAGAAGGAACTCCTAGTACTGAAGATGGTTTGTGTGTCTCTATCTCTCCACACTCTTGAGTGAGGCCATAAAGGAGACATTTGATTTCATTAATTTCAATGGCAGAAATATTTTCTAGCACCACTTTGAAATAAGTTGTGTCTTTTCTCAATTGGCTATCCATAAATTGTGAAAAGTATTATGGCCAAAGGAAAATATGAAAACTGTCTAGTCCTTACTTCAACTCCAAAGAGTGAAAATCTTCTTAGGAGGACACAACTTAACACAAATGAAACAACAATTTTAAGATTATAGAGAACTGTCATGAAATCTCATACTTAAATGCACAGAGAAATAAACATGTGGACGGACAGCTACTATATTTAGAACTTAAAATGGTAGAACGACGTTTGCATTTTATAGACTATAAAATGTATCTTTTGTTTTGTCTGTAGACAGGGAAACAGATACCATTCTTTGTGTTTCAGGTATGAAAAATTTGAGAGAGGAATTAGAGGTTATATAAAACTTAGAAGCTTGAGGGTACTCAAGTTAGAGGTGAAATACTGAAGGTCAAGTAAGCCAACACAGATTTTAGGCAAAAGCTTCAAAGCAGGTGGGAGCCTTCTGTTAATGAGGTAACATAGCAATTAACGAAGTAAACTCGCTGACAATGCAGTAAACTTGCAATTACCGAGATAAAATACAAGATGGAGCTGTCGTGAAAAACCCACTGTAGGAGGAAGCATGGAATACTGTCAGTGATGAAATAGTTACATGGAAATCTCCATTTTATTAGATTATTTTAATATGGTGTTTATTAGGGAGTATCTCCAAGTGGTCTCTTGGATTGCCCTATAACTATCCCTGCATTTGTTTTGTTTTGTGCACATTAGGTGAAATCCCAACTTATGCCCTCCCTCCTTCTGCCAATCTTCCTCCCCTCTCCCATATCCCTCTACCCCAAAATTAGACTATATTTGTGTTTTATTGTTCTTATGAGCATGTAACTGTTTATATATTGATTTCATATCAGTATGGAGTACATTAGATATTTAATTTTTCATTCTTGGGATACTTTACTAAGAAGAATGTATTTAACTCCATCCAGGTAAATGTAAAAGATATAAAGTCTCCATCTTTTTTAGTGGTGTCCCTGCCTTTGGGTATAACTTACTGACGGCATCAAGGCAGTTGACTTTCTCCTCTGGTATGGCAGCTCAGAGTTGACAATGGCTTCCCAGTGGACTGTGTTGAGGCTTCTGAACTATATCTGTGCTTGCAGTGAAAGAGGGTTTGGTCTGATGTGTGACTGTTACTGTGGTGTGGGAAGGGCTACTGCCACTTGTGCGCCACATGTTTGCCCTCTGTGACTTGCCACTTTACTCCTCCTAGTAGGAATGATTCTTTCCTGCCTGGCTCTATGTGAGGTATTAATTTAACATGTTTGTTGCTAAGTCTTTCATAGACCGTACATTAACATGCCTACTGTGCCTTTACAACACAAAATAAAATACGACTTTCAAGATAAATAACAGACTGCTTCGTTTCTTAGATCTTTTCATCTCTTGCACACATGGAAAATCCTGAGGACCTACAGGGACTCCGGGGACCTTATCAAGGTGGCTGAGGAAAGGTCTTGCCTTTCAGTATGATGAAAGCAAAGCCAATTTCAAACAAACAACATTATCAAATTTAAGGCTGGGATCTTTTGCCCTCCCCATGCTGGCATTTATTATCTGCCAGAATCACAGCAAGCTACACCACCAAAGCAATTGATTATAGGTACTCAGTAAATAAGATCTCATGAAAAGAAAATTAGGTGGTAAAGCGACCCTTGAGAAATTAGAAAATAGCCTTCTAGGCTTTCAAACTATTTCTCTTTCATTGAGGTGTTGAATAATACAGCAGGACCACGAACTGGCAGCAACCTGCTTTCAAATCCTGAAAATACTGAATCAAATTGAACAGTACAGCTTGAGGAATTGTTTAAAGTTGACCTTAAATAACCTTTGATTAAGGGAGGGGAGAGCTAACTTTTAAGTTTAATAGAAAGGCTTAAAAGATCCATGACAAACAACATGAATTATTTAGGCTACAACATCAAGGGTATTGTGACGCGCTTTTTCTACATAAAGGCTCAAATATCTGATCTCAAACCCAGTGCAAATAAATTGATGTGTATTAGTTGAGCAAAATTTGGGTGAGGAAAAAAGATGAGCCTGCCTTCCCTGGTGCCCTGGCTTTGTTTTCTGTAACAAAATGTAGTGAACCTTAAGCCCAGACCTTTTTGTTATTATATTAGGAGAGAGGAGGCCTCCAGGAACAGACTACTGTTAGGGCAAACAAACCCTTCTGGGAAAGTCATCCCTAAATCACTTCCACCTACAACCTCAGGCATCCAAATAAAACACAAAAGTAAAACGGTACCTCTGTGCTCCTTTGAGTACAAGGCAGGATTAGTGAAAAATATTCTGTCATCAGCTGTTGATACTAAACTTTTTTCATGAGAGCAAATGACAGGTGACAGCCATCCTGCTGCTTTTCTGCTATAAAACTCACCTCTCCCAGGAAGACTTCCTGACTCTTCCCCAGGTTAATCCATCTTTTAAGTATTTAGAACATTTTGTACACCTTTCCATTTACTGCTTCTGAGAGGCTTCCTGTAGTAAAGAGAATGTGAGCTTTGGAACTAACCCAACTCCTGTTGGACAAGTCACCTATCTACTCTTTGTCTGTATAGAGTCTTTCTGTGATGGTTCAAAGATAATGGTAGTAACTCAGTGAAGGAGAGTATTTTACTATTAATCAGACTACGAGGTCATGGGAACAGGGGCCCTGACTTATATGTCCCACACAGGGTATTTCTAGCTCCTTGCTCATAAGAAATAATATTTTTTTGAATGAATGTTTCTACATGGCTCAGCTATCATTCTAGGTATCTAGCTGTTCTTTCTGGTGTGTTTTCCTATAACTTTAGGCCTTTTTCCTCTCAAAACACTCTTTGCAACATATTTCAGAGTGTGTTTACATGTCATTCTGATTCCAACAGGTAGCTTCTTGGAGCTTACTTGTCTCCCCAGTATCTGGCCCATGTGAGGGAGAGAAGGGAGGCCAGGTGATAAGTGAGTGGATGGATGGCTCGCCTGAAAGTTTAAGAATTTCAAGTACTAAATGGAACATTTATTTTTATAGTACTTATTGTCTGTGTTCATTCTACCTTTACCTTTAAATTGCTACCTTATTTATCTAGTCATCACTTATTAAATTCTGACGTGCGAGTAACATGCTGGGGGACGTGGGAGAAACCAGAGAGAGAAAGACCACACAGGTGTATACTGTTACCCAAAGACAGGGATACAATAAAGCAGATTATGAGTTCAAGTGATGTTACCCCTGTGCTTTAGACTGAATGCTTATGTCCTCTTCATATTGGTACATTGAAACCTAATCCCCAATGTGACGATACTTGGAGGTGAGGCCTTGGGAGATGATTACATCAGAATGGCAGAGCCCTCATGAATGAGAGTAGTGTCCTTATGAAAGAGACCTCAGAGAATTCCCTTGCCCCTTTAACCATGTGAGGACACAGTGAAAAGATGGCCAGCTCTGAAACAGGCCCTCACCAGAGGTTGAATCTGTTGGTGCCTTGATCTTTTACTCCACAGGCTCCAGAATTTTGAGATATAATTTTTTGTTGTTTGTAAGCCACCCAGACTATTATATTCTGTTAAATAATGTCACAGACTAAACAGACTAAGACACCCTACTGGGATGTCATTATTGGGTTCTCACAGCTTCTCACTTCAAGTCTAACTCCTTAGTGTAAACTTACGAGGCTCCATGGTTTCTACCTGAAACTGCTCCTCCTTTCTGCAATCCTTTCAGTCACTGCAGATAACTCTCTTCACAAAGCACAGACAGTCTCTGTATCTCTTTCATTCTCTGTCAAAAAACTCTCTTCCACCCCCTCTTCTCTACTTATCTTAAACTTCTCTACATCCTTTAAAGTCCAATGCCATCTTCTTCCTTGGTGCCTTCCCTGCATCGTCTCCCAGCCCCCAAATCTTTCCTTCCTTTAAATGCCTCAAATCTTTCTATCTTTTCCTCCATTGAATATTATCTACTTCCGGTTGACAACAGAATGAAAGTGGAAAAGAGATTTGAATTTTGAAAACTGAGATTAGTAGGATGGTTAGTCAATAAGAAAAAAGGAGAGTGGAGGGAGAACTGGGGTTAGGTTAATGTAGTGACCTTTGCAGAATGCCCAGACAGCACAGGGGATGCCCATCACAAGTTCAGGAAAGGCCATGGTGAGTGGTGTGGATTTGGGTCTCATGCAGAAAAATAGAAATGGGAGTTGGAAATGCATAGAGCTGACAAGAAAGAGAATAAGCAGGAGGCCCAACAGTGAAAACTGAGGAACTCCTATACTTAAAGGCTTAAAGAGTGAGAGGAAGCTGAGAAGGAGGCTGAGAAGGATCTCTCTGTGAAGTAGAATAGAAAACTGGGGCCTATGCAGAAATGCAGGAGGAATTTCAGAAGTTAGCAAAAAAGGAAGATAGTAAAGAAAGGAATGACTGTATCTGCTATCTGGGCAGTCAGTCCACTGGTGTCCTTGAAGCTCAGGGCATGCAAATTGCTACTGCCATACCAGAGTATGGCCATTCTTGGGTCGTGGGTGCAATACAACACAACATAGTGAGGAGAGAGGAGGTGTTGACTGGAATGGGCGCTTACAAGCAGGTCAGGCTGGAACTTTGTATGTACAAATTAATATTTTTTAAAGGACATATTTTAGTGTTTCTTAGAAGAAGTCATCAGTGCTATGTGGAAAGAAATTACCATGGAGATAGATGATTCCTTTATTAATTCTTTATCTATGCTAGGTTTCTGGTGGGCACAAGTGAACATGTTCCAGGTTTTCCTGAAGGGGACTTTATTAGTTACTTTGGATAACACGTACAAGGTACAGTTAATGTAAATCAGTGACATCAAATTACTCTTCAAAGTTGAGATGCTGCAAGATCAAAAAGAGAAAGAAAAGTGGAAATAGAGAGGAAAGAAGCCCTTTCTCAGGTTAAACATCTGATTGACAAGTGTGAGATTGGAATTACATGAGTGAGTCAGCTGAATGAGTCATCTGCTCCAAGAGCTTCTGGAAGTCATATGGACAAACATGCTAATGTGAGCACTGAGTTGTTTATTCTTGGAACTGCTGTGAGATAATTGCCTGGAGAAACATAAAGATTGATGTCAACGACAGAGGACAAAAATGGACTTTAACCCACAGGTTTCTTGTGCCTTCTCAAATGGGAAAAGAACGTTGAGGACATCATGTTAAGTGAAATGAGCCACTCACAAAAAGACAGTAACTTGTGATTGCACTTACATGAGGTACCTAGAGTAGTTAGACTTACAGAGTCAGAAAGCAGATGAGCAGGGGGAAGGTGGGAATGAGTAGTTGTTCAGTGCATGTAGAATATCCATTTTAAAAGGTCAAGAGAGGCTCGACACCTATAGCATAGTGGTTACAGTGCCAGCCACTAATACCAAGGCTGGCGGGTTCGAATCCAGCTTGAGCCAGCTAAACAACAACTGCAACCAAAAAATAGCCGGGCGTTGTGGTGGGTGCTTGTAGTCCCAGCTATTTGGGAGACTGAGGCAAGAGAATCGCTTAAGCCCAAGAGTTAGAGGTTGCTGTGAGCTGTGACCGAGGGTGACAGAGTGAGACTCTGTCTCAAAAAAAAAAAAAAAAAAATCAAGAGAGTCTTGGAACTTGGTCACACAACAATATGAATGTACTTGTTACTACTGAACTGTATCAGTGGTGAAGATGGTAAATTTTATGTTTAAATGTGTCTAAATTTTTAAAAATATATCCATTTGACAAATATTTTAGTGCTCACTAAGGGCAAGGAAAGTACTTGCCCTGGTGTTGGGAACCAAGCAAGAACTCAACATACCAAAACAGCTATGCACATTGGAGTTGGCATGCTAGTGGAGGAAAACACACAAAAATGAGTGAAATGTACTATGTTAAATGGGGGGGGGTGCTATGGAGGAAAGATAGACAAGAAAGTGGAAGGATGGGAAGTTTCCAGAGTTGTCAGAATTTGGAGTGATCTGGGAAGGCCCCACTTGAAGGTGACATTTAAGCACAGGCCTAAAAAGCAAGTGAGGCATAGAGGAAATAGGAAGAAGAATGGTTCACACTGTGGCTTGGTGTCTGTAGCTCAAGCAGCTAAGGCACCAGCCACATACACCAGAGCTGCCAGGTTCAAATCCAGCCCGGGCTTGCCAAACAACAATGACAACTACAACCAAAACATAGCCAGGCATTGTGGCGGGCACCTATAATTCCAGCTATTTGGGTGGCTGAGGCAAGAAAATCGCTTAAGCCCAAGAGTTGGAGGTTGCTGTGAGCTGTGATGCCACGGCACTCTATCCAGGGTGACAGCTTGACACTCTGTCTCAAAAAAAAAAAAGAGAACGGTTCACACTGAAGGACCAGCAAGTACAAAGTTGGGAACCTTCTGCTGTGTTTCAGGCCAACTTGTTTAGAACTGAGGGAGGAGGGAAGAAGTGAGGCCCAGGGGGTGAGGAGACCAGCCAGGTGACCAACCCAGTGATTCTGAAGGCAGATGGTGGTGGCAGCAGGGTAGAGAGCAAGGAAGAGTCACCTCAAAGTAAGTTTGCAGGGTGCATGGATGGATTAAGTAGAAAAGTGTACAAAGAAGGGAGGAATCAAGAATGATCCTAAGGCAGGAGTGATTCTGCGCCCGCCCCCGGACATATGTCAATGTGAAGATAATTTGGGTTGCCATGGTGGGAGAGGGGGCAGTTTGCCACTGGCATCTGTTAGGAAAAGGCCAGGATGCTGCTGAAGATACTATAAGGCACAGGACCCTCCCCCCCCAAGAGAATTATCCTGCCCAGAACGTCCACAGTACTAAGTTGAGAAAACCTGCTTTAGGTGTTTGGCCGAAGTGATTAGAAGCATAAACAACAGCAAAACCCAAACTAAGGTGATTAATTGGAGGTCAGGCTCAAGACTAAAACAAAAGGGACAGGAATGAGAACAATAACTGATCTTTACTGATATTCGCACTGCCTCAGGTATGAACCCATCCAATTGTCACAACAAGGCCATGTGGGTATTTTGGCATCCTGTTAAGCAGGTGGGGAGCAGCAATAGTTTAACCAATTGTAATACACAGGGGAACTTGGATGAAACAGTCTTTTGAGTTCCAAAGGGCAGGTTTTAATAGGTTTCTAGAGTCAACATGTTTCCAAGAAAAGCCAAATAGCAAGCAAAAGATGTCTGTATATCATTTTTATATATGTACATATGTGTACATGTACAGATATACATATGTGTTTATATTTTATATGTATATTTTGCTTTCAACTTTTTTCCCCAAACATGAGTTCAGCAACATAAAAAAAATCATCTGCTGAAATGCTGCACCCAGGAAGTCAGGTAATACTGTTAACTGCCTAGAACAGTCAAAATGGTGAGAGATACCTACTACCAAACATACGGCACCTTCAATCTGGTTTTCCTACTTGGGGAGCAGCTGGTGGAGAAGGGATGTGAGACCTTCCAGTGTCTGTATTTTTCTGATCTCCATTTGCCCCCTAACTCACCCATGCCCATATAGATGTTTGGGAAATCTGTAGAGTAGTGATGAAGAACAAACCAAGGCTGATTTCCTAGGAACTCAGATACCCAGCCAATCACACACACACACACACACACACACACACACACGTTTCTCTCTCTGAATCCCATCATGCCTATTGCATCTGCTGCTCATTCATTCAGAAAAATATTTTATTTAAATGTGTGCCTGTTACTGTTCTAGGAGCTGACAGTACAGCAGTGACAAAACACTGCTGTATTTTATATCTTATAGGATGGCAATGATGCCTGCCCTCCTACATCTGATGTTCTGGTCTATCTGATGTACTGGTTCAAAACACTGGTTACATTTTGTGTGTATCATTTGTCTCTACAAGTACATTGTACATGTTTTAAAGCAGAGTCTTTTCTTCTCTGAGGGTTTTTTTTTTTTTATCATTGTTTGGTACGCTGTGCTTTGAATAATATATCTTCAGAATAGTAGGTATTTTTAAATGTTTCAGAATTCAGGAATGGAAGTATTTTCAAATTCCACCAATAATATACTCATAGGAAATAAGTTTTTGTGGTACCCATATGGATGAGAGATCATTTCTACCATAGTTGGCAACTTTAAAGTATTCACAGAAGGTGGGGTCATGAAATAAACAGTGTCTTCTCAAGCTTTAGAAAACGTTGCTTTCTAAGGGGGAAACATCTTAAGTCTTAATGGAAAATCTAAGTTTGTGTCCATTATCCATGTTTTCATCTCTTGTAACTTCTATAAACTGATTCTATTTTTTAATTGATGGCTCGGCACCTATAGCTCAGTGGCTAGGGCACCAGCCACATACACACCAGGGCTGGCAGGTTCGAACCCAGCCCGGGCCTGCCAAACAACAATGACAACTACAACAACAACAAAAAATAGCTGGGCATTGTGGGAGGCACCTATAGTCCCAGCTACTTGGGAGGCTGAGGCAAGAGAATCGCTTAAGCCCAAGAGTTTGAGGTTACTGTGAGCTGTGATGCCACAGCACTCTACTGAAGGTGACAGAGTGAGACTGTCTCATTAAAAATATATATTTTTTTTTTAATTGATAAACTTGGATGTATTTATCACATACAGGTTATTTTGAAGAGTAAGTCCATTGTTGAATGGCTAAATCAAGCTAAGTAATGTGTGCATTAACTCATATACTTACCGTTTTTTGTGGTATGAACACTTAAAATCTACTCTTTCAGCACTTTTCAGGGTGACAAAGTGAGACTTTGACTCAAAATAAATAAATGAACAAATAAATAAATAAAAACATAGACATTATTGTATGTTACTTCTCCATGATTTCACATCATTTTCATCACTAAATTGGCACTTTGCCACTAACCTACCCCACTATAGCAATTTCTATAGTAATTAAAATCCTTTGAATTGTGGCTGGGCAATGGCTCATCTATAATCCTAGCACTCTGGGAGGCTTAGGCAAGTGAATTGCTTGAGCTCAGGAGTTGGAGACCAGCCTAAGCAAGAGCAATACCCTTCTCTTCTAAAAATAGAAGCTATAGTGCCATAGTACTCTACCCAGGGTGACTATATCTATGTCTATCTATAGAGAGAGAGAGGTGGTTATATAGGTGGTTATATACATATAAATTCTTCTAATTCACCAAAAGTGCATACCTTTTCATTTATTTGTGTCTTTTAAAATTTCTTCCATGAATGTTTTATATTTTTCCACACATAGGTCTTTAACCTCCTTGGTTAAATTCGTTTCTAATTATTTTTATAGCTGTTATAAATGAGATTGTTTCCTTGATTTCTTATTGTTGATTATAGAAATACTACTTATCTTTGTATGTTGATTTTGTATCTTTCATCTTTACTGAATTCATTTATTACTTTTGACAGTACTTTTGTGAAGTGTACAGGGTTTTTTAAAACATATGATCGTGTTGTATGCAAACAGGAACAATTTAACTTCTTCTCTTCCAATTTTGATAGCTTTTATTTCTTTCTCTTGCTTAATTGCTCTGAAGAGGAATTCCATTGCTATGTGGCATAGAAGTTATAAGTTGGGTTTATACCTGAAAAGTGAATATTTAACAATCTTGACTGTGAAGCTATTCATGTCATATGAGATAACACATAGTGAAAGTCCCTTATGAAAATACAAGTTGCTGTGATCATCACGGGCACATGGCTTTGAGCAGAGTAAAGCCAGTGGGTTACATGGTCGTTCAGATAGCCGTTTGGTTGGAGGTGCTATTCTGAAAAGCCCAAATATCAGTTTGAGCTAACTGGCAGCTATCTATGAGATGTCATTTGGGAAAAAGTTTCCAGCGGAGAACCATCACTATCACTCAAAATAAATTTCCCATCTGCTTGCTGATGCTTTACATAGGGCATTTCTACCCTAATTAAACAAAGCTTAAAAATGTAACTATCCCTATGAAAAGCAGCACATTTATTCCAAAGGGAAAAACAATTTGTTATGCAAATATTCTGTAGACTTTAAAGGATTTATCTATAGCTGAGACCAGACCACCTAGATAAATCCATGCTTTGTAGTCTAGTCCTTGCTTATACAAAAAAAATCTTTTATTTTTTTAATTTTTTTAAATTTTTTATTTTTTTCATTAATATTAAATCATAGCTGTGTTCATTAATGCGATCATGGGGCACTATACACTGGTTTTATAAACAGTTTGACACATTTTCATCACATTGGTTAACATAGCCTTCCTGGCATTTTCTTAGTTATTGTGTTAAGACAATTATATTCTACATTTACTAAGTTTCACATGTACCCTTGTAAGATGCACCACAGGTGTAATCTCACCAATCACCCTCCCTCTCCCCCATCCCCATATTCTTAGGTTATTACTGGGTTATAGCTTTCATATGAAACCCATAAATTAGTTTCATAGTAGGGCTGAGTACATTGGATACTTTTTCTTCCATTTTTGAGATACTTTACTAAGAAGAATATGTTCCAGCTCCATCCATGTAAACATGAAAGAGGTAAAGTCTCCATCAAAAAATCTTATGCAAATGCCAAGTTTATCTCTTGCATCAAACAGAACTTTCTGCTCTTTAGTTATTTAATAAATACTGTCTGCCAAAACCAGTAAGTCTAACAAGTGATAGAAGTTATAAAGCTGGCTTCTAATACTGAACTGTATTTAATGTAGAGTGCTAGCAGATGACCATATAAAGGGGAATATGTAAAATTTTCCTTTTTATTGTATCTTATCCAGTTTTGCTTCAGCTATAACCAGTAAACAGTCTCTCTTTTTTCATTTCATCTGCCCTGTGAGAGCATTTGCAAGTTTAATTTAGCTCAAAAATTTTTGTTGAATGCTAGCACAAGCCCAGTGTGCTAAATAAAAGAGAACCCCCCAAAGTAAGTAGGATGCAAATCTATTTACTGAGAGAGGCTTATGTAGTGACTTAATAAAAGTGGAATCCCATAAAAACTAAATTTGGGGGGCTGTCATTATAAAGAAATAATCTTATTTAAAACTAATCAGAAGTTGTAAAGCAAATTGCTGAAACTTATACATATTTGTATATTGTTATGCTGATTTATTTCCAGGACAAACTGCTGGGAATAAGTAAGTATGTAAGATTTTTTCAGAAGTTGTCTCCTCTTTGTACTTGTTCCTGCAGTGCTTTGCCCATACTTTGACTATTGCATTCATCATATTGTGCTGTAATTGCTTGTTAAATAAATGTATTAGAATATTTGTTCAGTCTCCCCCGCCCCCAAGACAAGCTTTGTGCTCACCTTCATATTGTGGGGGAGGAAAAGTAAGATATTTTCTTCATCCGTCACTAGGTTCATGGCTGAGATGCCTGTAACAAAAGGCACATGAGAGCTTTCAGAAATGAAGATCCCCACACACACACAAAAAGGGAAATTTGTGTATTTTTGTGCTTAGGTTTGATGAAGAATGAGCTGCCATATAGAAACATGTGATAGGACAAAAGGGTGTGATCTAAAAGTAATAAGCTGGGGAAAACTTAGCAAGGCCTGTTTGTTCAGACTCTTCTTGATGTCTCTGTCTTTATTCCTTCCCTCCAGGTCCAGGAAGGGCCCCTCTGGAATGAGGGTCTTATGATTTACTTTAGAGAAAGTTCAGAGAATTCTTATATGACCTCTATCAGGAGAGAACAGTGAGAGAAGGTCAAAGAGACCTTTTAGTTTCTGCTGGTGCCAGATTTGAGGTAACGTGTCCTAAACTCCATCAGTATCTATAGTGTCTAGTACAACATCTGGCACCAAGGAGGGTTGGTTGAGTTTTGTCTCATATATGCTTCAAATGTCCTGTACCGTTCCTGAGTTTATACCCGTCAGTAAGAGTTCGAATTATCATTCAGCTCTTTTTCACTCTAAGGACAGATTCAGAATGCAAGGATCGTTTTCCTGCTTCTTAAACCGGGATTAGGTTTTTGAATAAGAATTTGTTGGTTTATGTGTGTTCCATAGAATTATTAGAAGTGAAAATAGAATTTTCCCCTGCCAGTATGTTCATATATTCAAAGTGGAATGTCTATTCTATATCCATTTTATGTTTTCCTTGTACTTTTTTTCCCTCATCTCTTTCTCAGCATCCCATATGTGTAATAATAGAAATCTTTTATTATTCGCCTTCATATGGCTTAAGCTTCAGTGCCTTTAGGAGTACATTTATATTCAGAGGCACCAATGGTAAATAATTTCAACAGGATGAAACTCTTTAATCCCATTTTATAGCTAAAAGGTATGCTCAACACTATTCTCAGCTATCTCTTGAGAATCCAATTTCCTAAGGTTATATGCCCGAGACTGAGTGGAAATTTTTAAAACCTTAGAGTTCAAAGTTAACTATCAAATTCAAACAAAGCCCAAACAATCCAGCCTGAGACTGATTTGTGTGACCATAAACAGCAACAAAATCTTCCAGTAGCTATTGGTGTAATAACTATGATTATGGTTTAGCAAAATCAAGTCTCTCTCCTCTGGCCTGAAGCATTTCAGGGGCTGTTTTTCCTAAACAGAACTTTTAGAGAACATAACAGTCCTCGCAAGAAAGCAACCAGAGCATAATGGCAGATATCCATGTAAGTATTAGGTGTCAAAACAGTAGGATGCAATGTGAAGAGAAACCTAGTTATGATTCAAAACTGTTACTGAGAAAGTTGACTAGGATCTTGGCTGACCCCTATGAGTATATATAATGGAGGAATCCTGGAGTCACCAGCTACTAACTTGCTTGACCAACACTCCAAGGTCAAATGGTTTTCATTTTAAGAAACCATTCTATTGTCCATGAAATACAGAGATGAAGAAATAATACTAAAATTTTTTTCTGTGTATCAATTGCTAGAAAAAAATTTTAGTAGGTAAAACACCTGTATGCTGCTACTTTACTGAAGTTTACTTTAATAGCTAAGACTTCATTCTAAAGTCACCAATTAACCAAGACATTTTATAATTCCTTAAAAAGCACTGTCATTACCTATTGGATTTTAAAAAATACTTTTGGGGGGGAATCAGACCTTTTCTTCTTATATTCATAAGAAGCATGTCTGTGTGACTGTCTGGCACAGCTGAAAGATCTGAAAGCATGTTATCTGTCTCACTTTGGGGATTATCAATCAGTGGTCTTGTACATCTGTTTTTATTGAAAACTTTCAGTGCTATCATGATAATGGCTTGGTTCAGATTCTTATATCTGGGTCATGAATACAGTTAGAGTTAAGACCATCTGCCTTTCAAAGTAATCATTATAGATAAATACAGAAATAAAGGCTACAAGAAACCAGTTTTAATTTCTGAAAGTCTAGAATTAGATTGTAACCAAATAAATGTGAATTCACTGATAGGGTTGTTCTCTAGTCCTACATCCTTAAACTATAGCCAATCCTTAAACTATAAATAAAATGGAAGCAAGGAAATAAAAACTAAGATAAAATAAATATGTGATAAGGAGTTTGGGGAATATAAAATAACAGTATGATTACAATTTTTTTTTAGATAAATTTGCTGTTAATACTCAAAACTTTCAAATATGCAAACTCCATTTCTTCAGAAGTTTGAATCATCTATAGAGATAGAAGAAAATATGCCCTTGCTGTAAGCCCCATCCTAGACATAACAGAATGCATCATCTGTCTCTCTTAGAAAAAGGCTTGACTTTGTCCGCAGCCCAGTCTTAACAGGCTTATTTGCTCAGAATGCCCCAGTGGAAAGGACTCTGCTGCCCTCTGCTGTGGCTGAAAACAGAGGCCATAAACTGAGCATTCTGACTTAGCACCTGTGAATGAGAATAGGCACCTGGCTCGTCTGAGAGCAGGTCAAGTCAGCATCTCTTCCTAGGGAGAGGCCCTTGTGAGGATCCCTAAGCTACAAGCAGTACCACAACTTAACTGAATGATGTGGTTACAAATGTAGAGGGACCTAAGTCAAGTTTGAAATTCCAAAGCCAAATGAGGGAACAGTCAGTGAAGGTGGGAAAACTTTTCCTTTTTAAAAAATAAAATCAGTTATTCGTTATCCCAAAGTTTGGTTATAGGAAAATACAAAATCCACTCCATTCATACATCCACTTACTTCCACAAGAATGTAGACAGATGAGGGACATGATACCAGTTTACCTGCTATAAAGAGTAAAGCTCAAGGACTGAGGGAGATTTTGTCTACATAAGGGGTGTTCCTCTGTCGAGGTCAGGAAAGAAATGAAGAAGGAAGCCATGGGAAAACTTCGGGAAAGAACATTCCACGCAGAGGAAAAGCACTTGCAAAGGCCCTGTGGTAGGATCATGTTGGGGGAGCTTTAGGAAGAACAGAGTAAGAAAATCCGGGAAGGTCAGATTATGTCTGATAAACTTATAATGTGAGCTCCATATACTACTTTAAATTTTTAAGTAGCCACATTTTAAAAAGGAAAAAGGGTAGCACCTGTGGCTCAAGGAGTAGGGTGCTGGGCCTATACCAGGGTGGTGGGTTCAAGCCCAGCCCCAGCCAAAACTGCAAAATAAATAAATAAATAAAATAAAAATTAAAAAGAAATAGATGAAATTAATTTTAATAATATATTTTATTTAAACCAATATATCCAAAATGGCATCATTTGAATATGTTTGTAATCAATATAACAAATACTAATGAGGTCGTTTACCTTTACTTTCTTTACCAAATCTTTCAGTCAGCCTGTATCTTACCCTTATAGCACATCTCCGTTTGAACTACCCCATTGTCAAATGCTCAATCGTCAAGTGTAGCTATGGTTACTTTTGTTTTTTTTAAATTTGTTCTAGGTGTAGTTGAATGTTTAAGTTCTTTTGGAATTTAAGTCAATTTTATTATACATATTGATACTTTGGAAATGACTTTTAGTGGTGATCACCAAATGATTTCAGTAGAATTCAGTACAGAATAAATGAACAGAGACCTAGTAACTCAAAGGGTCAGCAAGCTAGGCCCCTTGGGTTTTGTTTTCCTTTAAGGAAAAAGGGGGGTGGTGGAATTGAGTCAAATAAGACCTTGGAAGATCCAGATTGGGATCGTCCTAGAGCTCAGCAGAGGTGAGAGGGCTAGAGGGGAATGTGAATGAGTAGGACACCCTCTGACCTCAACACGTGCGCACTCTCCCCCACCCCTGCTTCTGCAGCATGGTTCTCAGAGGTGGCGTGGTGCAGTGGTTAGGAACTTGTATTCTGGAAACTCACTTCTGGCTTTACTACCTAACTGCTATATGACCTCAAGCAGGTTACTCAACGTTGTATGCTACAGTTTTCTCATTTGCAATGCAAGGTGGTTCAGTGGATTAAGTGAGTTAATGTCAAGTGCTTAAAACTGTGCCTGGTGTCTAATTAATGTATAATGATAGCTCTTCAAGTGGTACATATCTTGGCCTCCACTGTGAAATCATCTCAGCCCTACTTCTCACCCAGCCACTTGGTCTTTGATGCAGTCTTTGGCAGCTTTACTCAGGTCCAATTGCATACCCTTCCACTTGGCCGAAAGCCCTCCTGCACCTTTGCTTTCAGTCTTGGGGCTTTTTAGAAGCCACAGTGTGGGATACTTGGAAACTTGCTTGGCACTCACAATTTCTCAAACCAGAAACACAAAAGATTTAATCCAATAGACCATCTTTGACTTAGGGGAATAGGAGATAAAGGATAATTGTCTCCTTTTTTGCCCCTAGCTAGAGTCTGAACTGTATTTTATGAGAGTCTCAGAAGATCCTCTGATAGTAAGCACCAGTTGACTGTAGATGAAACCAATGCCTTATATAAACATTTTTTCCTTCCCCACAGTGTCCCTCCTGCTATATTTGGTATTTCTGTTCCCTGAGGTCACATTCCCAAATAAACTACAAGGAATCGAACTTTCATCTCAGTCTTTGCTTTCAGGAGAGCCCAGGATGACATTATTATTATTATTATTATTATTATTATTATTATTAAGATAAGGTCTCACTATGTGCCCTCGGTAGAGTGCTGTGGTGTCACAGCTCACAGCAACCTCAAAATCTTGGGCTTAAGCTATTCTCTTGCCTCAGTCTCCCAAGTAGCTGGGACTACAGGTGCCTACCACAACACTGGGCTATTTTTTTGTGTGTGTGTAGTTGTCACTGTTGTTTAGCAGGCCTGTGCCAAGTTCAAACCCGCCAGCCCAATGTATGTGGCCCACACCTTCACCTCTGAGCTACAGGTGCCAAGCTGATACTATTATTTTTTATTTTCTTAGCAGTGTCTTTGGGAAAATGCTGACAGAACTATTTATATGATTTGTCTATTTCTAAGAAGGTTTTGCCTCTTTGCTTGTCCTTATGACCATGAACCCCTTTTCTGTGGCATTGCTACCTCTTGCTTATTTTATTGGTTCCTTTCCTAGTGGTCTTACAAACATCTGCAACTCTGCATGTCTGGCAGACCTTCCCCCATCACTGCCCGGTTTCTTGAAAGACAAGTCTGTACTCACTACCTTCATTTACTCCTCCACCCACTACAGTCCGGCATCCTTCCCCACTGTTGCTCTGAAGCCATTCTCACAGCTAACTGGTTAAGTGGCAACTCCGGTCACCTTGGAAGAAGTAAAATGCAACTGTTGTGTGGCAGCATGGGTTATTCGATAAAGTGAAATCCACTCTACATAGAATTTTATGAATGATAAGAAGAATAAATATGATAGTATTAATTAACAGGTAGCATGCACTCTGGAGTGCTTTACTCCTGTTTAATACTCAGAATGAGCCCATAAAGTGGGGCTTATTATGATTCCCACTTTGTAGTTGAGAAAATAGATTCAGAAAGATTAACTGACCTGAAAATACACAGCCAACTAGTGCCAAGCCACGAGTTAAATCTGGGTCTGCCTGCCTCCGTGCCGAGCTCATACGCAGTTCATTAGTGCCGTCTGTCTTTAGTTCTGACTCTGTGCTTTCCCTGGTGCTAGCACTGCCTGTTCAGAACCGGAGATACAGATTTTCTTTCATTAAACACAGTTAAAAGAATCCCATTATATGGTAACAGAAAGTCAATTAGAGGTTGCCTACACCTGAAGGGGGAGGGGGCAATGGAAGTGACTGCTAATGGGTACAGGGTTACATTTGGGGGTGATGAAAATATTCTAAAATTGATTATGGTGATGGAAGCACAACTCTGAGAATATGCTAAAAACCATTGACTTATACATGGTAAGTGGGTGAATTGCTTGGTATGTACATTATAGCTCAATAAGCTGTTGTTGGGGTAAAGAAAAGAATCCCATTAGAGATACGTATTTGCCTGAAAACCAAATATAACACTGTGTAGGAAGTGATAGATAATGCCAGTGCTTTTTATCTAATTCATAGTCAATTATTGTTCAAACAGTGGTACTCGGTTTTCACTTGCATGTACCTGTGGGGCACAGTATTTGGGTTGAAAGAGGTGTACCCTTTCAGGTCACCTCTTTTGGGCACAGGGCCTCTTAGCTAGAAAGCCTGCAAGCAGCTCTGGGTGCATCCAGATTCTTCCGTTCCTTTAAATGAAGAGAAAAGAAAGATCAGTCATGTGCCTCCAGAAAGCAGCATCATTCATTTGAACACCTGCCAGCGGCGCTAGTGGCCTTAATTAGGGGACCACATCCAGATGTCCTGGGCAGTCCCCATGGCCACATTGCCTCCCGATACATGCTTGTTGTCCTAACTCCCAAAAACAAAAACAGAAAGAACAAGATGTGAAGGGTGATTTAGTTTCACTGTCCATGCCCTGTCAGTAGCTGCCGACTGCGGTGAAGCCACATGGTGGGGAGGAAGGCTTTCAGTTTGGAAAAATTGGGCTCAGAATGAATCTTTGCCACCAGGGGAGGCACATCAAATAGAAGAAAGATGTCCAGGTTGGCAAGACCATTAACTATCTGCTTCTACTGGCCCTGTTACTTCAGAGTCTTGATGAATTTCTCTCTAATCCTCAGACTGAGGGTGAACTGCCTACTTCCCTTACCTGTGACCTTACTAACTAACGATTGCTCAGGGGCACCTTGCTGTCCTAAACAACTTCCTTCCCTAACCATTTTCCTTTTTTACCCACAAAACCAGAAGGGTGGGATGTACAACAGCACAGAGGGGCTCATATCAATCTCATGTGACGGGGTTTCACTTCTTCCCAGCCTCCCTCCCTTTCTCCAACTCACAAAAAAGAAGCCCAGAATTTCAGATTGTTTCTCCCTTCTGACCTACCCCAGAGGTGAAAGGCTCTCTTAAGTGGCTTCGTGACTTGGTATGATCAAGGAACAGAGAAAGGGATACAAGGCAGATTTGGGGAGAGAAAAGCTGGGTAATGTGCGGGGGGTGGTGGTGGTGAGGGGGGCAAAGAAGGGAAGGAAGATTTTACTGTATGACTGGACCTCCTCCTGTATTTCTGAGCTTTTACAGATACAAGCAAGGGGTTTGAGGTCCTTGGGTCATGAGTCTGTTGTGTCTTTGCCTGACACACTGTCCTGGGACTGACCACATGGGCCAAAAATAACAGGTACTTTTAGATTCTCCCTAGATATGCCCACTAAGAAGACCCCTTAGATCAGTTTTAAAAGCAATTGGTGGTGCATTTGGACTATAAGTAAAATGTTTTAGAATCCCAGGGATAAAGTAGAAGTGTATGAGTTAAACCCAACAGAAAACCCAAAGAGACATTCCCCTTTACCTAAAGGGAAGCAAGTTTTCTTCTTGGTGGAAAAGAATCTGACT